>NW_028079127.1:5973635-7173635 GCF_014824575.4 Sturnira hondurensis | reverse complement strand
CTTTACAGTAGTTCTTTTCCCACATCCAGATGTGTACTCCACCAGAACCTGAAAGGGAATCTTTTGCATATAGCTGAAACAATTCACATTTTGTTCTGCAATTACAGCATCTCTCCCCGCCCACACACTGGACTTTGTCTCTACTGAAGCAGATTATTAGTTTCCTTTTGGATTCTCTCTCTCTGCCCTCTAGCCTGGAAGTTATCTCCAGGGGGCCAGCTGGGGTAGTGGTAGAACGCACCCCATTGTTTTCTTCTCTCAGAGATCGCTACTCTTGGACCTGGAGACAGTTAAGATAAGAGAAAAATCAAGAGTTTGGAAAGTCAGGAGTCATCAATTCCATGTCATGAAGTTTATCATTCCTGTTTTTTTAGTTGTTTTTTTGCATTGTTTTTCCCCCAAAGGGACATAATCAAGTTAGTTTTGTAATTAGAAAAATCACCAAGTAGTTGTGTGAAAGGTAGACTACAAGGCAAAAGTTATGATGGGGGCCTGAAATGAGGTGGAAATTATTGAAATGGTGACAAATTGCATTTAACACTCACGCTAGAAATAACTTTACTCTGATGGGTATACACCTGGAGAATAACACAAATGAAGGAATCCCCGATGATGCTAAGTTTTGTCCCTTAAGAAATTATTCTAGTGGAAAATTATGCTAGTGGAAAATTCCACTAAGAAATTATTCTAGTGGAAAATCAGTGATAATTATTCTAGTGGAAAAACTAAGGAATGGAAAAGAGTAAGGGCTATTTACAGGAGAAGAAGCTAAAGAGTTAAAATTGGGATATAAAATTAGGATAAGTTAAGCATTCTTGTGATACAAAGCTAAGTGCATTAACCCTAAAACGTTCCTCTTTGACATTTGTAGGCACTAATTTCTAGTTGCTTTCCTATCATTCTACAGTGGACAGAAGTCGAAATTCCACCAGAAGTCTGCCTTGAAACCAGTGCTGATGCAGATCTCTCATCTCCCTTGAGTACATTTGTGCAGTTAGGGCGGAGGAGTCGAGATGCCTCTGGAGAATATAGGCATCTTGAACAAACGAAACTACTTCGAACAAGCTAAATTAAAAGACGCTCACTTCGGCAGATACATAGAGCAAAGTTGTGCCAGAACAATAAAATAAAACCATTTCTGTATTTCTGTATTGTATCTGTGTATATATATGTGTTTGTGTGTGTATATATATATGTGTGTGTTTGCCCTATGCCAAACATATATATATGTGTGTGTGTTTGTTTCTCTGTAATTCATTCTCTGATAAAAAAGAAAACTAACTCATCTATTATTATATGAATATGCCCTATGCCATATATATATATGTGTGTATGTATATATATATATGCATACACACACATATATGAGCTAGACAACACTAACAGATGGATGAACAACTAAAAAGTAATAACATAATTTCTTAAATATAAAGAAAAGAGCCCAGGCTGGTGTCACTCAGTGGATTGAGCACGGACCTGCAAACCAAAGGGTTGCCAGTTCTAGTCCCAGTCAGGGCACATGCCCAGGCTGCAGACCAGGTCCCCAGTGGGGGATGTGTAAGAGGCAGCCACACATTGATGTTTCTCTCCCTCTCTGTTTCCTTCCTTTCCCCTCCCTTTAAAAATAAATAAATAAAATCTTTTAAAAAGTCATCAAATATAAAGAAAAGAAAAAGAAAAATAGGCAGCCAAGGTGAAAAGGTATGAGTATTGCAAGAGCATAAAATGGAGAATTACTTAATATTTATCTTAGTTTCCACACAAGTGTGTTGTGATATTCAATATGTATGAAAACTTGAAACAAATAAAACTTGTACAAATAAAAAGTATTCTATTATTATCTCCAATGGTTATCAAATTGTGCCTAAGCATTTTTAAGGGTCACCTGACAGGTTAATCAGTTAAATAGGTGTTAAAATTAAAGCAAAATGAACCCCCTATTGATACACATTAAGTGATTACCTGCTGAATAAAGTATAGTAAAACTCCAAAGATAGATATTACTTTTTTTTCTACTCATACCATGAAAGCACATTAGTAATACAGACAGGTATCATTCTTTACAAACAGAATGATATCCGTGTTCTCTAAAACAAGAATAATATAGTTCTATTGAACACAAATTCTTTTAAACATGATGTGATTGCACAAAAATAGCCATGATTATCTTTGCAATGACTTAAACGTGATCAAAGGACTAAGTTCACTGTTGAAAAATGTTTCACTGTATATATTTACAATAATGTCAGCTCTTCCAACATATCCACAGATCTACTAAGGAAGAAAGGGTATTAGTATTCTGTTTCCATAGGTCAATTAAATATACTTGGTTCTCTATGTACAATATCATGTCATCTGCAAATAGACAGTCTTACTTCTTCCTTTCCAAGTTCAATGCATATTATTTCTTCTTCTTCTTATTTGATTGCTATGGTTAGGACTTCCAGTACCATGCTGAATAAGAGAAGTGAAAGAGGACATCCCTGTCTCGTAGCTGATCTTAAGAGGAACACTTGTAGGTTTTGCCCATTGAGTATAATGCTTCAATGGGTTTGTCATATATAGCCTTTATTATGCTTATGTATGTTCCCTGTATTATCACTTTTCTGAGAGTTTTTGTCTTAAAAGGGTATTAGATTTTATAAAATGCTTTTTCTATACCTACTGATATGCTTGTGTGATTTTAGCTTTCATTTTGTTTATGTGGTGTATCATACTTATTGATTTGTGAATGTTGTACCATCCTTGCATTCCTGGAACAAATCCCACTTAATTATGGTGTATGATCTTTTTGATGTATTGCTGTATTCAGTTTGCTAATATTTTGTTGAGATTTTTCTCTCTTTTTTTGTAGTGTCTTATCTGGTTTTGGAATTATGATCATTCTGACCTCATAATGAGCTTGGGAGTCTTTTTTCCTCTTAAAATTTTTGAAATAATTTGAGGATAGGTGTTCTTCTTGGAATACTTGGTAAAATTTCCCTGTGAAGCCATCTCCAGCCCAGTGCTTCTCTTTGTTGGGAGTTTTTTGATGACTGCTTCAATTTCACTAGTTGTAATTTGCCTATTCGGATTCTCTGATTTTTCCTGATTTAGTTTTGGAAGACTGTGTGTTTCTATAAATTTATCCATTGTATCCAGGTAGTTCAATTTGCTGGCATATAGTTGTTCATAATTATATTTTTATACAATTCTTTGTATTTTTTTAATGCCAGTTGATATTTCTGCTCTTTCATTTGTTTTATTTATTTGAGTCCTCTCTCAGCTGAAGATTCTACCAAGAAACTATTAGAACTGATAAATGAATTCAGCAAAGTACTGGGACACAAAATTTACATCTAGAAATCAGTTGAATTTTTACATGCCAATAATGAACTATTAGAAAAGGAAATTAAGAAAACAATCCTATTCACAATCACTACAAAAAGAATAAAATACCTAGGAATAAATGTAACGAAGGATCTAAAAAACCTGTCTTTGGAAAATTATAAGACACTGAAGAAGACGCAAATAAGTAGAAGTACATACTGTGTTCAAGAGTAGGAATTTACATCATTAAAATGTCCAGGCTACCCAAAGCAAGCTACAGATTCCCATCAAGACTCCAATGATGTGTTTCACAGAACTAGAACAAATATTTCAAAAATTTAAATGGAACCACAGAAGTCCCACATAGCAACAGCAATCCTGAGAAAGAAGAACAAAGTTGGAGGAATCCCACTACGTAATATTAAACTACATTATAAGGCCATAGTAATCAAAACAGCATGTACTGGCATAAAAACAAATACATAGATCAACGGGACTGATTAGAAAGGCCAGGAATAAGACCACAACTTTATAATCAATTAATATTTGACAGAGGGAGTAAGCACATACAATGGGCTAAAAATCATTTATTCAATAAGTGGGGTTGGGAAATTGGACTGATACATGCAGAATTATGAAACTAGAATACCTTCCTATGCCACACACAAAAATAAATTCAAAATGGATTAAACACTTAAATCTTAGACCTGAAACCATAAAAATCCTAGGAAAAATAGGCAATAAAATCTTGGACATTGGTTATAGCAATATTTTTTGTGATATATCTTTATAGATAAGGGAAACAAAAAAAGAAATAAACAAATTGGACTACATCAAACTAAAACGTTTTTGTACAACAAAGGAAACCATCAACAAATTAAAAGACAATCCACTGAATGGGAGAACATATTCACTGATACTTTTTGTAAGGGGTTAATATTCAAAATTGATAAAGAAACTTAACACCAAAAAAATTAAAAAACAGGCAAAGGACCTGAATAGATACTTCTCCAAAAAGGACATGCAGATGGCGTATAGACATATGAAAAGATGCTCAACATCATTAATCATCAGAGAAATGCAAATAAAAACCACAACAACTATCATCTCACACCATTCAGAATGGCTATCATCAATAAATCAACAAACAATAAGTGCTGGAACCAGTGGTAAAAGTGGAATCCTTTTGCACTGTTAGTGGGAATGCAGACTAGTGCATCCACTGTGGAAACCAGTGTGGAGATACCTCAGAAATCAAAAATGGTTCTGCCTTTTGACCCAGTGATCCTTCTTTTGGGAATACATTCAAAGAAACACAAAACACACTAATCTGAACGAACAAAAATACCCTTATGTTCATTGCAACATTATTTACAATCACCAACATGTACAAACAGGCCAAGTGTCCATCAGTAGATGACTAAATAAAATAACCATGGGACATTTACATAATGCAATACTGCTCAGCCATAAAAAAGAAGAAAACTTTACCTTTTGCAACAGCACGGATGGACCTGGACAACATCATGCTAAGTGAAATAAGCAAGTCAGAGAAAGACAAATAGTATACAATTTCACTCATATGTCATTAAATGTCCATGAACACCATTAAAATGGAATCTAATGAACAAACTAAACTAACAAGGAAAACAGAGACAGATTCATAGATGGAGAGGAAGGTGACAGTTGTGGGGGAAGGAGCGTTAGGGGTAGAGAGATGGAGCGAAAAAAAAAAGAGACTCATGGACAACAGTGTGGTAACAGTGCAGGCAAGAATTACAAGGGCAATAATGGTAATGAAAAAATACAATAAACAAAAATATAAAATAAAATAAAATTTAAAAATATACTATGTTAAACTCATATTAGTGAGTTTAATATATGTGCCTTCTCCAAGGCACAAAGACTATAAACTCTTTTAAAGCAATATCATTCTTTCTAGAAACAACTATCCACAGGTAATTAATTGATATAATATAATCATCTATTAATAGAGCAAGCTTCTTAAAGCTTACTCTTCAAAAATATTTTAGTCTCATATTAAATACAATGTGCATTTGGAAGTAATTACATCACATTTGCTTTACAAGTTCTAAAATTCAAATTCAAATTTCAGTTATCTCCAGTTAGTCTGATTAGCCAGGTTTTGTATAATTATAATACATGCACAAAAAGAATGGTTTTTAGTAAACTCATTCATAACCAGTGTCATATCATTTTTCTCCAAATAAATCCAAAAATTTTCCTATTTGCACTCTCAAATATTACATAGTTCAAGTAACTAAGCAAATACTTTATTGATTCTTAAGATCTGAAGATGCAAATAACTATTCTCCTTAGAATCCCTATTCACAGTTACATGGCAAACGGGAGTAAGTCCAGGACAGGACAGATGGAGAATAGCTGGATTCATTAGGCAATGTTCCAGGTGTTCGTTTCTGGCAAAAAAAAAAAAAAAAAAAAACTCGAGGAAAATAAATGCCACTGAATCCCTGACCACTATGCACTCACAGCTCTGTGTGAATGTGATAATGATGGCAGTTAAATTAATGTGTCCCATTTTGCTATATGACAGGTCTGTGTTATTTCACTCTTACTCTCAAACTATTATTTCATGCAAACTCAATATCCAACTTTCTTAATATTACTGTCCTTAAATTCTTTGTAGAAAAAGGATGAGAAATAAATAGGTAACTAAATGAGTAAATAAATGTTTATATCCAAACTTAGGACACCATTTTGAAAAATAAAAATACTTTTAGTCCAAAAGGGAATTTACAAACTAGGATACAATATTGATGTAACAGCAATAGCCCCGTAATGGCAGGATTTTGAATGAGCGCTTATTGAAAATCAGAGGAAGAAATATAAGGACATTCCACATTGATTCTATGACAAATAGCTTCCTCTCTTCACACATCACAGAATTGTGGTTAACACAATGGATATGATTTCTGTGCACTCATTTCCTCATATTAATGACCTATCCTAGCTCTTTGAAATCATAGAGGTTCATTATAAGTCCCCATTTTTATCATTAATTGTGACTATGGATAATAGCACTCTACATGCTCCCTGAGCACGATGATATTCTAATTTAACATGGTTCCTTCCTTTGACAACTTTGTAATATATTGAGAGAGAGATAAGCATTTTTCATTCTACACATCACATGTACCTTCAACTCCTTTTCTGTAATCTCAGAGTAAAGGGCCCCTTCAGTTAAGACTAATTAGTCAATTGGGACACTCAGGTTTCTTCATATCATTTAGGACTTAGTTCCATTTGTTATCCTTTCTCTCTTTTGTGTCTTTAACTTTTCTTCTCACTATCTCCTTCTCTTCGGCCGATAGAGGAGCCCCAGCCCCTCCCACTCTTTAAAATAAAACCACGTTCGCTCTTTGAGGTGCGCCCCCATTGCAACATTCCCCGTCCACTGCGGCCTTGTCTTCGCTTCTCAGTCAGACTTGCATGATGGCCTACTCTCTCTGTCTTTTTCTGCTTTAACTCACTACAGCTTCTCCTGAAAATGCTTTTGCCAGTGTCATCAGTAACCACCTAATTTCTAAATCTAATGAACACTCTTAGGGCTTTTCTTCTCTCTTCTCTTCGATCCCCAGATGCTGTCCCACCTAGCCCTCTCCTACCTTTCTGACTATTCCTTTTAAGTCTGGAACAGTAGGTATTCTCCCCCGTTGTCTTATAAATGCTGATTTCTCAAGAATCCTAACCTCAACTCTTCTCACACTCCACAGAACTTCCTAGGAAATCACATATTATCTGCCGGTTTTGCTGACCATCTACATCATAATAAAGACTTTTTCTAACTGCATCTGTGTTCGGGGCTTGTTCCCCAAATCCCAGGATCTTATCTTTCATCATAACCAAATTTTTCATCAGGTCAAGAAAAAAATGGACAAATCATATTTTAATAGGATAAATAAAAGAAATGATGACACGGTCATTTTCATTAAAATAGGAGTACAGTTAATATTTCATCTCAATGCGCTGTTTGCAAATGTATCTTTATGCTTACACATTTCTGTACAGGTCATTTCTATTTCTGCCTGAAGAAAGCTTTATAGTTAATGTGACCTATAAAGCAAACAAAGTAAAGGATATGAGTAAGAAATAAAGTCAGCTTAAATACCTTTTTCAGTTCACATTCCATTAATAAGTATTTTTCATTATATTTAATTGGTTATGCTATTACAGTTGTCTCAATTTTCCCCCTCTGCCCCTCTCCGTGGAACACCCCTCCACTCCTTCAGGCAGCCCCACACCATTGTTCAGGTCCATGGGTCATGCGTATAAGTTCTCTGGCTACTCCATTTCCCATACTGTACTCTACATCCCTATGGCTATTCTGTGACTACCTCTTTGTCCTTCTTAATCCCCTCACATCTTCACCCATTCCCCCACACCACCCCCCATCTGGCAACCATCATAATGCTCTCGGTAACCATGATTCTGTCTCTATTCTTCTTGTTTGCTTAGTTTGTTTTTTTAGTTTTAATTGTTGATAGATATGTATTTATTGCCATTTTATTGTTCAGTTTTGATCTTTTTCTTAAATAATCCCCTTTAACATTTCATATAATAATGGTTTGGTGATGATGAACTCCTTTATTTTTCTCTTGTCTGGGAAGATCTTTATCTGCCCTTCAATTCTAAATGATAGCTTTGCCGGGTAGAGCAATCTTGGCTGTAAATCCCTGCTTTTCGTATTTCTTTGGATATTTCTTGCCAGTCCCCTCTAGCCTGCAAAGTATCTTTTGAGAAATCAGTCGACAGTCTTATGGGAACTCCCCTGTAGGTAACTAACCGCTTTTCTCTGGCTGCTTTGAAGATTTCCTCTTTATCTCTAACCTTTGGCATTTTAATTATGTTATGTGTTGGTGTGGGCCCCTTTGCACCCATCTTAGTTGGAACTCTCTGTGCTTCCTGGACTTTGCTATCTATTTCCTCCACCAAATTAGTAAAGTTTTCTTTCATTATTTTTTCAGATAGATTTCCAATTTCTTGCTCTTTCCCTCCTCCTTCTGGCACTTCTATGATGCAAATGTTGATTTGTCCCAGAAGCTGCTGATACTACCCTCATTTTTTTGGATTCTTTTTTCTTCTTTGTGTTAGGGTTGGCTGTTTTTTGCTTCCTTATGTTCCAAATCATTGATTTGATTCTAAGCTTCATTCATTCTACTGTTCTTTCCTTATAATTGTTCTTTATTTCAATTCATGTATCTTTCATTTCCAACTGGATCTTTTTTATGCTGTTGAGGTCCTCACTACATTCCTTGAGCATCCTTTTAACCAGTGTTCTGAACTCTGCATCGAATAGATTGCTTATCTCCATGTCATTTCGTTTTTTTTCTGGACTTTTGATCTGTTCTTTCACTTGGGCCATGTTTCTTTGTCTCTTTGCTTCAGCAGGCTCTCTGCATTTGTTTCTATGTATCAGGTACAGCTGCTATGACTCCCCCTCTTGCTATCACAGCTAAGGTAGTGGGTGTCCTGTAAGGCCCAGTGGTCCAGCCTCCGCTGTCACCCAAACCGGGTACTGAAGGTGATACAGGGTGAAGCTGGGGGGGTGCCCCAAAAAAGATTTGGAATGGTGTCCAGAACTCAAAGTGTATAGGAATATTGGAGGAAATATTATTAAGATGTCCTTACCGCCCCCCCAGGTGTCAGGTGGGGGAAGGGACACATGGAGCAGGGCCATTGAGAGCTGTTTTGCATAGCAACAGTTTTGCAGCTAACCTCTGGAATGGTCATTTAACATATCTATAACCTTTAACTGGTTTCCTAGATATGTTAAATAGCTGTGGCCAAGTTCTGGGCCAGGGAGGAGTGGCTTCTACCCAGGATGTGACTGGGGGCTGATCCTCTGAGACAGTGACTGCGTGAGAGCCCTGTGGCTTTAGCAGAGTGAGGACCCCCTCTTGCAGGTGAAAGAGAGAGCCATGTGGTTTTGGCAGAGTGCAGACCCCCTCTTGCCTAGGTGAAAGAGAAAACCACGCAGCTTTGCCGGAATGGAGATCCCTGCGGCCAAGTGAAGAAGAAAGACGCGCTTTTGGAGGAGTGTGGCTTTGGTAGAAGAGGTCCACGTGGCTTTGAGGTGCTCCCTTTGGCCGAGTGGCCTGGAAAGCAGGAGAGACTTTGACTGGAACTTGGTACAAAAAATTCTTGCCAGTGGAAGTTGCTGCATGACTTTGGATTAATTGGAGATCCTGCCTGGACAGGGGACACAGCCCATAGTGCCAGTGACCTGAAAAACGAACGTGTGCTCTTTTCCTGATTTACGGTACCCGGAGTTGGGACAGTGGGAGAAGGAAATATTATTTCCTTCTGTGTGTGTGTGTGTGTGTGCGCGCGCGCCCGCGTGTGTGTGTGTGTGTGTGTGTGTGTGTGTTTGTGTGTAGGTGTATACCCTAAAGGACTTTGATATTTTAATGAAGGCATTAGGCCTGAATAGCATTAAATAAACATTTTGTTTCCTTTTCACAAACCTCTGGCATTGAGAAATGTCTTTCCAATTGGCGGCGGACGGAAGAGCCCAGTAGATATTAGTATACCATCCTTGGGAGGGGCCTCTGTTTTCTGTAGCAGTTTTTGGCATCCCTCGGTGGGCCAAGTATTGCCCCCGCCTTGGACCCCTGTTTGATAACAAAGGAGCACCCTTCTTGTGGCCTGAGTCACCCTCCTCTCATATTTGAACCTTGATTGCTGTTGGCAAGTCCATCAGAGGGACTCACCCAGGCCAGTCAGTTGCAAGAACTGGCTATGATCACTGACCAGCAAACTCCGAGTCCTGTGGAAGATCACCTGTGCAGGGGCAAGGTGGTGGTGCTCCAATGTGGTCTGTAGCTGTCCACTGGGTGCACAGGCTCTGGGATTTCCTGGGTGGTGCAGGCCAAAATCAGCCCCCATCTGTGTTTTGCCTGGGGCTACCCTGCCTGAGCCATAAAGCAATCTGATATGGCTACTACTTGTGCTGGGTTTGGAGATGGCCAGGCGAAGCCAAGCTGGGAACCTAGGCTGGTTGCTGCTAGTGCCAGGCCTGGAGCCACTTAGAAAGAGGTACAAGCCTGGGGGCTTACTGAGGGCAGCTGTTTTGTGTTTGGAAGGATTTAGGCAGTTGTGAAGCCAGTGTCAAGAACAACCATTCATATGAAAGAGCTACTGTTAACAGCTGTAAGTTGGGTGGGACAGAGCCTCAGGGGATATCCAGGGTGGGGCAAACAGTGTTAACCAGATTGATGGAGTCTCACATATGGCACCTAGCTACTTGCTCTGTTGTTCTGTGTGGGGGTCGGGGGTTAAGAACATGGACAATGGCCTCTGTTCACCTTTCTGTCTGCTGTGAGAAAGTTGTCTCCCAGCTCTCACCTTAACAGCAGAAACTTCAGTTCCTCCCTGTATGCACTGGTGCCTATCTAGCTGTTACCCTGGTGCTGGAGCCCAGAGAGAGTGAGTCTGATTGAGTTCGTGTGTGGTTTCCTTAAGAGGAACTGCTTGGGACTCGATAAATTTCTTCCACCAACCCAATCGCTGCTAGTTTTTGCAGCCAAACGTTAAGGGGACTTATCTTCCTGGCACTGGAACCCTGGGCTGGGCGGCCGGTGTGGGGCTGGGACTCCTTGCAGAGATAGCCCTCCCAAATTTGTACCCAACACACACAGATATGGGGCCAGCCTATTTCGTGTCCCTGCCCTCCTACGAGGCTGGATGGATGTGATTCCTTAAATCACATAGTTGTCAGACTTACATTTAACTCAATTTCTGCTGGCTCTGAATCATGGTTGTTCTATATTTCAGTTGTAATTTTGATGTAGTTGTGCTAAGAGGTGAGTCAGGTCTGCCTATATTGACTGGAGGTCTCTCCATTCACAAACGTCAATCAGCATTAAATAGTCTCAACTCGTCAGGCTGAGAAGGAGCACAGCATCAATAACTGACTTAACTTTGATGCACAGACTTGTGCCTGTTAGTAGACACATTTATTTTAATAGGTACCAAAATGAAAACACAGCGTTCAGTTTATTTCCCTAAAGAGAAAAACATAATTCATCAAGATTATGAGCATTACTGAAAGCCCAGTGCGAGAATGTATTGGCTGCTTAGAACAGGTTGTCATTAATCAACAGTCACCTGCACTGTTCCCTCCCAGGAACTAACTCTCCCATAGGTACATAAACACAATCTTGCAAATCCCATTTTAAAAGCAGTGCTTCATTTAGGAGGACTGCATATCTGGAATGTTTTTTGACATGAAAGCACAGCAACCATCTGATACTTTTACTGTTCCTTTTTAAAATTTTTTGCCAAGAGAAAAAAAATCTACTTTTTAGTCATTTGCATGTCTCCTATCCACTACAGAAAGCTCTGATTGTTCTCACTTATTGTAATAGGCCTTAACATATTTTTGAGACATATGTGTGAATTAGCGATATCAACTGGAAGACGGGAATAACAATATGAGTATACTGGAGGTTATGAAACTTGGTTTTTAGGCCAATTGCTTCAGAATCTCCTAAATCTTGTTTCAAAACCAAAAAAAAAAAACAGATTCTTGGACCCCCAGAATATTTTCAGTGACANTTATTGTAATAGGCCTTAACATATTTTTGAGACATATGTGTGAATTAGCGATATCAACTGGAAGACGGGAATAACAATATGAGTATACTGGAGGTTATGAAACTTGGTTTTTAGGCCAATTGCTTCAGAATCTCCTAAATCTTGTTTCAAAACCAAAAAAAAAAAACAGATTCTTGGACCCCCAGAATATTTTCAGTGACACAACAGTTTATTTTTTAATAAGCATCCCAGATAATTCTCTGCACACTACAGTTGAGAAAAAGACACATTTTAGTTATGTTTTATGAACTGACTTTGAACAAGAAATCAGAAAGCTAGATGGAAGGCAGGGGAGGTTGTCAAAATGTTTTACTTTAAAAAAAAGAGGGGGAGGGACCTCATTAAGAAAATGTTCAAGGAGACGTTTGCCTGTGCTGGCTCGTCCCCTGAGAAAATGCCAAAGCAGAGAAGGCATTCTAGCACGACGTACTGGACACCACAGGGACCTAATCAATCACATCACTTACTGTCTGCATCCTAAGATCAGCTTAACTGCCTGTGCTCTCTCCAGAGTTAAAACCACCATTTCACTCCACTTTGCTCTGCTCCACAAAGGGCAGTCCCTTCCACCATCTAAGACGGCCCAGGTATAATAAGGCCGTGCCTCAGCGTGGCGATCGCTGGAGGGCGGGGGGTACAAGAGGACTAAACGGTAATGACGAAAAAAAACAATCAAGATTAAATTTTAAAAAAGAAAATTAAAAAGACTAAAACCATGAAGCGAAATGTTGCATCACCCTCAAAGGAAGCTGTGAACGATGGTTAGAAAAAAAACATAAAACGGGAAGTGACGCTCTGATTTAAAAACAGCAGCAAGTGAAGTACAATGTGGCAACCAGGAGAAAAGCATAAAATTCTCTTCAAAAAGAAACCACGATTAAGGATGAAATTTTATTACATGAACAAGAACTTTTGAGCAAATATAGTTCAACGCTCACAGCTGTTCCACATTCATAATTAGCGCCTTCCCTCGGGCCTGGGCTCTTTTCTCTAAGCACCTTTTCTAATAGTAGCTGATATCAAGGGGGAGTCTTAGCAGAACTATGTTAAAGATACCTTTTCAAATATAAAATAATTTTACTTTGGAAATATAATTTATATTTTGCCTTAGATTTTTAAAAATTTCTGTAGAAGCTTATGACGCAATTGCGAGATTTTGTTTGTCTTCTAAAGCAACGGTTGAAATTAATACAGTAGAGAAAAAAATAGCAATTTTATTTGAGCCATAGAGTCCTCAGATATAAACCTGGGACAATACCTTCCCTAACTGCTTCACAGGGTTGCTACCCCCATACAAAACGGGGCACCCAAAAGACACCAGAATTATTTTCTGGAGGGTGGGCCCCTTGTGGTACAGCTGCCCCCCACCAGGCAAGTGTTCCGGGAACCCATCTGTATCGGTGCACCCACTGGCGTTACTGTGGGTGCTGCATTCCACTGCAGTGAATCTTTTTTTAAGACTCTTCCAAAGCATTTGCCCATTTCATGATGGGTGATTTACAAGTGCACCCGCAAAGCATTCAGCAGTTTTTGACCAAAAATGCCCGGACCCCTGTGTTCCACCTTCCCTATTCACCCAACCTTGCTTAGAGCGACTTTTTTGGTTCACCCAGATGAAAGAAGTCCTCGACAGGTAACATTTTGCTGACATGGAACATGTGAAACAAAAAAAAGTAGGAGCAGTAGAAGGCATTAAAATCAGTGCGTTCAAAAACTATTTTGAGCAGTGAAAAAAATCTCAATGTGTGTATTTCATTAAATGGAGAGTACTTTGAAGGTGACTGAAGTTTACACATGTAAGAATAATTACACAATGTTTTAAATAAATAAGCTCCAGGGTTTTGGGGGGTCGCCCCCCATATGTTTGATATAGCAACATGTGTATCAGCTACCAATTGTTGTATAAAAACATCTTCCTAAAACTTAGGAATCTAAGTAAAAATCATATATTAATTCAGTATTCTTCTTGGGAGGGGTTTAGCTAAGGGGTCTTCCAATGGTTCTCCTATGGGTACCCATGAGACAGGTCTATTGGATCTGGAGGGAACGCGGTGGTCGTACCATGTCTGGTGGTTCTCTGGGACTTCTGTTCTGGCACTTCTGGCCTTCACAGAACTTCAGCATCTTCCAAGTGGGCAGGCCACAATGCGCAAATGTCTTCAAGCCTCTGTTCCCATCACATTTACTAATATCCAGTTGTCCAGAGCAAGTCACACGGCCAAACCGAGAGTGTGATATTGTACAGAGGTATAGGGGACATATTCCCACACATTGATTCATCAGGGATCATAATTACCACAATCTGACAAAATCATTACTAATTAATAATAATTAATTACTAATCATTAATAATTATTACTATTGATTATTAATTATTACTAATTATTAATAATCTATTGCTAAACATTAATAATTATTTAGTAAACTATAAAGAACAACACACCTATAAGAAGCCTAATAGTAAAAGCAGTAGAAAAGTAAAATAACAAAAATAGTAAAAGAATATTGTAAAAATAAATTTGGACTAGCTCTATCAATGCCTTCCTCCCTTGACCTTGTTTGCTACCAAGCAGTGAATTTGATCTGATGTCATCACTGTCCAACTGTGTCTTTGGAAGTACACGGTAATAGGAACACGTGTGAAATACGTATCTGCTCAAGAAAAAAAATGAAAAGCCCAAAAGACAGACAAGAAGGGTAAAAATAAGTTAGACAAATGAATACTTGTTAATTCATGAAATGAAAGTCAGAAAGAGATACACAATGTACCATTGTTTAAAGGCAGAATGATTAATGTCATGGACCCAGAAAGATGAAAACAACAGAGAGATCACCTCTCTCCTTCAGAACACCGGTTAATGTTATTCCAGAAGTTTTTAAAAAATCAACCCTTGCTTTTTTAAAAAAGTGAAGAGAAAAACCATCTATCTCTTCTGTAAATTTCACTTGATTGTTAACAACGGCCAGTGAGATGCAGACACCGCCTGTGTCTAGCCAGTGCTGTTCCTGCTGAAACCTGAGCTCGTCACCTCACTCCTGTCCTTGGGCGGCGGCGCGACACTGGTTGCCTCCTTCTCACATAAGCCTCCACGCACTTGAGAGCTGTTCTTGTGACATATCTTATTTTTCTCTTCTTTGACTGAATTACAGTTTCTAAACTCTTCCTCATGGCTTGAGGGCTTTTATTTTCAAGCCCTTAAATCATTTCCCCTACATCCTTCCAAATCCTCTCAAAAAGTTCAACACTCATCTCTAAAGAGTGAGGATCCCTCATCCTAGGTCATGATTAACCAGAGACAAGTATGAAGCAGTCATGCTCTCCAACAAGAGGTTGTCTTGAGGATTACATAACTGATACGTTTCCTTAGCATTAGATTACAACGGTAACTAGTATACAATGTGGTTAGCAAGGAGGTGTTCAGGTACCGGCATTTTTGCCAACATAGTTATATTCTTGACTAACAAGTGTTTTCTCAGCCACTTTGCCTTCCAGATCTTCACCTTTATTCAGGCAGAATCAGTGATTTCCTGTTTGAATATTGTTTTTTTTAATTTACTCAACAGTCACTCAGAGTTTAAATCTATCTTCTCACTTTCAAAGCATGTTTTCGTGTGCGAGTAAAGTTGTAACTGATATAAATTTACTATAATAGACCAAGTGAGCCGTGAGGTCCTTAGAGGAGGTAAGATAAGGACAGTGCTCTCTAGTGGGGATCACTATGTACCAGAGTAGGAAGCAGCTGCACGCTCTAAAGGGTCAACTGAAACGATAATAATAGGTAACAGCTATTAGGTATTAAACATTCACTATGAATTATCTATTTTATCCTCACCAGATTACAATGCTGGGCGAGGTACTCACGCTGTTTTATTTTACAAATGAGGAAGTTCACTCTCACAGAGATGGAGTGACTTGCTTAATGCTTCACACTTTGTAAGTGTCAATGTCTGATTTCAAATCCAAGTCAGACGCTAGAAGCGGAGTGCCTAATTCTTGTATAACCTTCCTATACAACTGCCACAAATAATCTTGTGTGAGAATTATTGGATCTACTTCATAGGTGAGGAAATTGAGGCTAGGCAAGATTGAATATCTTGTCCAAGACCCCACCGTAAATGGCAGGTCTAAGATTTGCATCCAGGACAGCTGGTGTCAGAATAAAACAAAAAAACAAATAATAGGCTACTGTGGCCCCAGGAAGCACAAGTCTGAAAATGTGCACTTTTTGTTAAACTACAAAGATAGACTTGTCTGTCACAAGCCCAAAATTAAGTTTTGAAAAGCAAAATAGAAACAACAAAACCTGTAAGCTAAACAGTTTTTAAAGGCCTCTTGCAGTTATCCATCACGGAGTAAACAGATGCACTGCATCTGACCCAGCAAACCACTCCCAAAACTTAGCAGCTTAAAACAGTCCTTTACTTTTCCCACAGGTAAACAGGCCACTTCTCCTCCATGCGGCATCAGCTGTTGGTGGTTCGAATGAGGTCTAGAGAGTCCACTTTCAAGATAGTTCAATAGATTGAAGACACATGCAAACTGCCAGCTGGGGCCTCAGCCAGGGATGCTGAGCTCCTCCTGGGACTGCTCGGGCTTCGTCGTGGCATGGCAGCTGGACCCCAAAGCAAGCATCCCAGGAAACCACCTAGCAGCTGTATCATCTTTTATGATCTAGCCTGGGAACTAACATAGTGACACTTTTTTTCATGATTTTCTTTTTATTAAATCATTTTATTGTTATTCTGTTACAGTTTCCCCAATATTCCCCCTTTGCCCTCCTGTGCATATCCCATCCCCCGCTCCCACAATCAATTCCCACACTGTTGTCCGGGTCCATGGGTCATTCATACATGTCCTAGTCCCTTCTCCTTCTTTCCACCGTTATTCCCCTCCTCCCTTTCTGCTGATCACTGTCAGTCTGTTCCACGTTTCTGTGCCTGTGATTCTATTTTGTTCATTAGTTTATTTAGTTCACTAGATTCCTCTTATAGGTGAGATCATATGGCATTTGTCTTTTACCACCTGGCTTATTTCACTTGGCATAATGCTCTCCAGCTCCATCCATGCTGTTGCAAAGGGTAGGAGCTCCTTCTTCCTTTCTGCTGTGTAGTATTCCATTGTGTAAATGTACCATAGTTTTTTGATCCACTCATTTACTGATGCGCTGGACTGGTACATGCAAAAAAATGAAGCTAGACCACCAACTTACACCACACACCAGAATAAACTCAAAATGGATAGAAGATAAATATAAGTCATCACACCATAAGAGTCCTAGAGGAAAAAATAGGGGGGAAATTTCAGATATCCACATAACAATATTTTTGCAGCTATATCTCCTACGGCAAGCAACATAAGGGAAAAATAAACAAATGTACCTATATTAAACTAAAAAGCTTCTTCACAGCTAAAGAAACCATGATCAAAATGAAAAAGGAACTGACTGGATGGGAGAACATATTTGCCAGTGATACTTCAGACAAAGGTTTGATCTCCAAAATATTTAAATACCTGATATGACTCAACACCAGGAAGACAAACAATCTAGTTAAAAATCGAGCAAAGGACTTGAACAGACACTTCTCCAAGGAGGACATACAGAGGGCCTACAGACATATGAAAGGATGCTCAACATCACTAGCAATCAGAGAGATGCAAATTCAAATCACAACGAGATACCACCTCACACCAGTCACAATGGCCATCATCAATAAATCAACAAACAACAAGTGCTGGTGAAGATGTAGAAAAAAAGGAACCCTAGTGCACTGTTGGTGAGAATGCAGACAGGTGCAGCCGCTGTGGAAAACGATATAGAATTTCCTTAAAAAGCTAAACGTGCAACAAGCTGCCTTTTGACCCAGCAATCCCACTGTTGGAATATACCCTGAGAATTTTGAATCACCAGTTCAAAAGAACTTAGGCACCCCTATGCTCACAGCCTAAGTGCCCAACAGTAAATGAGTGGACATAGTGACACTTTGCTGTAGTTGCGAGCTGCCGGTCCATATTCAAAGAAAGACAACAGGGAAGGGAGGAGTATCAAAGTGGTAATCACACCCTTACATTCCTTTGACTTTAAAAGCTGCAGTCCTTTAACCCCGATGAATAACTTTAGTCTCATTCCCAATTCTCAAGTTCACTGTCTCTAGCAAAGAGTGTACCAAGTCCTGTTCAAGCAGCTCGGCAGCTTCATGATGAGTCATTCTTGCAGGACATAGAAACAATAATGTTGTTCAAAAGAGCATTCATCTCGGAAGGTAGGAGATCCAAGCTCTAATTCCAGGAGGTTCCGTAACTTATCTGATGGAGGCCTCTGTAGTCCTCAGTTCTCTCATCTATAGAGATGTTCTTGGTCTAGGTCAGTGTTTTTCAAACAGTGTGCCACAGAAATTTTTAAAACATGCCCTACCTGACTTTTTAGTCAGGGGCACTGACCTCTTTTCCTTTAGATTACCAAATTAAAAAATGACAACCGTCAACACAACAACAGCCGTCCTGTGTGAATGAATCAAGATTATTTCTTTTTTGTCAAATAAGCAAAAAATATATTTTTGGTGTGTGCAGACTTGTAATCATTAATTTAAGTGTGCCATGAGGTGAAAAACATTAAAAATTGCTGGTCTAGATGATCTCCAAAACCTCTGAGATCAGTAATCAAAGTAATTCTTTGCCTATCTATCCTCTCATACTTACATTTCACACCATCCGGATACAAAACCTATCTGCCTCTGGAAACTCACCTCAGTGATTAGGCACCTAGTAGTACCTGTTCCTAGAATCCTTTCAGAACTCAACCTGCTTTCCAGGATTTCTGTGACATGGACCTCTGTCATTCAGCTGTCCCACCTATTACAAGGCAGATGCTAGTTTTGGTTACTGATTTGGATGCCGGTCTATCTACCTGTCCCTTCTGTTGATTGACATGTTAGAGACTTATCTTCAGACTCATGCCCTGAATGTCTTTCCCTAGAATTGCAGACCCTGTCATCAATCCCTGCTTTCCTTGACCTTCACCTGACCATGGAAGTTCTGATAGAAATCTCTCCCTTTCCAGCTTAAGAACCCTGGCCCAGGTTCTTATATTTATTTTAAATGGCTTTCTCTTTCCATAACTAACTTGAGTAAAAGTACCAGTGTGTTCTTGTATTTTCACCTTGAGTTTAGATTATTTTTGCAAAAACAGCAGCAAAGCCTTTTCACAAAGTCTTCCCTACATCAGCTTGAAAATTCCTTTATGTATAATATGCTGTTATGGGAATTTTAATTAGACATAAAAAACTAGTTCTAGGGCTAGCAATATTTTTTCTAATATTCCTGTAGATATTTGATAATAAAAATGATAAGAAGGTAAAGAGTTATTGCACAGGAGTAAAGATTGCCTAAGAAAACCTTGCCATTCATGATGAATACCCATTTTATATAGCTGACACTGTGTCAATTATAATTTTACTTGTCAATGAAAGACAAAAATAAATACTAGCTTTATTGTACAGAGATTCAACAAACATGTTGTCTCATGAATGCAAGCATTGTTTACTTTTTAAATTATTGATTGTTTTCTCAATTAGTATGTCATAATTAGTATGTCATAATTAGTATGTCATAATTAGTATGCTATGGGTATTATCCTTCAATACCTTTAAAATCAATCATGATAGGTTCATCCTGGGTTCACATGGGATAGAGCAGGTACAACTAGTGAACTGGCAGTGTAGATTTCCTCTGTTATATTAGTTTTGCATTAATTTATTAAACAGTTGGCTGCTGTACTAAATCAGGGCTACTAGAACTACAAAATATGCTTGTACAATACAATGGAATACATTCCAGAGTTTCCTCCCTGTTTTTTTGTTGTGTGGTTTTCTTGTTTGTTTGTTTTGTTTTAGAGAGAGAGAGGAGGGAGAGAAAAGGAGACAAACATTGATTTTTTTTGTTCCACTTATTCACGCACTCATTGGTTGATTCTTGTATGTACCCTGACTGAGGATTGAACCAACAACCTTAGTGTATTTGATACATCACTCTAACCTAGCTACCCAGCTAGGGCCCACTCACTGGTTTGATGTGTCCTTCTTTATAGCCTCATTTTGTTAATATGTTTTAGATACCATTAGGTCCTCAAAATTCTAGTTGCTGTCCAAAATGTGAATTGTCTCTGGGAATGCCTCTTCTTTTTGTCAGACTCATTGCATTGCTGAGACTCAGGAAGCAAAAAACCTCTCTATAATTGAAATATTCAGAGTTCTGCACTAGCTCCAAGTCCCAATAAGCTTTTTTAAATTTATTTAATTATTTTTCAAGTACAGTTTTCTGTCTATTACTCCCATCCCAGCCCACCCCTTCATGCTCCCTGCCTCCCTCCCATTTCCACCCTTCTTAGTTGTTGTCCATGTATCCTTTATATTTGTTCCTCTAAATCCCTCCCCTATTTCCCCTGAAATTCCCTCCCCTCTACCCTCTGGTTGCTGTCCCCCTGTTCTCTCTTTCAGTGTCTTTGGTTACATTTTGCTTGCTTGTTTGTTTTGTTAATTCCAATAAGCTTTATCTAAAGTGAATGAGAAAGTCAAGGAAGAGGGTATTATTTACAGTATTCAGCATCATGCTTCTCACAAATCCACTGAAGAGTTTTTAGGTCTCCTCTGAATTTCTGTGGTGTTTTTACTGAAAAAAAAAATTACTGAACCAGAAGGCTGAACCAAAGTCTTGTGAGGACTGTGTGTCTGTTATGAATCCATAACCAAGTCATTTACTGACGACCTCAGTTTTCTCATTTCCAAATTGCAAAAGTTGCTCTGCGTGTTAACTCCGTAGAAACTCTGTATCCTCTCTACTGAAAATGTACCTAAAACTATTAATGAATGAAATCTCAAGATATGCAACTGCTTCTTAGAACTTCCCCATGTTCTCTTCCCCCTGAAATGCCTGGCCCAGTGATTTCTAATATGCTGTGTACAGGTTCTAGAATTTTATGTTATCTGTTGTTTATTTCCATAGTAAGTCTAAACCAGTTTCATTAAGTTCATATCCTATTTTTTTCTCTTGTAGAAAAACAAACTGACAGGTATTGTAAGAGTTGTATAAGATAATGATCACATCCTAAATCTATTCTAAATCATTAATCTTACTTCATAAGGTCAAAGTAACACAGAATTTCAATATTTCTTTGATGATCATCATTTTTTAATTGGTGAAATGTGAGAGCAAAACTAAATTAATTTAAAGAATTTTTAGGGTCCTGCTTGCTATATAGTTTTGTAAATAGTGCAACATAGGTTCGAAGATTTTTTGTAATTGTGAAATATTTCCACACTATTTTACATAATTGGATACAGTATAAGGAACACTTATGTGCCAATTCAGAATTAATGTATATTAATATTGTTTTATATTTATTTTATGTCTTTTGTCATTATTATTTATTTCATTTAAGAAAGAAAATATTATAGCTACAGCTATAGTTCCATAACATACAGAAACCCACAAACAAAAAAGGGATACAATAGGCCCTGGCTGGCGTAGCTCAGTGGATTGAGCGCTGGCCTGCGAACCAGATGATCGTGGTTTGATTCCCGGTCAGGGCACATGCCTGGGTTGCAGGCCAGTTCCTTGCAGGCTAACTACCAGCAGGGGATGCACAAAAGGTAACCATACATTGATGTTTCTCTACCTCTCTCCTTCCCCTCTAAAGATAAATAAATAAGTAAAATCTTTTAAAAAAAGGGGGGGATACAATAGTTTAGGGTGATGTTAAAAATGTATATAAAGGACTTCTGCCCTACTTATTTGAAACTTACGTTTTACACAACATTTTATTTTTGAGATTCATGTGTCATTAGAAGTAGGTCTCATTTGTAGTTCTAACTGCTGTGTAACAGTCCATTGTTTGAATGAACTGTAGTTCGTTTATCTAATCTGCTACTGAAGCACCTTAGTTTCACATTCTGACAACTGAACATAGTGTAGCAGTCACGGTACCTGCTCAGGTGTGTGAGCTTCTCTAGAATAAACGCCTAGAAAGAGAACTGCTAAGTCATGGAGTATGTGCCCTTTCGGCCTCAATAAATACTGATAGGATTATCTGTATAGCAGTTATAGCAGCTGCACTTCTCCCATCAATATGTAAGTTTCCATTTCCTCACATCTTGCCAGCAACTGTCAGTGTCAATAAATGTATTGATCATTTGCATGAGTATGCAACATGTCCATCACGGGTTTAATTTGCATTTCCTCAGGAAAAACTTTACACGTAGTCTATTTAACATAGAGCAGGAGTCTTAATGAGAGAAGTGAGAAAATAAATATAGACAAAACAAAAAGTAAAAAAGATTGAAAAAAAATATTTGCAGATCATAGGACTCTACACTTAGAAAATCCAGGAGAATTTACACAATTTCAAATCTAGTAAGAGAGTCTGGCAAGTGTATTGACTAATCAATGTATGTAAATCCTTAGCATTTCTATAAAGAAGTAAGTAATTCAATTTTGGTGACAATAGCAATAAAATCATAAGGCACCTAAAGATAAACAAAATGTGTGCAACATGAGATGGAAAGAAACAAAACTTCATAAAAGTTAAAACTACATAAATGAGGAGATAAATCTTTTTTCATGGGAAAGAAGACAATCTTCCTTGCATTAATCTAATTTTTTATGCTGCTTTGATCACTATCTATACAGGATTTTCATAAAATTTTATTGTCTTACCATCAAATTCATATGGAAAACTAAAGCCTTATACTAAACCAGCTTATGGTTCTAGTTGATTTGAAGTCATAGCACATGAAAATAAATTCTTTACCGTCAAGTAGTGATTGGTTTTAAAAGAACAGTACAGGAAATGAAAGCTGTAGTGACCCTAGGAAAGACCTCACACTGTATCTAAGCAGGCCAGAGAAGACATTTACATCGATTAAAGCTGGACCCAGAATTTTGTATAAAATTGGGTTAGATGAGAAAGTAAACAAAAAGAGTCATGCCTAGAAGGTCACCTAGAAGGCCTGAACAGAACGCAGACATGATACCCATCTTGGCCAAGATCACAGACATAATACTGAAGGGAAAATGCAGAGTTAAAGTCCTGGACTTACGTCACCACGCTTACACATTTCAGTTTCCAAATCCTACCCTTGAAAAGACCAAAGTGACCCAGCTTTCAGACAGCCAAGGTGCACAGCGTTTATGATATGAAAGGTGTTTCTGGGACAATCATCCAAAGTTTAGGGTCAGAGAAATAAAAAGTAAAGATGAAAAATATTTCATCCCAATTATAAAGGCCTTCAAATTCCAGGATTAGAAGTTTGAACATCAAGCAAAAATTAGTGCAATTTTATCTGTTGCATAAGAATTTGATAAAGAATGTACTGTGCCGATTAAGAATGGATAGTGCCCTAAAGGTAAAGGAAGACGGCACAATATCCTCAAAAGATAAAGTTATGACTTATTGTCACATGTGAATTTAACAAAGTCACAATTTTCTCCTTCACATAATTAGTAAATGAGATAATCTGACAAAACTGTATAGTTTTTCTATGGCTGACATCCAGACTGTAACAAATATTTATTTAAAATGAGCTACCAAGAGATATTTTTCTCTGTTGATTTGTTTTAAACTTTTCATTCTCAGGTCAGGAGTCTGCCTGGCTGTAAATATATAGATAATACAGTGTTTTGTTTTGTGTGGGGTTTTGCTTTGTGTGGGGTTTTTTGGGGGGGCGGGTCTATGCCTTTCTAATGTTAAAAGTAATTAGTTATTTGAATCAAAAACTAAATTGATGACTATTGCTTCAGTATTTCTATTTGGCAGATTAAAAGAAAAAGATGTCTACCTGGCTGGTGTAGCTCAGTGGATTGAGCGCGGGCCTGCGAACCACAGGATTGCGGTTCGATTCCTAGTCAGGGCACATGCCTGGGTTGCAGGCCGGTTCCCTGCAGGCCAACTCCCAGCAGGGATGCACGAAAGGCAACCATACATTGATGTTTCTCTCCCTCTCTCCTTCCCCTCTAAAGATAAATAAATAAAATATTTTTTAAAAAAAGAAAAAGATGTCTTATGTGTTTTATGTTGTATTTTATAGGCAAAATAAAACTGCTTTATTTAGTTGTTTTTTACCATAAAAAAATGAAAGCTCAATGGCAAGAGTGGTTACAGTTTTACAGTTTCTCACATAACTTGGGCCCAATTTTAAAGAACAGTGAAATCTTTGTGTGACTTAATTCTCCTTAACATCTATGTAGGTAAGAAAAAATGAGTTAGCATTCCCTATTCACTTTTTCTCCTCAATTTCAACTCAGTCATTTGAGGGTTTTCCCTGTCTGCCAATGCAAACATTTTTTAAAATGGCATTATTTCTTACAGTGATTACTACGTCATTGAATTTCATGATGTAAATGAGAGTGAAAATCTTTTTGATGATCAATGTGCTAAAACAGAAAGATTCTTGATGGAACCTGAAAATTGATATCATCTTACAACTGTCTACCAGAATATTAGATTGTTAAGTACAAGCAAGAATGGTCAATTTTCAATAATTCAATGAATCAAGGATGCATTTTAAAGTAAACTTGCACCAATCATTTAAAAAGGCAACGATGTGGCAAAGTTGGAGGAATGCCACATGCATGCATGTGGCAAGTACATATTTTATTTTATGGTGTCCCAGTTACTCTACTCCGTACAATTAGTCATCTAAATGTGCAAAAATAAGTGTCTCTTAGGTCCACAAAGGTCCATTCACAGAACAAGGCTGTGTATCATCTATTTTTCATTAGTCTTCTGAAGATTATATATTGGCCACTCAACTAAAATATATGTTCAGTAAAATGGAGGAAGCCAAAAGAAATGTACACCATTGTAAATGTCAATAAAGTTTCAGGTTTGGCCGGAAACTGAGTTGGTGCCAGACGGTTTTCTTTGCCATTCATTTAGAAGGTCGCCCGCAAGAAAAACAGTCACTGCGTGTGGGATGTCGTTTCACAGATATTCCACTTCAAACATTATATTAGTCATTTTTAGCCTTAATTTGTACATTAAATTTGTAAATTAAACAGCCACTGTTTGTTTTTATTTATGTTTTGACCTGTGCCTCAGAATTTAAAGTATTCATTGGAAGGCATTTTAATTATCTGCTAAAATCAAATTTTTCAGACTATAAAATGCACGTAGGTTTTAGGGGAAGAAAATAGGGAAAAAATTTTTGAAGCAAAAAACATGGTAAAATAGTTAATAATGTAAATAATAATATTTCACCAATGTAAATGTAAACAGAACTCAACAGCAGCATTAACGACCATTATTACTGACTTGAAGCTTTAAGTGCAGAAACTGCTCGTCACTGCTGTCCACATTTATGAAGCTCAGTTCCTCAAAATGACTAGTGTCACTGTCTTCACTGTTCATAGAGGACGTCATCTTCAGAGCCGTCTACAGCATTGCTGATACCATTTTTTTGAAGGGCCTCACAACAGTTTCATCCTTAACTGACTGCCATGAGCTTTTCACCCACTCACAAACTTGGGTGATAGTGGCCTCTTCACTCGCCCAGCTGGTGTCAGATCAGGATCTCCAGCAGCCATCCATCTGTCCCACTCTTCTCTCATGGAAACTTTAAATGACTTGTTGATGGAAACGCCCAAAAGTTCCAACTGGCTGGTAAGCCCCCCAGGGATTATGGCTAGCTGGGTTTTCTCTTCTTTAAATCTCTGTTTTATGGCTTCGGTGATATGTGCCCTAAACAGGTCAGGCACTAATAGAGCAGGTTTTTTCAGAAGCCCCCCAGGACATTTGGACCACACTTTTTTTATCCATATCCTCATGCCATTTTCATCCATCCATCCTTTGTCATGAACATGAACAATAACTCCTCTTGGGATTGCCTCTTTCGGCATGTTTTTTTCTCTTGAAAATCAGCATTGGTGGCAGTTTGGTGTCATCTGCACAGCAGGACAACACAACCGACAACCATGCAATGGGTCTTATCATGCCCTGAGGTTTCCATGGTTATGGTTTTTGCCCCTTTCCTATCAACTGTCTGGTTTGATGGAACATCAAAGGTTAACGGGACTTCATCCACGTTCCCAATCTGGCTTATTTCAAATCCATTTTTCTTTCTTGCATCCAGTACACACTTGTGAAAAGACACAATCTTAGATTCATATTCCATAGGCATTTTTGTGCAATCCTAGTTTTGGTGCATACAGCAAGGCCACATCTCTTCGTAAATCTGAGGCACCATGATGTTGGTCCAGTGAAGGCCTCAATGCCTTTCTCTGCAGCAAGACGTTTGGCTTCATAGATGACCATTTTTGTAGATACTGAAAAGCCATTGTTCCCATGAACTGTGATCCACTCTTTCATATTCACTTCTGACTGTGGCCATTCTGCAGCATGCCATGAAAGCATTGTTTCATTTTGTCTTTTTTATTTTTTGCTGTTGATCCTCCTGTTTTCTCCATTCCCGTAACATTTTTTCAGTTGGAGGTGGCCCAAAGTGTCTCTCTGCTGCTCTGTTCCCATGTTCTTTGGTGTACTTCAATACCTCCAGTTTAAAAGGGATTTTATATGGAATCCTTTTCTGCTTTGACATCTTTTCCACAATTATGGTAGATTCGGCAGAAGACAACACTATCATATCTTTCTACAACAAAATACAGTAATGACAGAACTATCAGCCCTGTGTCCTTCATAGTTATGGGGGCGCTGTAACTGAGAACATCAGTGGATAACACACAGTCATGGGGAGATCTGCTGCGGACACTGTCGTGGGGGGATCTGCTGCGGACACTGTCATGGGGGGATCTGCTGCGGACACTGTCCTGGGGGGAACTGCTGCTGGAAGGCCACCGGTCGTGCAACACTCTTGTATGGGGACAGCAGTTTTTCACAGCCTGTGTGGCTCTAAAGCTGTTGGCCAAATTACAGCTCCCATCATCCCAACCTGCCCAAGCATGATGGGAGTTGTAGTTTTGAGACAGGTGCAGAGCTACATTGACAGGGGACCCTGCAGTGGAATTTGCCTATGCTGATGTTAATGGGGGACACGCCAATCACCTCATGGAGGCACCTCCATTCGGGTGCTGTGGATTCTCTTCTCCTACTGTACCCGCACCGCCTGCACCCTCCTCTCCAGCACTATAGTACGCCGCAGCGGGGACTCCGCTCCTGCCTTGCTTGCTTCACCGCTGGGACAACCCTCCTCCCAGACCAGGGCCCGCAGCACCGCCCCACTCCTGCTGCCACTGGCTTCCTGCAGCGGTGATCCTGCTCCTGCCTCCTGTGACCCCGTTCCACCTCCACCACCCCCCACAGCGAGCCGGGTAAGCTACATTCGGACTATAAGACGCACCCCCCCTTCCCCGCAAATTTGGGGGTGCGTCTTATAGTCCGTACCTATGATATAAAAAAAGAGAATAATGAGTTAAAATACATGTATATGGCCCATATATATGGTGTGGCTCGGGGGTGTCATCCCATAAACCAAAACGTTGCTGGTTTGATTCCCAGTCAGGGCACCTGTCTGGGTTGCCGGCCAGGTCCCCAGTTGGAGGTGTGCCAGAGGCAACCTCTTAATCTCTCACATTGATGATCCTCTCCCACTCTTTCTCCTTTCCTTCCCCTCTCTCTAAAAGTGAAAATAAGTAAAAATGAAATCTTTAAAAATAAGACATATACATGGTTATAATGTTATAATGTGAATTAAAAAGAACTAAGTAAAAACATTTTAAAAACTTAGAACAGTTTCCTAGCACAAGTGATCAACAAAAGTTAGCTATTTTTATTAGTGAATTTACCTATAGAAATAATGACTTTTAGTAGGTATCGTAAAGGCAGACAAATAAAACTGTAATTCTCACAATTCTTTGATTTTTAACAGAAATTTTAAACATCTTGGAAAGGTTTAGTGGCCAAGCATATTTTTACATATACATATGAAATATATAGTCTTCAAAAGAAAATATTACATGATCATATTATTCAATCAAGAGTTTGTAGTTATGATTAATCTAGATAACATATCAATATCTTTTTTATCTTCACTGTGTACACTGTTACAGATGTCCCTATTTTGCCCTTCTTTGCCCAGCTGCACCCAACTCACACCCTCCCTCCCCTCTGGCCATCAGCACACTGTTATCTATGTTATAAGTTATGCATATATGTTCTTTGGTTATTTCCTTCACCTTCTTATATCCAGTTCCCCCTCCCCCCTCTAAGAGCTGCCAATCTGTTCCGTATATCCAGGTCTCTATTTCTATTTTGTTCATCACTTTATTCTGTTCATTACATTCCACATATAAATGAAATCAGATGGCGTTTGTCTTTCTCTGACTGGCTTATTTCATTTAGCATAATCTCCAGGTCCATCCATGCTGTAGCAAAGGTAAGATTTCCTTCCTTTGGTATAACCACATGGTATTCCATTATGTAAATATACCACAGCTTTTTTTATACACTCATCTACTGACGGGTGCTTGGGCTTTTCCAGGTCTACACAAACACTAAATATAAATGTAAATATATAATTCTTCAGCAAGAAGGATTATACAAGGTATAATCTACCATACTAATAGAAATAAATATCTTGAGTGTTAATTTAAGAACTGCAAATGAATAGAAGACTGATTCTATCCCTAAATTTTACTGTAGGGTTTTAAAGTTCATGTTTTACAAAGCTGAGTTTATTATAATATACATTTTATTTTTTAACCATATAAAGAGAAACTTAGTGAACTTTGATTCACTGTTGATATTCAGATATTAATATCTGACATCAATATCAATACATTTACTTATTCACATTTAATAAATAATGCCCTTCTGAATATGTGTGTGTAGTACATGTATTATTTTGGACACATGGGTAAAAAGGAAGCAGAAACTCTGAAAGGTGAGCAAATGTAAAAGATGACTTTTACCTAGACAGATTCTGTCTAAAGCCCGATTTTAAGCTTGATAAGCAACTGGACGGACTGACAAGACTAGTAAAGCTCAACTGTATAGGGAGACTGACAGGAAAACCTCACACAGAAGATCATGGTAAAAGAAAGAAACCCCTGCACTTGAAAAGACAGATCAGACAAACTCAGCTCTCTAAACCCTGGATGTGGGCAAAAAGAAAAATAAAAATTCCCCCTGAGAATCTCAACCACCGATTAGCTCTCCCAAGGTTTGCAGTTGGCATTCACACTATCTGTTAGGTCCCAAAGTGCTCGGGCACAGAATTTAAAGTTTTCTTAGGCTGGTGCCCTGCCAGCTGACTGGCAGAAATGAATATAAATCCTCTCAAGAAGAGCTCAACCTCAAACCAGACCTTAAAGAATTTCCACACTTAAACGTTCCAAGAGAAATGAGTATCTCAGAGTCAAAATTCACAACCTGCACAAACACTGAGCCACAGTCAGTAAGAAACAGCAGAACAATATATAGAAAGAAATGAGGGAAGAAGGAAAGAGAAAAGATTATATAGATGAGGATGATAGACAGATAATAAAAAATTTTAAAGGACAATATATTCTAGAATTATCATATACACATTTAACACATTGAAAGCAATTAAACCCCTAAGTAAATAATGTTTGATAATATGACCAGGAACCAAGCAGATTTGGGGGGAAAAAAATGAATCGAACTTACTGAAATGACAGAAGAGGAGACTTCCGCCAAGATGGAGACGTAGGTGGAAACACTGTGCCTTCTCCCACAACCAAGTTTGAATACAACAAAGGTTTGGAGAACAAAGATGCAGCCAAAGAACAGAAAATTGAACTATACGGAAGTCCAACAACAATGAACCCTTCAACCTGGTAAGAGGGGCGGAGCCAGCAGCAGAGCAGGGTCCGGCAGGAAGGATCCCCCGACCCTGGTGACCCAGACGTACAGGCAGCTGGGAAAGAATTGTGGACCCAGTGAAGGTGCGGGGCAGGCTGAGCACCGTCACACATTTGCGCAGATAAACCAGCAGAGGCGTGAGCAGTGAGACGGACCACGTGGCCCTGGTGGCGGGAGGAGGCAGAGGAGACCACCATTGCTTTCCTTTGACCCCGCCCCCACATACAGCGTCACAACCCAGAGACTGAGTTGCCCTGCCCTGATGAACACCTAGGGCTCCGCTCCTCATACATAACAGGCACGAACAGTCCAAAATATGGCTCAAGAAGAACTCAAAGCCCCAGAGCCGATAATTCTAAGCGACCAGGAAATAGCGAACCTCTCAGATGCACAGTTCAAAACACTGGTGATCAGGATGCTCACAGAACTGGTTGATTATAGTCACAAATTAGAGGAACATATGAAGGCTAAACTAATTGAAATGAAGGGAAATGCACAGGAAACCAATAGTGATGGAAAGGAAGCTGGGACTCAAGTCAACGGAGTGGACCAGAAGGAAGAACAAAACATCCAACCAGAAAAGAATAAAGAAACAAGAATTTGAAAAAATGAGGAGTGGCTTAGGAACCTCCAGAACATCTTTAAACGTTCCAACATCCGAATTATAGGGGTACCAGAAGGGGGAAAGAAACAGCCACGAGTGGAAAACATATTTGAACAAATAATAAAGGAGAACTTTCCCAGTCTGGCAAAGGAAATGGACTTCCAAGAAATCCAGGAAGCTCAGAGAGTCCCAAACAAGTTGGACCCAAGAAGGAACATACCAAGGCACATCATAATTACATTGCCCAAGATTAAAATGAAGGAGAGAATCCTAGAAGCAACAAGAGATAAGGGGACAGGCACCTACAAAGGAGTTCCCATCAGACTGTCAGCTGATTTCTCCAAAGAGACCTTGCAGGCAAGAAGGGGCTGGAAAGGAGTATTCCAAGTCATGAAATCCAAAGACCTACAGCCAAGATTGCTTTACCCAGCAGTTTTCATTTAGAATGGAAGGAAAGATAAAGTGCTTCTCAGATAAGGTCAAATTCAAGGAGTTCATCATCACCAAGCCCTTATTATATGAAATGTTAAAGGGACTTATATAAGAAAAAGAAGATGAAAAAATGAACAGTGAAAGGACAGCAAACTCTTAGTTATCAACAACCACACCTAAAACAAAAGCAAACCTAGAGGACAGCTAGATCAGGAGTGGAACCATAGAAATGAAGAACACATGGAAGGTTAGCAACAGGGACCTTGGGAGGAGGAGAAGGGGGAAGAAGGTACAGAAAATAGCATAGACAGTAGGTAGAAAATAGATAGGGGGGAGGGCAAGGAGAAATATAGAATCTAAAGAACTTGAGACACATGGTCATAAACTAAAGAGGGGAATGGGGGGAGGGGGAGGGGAGAGGGGCTGTGCAGGGTGGAGGGGAATGAAGGGGGGGAATAGAATGACTGTAATGGTATAATCAATAAAATATGTTTTAAAAAAGACAGAAGAGAACATGAGACGTGGAGGCAGTGAGAGAAAGTTTAATGCATGTATAATCATAGGTTAAAACAGTAGCCAATAAAGAGAAAGGGGAGCAAATGATATACAAAACAATAATGCTGAAGACATTTCCGTGACAATGGTTAAAGCCTCAATTCTCAGATCTAGGGAGCTCAGTGCGTCCTAAGCATAAAAATAAAAATAAAAACACACAAACACACCATAGTAAATACCCATTACCAAAATGAATGGGAAGATCTTAATATTGAATAGAGATAAAAACACAATGTTTAACAGAATGGTTGTTAAAATATTGCTGGCCTTTGAACAACAATTAAAGCAACAATACAACATCCCAAAGAATGGATCCCATGGTTACTGAAGGCAAATAATTGTCAACATAGTTCAACTTTCAGTATTAGATTTCAAGTCATTTTCAAGCAAAAAATAATTGAGAAAGTATATTACCAAAAGATTCCCAAAAAGAAATTTTCATTTATATCCTTTAAGCTAAAGGAAAATTATGCTACATATAAGATTTGAGATGTAAAAAAGAATGGTAGCTTACTAGTAAATATATGAGCAAATCTAAACAAACTTTGATTGTACACATTAGCAATAGAAAATGTATGTTTGTATGGAGTAGGACTAAATAGCTAGGATTAAACTGCTGAACAGTAATAATAATAATAATAATACATAAGTTGTTATCAGAGTGATAAGATTAAGAGATGCTAAGTTTTTTGATTTGTTGCATAGAAGAGACGTGGCCTAATACTTTAGAGTCTTCAAGTAAATTAAGCATGTGATATATGCTAACTAGAAAAATAGTCATAGACCATATAACTTAAAAATTACAAGCAAAATATACAGTGAGACAAATACATTTATATATATATATATATATATATATATATATATACCAAAAGACTGGGGTGGGGCCAAGACAGGAGCTGGGGACAAGGAAAGAGTAGGTTAAAAAACTACAATAAACATAGATGAACTTCAAAATATTATGTTGAGATAAAGTCAATGAAAAATAACTACTGTATGGTTTCATACATTTCTTTTTTAAATTTTTTGCTGTTGTTCAATTATAGATGTCCTTCTTCTCCCCCATTCCTTTCCCCTGCCCTACCCACCCCCCACCTCCCACAATCAACCCACTGCCCCTTCGCCTTTGTCCATGGGCCCTTTATACATGTTCCTTGACCTTTCCCCTTCTTTCCCCCTTTATCCTCCACCTCCCTCCCCTCTGGTCACTGTCATTTTGTTCTTTGTTTCCCTGTCTCTGGTTCTATTTTGCTCACTTGTTTGTTTTGTTAATTAGGTTCCACTTATTTCATACATTTAAAGTTCACAAAAGGTCAACACCAAACCATATACTGCTTAGGGATGCATTTAAAGGAACTCATTTGGAATAATAGATCTTGGGAGAAAGAAAGGGCGGTAGGTGATGGGAGAGCGGACATGAAGGGCTCCTAATGCCTGAGTAACATTCCATTTCTTGTAACAAATGTATTTATCATTTTCCTTAAAGTATGCATATATTTTATGCACTTTTAGTATGGTATATATTACAATAAAAACATTTTACTATCAGGACTCTTTATAGAGAAAACTTATGTTAATTCCATTGAGTACTTGCTTGATAGAACTGGCTGGATCATGCTGAAGCAGATGACTCATTAGGGTCCCTCCCCTCCCCGACATTTAAGTACTTAGCACAACATACAACTACCGCATTTGTTGTACCGGGAGAGTCAATGGTGGGCAATTTAGATGGGAGCATCTGACAGACAGGCATCTCAAAGCACCATATTCTTTGGACACAACTGGCTGTTACAGAAGAAGCAGCTGAGACGGGGAGGCCTTGGTTGATTGCCTTTCCAGGGATCATCACACCTGTCTTTGCAGTTGTCTGTTTCTAGGCCCCTGCGCTGAGCTGCTCGCCGGGGCTCAGTGGTTCTGCTTTTACGCAGCCCTTTACACCTTGGCAAATGTCAGGCATGCAGGACTCATCTCTGGCATTTGTGGCATGTGGAAGATAAACTACAATAAATCAAACTGACTAAGTTCCCCAGTCCCATCTGGTGCTCCTGCCCTGTAGATAGATGCCATCATGTTTTAAAAAAGAAATCTGACTGGCAATAGTGTGTCTTGAGTCACGAAGTGTGTGAGCTGGTCACCCAAATAAGTACGAAGGAAAAAAATGGCTTAATGTTTGTATAATTCTGAGCTATTTTCATTTTATATCACTTCATACATCATATGGTACTGGTGCTATAAGTAAGTACACAGTATATAAATAGATAATAGAAAAGCCTGTGGCTTTCTACAATAGTTGAACATGGCAACTGCTCTGTGAATTTTCTTTCACAATTTAAGTATTTGGAGACACTAACATTTGAAAAACAAAAATGTTTCTGCCAATTTCCCTGCCTTTATTGATTCTACCAAGGAGTGCCTTTCAAATTTCAACACCCTTTTCGCTGATGCTGTGCTGTGTGCTAAGTATGAAGGAAGATCCATGACTACCACGAGTTTGGAGCTCACTCAAGTCCAGGGAAATTGAAAGATGCTAGAATCAGTCCTGTGTTCCAACTCCCTCCCCAAGAACATTATCCCTCCTTATCGTGCACTAACCTCTGGCCTAAAAATGGCAGTGACGATCATCGATGTACAAAGGGGTTCATTAGGGGTTCATTTTACAAACTGACAAAATCTCTCAATTTCTCTCACGCACTCTAACATTTCACAGCTGAATTGGAGGCAGCAGGACAAACTAAAAACAAAGAAAAACTAAGAATAGCAATATTTGTCTCTCAGAAGCTAGCCTGAAATTCAATTTTTAAAAATATGTCAGGGACAATACAAAAAAAAATAAACGTTCAATCATTGAAGCGAATAATAAAGTCAGTACCAACATGATCACTCAAAGATGAGGTCCCAACAAATTGAGGTCGATTCCCTCCCCCGTTAAAGTTCCTGGTTTAGAAATTAGGAGAAAATGAGGATAACTTCTGTTGGCAAGGTTTTTTACTTAACCCTGATGTGTGAGCTCAAGTGCTGTGTTCATCCACCGGTGACAGAAAATGACCCTAACGTGAGAGGGTATTACAAAAGGAAAGGATGGGAGGAGAATTAGTGAGTTAGACATTGCCCAGGCAGTTGAAGGGAAGCAGAGTACAGCTCCACAATGATGAGGTTAGGGAGGGTTAGGTCACGGGGCTAAGTCCTTTAGATACCGTTTATCATTTTCTCTCATACTAAGGGTTCAAGGTAGGTATTACTTACTCATGAGAACAATGTGAAATCTTCAAAAAATGGGACCACTCACATCTGAAAAAGGAGAAAATATTGTCATCGAGGACCATAAATAAAAGTTAGTACCTATGATGCAGCACTATTTAAAGAAAACAAACTGGGGCTTCAATGTTTGAAAAGAGACTTTTAAGGGTCTGATTTCAAGTCACCGAGGAAGAAGGTTGTGTGTTTCTCCCTCACAGTTTTTGAAGGTGGAGGTGTCATAAAAAGTACAGACATCTAGGAAATGCCAGCTTGATATATCTACAGTGGCTACACAGGGCACAAAGTAGCTATAGGATATAGCAGACAGAGCACCAAGGTCAAGTGTACAGGATGTAGAGCACTGCTCAGAGAACTCTATGACCCATGGGCTAACTCTGACTTTCGGTCCGTTTTTTGTACAGTCCACAAACTAAAACAGGTTTACATATTTTAAGTGGCTGAAAACTATGAAAAGAAAAAACTGTGCCATGTGAGAGTCGAGGCTCCCACAGACTAAAATACTTACCATCAGACCCTTTACAGAAAAAGGTTGCTGCCCCTGCTCTAGAGTCACTGTGTTTTAAATTCAAGCCTTGATTACTGTCTAGATGTGATCTTAAGAAAGTCACTTAACTTCTTTGAATCTCAGTGTCCTCATCTTTAAATGATACCTACCTTAAAGGTTTATATGAGACAAAATGATAAACTAAAGCACTTAACTGAGGGTCTTGCACATAATAAAAACTCAAAAAATTACAGTCATAAGTCCTTCACTCAGATTACTCTAACTCTCTATGTAACTCTACAGCCTATCATTTTCACTGTATGTCATGGGCTCCAAAAGCCCATTTAGAGTTTGTCAATATTATCATAACCAAATAAGTTCATCGTGTTGTCATTTTCCCAGTGAAGTGGTTAATGTATTTAAAAGGCAGTCAGGGTGGCTTAGCTAAAATGAAAGCTCTGTAAGATAACAACTATATCAAATCAATCAAGAAATGTCTATTGAGAATCCACTATGGTATAGAGAAAATCCTAGGTGCTGCTCTGGCTCCTCCCTGTGTAGAACCTGATGGCCATATTCTTCTTTCTTCCTTAATGACCAAACTTTGGTTTCATCAGGAGTAGAAATATGCCCAGCTGACACAAAACACTGCATTTTCCTGCTTACCTAGAAGACTGTGGTAATGAAAAGTGAGAGTTACTGGGTACAAGGCTTGCATGTTGGGTACACAGCCCCTTCCATGCCTTGTTTTTAGCCCTTTGACCTTCCTCTTCCCTGAACTATGCACATCATGGCTGGAGCTCTAGCAGTCATTTTGTGGTTATAAGGGAAAGGCTTAAAAATTACAGAAACCTAGCTTTGGCATTTTTGAGCTGAACCAGTAACTATCTACCTCAAGATTTCTTTTTAAAATTTTCTTATTGTTTACACTATTACTAATGGCCCCCACTGCCCCCTCCTTTGCCCTCCTCCACCCAGTCCCCCATCACCAGCCTTCACAATATTGTTGTCTGTGTCCATGGGCTTTGCATATATGCATATATGTTCTTTGGCTAATCTCTTCGAGTCCCACCATCCCTCTCCCCTCTGAGATTTGTCAGTCAATTCCATACATCCATTCTTCTGGTTTTATTTTACTCATCAGTATTTTGTTCATCAGATTGCACATGTGAGTGAAATCATATGGTGTTTGTCTTTCTCTGACTGGCTTATTTCACTTTCCATAATAATCTCAAAATCCATCTATGCTGTTACAAAAGTTAAGAATTTATTCTTTTTATGGTGGCATTGAACAATGCCCTACATGAAATGAATTTAACTAATATATATAGAGTCCTTCATCTCAAAAAAGCTAAATACACGTTTTTTTCAAATGCACATGGAATATTTTCAAAGATAGACCACATGATAGGACACAAAACAAGCCTCAACAAATACAAGAAAACTGAAATCATACCAAGCATTTCCTCCAACAACAAGGGACTGAAACAAAAATCACACAATCAAATCAATAGATGGGGAAAAAAGCATTTGCTAAGGTACAGCATCCATTTAGGATAAAAACACTCAGCAAAGTGGGAATAGAGGGAGAATTCCTCAACATAATAAAGGCCATATATGAGACCCACAGCCAACATAGGTTGGCTCAATAGGCAAAAACTAAAAGCTTTTCCACTAAGATCAGAAACAAGACAAGGTTGTCCACTATCACCACTTCCATTCAATATAGTATTGGAAGTTTTAGCCACAGTGATCAGACAAGAAAAGGAAATAAAAGGCATCCAAATCAGAAAGGAGGAAACAAAACTGTCATTGTTTGCAGATGACACGATAGTGTACACAGAAAATCCTATAGACTTGGCAAAAAAACTGCTCGACCTAATAAATGAATTTGGCAAAACAGCAGATACAAAGTCAATATTCAGAAATCAAGCCCTGGCTGGTGTAGCTCAGTGGATTGAGCGCGGGCCTGCGAACCAGAGGATCGCGGTTAGATTCCCAGTCAGGGCACATGCCTGAGTTGCAGGCTGGTTCCATGCAGGCCAACTCCCAGCAGGGGACGCATGAAACGCAACCATACATTGATGTTTCTCTCCCTCTCCTTCCCCTCTAAAGATAAATAAATAAATAAAATCTTAAAAAAAGAAAATAAGTCAGCTCACGTTACTGCAAGGCTATAAGAGCCTTTAGCATGTCACTGTGCCTCGTAACACTCCAGCAGGGTAATGGCTGTCCGAAGTGTTTCCCAAACATGTTAAAAAAAAAGAAATCAAAGGCATTTTTGTATACCAACAATGAAACAGCAGAAGCAGAAATCAAGAAAAAATCGTATTCAGTATAGCAAAAAGAAAAATAAAATACCTAGGAATAAACCTAACCAAAGACGTAAAAGACCTCTATGCAAAAAACTACACATCACTGAAGAAAAGAAATCAAGGAAGACACAAAGAAAGGGAAACATATATTGTGTTCATGGATTGGAAGAATTAACATCATCAAAATGTCCATATTACCCAAAGCAATTTACAGATTCAATGCAATACCTATTAAAGTACCAATGGCATATTTCATAGAAATAGAACAAACACTTCAAAAATTTACATGGAACCATAAACAACCCTGAATAGCTGCTGCTATTTTGAGAAAGATGAACAAAGTAGGAGGGATCACAATACCTGATACCAAACTGCATTACAAGGCCACTGTAATCAAAACAGCCTGGTACTGGCATAAAAACAGACACGTGGATGAGTGGAACAGAACAGAGAGCCCAGAAATAAACCCAAGTCTCTACGGTCAATTAATATTTGACAAAGGGGGCAGCAACATAAAATGGACTAAAACTAGCCTCTTCAACAAATGGTATTGGGAGAATGGACAGCTATGTGCCAAAAAAATGAAATTCAAGCACCAACTTACACCATACACCAAAATAAATTCAAGGTGGATAAAAGATTTAAATATAAGCAGTGACACCATTAAAGTTCTAGAGGAGAACGTAGGCAAGAAAATCTCAGATATTTCACACAGCAACATTTTTACTGATATGTCCCCTAGAGCAAGGGATATCAAGGAAAGAATAAACAAATGGGATCTCATCAACATTAAAAGCTTCTGCATGGCTAAAGAAAACAGTATTAAAATAAAAAGAGAACCAACTACATGGGAAAACACATATTTGCCAATGATACCTCAAACAAGGGTTTAATCTCCAAAATATACAAAGAACTTACATGACTCCACTCTAAGAAGATAAGCAACCCAATTAAAAAATGGGCAAAGGATTTAAACAGACAATTCTCCAAGGAGGAGATACAGAGGATCCAGAGACACATGAAAAGATGCTCAATATCGCTAGCTATCAGAGAGATGAAAATTAAAACCACAATGAGATACCACTTCACACCAGTCAGAATGGTCATCATAAACAAAGCAACAAACAACAAGTGTTGGACAGGTTGTGAAGAAAAGGGGACCCTAGTGCACTGTTGGTGGGATTGCAGACTGGTACAACCACTATGGAAAACAGTATGGAATTTTCTAATAAAACTAAAAATGGATCTGCCTTTTCACCCAGCAATTCCACTGCTGGGATTATATCCTAAGAACCCTGAAACACCAATCCAAAAGAACCTATGCACCCCGATGTTCGTAGCAGCAAAATTTACAATAGCCAAGTGCTAGAAGCAACCTGGTTGCCCATCAGTAAATGACTGGATCAAAAACCTATGGTACATTTACACAATGGAATTCTGTGCAGCAGAAAGAAGGAGCTCCTACCCTTTGCAACATCATGGATGGAACTGGAGAGCATTATGCTGAGTGAAGTAAGCCACATGTTGAAAGACAAATACCGTATGATCTCACTTTTAACAGGAACCTAAATAACAAAACAAACAAACAAGCAAAATGTAACCAAAAACACTGAAATAGAGAACAGGCTGACAGGGAGGGACCAGAGGGGAGAGGTGAGGGAATTTCAGGGGAAAAGGGGAAGGGTTTACAGGAACAAATATAAAGGACAAATGAACAAAAACTAGGAGGGCTGAGGTGTGGAAATGGGAGGGAGGTGTGGATCACTGGGGGGTGGGCTAGGATGGGAGTAAAAGACAGAAAGCTGTACTTGAACAACAATTAAAATAAATTTTTTTCAAAAAAAGAAGAATTTCTTCTTTTTATGGCCACATAGTATTCCACTTTGTAAATGTACCACAGCTTTATTTATCCACTCATCTACTGATGGGCACTTGGGCTGATTCCAGATCTTGGCTATTGTAACTAACGCTGCTGTGAATGTATCAAGATTTCTTAAGAAATCAGAAAAATAGAGACTTTATTTATTCATTTGTTTTTTACAATACAACTCACCCATTTTGAGGATACAATTTAGTGATTTTTTAATATATTCACAAAGTTGTACAAGCATCACAACAATAAATTTTAGAATATATTTGTCACCCCAAAAAGAAACTTCCTATCCATTAGCAATCATTTGTCATTCCTCCTGCCCCTCCTACCAGTCCTACACAATCAATAATCTACTTTCTATCTCCATGGATTTGCCTATTCTGGGCATTTCATATAAATGAACTCATAGAATATGTGGTCTGTTGTGACTGTCTTCTTTAGCATAAGTTTTTTATTTACTAAATCGTTTGGGGTGACTTTGGTTAATAAGATCACATACAATTCAATTTGTCTTTCAGTTTCTGCTTCTTATAGCCAGATCTGATTTTAGCTAACATATCTACTACCAAAAAGTTATTTGATACATACTTTTTTGGGTGCAGGTACCCAAACATACTATATTTAGAAATAGACTATATTTAGGAATATTAATGTTTCTTTTTTACTAATTTTTATTGAATTTAATGGGGTGACACTGGTTAATAAAATTTTATAGGTTTCAGGTGTACAGTTCTATAATGTATCATCTATATATTGCATCATGCATTCACCACTCAAAGTCAGGTCTCCTCCCATCACCACTTATTCCCCCTTTACCCTCTTCTATGTCCCTCACCCCTCTTTCCCTCTGGTAATCACTATATTGTTGTCTGTGTCTCTGAGATGGGGTTTGTTTGGGGTTTTTTTGCTTAATCTCTTCACCTTTTTCACTCAGCCCACTAACCCCCTTCTCTTTGTCTGCTGTCATTCTGTTCTGTGTATCTATGACTCTCTTTATATTTTGTTTGTTAGTTTTTTTGTTCATTAATTTCCAAATATAAGTGAAACTGTGTGGTATCTATCATTTTCTGACTGGCTTATTTCACTTAGCATAATATCTTCAGGTCCACCCATGCTGCTGCAAAGGGTAGGAGTTTCTTCCTTTTTTGCGTCTGAGTAGTATTCTACTGTGTAAATGTACCACAACTTTGCCATCTACTCATCTACTGATGGGCACTTGGGCTGCTTCCAAATTTTGGCTATTGTAAATAATGCTGCAATGAACATAGGAATCATGTATTCTTTCAAATTACCGTATTTTGCTATGTATAATGAGCATCCACATTTTTGTGCTCATTATACACGGGATTACTATACCCATTATTACACCCATCGCATATAATCATTATACCCATGTATAATGTGCATCCTTATTTTTCCCTCAAAAATTTTGGCAAAAAGTGTGCATTATACACACCAAAATACAGTAATGTTTTGATACTCTTCAGATATAGTACCAGAAGTGAAATCAATGGGTCATAAGGCAACTCCATTTTTAATTTTTTAAGAACTCTCCATGCAGCATTCCACACTGGCTGCACCAGTCTGCACGCTAACCAATAGTGTACAAGGGCTCCCTTTTCTCCACATCTTCACCAGGACTTACTGTTTTTTTAAAAGATTTTACTTATTTATTTTTAGAGAAGGGGGAAGGGAGGGAGAAATAGAGGGAGAGAAACATCAATGTGTGGTTGCCTCTCACATGCTCGTACTGGGGACCAGGCCCATAACCCAGGAATGTGCCCTAACTGGGAATCAAACGGTGACCCTTTGGTTCACAGGCCAGTGCTCAATCCACTGAGCCACGCCAGCCAGGACTATTGTTTGTTGATTTATTGATTAAAACCAATTCTGAGAGGTATGACATGATATCCCAATGTGGTTTTAATTTGCATTCCTCTGATGATAAGTGATATTGAACATCTTCTCATATCTATTGGCCATCTGTATGTCCTCTTCCGAGGTTTGTTTAGGTCTTACATCCATTTTTAATTGGTTTGTTTTCTTGATGTTGAGTTGTATAAAGTCTTTATATATTTTGGAAATTAACCCCTTATTAGATGTATCATTGGTGAATATGTTCTCCAATTCAGTGGATTACCTTTTCATTTTGTTGGTCATTTCCTTTGCTCTGCAAACACTTGAATTTGATGTAGTCCCATTTGTTTATTTTTCCTTTTGTTTCCTTGCTCAAGGAGCTATATCAGAAAAAAATATTGCTAAGAGAAATGTCAGAGGTTTTACTGCCTATGTTTTCTTCTAGGACTTTAATGGTTTTAAGTCTGACACTTAAGTCTTTAATACATTTTGAATTTATTGTGTGTGGAGTAAGATGGTGATCTAGTTTCATTTTTATTGTACATATCTGTCCAGTTTCCCCAACACCATTTATTGAAGAGCCTGTCTTTATTCCATTGTATTTATTGCCTCCTTTGTCAAATATTGACTGTAAAGATGTGGGTTTATTATTTTGGAGATCTCTTTTATCTTTCATTGATGTATGTGTCTGTTTTTATGCCAGTATCATGTTATTTTGATTACCATGGCCTTGTAATACAGTTTGATATCAGGTATTGTGATACCTCCAACTCCATTCTTCTTTCTCACAGTTGATGGGGCTAGTCAGGGTCTTTTGTGGTTCCATAGAAATTTTTGGAATATTTGTTCTCATTCTGCGAAATATGCCATTGGCATCTTGATAAGAATTGCACTGAATCTATAGATTGCTTTGGTTGTGTGGACATTTTAATTATGTTAATTCTTCTTGTCTATGAACACAGGATACACTTTTGAAGATATCTATTTGTATCTTCTTCAATTTCTTTCGTTAGTGTCTAATAAGTTTCCAAGTACAGGCCTTTTACATTCTTCCTGGTTAAATACATTTCTGGGTATTTTATTTTTTGATGCAATTGTAAATAGGATTGTTTTTTTAATTTATCTTCCTGATAGTTCATTACTGAATATAAAAATGCAACTGATTTCTATATATTTATTTTGTGTCCTGAATTCATTTACCTTCTAGTAGTTTTTGGTTCTCTCTATACAGTATCATGTCATCTGCAAACAATGACAGTTATACTTCTTCTTTTCCAGTTTGGGTGCCCTTTGTTTCTTTTTCTTGTCTGAATGCTGTGGCTGGGACTTCCAGTATTTATGCTTATTTTTCATGCTCAAATATATTTACTCAATACACGCCAGTCATCAAAAGTGATAGAAAAGGATAAAAAATACACTGTGTCATTCCTTGGAGAAAAGGAATTGCAGATACTGAACTCTGAATGAGACTTCTTGCCAGCTGACTAATGACAATGGCAATCTTAACCGACAGAATCTCGGTTTGGGGAGCTTGAATTTGAATTCTTTGCTGAAAATCTGCACTACAATTACATTATCACATAATGACATTTTGTTAAAGACTTTATTTACTTATCTTTAGAGAGAGGGGAAGGGAGGGAGAAAGAGAGAGAGAGAAACAATGATGTGAGAAATATCTATCAGTTGCCTCTCATATGTGCCTTAAGCAGGGATGGAAACGATAATCCAGGCATGTGCCCTGACCGGGAACCAAGCTGGCAACTTTTCACCTTGTGGCATGACACCAAACCATCTGGGCCACACCAGTCAGGGTTAAAGACATTTTTAATTGGAAACTTCAAACCTCATAAACCTTTGGTTTCCCCACTCCTGCGGAAACTTTCTCTCTTACGAAAATCAGCTTAAATGACAGAGAAGCTTTACTGAAGTCAAATCATTTAGGTCATAACTCACTCAGACAAGTCACTGGTTCAAGTCACATCTGACTTGACCTTGGCTGACCTGTATCATAAATACATTCCCACAGACCTCATTTATACAATTTACAATTGAAGTCAATACAAGTCAGTAGGAGACTTATTTATATTTTCTCAGCATTCAGTAATAAATGGATACATAAATTTTACCAATCTTTTAGCTTAGTAATTTATTACCTAAATAAATCTATCATCCACCAAAACTTAAACTATGAAATGGAACAGTAATAAAATAGATAGTATTGCCTTGTAAACCAAAAAATATAGTTCTAATTTTCTGAACTAATGGAATCTAATTTCTAACCTTAGTTGAAAGTGGGAAAGGACTTTTTTCCACACAACTTTGCCAACCACCTTTAATAAGAATGAAAGCATACATATATTTGGAAATCATTCATTAAATCGTTAAAGATTACATTTTTAGATATGCTTTGAAAAGGAGAAAGGAAGCAATCTCAGATTTTTAGGTAATGGCAAAAATAAGGTAACAACCTGCATTCTCTTCTTCTTACATTGGCTGTAACTCTGGTTATTTCCCACTAAGAGGGCCTGGTGCTTTGAAATCCAGAACGAGGTTATTATCATTGTTATAACATTTCTCATGAATTTACTAAAAAAATCAATGTTTTTTGCAAGCACTGGAAGGTCTTGTGAAATGAGGAAACCATAACAAGGCTTTTTGGCCCACAAAGTTACTTTGATTTTTTGGTGGGCCCAAAAATCTTCTGAGGAGTTTTACCTGAAAAAGGTTCTAATAAATTTCAAAGGCAGCAGCCATCTAAGAGGTATTTTATTAACAGCAAGGTTATCTTCTTCTACAGATTTCATTTTAGTGCCCAGGATTTTAATCAAGGTTTAGAGTCGACACTGAGTAAAACTTAATTTGGCCTTATCTAATCAGCTCAAGAGATACAACAGAAAGGGCAAAAATGTCTGTTTTTAGAGGGCTTGCAGGTGTAGGGTGAAAATGTGACTCTAGTAAGGGCTGAGGGAGTGCCTGGAGATTTGTGCAACACACTTAAGAAACATGTGAACTGTAAGTTGCAAAACAACGTGTGCCTTGGTTTCATGTTTGTTTTTCTTCTGATAACACTTCCCTAAGTTCTCGTAGAATTTAAGAAATGATGGCTTTAGGAATAGTGGGATCACTGGCAGTTGCATGCACAACCCAAACATAGAACCCTAATGGACCCATTGGTTTAAGATTCTCTCACAAAACAATTAAAGTGGTATTTGTGTTAGGGAAATGCAGTAGGAAGGCTCAGTCTAACACCTTACTCAGACCAGGTGGGTAATCTTAGGCAAAGAACTTAAGACTTTCTTAGCTCAATTTCTAACCTCATTGGACTATGTAGGACTAGAGGGCATAATAATTACAAAAGGGCTCAACCACATACAAAGCAGTCTCTCTCTTTGTATAAATTTCTTTATGATTACTATATATATACATATATATAGTAATTATTTCCAGTTTAATTGGTGGTAGCCGAACCCCATATCTCAGAGAATTTTTTATAACAACATACTCAAAGCCAATTCTGGGAGATCCCCACCCACTCAGGAGTCTGTGTAGCCAAGTGTGCAAGGCACTGAAACTCTACTGTGAGTTCGTTGAAGGCGGGCACAGGGTCAAACCATTTTTTAATCCCTGGCACCTTGCTCGCACAGGTGTCTGCTCCAGAACAGTAAGTATCTTTATAAGTGAATGTTTAATGAAAAATATATAAATGAATCAAAAATGATTTTAAAAAACATTCTTAGTTACTATTATGGGCTTAACTGTGCCCCTTTCCTCCAAATTTCACAGTTGAAACCCTAGCCCCAAGCACCTTGAAATGTGACTGTATTTGACAATAGAGTCTTTAAAGAGGTAATTAAGTCGAAATAAAAGTGTTAGCGTGGACTCTAGTCTAATATGATTGGTGTCCTTATAAGAAGAGGAGATCTGGATGCACAGAAAGATAGCAGGGTCCTGACCAGTGTGACTCAGCTGGGCGTTGTCACATGCCTGGGTTGCAAGTTCAGCTGCAGGGGGGCGGGGGCAGGAGGTGTGGCCAGGGCAGGTGTAGGAGAGGCAATTGATCGATGTTTCTCTCCCTCTACTCCTCCCTCCCTTCCCCTTTCTCTAAAAATAAATAAATAAAATCTGAAAAAATAAAAGAAGTGAAAGATACCAGGGATGTGCCCCCACACAAGAAAAAAACACAGGAAAAAAGTGGACATCGACAAGCCAAGGAGAGGGGCCTCGGGAGAAAGCAGACCTGCTGACACTTAATGTCAGATTTCTAGCTTTCAAAACTGAAAAAATAAATTCCTATCATTTAAGCCACCCAGCCTGTTATATTTTGTTATGGGAACCCTAGCAAACCAATAAATTCATCAAGAAAAAATAAAAGCCATATTAGAATTTGCTATAAACTGACGAAGAATATTTTATACTTATGTTAATTACTTGAACATGAGCCAAAAAATCGAATGCCTTAATCCAGATCACATAGCCAGGAATCCAAGTATTTCCTAGGCAGGGTGTGAACACAGGTTTAACAGGCTTTATAATTTTAACCCAAATAATTTACCTACTGTACCACAGCATTGGAAAGTACCCTTTCTAGTAATAAAATTGGAATTATAACTGTTTTTCTAAAACAGGACCCAATATGTAACACCGTGAAATGCACATTGATATCTGCCACATTCAGAGCCCCATTTACTCATCATAAGATAAGTATACTAAAGGCTTCATTAAAATCCAAAAGGAAAGGCATAGTTAACATCTCAGTCAAATGCGTGCTCATAGTTTCACAAGTGATATGCATGGGCCATAATAACTGCAAGAAGTAGTTTTAAAACATGTAACAATTTTCAAGTATACTATCAATTTAAAAACTTTGTACCTACCATAAAAAGCAAATGAGACAAAAACAAATTTAACAAGACAGGTGTTTCCTGTCTATTTTTAAACACAAATTACAATCAAAATAAACCAAAACAGAATAAGCTTCATTCCCATTTATTACTGGGTTATGTGAGGGAGCAAATCCACAGACCAGAGTATTAATGAGCCCATCTCATTGAAGGTCGTAGGCACTTCCATAGATGAGGTCTCCTCTTACAGAGACGGACGGACACGCAGATATGCTGAAGGAAAAGTCGGATTGTTTTTGCTTTCAAAGAGAGTCACGATGGCAACAATAATAAATATTGTGTAGAACTTTATAGTTTCAGAATTAAATCAAAGTATCAAGTCTAAAATGTTTTTGTAAACATCTATAGCTTTAGTTCTACAAACACACTTTTAAAATGTAAATGATATCTACTCAAGTAGAAATTCATTTTACCCAAAGCCAAATGGGAAGCTATTTTCAAGCAGTAGTTCAACAATGGAGTTCAAAGACATAAAAAACAGTCTGCCAAAGGGAGCACTTAGATGTCTTTTAAATAAAAAATTCACTGTGTCCAACATCAGGGTAGTTTATGTAATAAACTTTGGAGAAGTTGAACAGCATGAGGCTGAGGTGTCCCAATTTCTACTCAGTGAAGAGTGTTATTGTCACATTCTCCCCCAGAAATGTAAAGAAAGAAAAAAAATGACTTCTAACTGAGTTGGTAAAATTTATGGGCTGGCAACTTTAGCAATGTAGAACTGCCACATACAGTTACTCAGCCTAGCCATTGCCAGTCTGGGGAATGTCATTCCCGTGGACTTGAATGTGAATTGCACGCACCTGGAATCATGTTTCTAACTGTTTCTAACTAGGCAACACATTTTTACTCTAAATTTTCTTACTAGGAACAGCCTTATTCTTCTAACCATGGTGTATTACTATGGTATCTTAAAGTGTATGTGAGTGGGGGAGGCACTACTTTGGGGAAAATCCTATAATCCCCCCTTTTTTGGAATTTCCAAGAACAGTATGAAAAAAGGAAAGAGAAGGGTACCCAGATTCCAGAACTCTCAAAAGTCTCTTTAAAGAATGTCCTTTAATATATGACTTAAACTCCTTGTTATGGGACTAGCTCCTTTTTGGTCATTTGATGAGAGAATACAGACTGCATCTGATCATTATTGGCCTTGTATTTATGTTTTGTTGTATTTTTTTCCTATGTGTTCTCAGTGGTGGGAATGGCCTAGACTTCTTGCGGTACTCAGGTGTGTGGGCTGGCCCTGGCTGTGTTCACTCAGCCCAAGCTCCATACACCCCCATCTAAAACTGAGTTGAATTCACTTCATTTCATTCACAGTAAACCAGCATCCATTTTGAGGACAACTCCGGTTATTTTATCATATAAATATCATGAGGTGTCACATGTCAAATTGCGCCCTCATCTCCACACATATCTAACACATTTCACAGTTGATGTTTACCAGTTCCTAGAAACCATTCGGATTTCTGGTCCTTTGCCAGTAGCCGCTGTCTTTTCAGGCTTTCCCTTAGTGCATTTGGGCATAAATATTTATCCTTAACTGGAATGCATTCCCTTGGACTAAAGTGCTGCCAGATAGAATTTTGGTAATAGGGCCACTAGGTATCTGCGGGGAAGACATGAATGTTCTCCAGGTGAGTAAATCACAGTCCCCTAAACACTGACCTGTAACAACTGCTATTTTTTCAGTCCTTCTCCTCTCAAATCTATTTTTTATTTATGAGTTTGCCAATGGTATGGTGCCTGCGGTTTTCTGTGTATCATTCATAGCTCAAAAACAGTTGAAATAAATGTATCTTCATCTGCACGGATTGTTCAAAATAGAATATTTGAAAACCCATTTAACAAAATTTGTCAGTTTCTCAGTTATGTGCTTCCCTAACTTCAGCACCAAGGGACCCACAGCCTGCTGTGTGTTTCCTAGGCCAAGCTGTGGCTGCCACGCACACTTAACTTCCTATTTCATTTCTTAGGGATTCTTATTTGTTGAGGTCGGACAGTAATCTTGTACAGTTGCCTCAAAATGCCTCACACATCCATGGGGCCCAGTCATGGAAAAGTCGAAGGAAAAACCCATAGAAGGATGTCTTTATTGTTATTTTTGAGTCTGATTGGAAGTATTTAGAATATCTACCCTTTAATGATTCTTTTCCTGTATGTTGTCAATGGCCCAAATAGAACATTTCAATAGACCTGTACAAGGTAAAAATATTTTCTATTAGTAATTCTTAACTCTTTCCTCCCCAAAACCCAACCTAGACATGTATAGGAGTGAATTCTACCCAAAATTTAAAGAGTTAATGTCAATCCTTCACAAACTATTCCAAAAAATAGAAGAGGAGGGAACACTTTATAAGTAATTCCATGAGAATTAATTAATTCCTTATACCAATTAATAATTCCACAATTATTACCCTGACACCAAAACCAGAAAAAAAACCACAAAAGCAACTACAGGACAATATTCCTTGTGAATTTAGACCCCACTAGAAAGTATCTTCGACAAAATACTAGCAAACTAAATTGAGCAAAATACAAAAAGTATTGTGTATCTATCACCAAGTGAATTTATCCTAGCCATACAAGACTAAATTAAAACTGAAAACTAATCAATGTAATAGATTATATAAATAGAATTTAGGACAAAAATCACAACTTAACTAATTTGATAAAATTCAACATTCTTTCATAATTGAAAAAACACTTAAAAAAACTAGGGAAAAAGGGAATTTTCTCATCCTGATAAAGAGCATTTATAAAACAAACAAAACAGCTAGCATCATACTTAATAGCAGAAACTCAAGACCAAGAACAAAGTCTAAAACCAGGAACAAGACAAGAATGTGTACTCTTGCCAGTTCTATTCCATTTGTGCTGGAAGTCCTAACCAAAAAAATTATTCACAAAAAAAAGAAATAAAAGGCATTCAAATTAGAAAGGAAGGAGTGTTTCTATATGCAGATGTCATTATCATGATGATAAGAAATCCACTAAAAATGTTATAACTCATAAACAGTTTTAGCAAGTTCATGGGATATAAGATAAATATGCAGACATCAACTTTAATTCTATACAGTAGCAATAAACATTCAAAAATAAAATTCTGAAAACAATTCAATTTAAAATGACATTGAAAATACTTAGGAATAAATTTTTACAAACAAGTGGAAGATTTATACATTGATAATTACAAATACTTTTCAAAGAAACTTAAAACTTAAATACAGGAATGATTACCCAAGTTCATGGACTGGAAGACAATGCTGGCAAGATGACAATATTTCCCAATTGATTTACAGACTCACCAAAATTCCTATCGCAATGCCAGCTGCCTTTTTGATGAGTATTGACAAGCTGATACTAAAACTCACCAGGAAATTAAAGGTACTTAGAATACCCAAAACAATTTTGAGAAAGAACAAAGTTTGGAACTCATTTCTCAACTACAGAACTTACTACAAATCTACACTAATCAAGACAATGTAGTATCAGCACAAGAACAGCTATATAGATGATTTTGACAAGGGTGTTAAGAAACTTCAGTGGGGGAAATCATTGTATTTTCAACATGTGATGTTGATATAACCAGAGGCAAAAGAAGAAAGTTTGTAGTTTAACTTGGACCATAAGCAAAATTAACTCCAAGTGGATAGTAGGCCTAAATATAAGAGTGACACTATAAAACTCTTAAAAGAAAACACAGGAGTAAATCTTTGTGATCTTGGTTTAGGTAATGGCTTCTAAGATGCTACACAAATACACAGAACAGTGTCTGGCAAATAATTGGGTTCTGTTTCTTTATTTTTTTAATTCAGTTAAATAACTTGTCTTTTAGATGAGTGGATAAAACGACTATGGGGTATTTATAATGGAATACTACTCAGCTGTAAAAAAAAAAAAAAGAAGAAAATTTTACCCTTTGTAACAGTAAGGATGGACCTAAAAAACCTTATGCTATGTGAAGTAAGCCAATCAGAGAAAAAAATACCATATGAATTCATTTATATTTGGAATCTAATGAACAAACTGAACTAACAAGAAAAATGGGGATAGACTCATAGATGCTGAACAGGATGACAGTTAACTGAGGGGGAGGTGAGGGGTTGGAAGGACTGAGCGAAAAGGAAAAAGGACTCGGACATGGACAACAGGGTGGGAATTGTGGTGGGGTATTATAATTATGGTAATGGGAAAATTTGATAAATATTTTTTAATTTTTTAATCATTTTATTGTTGTTCAAGTACACTTGTCTGCATTTCTCCCCACCACTCAATTTTTTTTTAAATCTTAAAAATGTCTTTTAATTGTAGTATATTCAGTCATATAATGTATCTACTGATATATTTTGCTTTAGGTCTACCATCTTACTGTTTTCTTTCTCTTTTCCCCACTATTTCTTTGCCTTTTAATTCTTTTTTCCTACCCTATTTTGAATTAACAAAGTTTTAATTATTCTTTTTATACTTATTAATATTTTAGTTATGCATTTTTGTATGACATTGGTAACCCTCAAGATAAAAATATGCATGGTATATCTTATACTTCCTAAGTAATTCAAGAAACTCAAATTGTATAGCACCATCTCCTTCCTCCTGCCCTTTGTGATATTATTGCCCTATGTTTTAGTCTACATAGGTTAGAAGCCCTGTAATACACATTTATCATTGTGGCTACAGTCAGTGTTCTTATATTTACAATCTCTTCATGCCTTCCTGCAGCTGAATGCTTACTTTCTGTGATATTTTCCTTGACATAAAGAACTTCCTTTAGTATTGCTTACCCTACTGGTATGCTGATACTGAATATATTAAGCTTTTTTAAATCTAGAAATGTATTTATTTCCTTGAATTTTTAAAGGATAGCTTCACTGAAGATAGAACTCTAAGTCAGCAGGTTGTTGTTTTCAGTCATGCTCTGTAGATGTCATTTTACTGTCGTCTGTCTTCCAAAGTCTGTTAAAATGCGAGCAATGCTGTTATTCCATTCAAGGCAATGTCTCTTTCCTCTGAGTGCTTTTAAGAATTTCTTTTTATCTGCAATTATCAGAAATTGAAATATTATTTGCCTAGGTGTGTTTCATTTTTCCACTTAGGGATCTCTGAACTTCTTGAACCTGAATTTGTCTGTTTTGGAAAATCCTCAAACACCATCACTTTAAATAGTTTCTCTCATTCATTCCCTTCACTGTCTAGAACTCCCGTTTTCTAAGATTGACACCATTTGACTATGGCCCTAGTATCTCCAGTTTTTTTCTGTTTCTTTTATTCTTTTCCCCTCTGTGTTTCAGTTTGTATTGTCTATTCATCTGCCTTTTGATTTCACTAAACATGTGTTCCAGTCTAGTCTGTGTTTCTAGTGTTTCTAATGTTTCTAATGTTTCTAGTCTGCTGTTAGTCCGACCTAATAAATTATCAACTTTAGAGTTTGTAGAATATCCATTTTGATCTGATAGTTTGACTGTCTATGAAACTCTCCATTCTTAAATTTACTGTATTCTTCATTTTCCTTAATGTATAAGCTATAGTTAAAGTTCTCGTCTGCCTAACCCTACCATTTGTATTATCTGTGTATCTGATTCCATTATCTATTATTCTCTTGAATTTTTGGCCCATTAGCATGTCTTAAATTTCATTTACATACCAAACATTATGTATTTAAAAAATAGGCTGAAGTTGCAAATGTTTTCCCCAGAGCAGATTAATCCTTTCCATTGTTAGGTAGATATTTTGGAAAGGATAAATACCCAATGCAATGAGGAACCGAGATAGATCAGGAATACTCTGCATTTCCTGGATGAGCCAATACATCTCTAGGTTTGAATGTCTAAAGATTATACTCATAGAATATTGGTTGCATCAGCACTGAGAATGTGTGAGATTTCACACTGCTTTCCCAGCCTAAGATTAATCTCAATTTTACAAGTGTTATCATTTTTCATCATTAATTGATTAAATCCTTAAAACAACCCTGACATAACTGCTATTATCATTCTTGTTTCACCTGTAAGGAAAGTGATGAACATGGTGATTGACAAACTTTCCCCAAATCACTCACCCATTGATAGCACAGCTGACATTTGAACCGAAGTACAGATCTGGGAACCACACTGTTAAATACTACAAGCCCACTGCTCCCTTTCATAAATATTCCAAATGTTCAACATGGGGATTGGTTAAATCAATGATGTAGCTTTCCATTGAATATTATGTATTATGTTATCATTATAATTGCTAAGTAGATATATATTTGGGCATATAAAATAACAGTATGTGTATATTGCTAAGTAAAAAGAGAACTGAACTGCATTATAATTTAATTTTTATAAAATAAAAATGATGTGGTATATGCATTCATGCATATGTGTGATAAAGATGTGTGAACCCCTGAAAACTATACAACAATATACATCCAAACGGTAGCAGTGGTTATCAGCAGACATGGGACTAGGGTGAATTTCTCCTCAGTTACCCATATTTTTATTTTCTGCTTTTGTTTCCCTGTAACAATAAGCATGAAACACTTATTTAATGTTTTCACTTGTAAAATACAATTCATTCAGTAAATACTACAAAAATAAATTGATTTATTAAAAATGATCTGGCACTTTTCAAAAATAAAAATAAAAGCTCCTATGGGCCACATTTTTCTCTTTAGAAATAATGAAAATAACAAACTAGGAATTATTCATAAGGATAGTGCATAAAAAATCATAGGTAAATGCAAAATGACAGAATGAGGGAACTGTACAAAAAAATAACCTCGATGTTAAGATATGTGAAGATGCAGGAATTTTAAAGTAAATAATAAAGGTTGATAAACAAGAGTGGCCTTAGCGGAGTGTTCCCTCCCCCACCAATCCGAGCTGTAACGGATGCATTGTATTTAAATGGCTTTATGCTTTTGGCTCTAGTGGTTTCTCAAAAGTATAGCTGAGAAAGATTGAGGTATTAAATCATTCATTCTACCAAATAAATTTTTAATTAGTTTCATTAACCTCTTTTCTTTTTTTATATCTCTTATTTTACAATAGAATTTAATCATGCTTCCATATATGACAGTTAATCGAGATTTTTCTGACTCCCTGATGGCCTTTAATCTATAATGCATAAAAAGGTTATGTTAAATCCTCAATTATCATTTCCAATTTTACTTTAATCTCTGCATTTTATCTTCCATATTAGAATGTCAACACTTTGTTGAAAATGTGTAATAGGAGGTTGCCAAGGGCCAAATGAGCTCCTAATACAAATAACCTGGAGTTACTCTCTCCAAAAATCTAATCCCCTTGCTGTTTATCATTCACCCTCCTATAACTAACAAAAATGAGTGCAACTTTTTCTTTTAATTGTAAATAGTTGGAGAAAAAGTGAAAGGTGCTGCTATGTCAAGCAAAGCAATCAAACATTGGAGAAAACTTCTGTAATGACTTTTGAATCTCTTTTGAGCATGTATTATTTGTTAGTCTAGCCAGGTATTGTATTTCAGTTCTTTACTAAAGCAAAACAAAAGCAAACATATCACCAGCCCTGTTTTGCAAAATAGAGAACTGAGTCAGGGAAGTTTATTGCCCAGTCTCATAAAGAAGCTAGATGCCCTGACTGGTGTAGCTCAGTGGATTGAGCACCCACCTGTGAACCAAAGGATTGTGGTTCGATTCCCAGTCAGGGCACATGCCCAGGCTGTGGGCCAGGTCCTCAGTTGGGGGCATGGGAGAGGCAACCACACACTGTTGTTTCTCTCCCTCTCTCTCCCCCTTTCCCTCTGTCTAAAGATAAATAAATAAAATCTTTTAAAAAACGAAGCTAGAAAGTGGGGATGCCAGGCTGCAGACCCAGCCAATTGGTAGTTGCTCCACCATATAATTATCAACTGCAAGTTTTTCAGACACCAATCAATTTCATATAAACTTATTAGGAAAATATAATTAAGTAAAAATCAAAGAAAACAGTTGTTTTAGAATCACAAATGATAAATATAATCTTAATTTTCTTTTATTTTGACAATTCTATTTTCTGTTTCTTACTAAAACCATAGTGACAGAAGAAAGATAATTGCGTGAATATCTTTGAAAAATCATTAGGGATTGTATGTATCAGTCTGTGATTGGCTAAAAACTGGAATCTGTTCAAATGCATTTAATTAAGCCAAAATAAATATTAAAAATCAGTTTCAATATTTTGGAAGCAAGGTTTACACAATCTCCATGTAAAGATTGCCTTACTTGCTTGAGGCCATAGCTATGACTATGTGTAAAGACTCTCTCACAAATATAATCCAAATAATAAGACTAACAGAAAGACTTCCCTTTGCAAAAGTCAGGCAGATGATAATATCTTACTCATCAATCTTCCCTTGAGATAGATGCCAAAAGGAGGGAGCAAACATTTTTGTCCAAGTTATCTCTCCACCAGGCAGTTAACTTACTGCATGTAGCCTTCTTTTTGAAACCCAGAGGTCAATGCAGTCATAAGTAAACCATAGTAATTAAAAATCTCTTTCAATCATAAAGATTATTTTTAGCATAATCAACAAATTATATTTTTAAAAAGAGAAACATCTCTTTTTTAATTCTTGTTCAAGTACAGTTTTCAGTCTTATATTCTCAGCCCTGCCCCCCCCCAGTGCTCCCCACCTCCCTCCCATTTCTGCCCCCACCTTAGTTATTGTCCATGTGTCCTTCCTACTTGTTCATGTGAGTCCTTCCCCTTTTCCCCTGTGATTCTCTCCCCTCTCCCCTCTGGTCCCTGTCAGCCTATTCCGTATTTCAGTGTCTTTGGTCATATTTTGCTTGCTTGTTTGTTTTGTTGTTTAGATTCCTGTTAATGGTGATATCATATGGTATTTGTCTTTTACCGCCTGGCTTATTTCGCTCAGCATAATGCTTTCCAGTTCCATCCATGATGTTGCAAAGGGTAGGAGTTCCTTCTTCCTTTCTGCAGCATAGAATTCCATTGTGTAAATGTACCATAGCTTTTTGATCCAGTCATTTACCGATGGGTATCTAGGTTGCTTCCAACTCTTGGCTATCGTAAATTGTGCTGCTATGAACATCTGGGTGCATAGGTTCTTTTGGATTGGTGCTTCAGGGTTCTTAGGATATACTCCTAAGAGTGGAATTGCTGGGTCAAAAGGCATGTTCATTTTTAGTTTTCTTAGAAAATTCCATACTGTTTTCCATAGTGGTTGTACCAGTCTGCAATCCCACCAACAGTGAACTAGGATCCTCTTTTCCCCACAACCTCTCCGGCGCTTGTTGTTTGTTTCTTTGTTTATGATAGCCATTCTGACTGGTGTAAAGTGGTGTCTCATTGAAACAGGCACATAGACCAATGGAATAGAACAGAGAGCCCAGAAATAAACCCAAATATCTACAGTCAATTAATATTCAACAAAGGAGGCAGTAACATAACATGGAGTAAAGATAGGCTCTTCAACAAATGGTGTTGGGAGAATTGTGCAGCTACATGCAAAAAAATGAAACTCGAGCACCAACTTACACCATACACCAAAATAAATTCAAGGTGGATAAAAGACTTAAATATAAGCTGGGAAACCATTAAAGCCCTAAAGGAGAGCATTGGCAGGAAAATCTCAGATATTCCACGCAGCAATATTTTTACTGACACGTCCCCTAGAGCAAGGGACATAAAGGAAAGAATAAACAAATGGGGTCTCATCAAAATTAAAAGCTTCTGCATGGCTAAGGAAAACAATATCAAGATAAAAAGAGAAGCAACTGTTCGGGAAAACATATTTGCCAATGATACCTCAGACAAAGGTTTAATCTCCAAAATATACAAAGAACTCCCATGACTCCACTCAAAGACGACGAGCAACCCAATTAAAAAATGGGCAAAGGACTTGAACAGACACTTCTCCAAGGAGGACATACAGAGGATCCAGAGACACATGGAAAGATGCTTGATAGCACTAGCTATCAGAGAGATGAAAATCGTAAGATTATTGAGACTTTGGGGCCTTCATAATCTGTCCCAGGTAAATCTCTATTCTGACCCCTAGCACAGTGCCCGGCACATAGTGAGCACTGAACAAAACATCTCCGAATAAATGGAGAAATCACTAACTATCACAAAATAGATAAAAGCTGCAACAACTTTTGAATTAACAATAATTAGTAAAACACCACAACTTATTCAAAGTTTATATTAAGATCTTCAATGACGTTCCACTAGGAGTGACATTGTCATGTAGGATATAAAATAAATTATTTTAAAATTCATGAAATAAAAAAATATGTGTAACTTTTTAACCAACTAAATTTCATTTGTGGACTTCCGCCAAGATGGAGGCATAGGTGGAAACACTGTGCCTTCTCCCACAACCAAGTTTGAATAAAACAAAGGTTTGGAGAAACAAAGACACAACCAAAGGACAGAAAATTGAATTATACGGAAGTCCGACTACATCTAACCGTTCAAAGGGGACGGTAAGAGGGGCGGAGCCAGCAGCGAGCAGGGTCGGGCAGGACAGGGCCCCCGACCCAGGCGCGCAGGCAGATGGGAACCAGTTGGGGTGCGGGGCAGACCGCGGGCGCATATTCATGCACAGTGAGACGGACCGTGCAGGCCCCAGGGGGCGAGGGCTGACGGCGGTGGCACACTCGCGTGCAGTGGGACGAAACGCGTGGGCCCGGTGACAGCAGCAACTGCGGCACCGGTGAGGGCCGTGGCAGCAGGCGGCGGACTGGACGCCATAGTCCCTCTTTGACCCCGCCCCCACATACAGCGTCACAACCCAGCGACTTAGTTGCCCTGCAATACCAGTGAGAGCCATTGTCACTCTTTGACCCCGCCCCCACATACAACGTCACAACCCAGCGACTTAGTTGCCCTGTTCTAGTGAACACTTTAGGCCTCTGATCCTGCTATGGAACAGGCACGAACAGCCCAAAAGATGGCGCAAGAAGAACTCAAAGTCCCAGAGCCAATAACTCTAAGCGACCAAGAAATTGCCAGCCTCTCAGAAGCACAATTCAAGACACTATTTATCAGGATGCTCACAGAACTGGTAGATTATAGTCACAAATTAGAGGAACATAGTCACAAATTAGAGGAACATATGAAGGCTAAACTAATTGAAATGAAGGGAGATGCACAGGAAACCAATAGTGATGGAAAGGAAACTGGGACTCAAATCAATGGAATGGACCAGAAGGAAGAACAAAACATCCCACCAGAAAGGAATGAAGAAATGAGAATTCAAAAAAATGAGGAGAGGCTTAGGAACCTCCAGGACATCTTTAAACGTTCCAACATCCGAATTATAGGGGTACCAGAAGGGGGAAAGAAACAGCCACGAGTGGAAAACGTATTTGAACAAATAATAAAGGAGAACTTCCCCAGTCTGGCAAAGGAAATAGACTTCCAGGAAATCCAGGAAGCTCAGAGAGTGCCAAAGAAGTTGGACCCAAGAAGGAACACACCAAGGCACATCATAATTACATTAGCCAAGACCAAAATGAAGGAGAGAATCCTAGAAGCAGCAAGGGATAAGGGGACAGTCACCTACAAAGGAGTACCCATCAGACTGTCAGCGGATTTCTCAAAAGAGACCTTACAGGCAAGAAGGGGCTGGAAAGAAGTATTCCAAGTCATGAAATCCAAAGACCTACAGCCAAGATTGCTTTATCCAGCAAAACTTTCATTTAGAATGGAAGGACAGATAAAGTGCTTCTCAGATAAGGTCAAGTTCAAGGAGTTCATCATCACCAAGCCCTTATTATATGAAATGCTAAAGGGACTTATATAAGAAAAAGAAGATGAAAAATATTAACAGTGAAAGGACAGCAAACACACAGTTATTAACAACCACACCTAAAACAAAAGCAAACCAAGAGGACAGCTAGATCAGGAGTGGAACCATAGAAATGAAGAACACATGGAGGGTTAGAAACAGGGGGGTGGGAGGGGGAGAAGGGGGGAGAAGGCACAGAAAATAGCATAGATGGTAGGTAGAAAATAGATAGGGGGGAGGGGGAGAATAGTGGGGGAAATATAGAATCCAAAGAACTTGAGACATGTGGTTATAAACTAAGGGGGGCAGAATGGTGGGGGAGGGAGGGTGCGGGTGGAAGGGATTGAAGGGGGGTAATAGAACAACTGTAATGGTATAATCAATAAAATATACTTAAAAAATAAAATAAAATAAAATAAAGTTGAAAAAATAAATAAATAAATAAATAAATTTGTACTTTCTTGCCACTGAGCATCAAAGTAAAAGCCTCAAAAGAAATTTTGACCAATACAGTTTCCGGCTACTTTTATTTGCTCATCCTCTCAGTTTCATATTTTATTAATCTTTAATATATTCTTAATCCTTCCCCCTCAGAAAATTTAAAGGGACTGATTTATTTAATGTAGATTTTGATGTAGATTTGGTTCAATATTCCTCTCCCTCATAGTTCTCACATTTCTCCAACCAGGTTCCTTAATTTAATCAGGTTATCAAAACAACAGCAAACTTGAATATTGTGGATCATTAATTAAACTTGACTAGAATTCTTCAGTATTATAAATACATAGCTAAATTGTCATAAAATGGGTACATACTAATACATAACACTAATTTTTCAAATGTTCTTGGATACAATAGATGAGCGTCTTCATCACTCTTGATAATGTCTACGGCTTATATGGATTCCCCTAGTAAACGTAAATAAAGGAGTAACAAGAACATATCTTTTCTCGCCTCGTTCTCACCACAAGGGAGATGGAAACTTGGCAGCCCTGTTACACAGCCTAAAAATATCTCCTATTGAGAAACAAATGAACTTTCCTTGACAGAGTACACAGCTTGGCTCTAACACCCTCTTTTTCAGGTTGAAAAGTAGTCATTTCAAGCCAGCCTTCACTTGATGTTTGAATCCTTCAAAGTCCTTCTATTATCCAAGTCTTGATATGTATGGAAATGCATCTTCTCAGTTGTTAGCAAATGAAGTCTATTTCTGGTAGAAATCCACCAAAATCTGGTTATTTATCCCAAATGGATTCAAAAAGAAGTCTCTCACTGGAATAGCCAACATATTTCTCAGTATGTTCCAATGAATTAACTGTGGTTTTCTACACATGTGCTTATCTGTGTGAATATCTATTTATCTGATCTGGTTGTAAGGACAGCAGAAAACTAAAAGGTTAAGAAAAATAAATTAATACCAGATTTACTCCTCCAAGCTGGACATAGCTGTAATAAAGTGATAACAGAAAAAAGGAGCTACAGTGTCTAAGAGCAGAGGAATGTGCTTCCTGTCTGTCATACAGACCCTCCAGAAAAACAGCCAGAGGGGACAGCCAGGCAAATAAGAAGAGGAGCTGGTGTACTGGAAGGCCAGTGAAGATAACAGCACTGGATACCTCAACAAGACCCCTAAATGGCCCTGGCTGGTGTAGCTCAATGAATTGAGCGCGGGCCTGCGAACCACACAATCGAGGTTCGATTCCCAATCAGGCAGGGCACATGTCTGGGTTGCAGGCCAGTTCCCAGCAGGGGACTCATGAGAGGCAACCATACATTGATATTTCTCTCCTTCCCTTCCCCTCTAAAAATAAATAAAATCTTTAAAAAAAAAAAATTCCTAAATGAAATCAAACCTCTACACGGGGCTGGGCCTAGAGGGAGGTGAGTGAGGTACTCACCTCAAGCCCAGAGTGGAAGATCAATTCAACATAATTGTATTATTGAACACAACATAATTATTACAACATAATTGTGTATTGAATGTCTTCTCTCTGTCAACATAATTCTAATATCTGCTTCTCAGATAATGTCTTAGCCAAAAAGGATTAAATAGGTAAAAAATAGTTTAACTGTAAGTTAAAACAGAATATGTATCATTAGGGAATTACAAATAAATTACAAAAAAAAGAAAGGTTCTGGCCCTGGGGAGACAGGTCAGAGTGTGTCTGGATAAGCCAGGGTGCTGTGTTTGACCCACACAAAAGGCACACACACAAAAATCAGCCTATGAATAATGCATAAGTAAGTGGAACAACAAACAAATTGGTCTCTCTCTCTCAAATGAATAACTAAAAAAAAAATTTTTTAAAAAGAGATTCTACCTCTGGAAATTGTATCTAGGGATTACATCAGTGGTATACTCTAACATAGTTCCGGTCTTTCGCAGGACAAGGTGGGGTTGAACGTCCTGTTCCTCTTTTCTTGATGGGGCCAGGGGACTCTTTCTGGCCAAAGAGTAACAAAAGGCAGTGATGTTTGTTCCTTCCAGGCCACCGTACTTTATTGCTAATGTGATGGCACACAGCCCTCTTTCCTCCCCTCTGGCAGAGTAGGGAACATCTTTGACATGGCAGTCTGGAAGAGCTACAATTAATAGAGCTTTTCTGCTGACCCACAAAATACATTAGTGTGTGCAGTAAAGAAAACTGTTGTCTGACATCTCTAAGGCTGTGGGATTTCATTTTATTGTGGTATAATATACCTTTTCTGACATAAATGGCACCCAACAAAAGAGTTCAAGAACAGTTTAAGAACAGGATAGCCAAATAAAATTCAGAAGTCTCAGCTGAATTTGAATTTCAGTAAATGATAAAAAAAATTAGTACAGTTATGCCCCATGCAATATTAGGGACATACTTATACTAAATAAAATTACTCATTGTTTATCTGAAATTCAAATTTAATTGGACCTCCTATGTTTTTACTTGCTAAATTTGTCACAACCTTATGTTTGAAGACAATGAGTGGCATCTGACACAAATTTTAAATTAATAGAATTTTGACATGTAGGAAAAAATAAGCAGGTGTTCAGGCAAAGGGCCAAAGACCAAAAAGTGCAGGAAAATTTTCAAAGACTAGGAAGCCTAACCACTGAAACACTGTTATCTGGAGTGGCAAGGGCCCTTACATTTAAATTTTCTAGGGTTTCATCCATGGTATTGCCATCCTTATTCTACGTGATTGCCCTCAGCATTATCATCCACTCTGGCCCTTCCTCTCTCATGAGCTGGAATGGGACCAGAAAGGTAGGCTGGGCTAAAACTCACTTCTAACATCTCCTCCCTGGTGAAAGCCACTATCTCTTGACTATACTCTTACACTAGCCACACTTACGATGTGTTTCAAGACAGTGATCTCAGTAATTTTAAAACAGAAACCAGCTTACGTCACTCTTCTGCTCAACACTTTCTGTGGCTTTGATCTGACTCGGAGTAAAGGTTGATGTGCTTACAGAGGCCTGTGGGCCCAGCAACCTCTCATGCTCTGCATGCTCTCTGACTTAAAGGAAGTCAGAGAGCTCTCCTCAGCTGACCGGCCAGATGGCCTCCCTGATGTTCCTCAAATGCACCAGGCACGGTCACAGCATGGAACCTTGTACTTGCTCATATTTCTCCCTGAAAACATTCTTCCCCTACTTTTTAACACAGCTTCTTCTGCTCAGATGTTACCTTTCCAATGAAGTTTTTCCTGGTGGCTATGATGTTGCAACCCTCATCTCTTATCAAATATTTCTCTCCATACTTTTATCCCATGAGATATACAATGTATTTAACCACTCATTTACTTACTGTCTGCTCCCCCAGTAAAATGTAAGTTCCACAAGGGTTAAAAACTTTGTCTGTTTTATTCACTGCTGCATCTCCAGTGTCCAAAGCAGTGACTTGCACAGAGAAAGTACTCAATGACTACTTAAAATGAATGAATGCACAAATATTTTGAAAGACAACAGCCTTTGACAGTTTAAAGCAAGTAAATGTATCATCTGAGTTGTGCTTTAACAAGATAACCTTAACAGAGGAGAAAAGGAATTAGGGTACCCTAATAAACTGCTTAAAATTTATTAAGTATAATGAAGTCCAATACAGTTAATTTTTTTCTAAAATGCTTTTTTTCAATTTATTTTTAAAATAACTAATACCTATTTTAATTACATTAATCACCTTCCAAATCTTTTATCTTCTATCTGTTAGCAGAACTTGTTTCAATAAGCTTTTTTCATCCCTACCCCATATTAATGGTTAGCAAACTGCATTATCTCAAGAAAATAAAAACATGTTTTATTGTATCCTAGTTTTCAATAACTACAAAGATGTTTTCATGAGATATGCTACTTTTTAAAAATAGTTAAATTTTAGGTACCTACTTAGTTTTATTTCAGCACTACATTTTCTTATTCATAAGCTTTAAGTAATCTTTGTGATTTGTCACTAAGAAGAAAATACTGTATAGAATAAAACTTTCATGGTGTTGGATATGGCAATGATTTCTTAGATATGACATCAACAGTGAAGAAAACAAGAGAAAAAGTTGGACTTCATCGACGTTAAAAACTTTTGTGCGTGAAACAACACTAATGACAAAGTGAAAATGCAACCCACAGAATGAAGGAAAATATTTTCAATCACATATCTGATATGGGAATAACATCCAGAATATATAAGAACTCCTATAGTCAGCAATAAAAAAAGACCCGAATAGATATTTCTCCAAAGAAGAAATACAAATGGCCAAAATCGCATGGAAAGACACTCCACATCACTACAGATGTTAGAGAAGAGCAGATCAAAACTGCAAGGAGATACCACTGCACACCCATTTAAAATGACTCCTGAAACAAAATAAAATAAGTGTTGGCAAGAATGCAGAAAAATTGGAAACCATGTGCATTGCTGGTGGCAATGTGAAATGGCACACCTGCTGTGGAAGATGCTACAGTGATTTCTCAAAAAATTAAACACAGAAACACCATGTGATCCAGAGATCCCTCTTTTGGGTACAGAACCAAAAGCACTGGAAGCAAGGATTTGAACTTATATTTGTACACTCACGTTTATAGCAGCATTATTCACAATAGCCAAATATAGAAGCAATCCAAGTGCCCATTAATAGATGAATGGATAAATAAAATGTGACACACACATAGGATATTATTCAGCCTAAAACAGGAGGAAAATTTGACATATTCTATACCATGAATAAAACCTCAGAATTTCATGCTAAGTGGGATAAGCTGGTCACAGAGGACAAATATAGAATTGCTCCTCTAGTACGAGACTCCTAGAAGAGCCAAATCCATGGAGAGGGAAATAGTAGAATGGTGGCCACAGGGAGCTGGGGGGAAGGGAATGAGATGTCAGCAGTTCACGGGCACAGAGTTTCAGCCAGGAAGATGACAATGTCCTGGGAGATGGATGGTGGGCATGGTGGCACAACAGTGTGACTGTGTTGAAAGCCGTGAAACTGTACATTTAAACATTATTAAAGTAGTAAATTTTACATGATATATATTTTTCACACAAAAAATAAAATAATTCACACTCATTGCAGCTTCCAATTAAAATAACCTCTTTTTAAAAATTGGTGACAACTCTATATAGTAAAGAAAAAGAATACAACGTTCCATATCCAATGGCAATTACCATTAGCTGTCATCTTGGTGAGAAAGATAAGAACCAAAAGATTTTCCTACTCTTCCTCTCCACAATCATCCCTCTTCATTGAGAAAACTCTCCAAGCCAGACAATATCATAATCATTGTGTAGCAATCTTTCCTCCTACGTTTCCTTTTTCTCGGTAACTTAATATGGTACAAGCATGTCATAGCCTCCCAAGTGTCCTATTCAACTTCTCATTCCTCCTTCATCATAAAAACCGAGGCCTCAGACATGAAATGGTTCATCTCGTGGCCCATTTAGAATTTTATCTAACATTTAAACCTAATGCTATCCAATTACTTTTGCACTCAGAGGATATGTAATTCTTGTGCTGTTCATTAATCCTTTCACCTATATGCATTCATTCACTCATTTAGGATATATTAATTAGGAGTTTAATGGGAATCATTGTATATTGTGCCTTTTCCTTGACCCATTTCAAAAACTATTTCCCTTTTTTTTCAATTTCTTGCTCTCTCCTGGCTCTGAATATATTCAAGTCACACCCAAACTCAAACAATAGCTTCCCTTGAATCTAAATCGACAATTGTCTAAATCTGCAACACCCTCTTAGTAAAACCCTACCTTTCACTTTCTCTTCTTAGGCAAATTTCTTGGAAGAGTATTTTATGCTACACATTTCTCTCTCTAATTATTACTTTTCGTTGTATTTTTCATTACCATTTATACCCCTTACACTCCTCCCCGCACAATCACCACACTGTTGCCTATGTCCATGAGTCCTTTTCTTCTGGTTCTATCCCTCCACCCCCTAACCTAACCCTACAGAGCTGTCAACATGCTCTCCATCTGTGGGTGTGTCTCTACTCTGCTTGTTAGTTCAGTTTGTTCATCAGAGTTCACATGAGTGAAATCATATGGTATTTGTCTTTCTCTGACTGGCTTATTCCACATAGCCCAATATTCTCCAGGTCCATCCATATTGTCACAAAGGGTAAAATTTTCTTCTTTTTTACAGCTGAGTAGTATTTCATTGTGTAAATGTCCCATAGTTGTTTCACCCACTCATCTACTGATGGACACTTGGAATGCTTCCATATCTTGGTGACTGCAAATAAAGCTGTAATGAACATAGGGGTGCTTATGTTCTTCCAAATTAGTGTTTTGGGTTCTGTTGGATATTCCAAGAAGTGGGATTGCTGGGTCATAAGGCAGTTTCATTTTTAATGTTTTTGCGGTATCTGCACGCTGCTTTCCACAGAGGCTGCACCAATCTACATTCTCACCAACAGTGCGTGAAAGTTCCCTTCCTTCACATCCTCACCAGCACTTGTTGATTTATTGATGATGGCCATTCTGACCAGCGTGAAGTCATATCTCATCGTGGTTTTAATTTGCATTTCTCTGGTGATTAGTAATGTTGAGCATCTTTTCTTATGTCTTTTGGCCATCTGTATTTCCTCTTTAGAGAAGTGTCTATTTAGGTCCTTTGCTCATTTTTAAATTGGATGGTTTGTTGATGTTGTTGTTTTGGGTTGTTGAGTTTTATAAGTCATCATTAAAATGTCCATACTACCCAAAACAATTTATAGATTCAATGAAATTGCCATCAAGATACCAATAACATATTTCACCGAACTAGACCAAATATTCAAAAACTTATATGAAACCACAAAAGGCCTCACACAGCACCAGTGATCTTGAGAAAGAACAAAGTTAGAGGAAACACACTACCTAATATCAAAGTATATTATAAGGCCATAATAATGAAAACAGCATGGTATTGGCATAAAAACAGACACCAATTGATGGAATAGAAGAGACAGCTCAGAAATAAACCCACATTTTAGAGTCAATTAATATTTGACGGAAGAAGCAAGCACATACAATGGCCTAAAGATAGTTTATTTAATAAATGGTGTTAGAAAAATTGAACAGATACATGCAGAAAAAATGAAACTAGACCACCTTCCTATGCCACACAGAAGAATAAATTCAAAATGAATTAAAGACTTAAATGTTAGACTCGAAAACATAAAAAATCCTAGAAGAAAACACAGGCAGTAAAATCTCAAACAATGCTCCTAGCAATTTTTTTCTGATGTATCTCCCCAGGCAAGGTAGGGGAAAGAAAAAAATAAACAAATGGGACTTAGAAAATTAACTAGAAAGTTTTGCAAAGCAAAGGAAATTATCAACAAAATAAAAAGACAATCCAAAAAGACTATGGGAGAATACATTCATTCGCTGGACATCTGACAAAGGGTTAATATCCAAAATTTATATACCACACTTTTCTATCTCCTCTTGTCTCACTGGCACTTCAGCTTACTGGAATATGGACTCTCCCCACACGGAAACTACTCATCCAAAAGTTATCAATAATCACCTTATTGACAAATTGGATAGGTACTTTTCAGGCCTTAAATTATTGGACTCTAGACTGTGCATGTATGTTGGTCTTTGTTTGAAACTTTTACAAATGTTTTGTTCCCATAGTTCTATGGTGGGCTGTATCTTCTATGACCATATCTTACCACCATGGCCACTATTTCTCAAGTCACTATGTGACTATTTCTCTGACACTCTTTACATTTTGCTGTCTCCTAGAGTTCTATACTTGGGGTACAATCTCTCTATACTACATGCTTGCCTTAGGCCATCTAATCTGCTCCAGTTCTTCCTCATATCTGTGCTTTAGGCATATATTTAAATACCTGATGGAGACATCAAAATCAGCATGCTTAAACTGCATTTATCATCTTTCTCTTATAATCCCAAACTCAATTAATGACACCTGTCACTCAAAGCAAAACCTGGGAGTCACATGACTCGCTCTTTCACTCTCTACATCACTTCAACATCCCGTTAAGATTACATTCTAAACACGTTTTAAGTCTAAGTCTCATTTCCATATTTAGTAGCAGCTCTGCCTTAATTCTATATAGCCTTCTAACCCCTATGGCCATTCTTGCCTTATTTCTATAAACCTATCCTACTCACTACAGTAAGAGAAGGATATTAATCTGACTTAACAGTGTCTTTCCCCTGCTTACCAAACAATGAACCACTACTACCTCAACTAGAATGATTCATTTCAAATGGTAATTTAAGTTTATATAATCTCTTTGGAGATGAATTTAGTACTTCTTTTAAAAGCCATTAAAATATTAGTGACCTTTGAAATATATTCTAAGTGCCAAGAGCTGTCCAACAAAACAAGAACATTTGTATTTTCAGATTCGTTCTTACCACTAATCCTCAGTGTTGTTCACAATGATTCAGTTTATAATAATGAGAAAGGCATGTTGGTGGAATATTTTATCTCATTAAAAACTGGAAAGAGGAAGACTGTATCAACACAAAAAAGTAAAATAATGCTCCAAATTATTATACACTGTGGTTCATTGTTGTTCTTTGGAAAACAGAAAAATACGAAAGCAATTGTTTTACAATGTTTAGTTTGCTAGGGCTACAATAAAAATATACCCTAGACTGAGTGACTTAAACAACAAAAATTTATTGTCTCATGATTCTGGAGGTTAGAAGTCCAGCACCAAGCTGTCACCAGATTTGATTTCTCCTGAGACATCCTTCCTTGGCTTGTGATGGCTGTCTTCTCCCTTTGTGTTGGCTTAGTCTGTGTGGTCTCTGCTCTCATCTTCTCATAAGGACACCAATCGTGACAGATGAAGGTCCAACCTAGCAACCCCATTTTGACTTAACTATGTCTTTAAAGGTCTTGTCTCTAACACAGTCATATTCTGAAGTACCAGGGCTTAGGATTCTAACATGCGAAATTGGGAAAGACACAATTCAGCCATAACAGAAGATAACACAATTCTATATGAAATGGTTTTTATTATTTTAAGTCTTACTAATATTATAATAAGTTTTTTTCCAATTTTTTTATTTAATTATTTTTCAAGTACAGTTTTCTGTCTATTACTCCCATCCCTTCCTACCCCCGTGCTCCCCCCTCCCTCCCATTTCCACCCTTCTCAGTTGTTGTCCATGTATCCTTTATATATGTTCCTCTAAATCTCTCCCCTATTTCCCCTGAAATTTCCTCCCTTCTCCCCTCTGGTCACTGTCAGTTTAAACATGAAAAACAAAAAATAAGAACTACTTTCCAAGAAAAGTTGCTATGAAAAAGTGAGAATTACAGGGAAGACTTAATAAACTTACATTAGGGAATTTAATAAAATCTGATCTGATCTATTCCCTACTTCCTAGAAGAAAGGACAATAAAGAAACACCAGGCCCTGGCTGGTGAGGCTCAGTGGATTGAGAACCGGTCTGTGAACCAAAGAAACACCAGGAAGAGGTAATAGTATTGAATAAACATAGTATTGAACAAACTCAATGAATAAACATAGGGTTCAGGAAATGATCATACAACTCTATAAGCTTACTGTGGAATCTCAATAATTATTATCAATCTATGCAATGTAACTATATTTATATATTACACATTTTTAAGTTATTGATTTGGAGTAAAATTTGGGAACTGTGTAAAGTAAGATGTTTTCAGCTACAATCATCAAAGACAAGGAAATCCATCTTAAAGTTTATGGAAGTGAGAAGAAGGAGAAGCTTCAAGGTTGGTTATCTCATCAGCGCAGCAAGGTTGTCTGTCAAGTGGCCAAATTCATTCAAATGTTCTGATCTAACGTCCTTTGTGTTCACTTCATCTTTTGTCAAATAACAGTCTCATTCATCACATCCAGATATAATGTCAAACAAAGAATGAAAATTAAGTTCTCATCTTGATGTGCACTGTTCAGAAAGAAGCTGTTTTATTTCTAAGGCTTCCTTGGAGCCTTGACCCAAAATATCATTTCTTATTGAAAAATTCACTGTTAGAAGAAATGGGATTGTTCTCGGACCAGTCAGGCCCTCCACACTATCTGGGTGGGGTCAGCATCTTCTGAAACATATACCTGTATGCAGAGAGTGGTGGCTACCTGCATGAGAGGAAGGATAGTGCAGAACAGAGGTAAACAACAATGTTCCTTGTCTTGCACATCAATATACTAAAGCTGATATCCAGACAGATTAAATGCCTTGTCCAAGAATCGAGTGAAAGGTCCACCACGGACGCTCATGTCTTCTTGAATGTGAAGTACCCAATGATAACACTGGTTAATCCTCTCAACTTTCATAATATAACTTATCCTTGCAAACACACTGAGGGCATGGTCCAGACATGAAATACTAATGAAGAAGTATTTCTCCACTTCCGCTTTTATCACAGTCTCTGTCTATGCTTAGTCATGCAGGTCTACTGTGCCACAAATCAGCATAGATGCATAGGCCTGCCAGCTGCCACTAGGAGCCAAGCCTTTTTAAAAAGAAGTCAGGTGGTGGGAAACAGCTGGAAAACTGATCTACTGGGATGGCCAAGTTATTCTTGAAGCTCCCTGTCACTGACATCAGATTTTTTAGTCGAGTCATGATTGGTGAAGGCAGTGTGGAAAGTCTACTTCCTGAAATTGCGTTTTGTCAACTATTAAAAATCTTCTGCAAGACCTCATCATAGAGTAACAAGTATCCTAAATTTGGATTCAAAAATCCTAATTTCAGACATTACCTTTGCAGCTTAACAAAGCTTTATATACATGGAACTCTTCAGGGGGGTCCTGTAGCCCTCAAATAGAAATTTAATCAAACAACATGATAACAAATTACACCACCCTCAAAAACAAAGTCACAGAACTGCAGGGAGAAAGAAATGAGTAATTATTTATTACTCATTTTAAAAGCATTTCATATAAAATTACATATAAAAGCATTTAGAAAGTAGGTTAGCATGAAAAAGACACTCCTGCTGTTGATACAGAAAGATCCAAACTGCCAGTGTGAAGCAATTAATTCAGAGTTAGGACTGACATTTCCTAATCATCCGAGCATTTCATCACACCTTCTTCAGTCAGGGAGAAAAATCATGCACAGGGAAGTTGTAGGATCGATGGGCTAATAGATCAGGAAATAGCCACCCAGGGCATAGCTATTCTCTCTCTGGGCTTGAGTGTTTCATCCCGATAGAAAACAAGCCAGGGGGAAATCTCACTTCAGGATCAAGTATGAGAAACAGAAATGCACCAAAGAAAGGATAAGGAAGGGATAAGAATTGAATCCATCATTCTAAAAAGTTTCTACAACATGTTCTAATAATTTTGATCTATATAATACCTAATTAAACAGTTCGCTTCTAAGGCTGAATCAGATACTAATAAAAATTATGTTTTATGGAGAAAATGTTACTTATCTATAGGCATAAATGGTAAATAATTTTCAAAACGTGAGAATAATTGCAACTCAGAAAAAGAAATTTCCTCATTTTTATCAATCTCGTTTTTTAAATTTTGATTAAAATATATAAGGAGTAAATCTGACATATTTAAAGAAGTGTTCCATAAATCAGAGCACAAGAAGAAACTTACAAAACCTTAAACAAAACAAAATACATAAATTGTTGCTTTTTCAGAGGATATTTCTACTACTATTTCAACAACACACACAGTTTCTTTAATTTACCATAAAAACTCTAAAGCTACTAATTGCACTGTATCTTCATCACCATCAACAAAAAGCATTTATGGAATATTATCTATTTGCAGACTTTTCATAACCACCTGGAATAGAAAATAATGCTAAGACATTAAATTGAAAGCTCCAATATTTTACCATATTTTTCTTATTTTTCTCTATTATAAAAGGAATAATACATGCTCGATACAGTCATTTTAAAATATAGATGTGTAAAAATGTTAAATACTCAAAATTTTGTATGTTAATATTTTGGCACATATTTGCCTTGCTTTTAAACAGTATTTTATATATCTAGTATGACACTCACTTTCTCCTTCTAATATGACAAGTTCTGTGTGAAAAATCACACCCGCATATCCATCCACAGCAGTAGAGACCTGACAAACCCTAAATAATGCGGCAGAGTAATAGCTAAGTTGTATTTAATACTTTATCTCGGCCTTTAATTCCTTCCTCCTCCCACTAGTGCTCTGCCCTCCTTTTCACAGATANAAAGAAGCATTCCATAAATCAGAGCACAAGAAGAAACTTACAAAACCTTAAAAAAAACAAAATACATAAATTGTTGCTTTTTCAGAGGATATTTCTACTACTTTTTCAACAACACACACAGTTTCTTTAATTTACCATAAAAACTTTAAAGCTACTAATTGCATTGTATCTTCATCACCATCAACAAAAAACATTTATGGAATATTATCTATTCACAGACTTTTTGCTAACCACCTGGAACAGAAAATAATACTAAGGCATTAAATTGAAAGCTCCAATATTTTACCACATTTTTCTTATTTTTCTCTATTATAAAAGGAATAATACATGCTCGATACAGTCATTTTAAAATACAGATGTGTAAAAATGTTAAATACTCAAAATTTTGTATGTTAATATTTTGGCACATATTTGCCTTGCTTTTAAACAGTATTTTATATATCTAGAATCACACTCACTTTCTCCTTCTAATATGACAAGTTCTGTGTGAAAAATCACACCCGCATATCCATCCACAGCAGTAGAGACCTGACAAACCCTAAATAATGCGGCAGAGTAATAGCTAAGTTGTATTTAATACTTTATCTCGGCCTTTAATTCCTTCCTCCTCCCACTAGTGCTCTGCCCTCCTTTTCACAGATACCTTCCCCGAACAACCAGTCATTCTCTCAACCTTTCCATTCCCATCAGCGCATGAAAGCTCCGCCTTTTACAGAGGGACAATAGATACTCTGAGGGGCAATGGCAAAAATAATTAGAGACTGGGTGACCTCACGGACAAGGGTTCAAACGCTTCTCAATGACCCTCCAGCTTTGTGAATAGACAAGTTATCTAACCTCATCAAATCTCAAATTTTTCCATCTATAAAACGGAGATCATTGTGCCAATGTCACAGTTTTACCAAAATGATTAACAACGATTCTGTGAAGGCACGGTTTTAAGTGCTTTGCAACTCTGAAGTCATTTAATCTCCATCACAAGTCTATAGGGGAAATGTTATTTTCTGTATTTTAAATGAGAAAACAGAGGTAAAGGGAGGAAAAGCACCACGCCCAGAGGCACAGAGGTGGTTAAAGGAAAAGCTGGATTCCCAGCCCAGGTAGTCCGACTTTCAAATCCCTGCTCCTCCCCAGGGCTCTGCCCCAGCTGCCTCGCACTTCAACAAGGCAGTGTTGTCAAGTGCAGAGCGCTCTGCCTGGCTCATGGGAAGCACCGAATACGTGGGACTTTCTAAAGCCTTCAGTGTCTTACTGAAATCCCGAGAGCTAGATATACTTCAGAATTGCAGTTGTTTAGATTTTTGGTTTATAGTACCTTTCATAGGTGTGCTGTAAGATCTCCAGCAGGTTCTGGGGCAGCACCCCATAATCAAGCACATTAACATTTCTGCAGCAATCAAAACATTCACACTAAGGGGGATAAATAAAGAAGACTATTAATAGCATCACTCACTTCAGAACAAGCTTTACTGCAAACCATTTACAACAAAAATACTCTGTTTCCAGAGCTTTGGGAATTGAGGAAAAGAGATGGCGGGCTACCTTGTGCCACGCACCCCCTCAGGAGCTAAGGATGTGAAATAGCTAACCTCACAGCAGTCCAGACAGAACGAACGCATTGTCATCCCGCCTTCTATCGCAGAAGCCACTGTTCTCCTTTCTTACATCTTTCAGATGTTCACTGATGGTGCATTTAGCCATGGGATCATTGGTTCATGGCAGTGTTTGTGGCCGAGAAAAACCCAACAAGTTGGTTACTCCTCTCAGGAAACATATTTCCATGTTAACAGAGATACTCAAAACTCACAACGCATTTGATCCTGGCTAGTGTAGTTCAGTGGACTGAGCACGGGCCTGTGAACCAAAGAGTTGCTGGTTCTGGTTCCAGTCCCAGTCAGGGCACATGCCCGGGTTTTAAAAAAATTGCAATGCATTAATTGAAAGGAATTACTCCACTATTTGAAGTTCTTTTGCCATTTTAACAAAGGAACATGTTGCAGAGATTTTGGTCCCCTCAGCTCAAACATTCTCCACAGACTACCTATCCATACAGCACAAAATCTGAATTTGGCAAACCCTTTGTGTTAAAAAAAGTAAGAGCTTCTATAATCGTGATAATTTCTAAAACAGAGTAGTCTATTGAAGAAGATATTCACAGTAATAAAACTGTTACACTTTTTTTAAACACCTGATCCAAATTTTTTAAAACCCACTGCTTAATACACCAAAATTATTGGTCATATTCAGGAATGAAATAGTTACTAGAAAGACCTGGTTATGACAAGACCCTAGAGATAAAAACATACTACATTTGAAATTTCTGTAATGCTTTCATGTGTCTTTGAAATATTATCTACAGATGTTAGGAATTTTAACATAATAACGTGCTTCTTTTTAAGTCCAGCTGAATGACATCTCCTTTTCTCACCATAAAAGGGATGTAAGAATATGAAATGTCAATTCCCCCAAGATGGCCCCACAACCTTAATAACAGAAATCTATTTTACCCTTGAATTTTAAATTAAGTAATATTCATGTTTTTAAATATTAATTTAAAAAGTAAAGCTGCTACTATCATTCCCAGTTAAAAAAATGTGAAGTCCAGATTGTCCTGTAAACATTGTTTTGTTTTTAAGAAGCCTGGAGTTGTTCAAGGTTCCTATTCACTGTGTTCACTTCTATAGAGGGAAAAACTGTATGACAATAAGGCATGAAAGGTGTACTGACATGTACAAATAGAAAAATCTTGCCTGGATTAGTGTCATGCCTATTTAACTGGTTGTTCTCATTGTACTGCTCTCCTATCCATTCTCCAAACTGCAGCAATGACATTTCTAAAACTTAAAATGGATTTTGGTCACTACTTGCTGCAAAGCCTTCACTAACTTTTCATGACTCTTAGGATAAGTCCCAACTTTTTTACCTGGCTTACCAGCCCTTCCACAATTTCCATATGCCTTTGAAACCTCACGACTCTCTGTCCATTTCCCCCTTAGGTTACAGCGCTCTGGCTTACTCATGCTCTTGCTCAACAGCCTCGCCCTCACCACTAGTCCACCTGATGCCCTCCATCTCATCTCACAGCTCACACAGAGCCCTGTCCACACCCACTTCTCCTAATCCACACTCTTCTTTCAAGAATAGATACAGCCCTGGCTGGTGTATAGCTCAGTGGATTGAGCACCGACCAGCGAACCAAAGGGTCGCCAGTTCAATTCCCAGTCAGGGCACATGCCTGTGTCAAGGGTCAGGTCGGGACCCCAGTAGAGGGTGGCGCAAGAGACAATGACACATTGATGTTTCTCTCCCTTTCTTTCTCTTTCCCTTTCCCTCTCTCAAAATATAAATTAATTAATGTAAATAAAATAATAGATGTAAAGGTCAATTCCTCTAGGTTTCCTCTGATCACCTAGGCTTTGTCAGATCCACTTTTCATGTGCTCCTGTTTGCCTGCTATTATAACATATTATATTTGATTTAATAACTGGTTCAGCTTTTTTAGATGGGAATTCTATAAGGATGTGTGCAGTATCTTCTATATTCCCGTTTAACTAACACAGAGGCTTCCACTGTGTATAAACAAAAAGAAGGAATAATCTTAACAACTATGCATACCTTTTTAAGATCTGGACATCCTTCATATTATTCAAGAGCAGATACTTGTAGTGCCAACTTAATCATCTAGTTTAAGTCTCTGTAGGTGTCAATTGGCTAGGCCAAGAAAACCTGGGCTATTACCACTGGACTTAAACAGTAATAAGAATTTCAACTATTAGATGAGTACCTTCTCTGTGAATTTATATGTTTTTTATCAATGACCCCTACTACATCTCCCTTTTCAGCAAGGATGAGAGGTAATTTCCTGGAGGTCAACAATGTTCTTGCCTGAGCTGGCACATGAACCCAGGTCTAATTCCTTCAGGCACTTCTTCCTTTCACTATCTTATACTGCCTGATAAATGTGCTGCCTGCCACACCGTATTTCTTTCTTCAGTAAGAAAATGTATTGGTCACCAGGCACAGTGGTCCTTTTTAATTATCTCATTGCACCTGGGAAAGATTATATTAAAATTATTCATCCAGTCCTGTATGACGGCATTGATTGAAGAGCCGTGCACATACCTAAGTGCCTGCTTTTGAAATGAGATGTGAATCCACAGAGATAGAACACAGTTTAAATGAGTGTGGTGGTTACATGTTAAACCCTCACTATTCAGAACCGGGGTTCAGCATGGTGACAGGCAATATGCTCATGAGAAATTTTTAGTGTGTAGATATTTATTAATAGGCTTGTGAATGCAAGCACTGTCTTAAGGGAGCAGAAGTGGACCACAAAACAAATCTGGACTACGTCTGAATTCATTTAAGATTCATTGAATTTTCTAACAGAAGAAATGGAATAATCAAAAGGTATAAAAATAATGATGGGTCACCTTTAACAAGAATGGTAACAGATGCTGTATTTAATCAGATAATAGAGAACAGAATTAGGAAAGACATTGTGGACTGCCACAATGGCAACACAAGCTACTAAATTTATATGACTTAATAGTTTGCATACTTATTTAATTTCTATGCATTTCTGAAAACAAAACTAAAAGTCTGCAGTCTACTAAACAAAGGTACCATCATAGTCTCCTATAAATGTTACATTAGTTATTGATTCCAATTTCACTGTACTGTCAAACAAGATAGAGGAATACCTTCAGTGAAGTCCCACAGTACAAAAGAGTCTACAAATTCTATGTTTCTGGAAATTTTCTTTAGGCTTCTTTGAGAACACTTCTTAGAATTCCAAAATCATCTAGCAGTGCATTTTGAAGAAAAATATCAGTCTCTTCTCACCATACATTCTGTGCCTCTGCGCACTACTCAAGCCAAAATGACAGACTTGTGGCTGCCCTCAAACTCCAGGCTCGGCCTCTACCAGGAACTTCTTTCTCCTTCCCCTTGCCCTGCCTACATTGCTCCTATCATTTAAAAATCAGCCCAGGTATTGCCTCCTCAAGAAATTGCCTCAACTGCTCAGTCTGGGTCAGACACTCATTCCATGAGTTCTTAAGACATTTTGTTCTCTCTCATGAATTTATCAGACTGGGTAATTGTCTGTTTACCTGTTTGCTGCACCCCCAAGCCCAAGTTGGACTGTATGATTTTTCAGGTTAGATACGCTCTCCAAACCAACAGCATTTAGTGGCCATGAAGTTCAGTAAGTATTTAATCAATGAATAAATGAAACTTGATTAGGCTACTTAGTTTTTCTCACTGATAATTTCTCTCTGAGGCGTGCATTAGAGTTGGGACATTAGAGGTGAGAATTTTGATAATTTCAGTAACTTCTTTAAAACAAAAGGTCTTATGGAATTCCCAAGCTGTGACATCTTTAGTGCTACGAGTTTCATTTGCCATGTCTTAGAAACATAATTTTTAAAGCTACCACATTCCTATTTTTTAAAAAGTTAGTAAATAACCACTGAAGAGAAGTTAGAAATACATATTTTTAGGATGAAAAAGTGATCTCAAATATGTACGTAATTCAATTGCATATTATAACTTTTATATCAAATAAGTACAATTTAATTGTGCTATAATATTTTATGATACATATTTCCATATTGATAACATTTTTTCATAAAAGTTATTTTTCACAGTAAAATAATATTTCATATAGTGGATTACTATAAATTACATAAATAAATCTTTTATCTCCCTTTGTTGGATAAAGTTATTTCAAGATTTCCACTATAAAATAATTATTCAAGGAATATTTTTGTACAAAAATTACTTTCCTCATACCTAATACACATATTATAACTAATTGCTAAATGTAAGCTTATGAGATTGAGAAACAATTTTGCCTGTTTATGAAGTTAACAGCAGGTCACCAGTCTTCTCTATGATTGAAAGAAGATATGCTGTTAACATGTATGAAGACACTCTTACTATCATTTTACTTTTATTTTTTAGTTCTTGATTCCTTACTTTATTGTGGAATCACAGGATCAAAACCCTCAAACGGCGTCCTGAATCTTGGCTAAACTCAAAGGCACACAGACTTGAGCTAAATCTTCATTTCACAAATTGGTGTCTTCCCGTCCCAGTCCTGCAGCTCCACTGAGATGCACGAATCACAGGCGTCACTTTCCTTTCATGAGCCATTTTAACACATTGCCTACAAGACATGACGCTACCGCAGGGGCCTTAAAAACACACAAATCAAAACTCAGATAAACAACATTCCGATCTCCTCCTTTTAAAAAGTGTCCCACAGACAATATTTTACAATAGATATTCCATGAAACTAGATGTTTTTGTAAAAATAACTGAAAGATAAAGAACTTTTCATTTTGTTTTAAATGGGATCTCTCAGAGGCTTAATGCACAAAGCACACCGTGTTTTTTTTATGATGAAGCTTCTCAAAGGACTTGTGTACTGAAGAACACACTTTCGCCTGGGGAGATTATGCCCTTGGTATGGCATTGTCATTGTTTAAAACATTTTTAGAAGTTCTCTGTTGGAACTGATGTCAGCAGGCCATTTATGAAACACTGGAAAATCAGTCCTACTCAATTATAGGACACGCTCTTTTGTTCCATCCTCATACTTCATCCTAATTTTCTCAGCTGCGTTCCTTCACCTGCTTGTTCCTCACCTTCTGGATTATGGGGACTTCACAGGGAGGCGGGCTGGCACTGCTTGGCGTGGGCGTTATTTGCAGAAGACACACAGTGAAGGCCAAAAGGAATGACTGTGGAACCAAACTGAAGGCAGAGGCTAACAGCAACCTTGCCAAGAGTCTATCATGGAACAGACTGCTTAATTTAAGTTCAATTGCCCACTGAATACTCCTTGTCTGAAAACACCACAATTAATAATATAAATATAATAACCTGAGGACTATAAATAAAAATTATGAGAACTCACATTGCCAGAAGTTAAGAATGTACATACCCACATACTTTAAAACACACCAGCAATAAAAACGTGCATTTCTACATGGCACTTCTGTTCCTCAAATAACATAGCCTTTGTGTGCAATTATTGAGTAAAAATGAAAAGCCCTCATTTTTGACTGCAAAACCCACATTACCCAAGAAGCATTCTACCCATCAACAGTCATACCTTTTTTGAGTAAAAGATTTTAAGACGAGATTATTATCATGTAGACAGAGCTTGCATTAAAGCCAACAATAAGAGCAAAAAACACAAGGTCATTTAAAGTATGCTGGTCCAACAACATCTGAATAAAATTATATTGAATTGTACCCCTTTCCCAGCTCTGGGACCAGAGAAATCACCCCTGGCAAGGACACACCGATCACCTTCGCTGCTGCTCCGGCAGTGGTGTCACCGGACGGCCAGAAAAGTCATCTACCTCTGTGTGAGCACTAACTGCTTCACACATCACAGCCAGTGCCACAGTGGACACCGTGCTTCGCCATGAACATGTTCAGTCCAAACATGGGTAGGAATTAACGGCAAAACACGGACAAAGGCTGCAAAATGAGAACGCCCAAAATTTTCTTCTGAATTCTCCTGAAAATGCAACAGAGGGTTGCCAGACTTAGCAAATAATAATATAGGATACCTACTTAACTTTGAATGTCAGATTTTTATGGTAAGTATGGCCCAGAATTTAGTATACATGTTTATACTAATGACATGTACTTATTGTTTATATGTAATTGGAAGTTAAGTGGGTATCTATTTTATCTGGCAACGCTACAGCCATAAAAACATATAATGATAACACATTACAATAGCCCAGAAAATTAAGGACAAAATCAACAATATGCTGGAATACAAGTTTATACTAATTTAAATATGTCGTGGTAAGAATAGTTAAGAACCCATGTTTATAGTTACTGTGCCTAAACTCTTGAAAAGCAATGGAGGGACTTTAGACCAAGATTAGAGAAATCTGAAAACCATTGAGCATAAAAGTTGTAATAGGTGAGGGCTTTACCTCTGACTGCAAAACCCACATTACCCAAGAAGCATTCTACCAATACTTTTTCAAGGAACGGGAACTATTCAATAAGAGAAACGAAGTCTATTTCTGCAACAACATTTTTCCTTTGTTGTTACTCTTTTGATCCAGGAAGGAATGAGAGTTGCCAAGGTGGTTACGTTCCCCACACCAACGTGTATAACAGTGGTTGGGGCTACCCTTGCTTTTAGTCCCTCACCATCTGACAACCATTTCGGGAAGCCACTGACCTAAGGGAAGAAGGAGGTTTGCAGCTGCTTCCTTCAAGAATGCACTTGTAGGTCAAAGTAGTAGAGGCGTTTGGAGTGGTGCATGCTACGAACTATACCTCTACATTTACGAAATACTCGATTGGTCCGTCTCTCAGGAAACACTTCTTTAAGTCCCTACTGTGTGCCAGTCTGTCCGAGGCAACAATAATTCATTGAGCAAAAGGGATCTCGGTCTCTCTGTGCTTCTTGATTACACACTACTTTCAAGTAATTCGGAGAAGTAGGCAATGTTATCTTACTTCATTTCAATGCAGAGTTCAACCATAGTGAAATTAATGATCAAGGCAAGATAGAAAGCTGTCAGCTGCACTCAACAATCTATTGACAAAAATACAGATAATTTCCAAAATTCTCTATTATGACCTCCTGGGATTTCTACCTGTGATCTAATGAAAAAACACTCTCCTGTCCCCAGATATAGACATAACACAATCCCTTGATCAAGGCCACCAATTATTAAAGATTCTGCACGACAGCCTTCCTATAAGTGCTAATAGTAATAATAATAATAATAGGCTTTCAGCCAAGGGGGAGGTGGCGCAGATAGATATGCTTCACTTCTTCACACAACCAAAAGAAGGATGACAACAAATTTAAAAATGAAAAAATAATCAAAACTGCCAGAAAATCAAACTGTGTGGAAGTCTGACAACCACACAGGAGTTAAAGAAGAAACATTCATCCAGCCTAGTAGGAGGGGTAGAAATGGGCAGCTGTTGAAGAGAAGACTCAAGGCAAGCAGTGGCTGGTGGAGGAGGGGACTTTGGGGAGTGGGGCAGCAGGTGGCAGACCAGGCAGTCCCACACTGACGTGCTGATAAACCAGGAGGAATAACCGGGGAGCGAGACAGACCATGAAACCCAAGGTTCCAGCTCCAGGAAAATGAAGCATCAAAACCTCTGGCTGTAAATATCTGTGGGGGTTGTGGCAGCAGGAGAAACTGCCAGTCTCACAGGACAGTCTGTTGGAGGGGCCAAGAGGGGTCCCAGAACATACACAAGCCCACTCAAATGGGAATCAGCATCAGGGCAGCACCTGAAAGGACATGATTCATGTGTGGGAAGTGGGGGGAGTGACAAAAAGTAGGGTGAGAGCAAACAAGTGGCATTGTTCCCTCTCTGACCCCTCTTCCACAAGCAGTGCCACAACACAGTGAAGTGGGTTGCCACGCCCTGGCAAAATCCCAGAGCTCTACCTCTTACAATATCACAGGTGCACCTAAACAAAGAAATATGACCCAAATGAAAGAACAGATCAAAGCTCCAAAAAAAAATCTAAGCAACAAGGAGATATCCAACCTATCAAATGCAGCAGAGTTCAAAACACAGGTAATCAAAATGCTCAGAGAAATTACCAAGTACAGCTTCAAAATAAAGGAAGAAGTGAAGGCTATACAAAGTGAAATAAAGAAAAATATAAAGGGAACCATCAGTGAAGGAAAGGAATTCAAATCAATGATTTGAAACATAAGGAAGAAATAAGCATTCAATCTGAACAGAATGAAGAAACAACAATTCAAAAACTGAGGAGAGGCTTAGGAACCCCTAGAAATACTTTAAACGTTCCAGCATCCCAATCATAGGGGTGCCAAAAGGAGAAGAGAAAGAGCAAGAAATTGAAAAACGTATTTGAAAACATCATGAAGGAGAACTCCCCCAATGTAGCAAAAGAAATAGACTTCCAGGAAGCCCAGAGAGTCCCAAACAAGTTGGACCCAAAGAGGAACACACCAAGACACATCATAATTAAACTGCCAAAGATTAAAGATAAGGAGAGAATCATAAAAGCAGCAAGAGAAAAGAGAGTTATGTACAAAGGAGTTCCCATTAGACTATCAGCTCATTTCTCAAAAGAAACATTACAGGCAAGAATGGGTTGGAAAGAGGTATTCAAAGTCATAAAAAGTAAGGACCTATATTCAAGATGACTCTATCCAACAAAACTATGATTTACAATGGAAGGGCAGATAAAGTGCTTCCCAGATAAGGTCAAGTTAAAGGAATTCATAATCACCAAGCCCTTATTATACGGAATGTTAAAGGGACTTATCTAAGAAAAAGAAGATCAAAACTATTAACATTAAAATGACAACTATCAACAACTAAACTTAAAAAACAAAAATAAACTAAGCAAACAACTAGACCAGGAACAGAATCACAGAAATGGAAATCACATGGAGGGTTATCAATGGGAAGGAGAAAGAGGAAGAATGAAGGAAAGTTACAGCGAAAAAGAAGAGTAATTGGTAGATACAAAATAGACATGGGGAGGTTAAGAATAGCATAAGAAATGAAGAAGCCAAATAACTTATATGTATGACCCATGGACATGAACTAAGGGAGGAGGAATGCTGGAGGGAAGGGTGGTATTGGGCAGAGGGGAATAAAGGGGAAAAAAGGGACAACTGTAATAGCATAATCAATAAATTATACTTAAAATAATAATAATTTTAATATTAAAATATGTAGGCACCTTACTTTATGTTCCACATTCTACTGAACACATTAATTACATTAGTTTCTTTAGTTTTCATATCATTTAATCCTCATAATACCCACTTTTATGAGAGGGTTTTTTATAAATAATGAAACCTGAACTTAAGGAAGTGAATTATATCACCCAAGATCATGCAACTAATATATCATAAGACCCTATCTAAATCTAGGTCTGTCATTTCTCCAAGGAGAACATACAGAGGATCCAGAGACACATGAAAAGATGCTCAATATCGCTAGCTATCAGAGAGATGCAAATTAAAACCACAATGAGATACCACTTTACACCAGTCAGAATGGCTATCATAAATAAAGAAACAAACAACAAGTGCTGGAGAGATTGTGGGGAAAAGGGGATCCTAGTTCACTGTTGGTGGGATTGCAGACTGGTACAACCACAATGGAAAACAGTATGGAATTTTCTAAGAAAACTAAAAATGAACGTGCCTTTTGACCCAGCAATTCCACTACTAGGAGTATATCCTAAGAACCCTGAAACACCAATCCAAAAGAACCTATGCACCCAGATTTTCATAGCAGCACAATGTACAATAACCAAGAGTTGGAAGCAACCTAGATGCCCATTGGTAAATGACTGGATCAAAAAGCTATGGTACATTTACACAATGGAATTCTATGCTGCAGAAAGGAAGAAGGAACTCCTACCCTTTGCAACATCATTGATGGAACTGGAGAGCATTATGTTGAGCGAAATAAGCCAGGCGGTGAAAGACAAATACCATATGGTTTCACCTTTAACAGGAATCTAAACAACAAAACAAACAAGCAAGCAAAATATGACCAAAGACACTGAAATACGGAACAGGCTGACAGGGACCAGAAGGGAGAGGGGAGAGAATCATAGGGGAAAACGGGATGGACTCACATGAACAAGTATAAAGGACACATGGACAATAAGGTGGGGGCTGGAAATGGGATGGAGGTGGGGAGCACTGGGTGGGGGACAGGGCTGAGAATATAAGACAGAAAACTGTACTTGAACAAGAATTAAATAAAAATTAAAATTTAAAAAAATAAAAATAAATCCAGGTCTGTGTGATGCCAATATCTATACTCCTAGCCATCAGCACAATATGTTGTCTCTGAAAGGGAGATTATGCTAGACCATAAATAGATCATGAGGAAGTGCAGGACAATTCTCAGACTTGGCTGCATTCCAATGCTAGATGTCAGTCGTCTCCGTGGGTGGGCGGGGAGACTTGGGAGAAGCAGAGTACAAGAGCACTGTAGGGTAAAACTGGAAGCAGAGATGGAATCTGCAGCAAGAGATAAGTGAAAAAGCGCTCTGCTGTTGGAGAGTGAAGTTCTCCCTGTAAAACTACCTGCTTCAAGTTTGCCGTGAGACAGACACTGATTCAACAAAACAAAAGCAAAGAAGAAACTGAAAAATGGTTTTTAAGACAGAAAAAATGAGAACTAATCTAAGTGAGAAAACAATCAAGTGATTTAATAAAAGAATGTGCAAAAACCAGAAACATGTTAGAAAATTGAAATATTTAAAATATTTAAAAATACATTAAGGGTATTGAAATGGAAATATATTCTGTTGAATATAGTGAAGAACAAATTTGACACAGCAAAAAAGAGGAGATAATCATAAATGTAGAAGGCTACTTAGGAATTTTTGTAAAAACGCAAAATAAGAAGGAATAGCACAAATGAAAGATGATGAATAAAATTTTAAAAAGGAGAGTGAACCTATAAATACAGGTAGATTTGGTTTCTTAAGTTTTTTTAAAAAAATGGATGTGAAAACAGAGAAGCTCCAGATGGCTCACGAGGCCATCTTTGACTGCCCCATAATTACTATATTTTTCCATGTATAATACACACTTTTTTGCCCAAATGTTTGAGAAAAAAATAAGGATGTGCATTATATATGGGTAGTGCTAATTTCATCTCTATATAAATGTTTTTAATGCTTTTATTTATGCTTAGGTATTAAAAGTGTAATTAGAAAGCAATAATGATATCTGCATGCAAAATAATACCCTGGAATATGATCATTGGTTTTGTTTCCAAATATAAGTAAATTAAAAAATGAATTAAAAATTAAAATGAAAAAATTTTCCTGAAAGTTTAGGCCAAAAACATGGGTGCTCATTATACACAGAAACACAACATACACAGCAAAATACCATACATTTCTAGGGCCTCTTTCCACATCTCCCCCTGGGCCCTCCACCTGCTACTCACACCTATCTTCTTCCAGTTCTTTCAATACGCTTTTCTCCCTCACCTCTAGGCCTTCCATCCCACTCCTTTCCATTACTTAAATACTTGTTTCTCTCCTTTGGCTAAATCTTACTCTTTCTTTATATTTTAGCTCATGTCCTTTTGGGGGCTAAAATTTGTTTAGGGTTCCTGTCTGTGTTTACAACACATTGGAATTTCCCTATCCTCTTTTTTTTAAATATCATCATTATTTAATAACAAAAACAATTCATTATTTCTAAATATCAGACAGAAAACTGCAGACTTTGGTAAACAGAACATGTATCAAAAAAACCTCTATATTGAGCCAAGATAACTTTTAATTGTGAACACAACAGAGAAGTACCCTCAGATATATGAAGACCCACAAAAAAATAAAACTCAAGTCATTCCTCAAATAATGAATTTAAAAATAGGTAGCATACCATAAAGAAATGTTTCCAAATTGGCTCAAGAATGAGAAGATAATGATAGGAAAGCAATAATAATAATTTGTTAAACAGGTATGTCTTTAAATTTTGACCATAAATACAGTTATAAATTATATACATGTACCAAAATAAAGATATATATTAGTTATAATTCTCAGAAATTATTAAATGAATTACCACTTACTAAATGGCACATCCACAAAACCTAGAACAATATACTAAAGTACTATTTCCATCAATAAAGATTCAATAAGATAATCATATCTATGATTGATTAACATGCTAAAAAAGTGAAGCTTACTCATACATATCAGTACTCATTAAAATGCGAGAGCAAGATACTATTAACAATACCAACTAAACGTAAAACAAATAAAAACTATACTAAATTTTTAATAATCTTTAGGAGATAAGAAATGTTTTCTTCTTCAGTGTATTCTATACTTCTCTGATTTTTCATATTATTTAATGATTTATTAACTTATTTAAAAAACAAATAAACTATGATCCCTTCTTAAATACATGAACTTGTTCTAATATTTTACTGTATTTTATAATTTTCATTTTATCTATTATCTCCATTTTTTCTAAAGCCAATATAGTTTCACCTGATCTCTATACTAAATGTGGCATGTTTGTGTAAAAGAAGACTTACTACCCTGGCTGGTGTGGCTCAGTGGATTGGGTGCCTGCCTACGAGCCAAAAAGTTGCCAGTTCAATTTCCAGTCAGGGCACATGGCTGGGTTGGGGGCCTAGTCCCCAGAAGAAAGGAGAGGGGCAACCACACATTGATGTTCTTCTCCCTCTCTTTCTCCTTCCCTTCCCCCTCTCTAAAAATAAATAAATAAACTCTTTTTTTAAAAAGGGGGGGTTTCTCATTCCTTTTATTTCCATGACCACTAGAGTGTATGCATATTTCATTATATGTCTTTCTCAGTCATTCTACTTGTCACAGCTCAGAGTGAATATCTGGACACAATTAGGTTTTAGAAGTATTGATCTTCATTACTGCCTTGTTCTGATAAAGTGCATTCTAGATAACATGGGGGAAAATCACGTTTGGTTATTCTATTTTATTAAATGAAATAAGATAACAATACCGTGATTAATAAGAATCTTTTTTTTTCTGCTCTCATCAAATTTCCTTGCTGCTGCAACATCCATTCTTCAGCATCTTAGGACATAACATCTTTTGGTGAAGGCCTTGCTTCCATGTAATTAACAGGACAATGGTGCCATCTATTATCAGCAGCCAGATGCTTCTCTACAAAACAGGGACGAGGCACTGGGTCCCACTGGCCATGTCGCTATGTGAAAAATTAAAGCACGCTAATATGTAAACATTATTTCAACTTAATGTTGTTACTTTATTTGGGGACTTGAAGCATCACAAACATCCGTTAAACCATCCAAGTTCATGTTCTTACAAATGTATTCTCGGTGGGCAGTTGAAAAATTAATGTATTACCATTTTCCAAGTGATAATTTTCCAGCAGTTTGTGTTATTGTTAGCCCAACAAACTTCTTATAATAATGATAAAATCACATACTATATATAAGTTTTGAATTTCTTCACTAGGAATTTATATATTTGGGGATCATAATACATAAAAAGATAAAGAATGGCTCAAAGAAAGAAAAAACATAGACTTTGTACGGAAGAATCATAGGAGAGAGCATTTCTTGGAGTCGCTCCATTTCTTCCCAATGAGATGCAGAATCCGTAAGAACCTCAACCTCAGAGGCAGCAGGCACTAAAATAAGGAGCTGGCTAGGGGACAACGTCTTGGAATTTTTCCGCTTCCTACAGAATTTGCCCTCAGCATACAGCCAGCAAGATCAGCTTTCTGAATTAAGTAGAGAATCAAAAGAAAAGACAGTTCCTAATTAGATGTGTTGGTGTGATAGAGAGAAGTGAAATGAACTTCTTACCACCTCGGATTTCCTCAAGGACACTGGGGAAAAAGAAGAGAAAGAAGAAGAAGGAGGAGGAGGAGAGGAGGAGGAGAAGAGAGAGAAGGAGGAGAGGAAAGGGAAAGGGGAAAGAAGACAAGGAGAAAAAGAGGGAAACCCCGAAGTCCTGTCTCCAAATGAAACTTCCTTTCTTAATCTTGGGAAGTGTTCCTAGTTTGCCCACCTACTTGTACCCATCTACCCTGAAGGGAATCCTCTCTTTATTCATGATGCTGACTATTTACCCACATAACATTATAATCACCCCCATCATCTTTCAAAGGAAAAGATATTTGACAATCAATAGTAAAAAAAAATGAAGAAAAGTGAAAACCAGAAAGAAATCTTCATAAAGGGATCAGAGGTAGTACCAAAAATGAAACAGAATATTAAAAATTGCCTAGCTAGTATCTTCAGAAAGATAGATGTAGACACTGCAACCATTAAATGAGAGCACACTGATATCAAAAAAAGGAGAAATCAGAAAATAAAAGATTTATTGGATACTACAAATATGTTGCCAAAAGGGAAAAGTCAATATACTGGGTTGAATAGTATCTCCCCTAAATTCATGTCAACCTCAAACCTCATAATGTGACCTTATTTTGAATTAGCATCTTTGCAGAGGTAGTTAGCTAAATTAAGATATGGTTATATGAGATTATTATGGGCTATATCTCAACCACTGGTGTCTTTATAAGATGTGAAAACTGAGACACAAAGACACACAGAGAAGAGTGGCATGGGAAAACTGAGGAGAGACTGTGGTGATGCATCTGTAATACAAGGAACACCGAAGATCGCCAGCAACCACCAAAAGCTAGGAGAGAATAATGGAACAGATTCTCCCTCAGCACTTCCAGGAGACAGCAACCCTGCTGACCCCTGGATATCAGACTACTAGACTCCAGGACCATAGGAGATGTCTGTTGTTTCAAGACATCCAGTGTGCAGCAATTTGTTACAGCAGCTCTGGGAAACTAATACAGTCAGTTAAGCGCTATAATACTATATCTACAAAGTGATATGGAGACTCAGAGAAGGAAACTATTTTTGAGAGAATATAGAAAGTGTCAAGCAAAAATAATGATATACAATATTGAAAGATGATCCAATCACACTGTTAAATCCAGAAGGAGAGGTGTGTTCCAGGCTGTGACGACAGTGTAGGCACACATGAACACATCATTTGTTTTCAGGTATGGCAAAACATATGGCCTGACTTCAGCAGTACTTTTACTAGTGGACTTGTAAGAGGTATTGTTAGGAGCACAGATGGTAGACAGATTCGGAAGAACCAGGCCAAGGAAAGTACTTTAATGTGTAACCAGAGGAAAACGACAGAGATTTTAAGTAAGAAAACAACGTGGTACATTTATGCTTTAGAAGGAATTGCACTGCCTTGCATTTGAAGTCACCATGTTCTGCCCAGTTTAACTACTATGAGGCCTGTTTTCAGTTTTTATTTCTTTCCTCACTACCTGTGCTGTTTCCTGGACTTTTATATAAAATGTGTATTTATTTAAAACAATTTCTAAAGAGTGTTTAAAGCCATAGAATCTTATTAGTATTTTATTAATCTCCAGTCAATTTAAGCTTCTAGCTCGGCAGTCTACATGAACTACTACATTGAATAATCAGTTAGTTCCATTTCACGGAAATTATACAAAAATTAATATTATGTTTTTGGGCTTTAAACCAAAATAATAACAATGCAAAGCTGATACTTCTCAAGATACTTCTTATTCCTCACCTCCTTTTTATGGTGGTGAATTACTATAATCAAAAAATTTAAGGGGCATACTTTGCATCTAATGTCACAACCATAAAATCTATAAAATTGCTGTCTATAAGCCATTAATCGGTACTGAAATGTAAAAGAAAATCATAAAACCTGATACAAAATATTATGGTGTTAAACCCCATAAAAGAATAACTATTAATAAACCCAATTCTCAAATCATATAATCACCGAATCTTGAACTAGAAAAGTCATAAAGCTTTTCCTCCCCCACGGTACAAACAGAAACTAGTGAACACTCTTGATGTCTCTTTCTGCTTCATTCACAGCACCTAATCAATCAACAATTCCACATTAACATGTAACTATATCCATTGTACTTCATCCCTCTGGCCACTGTCTTAACTCAGGTCACTGGAATCTCTAACCTGTATGAAAATTAATGAAAAGGAAACCTCACTAAAATGGAGTAGGGAGTTGGAGGGGAAAGCTCTCACACTCCATGCCCAAAACAGGAGGAACTGTCAATCACAGAGCGCAACAGAAAAATCAGTCGTCAACAGGAAACAATCATCAATTATAGGCTCCAACAGGAAAAGATGTACATTGCATCTTCTGTAAGAAACCAAATACCCCAGCAACTCAGCCAATGAGAAACCGTGACCTCCCTGACCTATTACTTTTCTCTACCACTCTCCTCCTTTTATTGCATAAAATAACCTTCCTCTCCTTTGTTTGTTGACTTCACACATGGCTTTTGCAGTAGCTTGCTTACCCTGAATTGCAGTTCTTTGTTGTTCCCAAATGAACCCATTTTTGCTAGCGAAACAACTGACTTTCATTTTTAAGGTCAACAGATGCTAAACTGCAGGCCTCCTCCTCAGCTCAATCCCCTCCTTAGGTAAAATAGATTCAGAATGACACTCCTAATTATAAATCTGCATGCCATTGTTCTGATTAAAATCCTTCAAAACCTTCCCATTACCAGCAGGGGAAGAGGAAGACGTTTCCACCCGACCTTAGCTCCGTCCCCTGCCACCACTCCCCACCTCTTCACAGTGCGGCAGCTGTGCTCAATTACCTGCAGTGTCTTGCACAGGCTGTGCCTCCTTTCCCTTTTAGAACTTTGTTTAGGCTTTTCCCTCTGTCTCAAGAGACCAGCAGTGACATATTTCCCTCAGGAAGTTTTCCCCAACCTTGGGAAGAATATGTTAACCTCCAAAGCACCCTGTGTTTACCTTAACTGGACCTCTGATGACATTGTACTATTGTTTTCCTTTTATTCTCCTCTTCCAGGAGACCACCCACTTCTTAAAGGCAAGAGATATGCCTTGACCTTGCCACTTGCAAAATGCCTGGTATATAAGACATACATATTAGGTATTGTTCTAATTAATCACTATTTATTTATGAGGGACAGAATTACTGTTACCAATTTCCTGACATTATTCAGTTTTCACATGAAAAATTTCAGGGACAGACAACTAATTTTTTTTTCATGAACATTCTAAATGCCAGAATGCTTCTTTAAGTGGCTATTGCAACTACACCATCCTCCAAAATAACTAATGGTTGCCTTAAGGGATAATGATGATGATGACCATGATGATGACGATGACGATGACGACTACACAAGTGACATAGAACCAGGCGCTATGCTGGATTCTTCACATGAATGTGCTTAGTCCACCTTCATAAAATATCTTTGAATCAGATACTATTAATACCTTCCCAATTCACACTGGCTGGTGTAGCTCAGTGGTTGAGTGCCAGTCTGTGAACCACAGGGTCCCCGATTTGACTCCAAGTCTATGGTACCTGACTGACTTGCAGGCCAGGCCCCAGTAGGAGACACACAAGAGGCAACCACACATTGATGTTTCTCTCCCTCTCTTACTCCCTCCCTTCACCTCTCTCTAAAAATAACTAAATAAAATATTTTAAGAAAATACCTTCCCAGTCCAGATGAAAAGAAGGAGGTTTAGAGAAGCAACTTCGTGAAAGCTACACAGCAAGCAAGTGGTGGAATCAGAATTAAAACTCAGCTGTCTGAGTCCTGCGCTCAGCATTACTTCACTTCCACTTCAGCCCAACCATCAAAGAGTCCGTCAGTCTTTCAATTCTTTGACACTAAAAGTATTTGTACTTAAAAATATAATAATAAATAAATTTTAAAAATAAAAATCTAGTTAACTTTGTTCTAAACTGGTTCCCAAGTTCATCTGTCCACGGATCTCTTTTAAGGGTAAATACCTGCTCGTATCCAGAAGAACTGCAGACCTATAAAACACACTTGAAGAGCTGGTCTAAACATGAGTATTCTCCTAATTTGCCGTTAACTTGTGTTTGCTTTTGGAGCAACCACATCATAGTAGTAGCATGTATGGGGCCAGGAACCAACTACAACCCCAAAGCTGTGCACCTCACCAGAATCTTAACCAAATCCTACTGAATTATAATCTCTGGAGTCTCACTCAATTTCAATTTCAATTTCTCTGGGAATTGAAACGTGTACTCATCATCTTATGTTATTTCTAGGCACACCTAAGTTTCAGAAATACTATTTTTAAATGAACTGAAATAAGTTTTCAGTTCTGCCCTGGACTTAGTATCTTATATTTCATCAGGAAGTCTCATTTATAAACCCAGAGGTGCCTTCATTCCAGTTTCAACCCTCTGTACTCAAGTCTGTTCTCCTGCCTTCTGGTCCTTCTATTGCCCCATATTCCACGGTACAGTGTTCTCTGTTAGTCCTCCATGTCTGCCACTACTTGACTGGCCTTCCCCTTGAAAGCTGGGAAACAAGTATCTTTTGGCAGTTAACTAAAATGTCATCTCCACTGTATAGAAAGGTGGGTTCCTCCTTACTTTTTGTGTCCACACTATACCACTATCTCTATTTTAGTATTTAATGCATTCTGTTATCATCATGGATGTACATTTCTTCCTTTCCAACAGAATACAAGTGTCTTAATGGCAAATGCCAAATGTTAACACTTCTTGCCTTTTCAAAACTAATGCAGTGCTGGCCAGTAATGGAAGCTCAATAACTATCAGTTGAGGGATATAAAAGCATTTAAAAGCCTTGATTTTTGATGCCTGATTATTTTCCAGCTTGTTTAGCTAAGAAAGAAATATACAAATGCCCGGTGACAACACACATCAACCAATTGATGCAAACCATGGTGGAGGAAACACAAAAGGTTGCTGAGAAACCTAGCACCGAAGCACAAAGTCAGGTACTCTGACAACTACACTCACTTCTAGAAAGCAAATGAACCAAACAGGCACCTAACATAGAAATTGGAGGTGAGTTAAGTCAATGAGTGATACATAAAGAGAAAAATGAACTGATGTTGAAAACTATCTCTAAATTTTTAAAAAAAACTGAAGAGCTGATACCATGCACAACTAAATACTGAGCAGTGGACTCACAGAAGAAATTGAAATAATTAAATAACCCTATTTTTACACCAAGATTAATCAATTTTGAATGTCATTGAAGCCTTTTGGTGCATTAGAATATTTTATTTCACTAATTTGCTTGAATTGTGTATTTCTTACATTGTACTCTAAATACCAAAACACTGTCAACAGCATTTAGAACAGAGAAATTAAGCATAAGCTCAAAAATGTGTACTCATCATGACATAAATATGATTATTATTCAACTTCAGGCACACCCTAATTATTTTCTATGACTGATAGAGGTTCATGCAGAACTAATACATAATAAATCTTCAATACCTTAAAAAAAAGGCTACCTGCATTTCCACAGAAGAGTGCCGGCTAAGGATCTATCCTGTCCATTTCCTACTTGATTTAAATGAAAGGCAGGTTTCATTAAGGATATTTTAATAATATTCATAATTGCCTTCTCATTGCCCACCCCAAGAGAGAAGCAGTACTCTTTAAATAATAAATCAAAGTGTAATAACCATATTGTTCTATTTTCCTAACTATCAATTTTGTTCACTTTATCAAAATTAATATGTCAAAATAGGAAAGATGCTTATTTTGGCTATGATTCCTTTGCTATTGTTTCCAAATTGAATTATGATACAATATTCACTTCTGGCAAACAGTATTATATCCTGAATCAATAAACATAAATATACCAAAATAAGCAACCTCGTATCTGAATTTCTGTTGTACAATTTGCAAACACAGACACAAACTTCACATAAGTTCTGAACAACAGCTGGCCCTTTCATTAAACCCAATTTAACAAACTACTCAACAAATAACTTTATATTGGTACAAATAGTTTTTGCTTTAAAAATTCATAACCATGTATAAAATTTAGAATCGGCCGGATATACTGACAATATTATTTAAAGATCATCTAATTTTATTTTAAAAATCTTTCCCAGTTTATCACTTAATGACCAACTTAAAAATTATGTGCAAAATGCCCTGGCTGGTGTAGCTCAGTGGATTGAGCGCGGGCCTGTGAAGCGGAGGGTCGCTGGCTTGATTCCCAGTCGGGGTCCATGTCTGGGTTTCGAGCCAGGTCCCCGGTGGGGGACGCATGAGAGACGGCCACACATTGGTGTTTCTCTTCCACTCTTTCTCCTTCCCTTCCCTCTCTCTAAACATAAATAAATATTTTTTAAAAAATTATGTGCAAAATGTAGTAAGTAAGAGAAAGTCTGCAGCCAATAGGTGGCGTAATTTCATCTCTGGCACTGTCTCCAATGAGACACTCAAAAGAAAAACACCGTTCATGGATGATACTAAGACAGAGAACACCTGCCAGGAATGACTGTCTTGACCTTTGCTCCAGTTTTTTAAAATGTCAACAATGTTGTCAAATACTTAAAAAAATGGCAAAGATCTAAGATCTGACAGCAAACCCATAGGGTCTTCAAACAGAACATGAAGACGACACTACCGGGTTGTCTGCATGGAATTTTCTGAATACACAGAACACGGATATCCTTACCATTATCAACTTTCAGAAGAAAAGATCAGTCAAGTGACTCTAGCAAATTATGAAGTATTTTTTCCCTGATATCACCAGTAACACTTTGGCCAAAGTTCTTCTGTTTTATTCCTATAAAATGAATTCTCTCAGAAACACTCCTAAAATTATAGTGCTGCTTTACATCGCATCCCAGTGCAGGAAACACAGACTAACCATCCATTAAACAAAAAAAGGTTCAAGGATGAACTTTTCTGCCCTGTACTTACTGACCTCACAACAACNTTCCCTGATATCACCAGTAACACTTTGGCCAAAGTTCTTCTGTTTTATTCCTATAAAATGAATTCTCTCAGAAACACTCCTAAAATTATAGTGCTGCTTTACATCGCATCCCAGTGCAGGAAACACGGACTAACCATCCATTAAACAAAAAAAGGGTTCAAGGATGAACTTTTCTGCCCTGTACTTACTGACCTCACAACAACCTCAAATCTCTCTTGCAGACCTTAACAAGAGTTCAAAACATTTTCATTCCTCTGCGTAAACCCACCTGATTGGGTTAATCCTGTATGAGAAGAAAATGCCCTATGAAACACATTAGCCATCACCAGTAGGTTTTGCATCGGGGTTGCATTAAAATATTTCAAAGGCAATAAATCAAACAGGAGTAAAAAACCATGTTACAAAACACACACACACAGAGATAAAGGAGAATACTGAAATTATTTCTTAATTATCTAAATATCTCCTGAAGCCTATTACACATGGATGGCTATTTGGGAGCTAAGGCTTCTGTAGACCTTCTCGGGGAGATCGCGAACTAAAGGAAAAAATAGGAGGTAAGTTCATAGGTTCATAGTTTTGAAACTTTCAAAGTAGATCAGTGAGCTGTAGAACTGGTAGAGAAAGCAAGGGAGAGGGACCTGGAAATAAAGGGAAGGCCTGCAGCAGTGACAATTGCTGGCTTTCATTGAACAATAGGAAATGGAAGAGCACAGACCTTACCCTAACTACTGTCAACACGCCTGCTGCTTCCCAGGGGCTACAATCTGTGCATCTCATGTCAAACACAGTCCAGCCTAGGCAATCAAGACTGTACGGGAAGGGCATCCAAAATCAGGTCTAAACGCTGGTCCTGGGCCTGTCACTAATGAGCCATAGTTATGCTGCTTTAGCGTGAATCAAGGCAACTGTGCCAGATGACGGTCCCTTTCCTTGAACTCTTAAGTCTCCTAAACACCTGTCATGTGTTGACAGTCTGTCATGTATACCAGTCACCAATCCCATTGAAAAAGTATATATTTTTGGTATATGCAATACACATGCATGTACACACACTCATGTTCTCACTCCAAACTTTAAACCATATTCCTAGATATCTTGTCCATCCATATAAAAATGTTATAAACATATTCTGAGTATGTATCTGTTATGATAGTGAATATCTCTTTTTATATAAATATGTGTATCCTTACATAGAACTATTTTTCTCAAAAGAGAAATTTGGAGCACTACAAAATACATATATAAATATCTTGAAATGTTATTGATTAGTGAGTATATTAAAATGTAAACTTATGAACTGGGTTGGAAAGCATTATATTCTCCAAGCTCATTCTGATAAAACAGGCTATGAAAGAGACAGAACTGAATAATTTGACACTATTTTGTAAACACTTAAATGTGTCAGGCATATCTGCAAATTCTCAAGTGAATAAGATTTTCCCCTCTGTATAAAATACAGGAAGTGAAAAGGATGGTGTCTTTGACAAGACACTTTTCAAATGGAAATAAAACTGAGATTATCTAATCAGTTATCCTTGTGGGTGGATAGATTTACACCTGCACTGACTCTTAGATTTAGGAAATGACAGAGCTGATCATCTTTATGGGTTTCATGACGGAGCCACAGCAAAATATTTCCTGAGATCAAATGTGCGGTTGAGAGAATGCTGTTTTCAATGGAAACGAGAAGCTCAGAGCCACCCTGTTTCTATGGTAACTAGAGCAGCCGTTACCCAACAGCTGTAGGGGAAAAAAGGGTAGAAAGTTATAAAGGCAAAAAAACAAAATTGATGCTGGCCAACCTGATCCGTGTGGCATTCCTTATGGCACAATCAACATCAAGGCAGAGGTGCTGTCCCTGCACCACCAACCCCAGGGACCTCAAGTAATTGGTCTCCTTGCTTTCCCTCCAAACCTCAAAACATTAGACCTGGAAAGAAGTTTGGCTACTATCTAGTCCTATGGGTCATTCCCATTTTTTCTTTTCTTTTTTTTTCAGAATAAGGCAAAGAAAATTAAGACTCAGAAAGATGAAGTGAATTCTCCAAGGTTACACAGCCAGCAGTGAATTCAGGGTTAAAGCATAGGTGTCATACATTCCAATCCAGGTATTTTTCCAGTGCTGTTTCCACATATTCCCTATTCCTGATCTCTTCTCTTCCAAGTACTCACAGTTTAGTCACTTTCTGTGAAAATATTTACTACACAATATTAAAATTAATTACCACCTTTCAACCCATAAGAGAAGCAAAGAGCAGTGCTAATCTGTCATAAGAAACATAAATCTTGACTAATCTTCTAAAAAAAATCTCTTTGTACTTCAAGCAGAACTGAATTAAGTCTACATAATATATTGTTTGGATTATGTTGCCATTATCTATTTCCCTCTGGGGATCTGTGTTTATCTTTTATCAGTCTTTTAGTGCCCTTTACTATTTTACTTAGGCATATTTTTAAAGCTTGCCGTAATAAAAAGGACTTATGACTTAGAAGTTCAAAAATATGAGACCTGAAAACTACATTTATTTTATTTGTAGTAGTAAAAAATAAATGGTAATGATCCACATTTTCAAATGAGAAAGATTGGCCCGCATTTTTATACAAACCCACACATTTCCTTGTTTTCCATTGCTTTGAAAATGTGCTTCTTGACAGAGAAGAAAAATTTCCTTGACTCTTATCTTATTTAGCTTTGTCAGCTGAAGTACACAAATGAGCTCTTAGAAAAATATTACAGAAAAAATCACGCCTCATCTGTCCAATTACATTCACCTTTGGCACACCTAACGCCCAGCCTAATGCTCAGACCATCTACTTTGTGATTCAAATATAGCACTGAAAATACAATTGACTATTGCAGTTACTTAGTTCTTTCAGTGATGTGTTGAATTAGGTACTCTCTGGTCCTATCCAATCCTCAGAATATAAGCACATATTCTGAAAATATAAGCATGTCAACTTCAAAATTGTGGCCTGGAAAATGTCAAGATAGTTTGACGCTTATATGGCAAATGCAAACTGTTACCATTACAGCAGATTCTTTTCAGGGTTCTGAAGGTTGGATTCACATTATTATATGGTTGGCCATAACTTTTAATTATTATACAAGGGATGAAGAGACTTGACCATATCCCCCAAAATCCAGTTGTTTCATATAAGTACAGCCTTCATCATCTTCTCCAATAATATGACAAAGAGAAAGCCCATAAGTCACTTTGAAAGCAGAATAATCAAGATTAAAACGGCCTAACACTTTCATAATAAAATACAGACCAACAACACTTGAACACCAACACTTCCACCTAGAATATTTTCCAGCACGAGTCAGGCAATATTTCCATGCAAGTTGTTTTTGAGGAAAATGTTTTAATATCTCTAGAATTTTGTTTGTTGTTATTTTGTTGCATTTTTTAAATTTAACAAATCATGTGTTTAGCAAATGTTTTATTATAAATACAGTGATGAGTTTATTGAGGGTGAAAGACTGTATCTTCTCCATGCATTTCCAGTATCTTACATAGTTTCTGGTCTAGAGCGACTGCATAATCACAACTCATTGAATAAATAAATGCTCTAAAATGTTTAATAATTAACAATAATATTTTATGAACAAGGTATATTTGGCCATGAATTCTTTTTACTGGGCCAATGCTTACAAAACAAGAATTAAAACATTTTCCTTCTTTAATCTTAATTTTTGACTCCAGTTGTCCTTACCTTATCATATTCTAATTTTTTTAATTTATTTTATTTTTTAAAGAATTTATTTATTTATTTCTAAAGAGGGGAAGGGAGGGAGATAGGGAGGGAGAGAAACATCAATGTGTAGTTGCACTCATGAGCCCCCTCCTGAAGACCTGGCCAGCAACCTAAGCACGTGCCCTGACAGGGAATCAAACCAGCCACTCACTCCTTGATTTTGCAGGCCAGCACTCAATCCACTGAGCCACACCAGGCAGGGCTATCATATTTGTAATTAAACGTTACATTTCAAGCCAGTAAATAGCTATTTAGGTCCTTTTCTTTCTGGTTTTGTTGTTTATTTGTTTGACTTCTTATTTATTATTTATTTATTTCAGTTTGAAGAAGCGGGGAAAAAATGGCCCATAAAAAGTAAATCAAGTATGTGAATTCTGAATCCAACTCTAGATATTGAAATTTAAATTTTAGTAGTTTTACTGGAATTCAGGAAATAAATATTTTCATGATTAAAAAAGGACAGATTCACTACCATAACCCTTGGGCACCGCAGGATGAGCTGCACACCGCAGTGTACTGGATAAAGGTCTGGGGAACAGGCACGAAAAAGTCTAGACCCACACCAAACTTCCAGCGTCTTCCATGTGATTTCATGGCCGTTCTTCATTTGTTTTCCTTTTCTAAAATGTTCTTTGAAAGTAAAAAAAATGGTCTATCAGGTCATCAAAGATCATCCGGCCAAGGAAGAGCCACAATCTGAAAAAGAACCTAACTCAATCACCTTCCATCTCCCTGCACCCCCCAAAATAAGTGAAAAGAAGAGGAAGAAAGAGATACTTATAACTGCTCTCAGTTCTTTAACATTGGGAAGAAATTATTTAACAAATTTTAATTCTAGTATTTTGTCGCTACATTATCTCCTTAAAACTTCTAACAAATCTAAAAGGTCTATCGAGGAATCTCTTCCTGGTTCCTATCCACTTACCTATAACAGAATGTCTTCAGAAGAAAGCACATACAAGTTTGTTTCCTTCTAAAACTTAGATATTAAATTGAAAAGACACAACGCAGAACATTTTCAGAGGGACAACTATGCATCCTTGCGTTTTACTATTTGTAAATATCACTCAATGGTATCAACAGAATTATCTTTTTCCCTTGATTTCATTCTCCAACACAGGTTTGTATGACAACTTATTTTTGAATTTTATAAATTTCTATTTTTGAATACTATTCTTAAGGATAAGAATTCCAAAGTGTAAAATATACTTATTCACCAAACTAACTTGGACAATGTAGACTTCTCAAATATGTGTTTACATCATAAATTAAAAGGACTAGAGGGGAAGTGCCAACCAAAAAAAAAGACAAAAATACAACGTTGTAAATTGCAGTTAATTATCCAGTTCCTATCACCATTGTTTCCATCTGCGACTTCAGATCATAAAAGTTAGAAATAAAACACATCTATTATAAAACTGACCCAATCTCTTCAATATTGGAAAAGATGACAAATTTTAAAAGGTGTTCAGATAGTTAAATTATTCATCTCAAGTACAACAATAAAAAATTCACTAACATAAAAAAATGAGAAAAATCGTAAAAGTTCAATGTGTAACTTCTCTTAAGAATGATCTGTGGCAGTTAAGAGCCCAGCCAAAGCAAATCACCTGATAACTGATGTATGTCTCCTAGAACCACAGCCCTGTCCAATGTAATTCTACTTATCAACCTAGTCAGGTCACAGTTAAGTCAGATCAACATCTGAACTAAAAGCGTCCATATAAAAATACTAACTCACATTTAAAAAGAATGTAGGTTTACTTCTGATGATTCTTTTTTTAGGTAACTCTAGCAATTTGAAAAGGGATTTCCCTGAAAACAAGTCCTACAATGTTAGCCAATCTGAAGGAAAGCAAGACATTACCTATCAGCTGGTGAATAAAAATGGAAGTTCAAACAGGGCTGGTTTAAAGAAGTTAATTTCAATCCCATATTTTTACTCCAATGCTGGGCGCTGCAGGGTAAAATTTCCTCCAGCCAAAGTCTGGAAATACATATATCAAAAAAAGTCCCAGATGACCTTTCAAAGGTAGCGTGCTGGTGAATATCTTATGCTGCATTAGCTCTCCTGAGCAACATGATCTGCAGCAATTTCACAAACCAGTCAGTCACAGTCAGTTGTGGCGGAAGGGCCTGGAGAGGATGTCATAAGACCTCCAGATAATTTTGGCTCTGCCATTATCTTGCTATATGACCTTGGCCATCACTTACCATCTGTAATCTTCATTTTCCTCATCTACAAAATAAAGGGTCTTCACAAGGTGATGTCAAAGAAATTGTCCATGTCTATGATTCTCAGCTGCTTCTACTTCTAATGGCTCTGTGACCTTAAGTTAATCTTTAACCTACCTGTGTTCTTCCCTCGTCTAACATGGATGTAACTCATGAAATCTTAGAAAGATTTATAGAAGACTGTTTTCAACCTAATGGTCTATCCTTGAACCAATAATCAATTGAATCAATTTTCATAGCAATAATAAATGAACACAATCTTATTAAAGTTTTCGCTAGGCAATATGTCCTACAATAAAGTATATTCTATGATCATAAGGGAAGGATAACAAGATACTCTTTTTACAGCACAGAAAAAATATATATATCATATGATGAATCTGCAAACAAATTCAGTTATCTTTTTAGCCACCAAGGAGAAAGAGTATTGTAGCACTCGGCTGGGGGGAAAAAACCCCACAGATGTAATGGTCGTGAGTCGGAGATTTAATTTAAATAAACATGTACTTGTTCGTTTGTGTTTTTCTGAATGTCAACTTTTGTCTGAAAAGAAGCTTTCAGAGTTGAAGTTATGAATTCTATATTCAAATATGGTCATGTGGACCTCCTAGAATTTATGGATGCATTTAAATTCCAGATTCAATGGAGTGGCAGTGTTTTAAGTTACCTCTTTCATATTCAGTTTCACACTGAAAACAAAACATGTCTTCAGACTTCTTAAGGGGTGTCAGAAGCACATCTTCTGACAAGTTGGTAGAGAGACAGCTGCACAACATCTCAGAGGCAAAGACTTCCGACACGCAAAGACAATAATGAGAATGAAGCCAAAGCGAAGCTGGAAGAACTCCCATCCTGCCCAGGGGGGGGCACCTTTTCTGGGAGTCAGAAGCGAATGAGACACATACAGTTGCAGAGACTTAATGAAATACAGTATTCTGTTCTCACATATCATTAAAAACCATTCACATACTATATAATTTTTGGTTATTTATATTTCTTTTGTTTCCTTTAAATCGAAGAAATCACTATTGGTTACTTTTATAGTCCCCTTTATGGGATTTTGAAGAACTAATTGGGAATGTCAAGAACCAAATTTAAGCTGTCACTCAAGTTGGAAACTGAAAAGAAAAATTGAGGGTGGGATCACAATCTAAAGAGAAAAATAAAGTTTGCCACAATTTAAATTACCCAGATTTAGAAAATTTGATGAAACTTGGATCGCCAAAGTGACTAATTCAAATTCAGCCTGTGAAAAACGTCGATACAGACCAAGGGGAACGACACCAGCCTCCAAAATTCAGTGTGCAAATGGGCTCTCTGGTCAACTCACTGGGAAGAGCAATCCCAGCATTCTTCTCCCTCGGAAATAGACCAGCCCAAACAGCACGCAGGAGACTGTCTTCACCAAATGAACCTCCTGGCACCCCCTCTCCCACGCCAGCCACAGGTACATGGATTCCATTTCCCCTTCCTCTGTCCTCAGATGAGATCCCTAATTGAGCCACTGCCCTGGGTGAGTCAGATGTGACGGAGAGTCAGCCTCACTGAAAATGTCAGATTGGGGTGACCGGAAGCCCTGAAGAGACATCGGTGCAAAGGAAAAGTTGTAACAAAACCATCAAGAAAAACGAACAAACAAACAAACAAAACCTCAAGATGAAGTCTGATGCTGGTTTCAAGACAAAGTTCCAGACAGACTTGCACACAGAAGTCGACCCAGGCCCTTTAGGTGCCATCTGCTAAAGTAAATCTGAGTTAGAGTTGAGAAGGGGAGGAGGGGGGTGAAGGGGACCTGGGCAGATGGGGGTCCGGGCCCCTGAGTTTACCTTTCACCAGACGGGCTTCCAATCTGGGCTTCCCATCTCCTCATCTGGGAACCCTGATACCCCGTTCCCCTCCCCCACTCCCCACCCCAGAGGCCCTTGGAGCAAATGAACAGCAAGTTGGGGAAGGAGTTGGAAGAAGTTGGAGCAGCAGGGAAGGGGGAGGGTCTGGCCTTACCCTGGCGGCTCGGGACGAGTAGGGGTCCTCGAACAGCGCCCACATGCGGGGCTGCAGCCTCCTCCAGCGGCCAGACTTGCCGTCGGGGCCCCCGGGGCCCGCGGTGTCCTCGATGCCCAGCCTCTTGGCCGCCAGGTCCTCGTCGTCGCCAGGGTCGCCGCCGATGAGGTCGGGGGTCTCGAAGGTGTCGAGGGCCTCCTCGGCGTCGCGGTGCTGCCTGTAGGTCATCCAGCAGCAGGGCTCCACGTCGGTCTCGTCGATGCCCCAGAAGGCCAGCTCCTCCTCGAAGAGCGGCCCGCACACGTCGGCGGGGCAGTGCAGCTTGCCCGTGCGGTAGTAGTTGAGCACGTAGGCGAAGACGCCCGGGTGCCGGTCGAAGAAGAACTCGCGGCCGCCCCCAGGGTGGTCCGCGCCGCCCCCGCGGGAGCTGCAGTTGCGCGCGCCGCCCTCGAAGCAGCCCCCAGGCCCCGGGGACAGCGCGGACAGTCGCGGCGACGGAGAGGGCGGCGGGGGCGCGGGCTGCAGCTGGTCGCCCGCCGCCGTCAGGCAGTCGCCCTGGGGCTCGGAGGCGGCGAGCAGGGCCAGGCGCGTCCCAGGCAGGGTCTTCAGGGTGCTGCGGTAGGTCTCGTGCCGGGTGCCCCCGACGTTGAGGATCACCCTCTCGTTGTTCTCGATCTTGCCCATCTCTGTGGCTCAGACATGACTGAGGGGAGGCGAACACAGCGCCAAGTTAAATATCTCGGCCGACAGAGCCGAACCCCCACGCCCGCTCCCGGCCCAAGAGTCCCCAGATGCGGGGTTGGCAGGCAGGCAAAGGGCAAAGGACCCTCCCTGGGGGGTGGGCGCCCGGGCTGCTTCCGCCTCAAGCCTCACGCCTTTCCCAGGTTCCCAGGGCACCAAGGAGGTAGCAGTCCAAGTCTTCCTTGACCTTCCAGGACACCCTTTTCCCCTGCTTCAGACCTCACCTTTCTCCCTTTGCTCCTTCATCTTTTCACCCTTCACCCTCCCAGCCCTGATCTCTCTCTCCGCCCCCCCTCCGCCTCTCTTGCGCTTTTCTTCTCCCCGCCGCACCCCCCCACCCCAGGTCCCTCTCGTCCACTCTCCACTCTCCTAGCCGCTCTCTCTCGGTCCCCTAGCCTGGAGATAATTCCCTCAGGCAGGGAGTTCTCTCTGCTGAGCCAAGTTGGCCGAGCACGCTGAGAGCCCCCCGGACTCGGCCCAGAGCCCCCTGGCCCGCTTACCCCCGGTCAACTCTGGGTGGCTTCCTGCGCCCTCGTGCTCAGGGCGTGCCCTCTGAGCGACCTGTTCTCGGTTCACCTCTACTCTCCTCACAGACCAGGCAAAAAGACTGAACGCAGAAGTCAAAGAAAAAAAAAATCTCCCTGATGTTGCCTTTCACCAAGGAGACCTCGGACCAATTTCCTGATCCAATTTCCTTTTCACCTTATTGTTGTTGTTGCTTGTATTATTACTACTTGGGAAAGGAAAAGACTAACTAGGATCCATTTTTGAGAACAGTAACGATTAATGCATCCCACCCCATCTTCTCTTCCTAAGAAAAACAAATGCCTCGGGGTGGGGGGTGGGGGCTGCTTTCTAGGAGGGGCGAGGCCGCGGGAAAGGCTGCTGGGGGCACACCCCCCGAGCTGCAAGTGCTGCCTGACAGTGTCCCGGTTTCCAGTCTCCCAGCCACCTTCCCCCTCACTTCCACACTCCTAATGCGGAATGGAAGGGGGATGCCTGCCTGCAGGGACAGCATGCCCTTCCCCGCACATCACCCCCTTTCCCTCCCGTCCCCAGATACCTTAACGAGACCGAGATAAAAGTGGTTCTGCTCCGGTGTCCTCGTGGACGAGCTTCTCCCGGCAGCCGGACTTAGTCCCAACACCCAGCCGAGCCGCCCTTCTCCAACGAGAAACTACTTGTTGGTGTTTTGCGGGTTCCGGTGGTTGGGCCGCTTGCCTGGGCGCTGGGGTCGCGGAGACAGCCCCGGCCGGCCGCCGGCCGCGCTCCCCGCCCTCATTCCGCGAGCGGCCGGCTCGCCCAGCGCCAGCCTGGGCGCCGCGAGTCACCATCGCGCGGGGATGGGCGAACCATGGAGCTTGGGGCGGGTCCAGCCGGCGGAACCTGCCGGAGCGGGCTGGAGAGCTCACCCTTTTGAAGGTGAAGCCACCCAGCTCCGATTGCGAGGGGCAGATTCTGTTTCTCCCCCCGTAGGAACCGCGGCTGGAACTGCCCCTTCCGCACCGCTCGCCGTCAACCACCGCCGCGGGAGCAGGGAGCTCCGGGAGGGTGGGTGGGTGGGTGGGTGGGTCTGGGTAAGCTCCGTTGTACCAACCAGGCTCAGCTATTTTCCTTCCGTGGAGCTCTACCCGCACCCTCTCCGCCTGCCTTATTTACGCCCCGCTCTCCACACCCTTTCTCTCCCCGCTGCCCCACCGCCCCTCCCAACAAGTGAGAGAGAATCCGAGACCAATTGCTTTTTCTTTTTTCTTCTTAATGGCAGCTGATGGGAGAAAGGTCTACTAACAGGTGACCAGTGAGTCTTATTTCTCGTGTCTTATACTTGGCTGTGGCTTGCTCTTTTCAGTCAAATGTAGGTCTCCAGGCACCACATCATGGTTATGTAAAACAAAACAAGTTTGAAAAGTTTATTCCACGACCATAATGCTCAAGCAAGTAGAAATTCAGGTTTCTTTATCGGAAACGACAAAGACAAGCTACAGATATCCATGTACCAAAGCAAGTGTCTAATCAGCCAATCTCTCACCTTCTTAAATTTGTATTGTGACCTTTATTAGTTTGTTGGGGCTGCCATAATAAAGTATCACAATCTGCATTGTTTACAGCAGAAATACATTATCTCCCCGTTCTGGAGGCTACAAATTTGAAATGAAGCTGTTGGCAGGGTTGGATCCTTCTCGGGGCTCTGGGAAATGGCTCTATTCCAGCCTCTCTCCTGGGCTTGTAGGTGGTCACCTGCCTGTGTGTCTCCACACCGTTTTCTCTTTAGGCAGATGTCTGTGTGTCCAAATCTGTAAGTTATTTAAAAACATTAGATGTAATGATTAGAACCCAGCTTAATGACTTCATTTTAAATTGACCGCCTCTGTAAAAACACCACCTCCCAACGAGGTTACGTTCTGAGGTGCTGGAGGTCAGGACTTCAACCTCTCTCCTTGGAGAGGGCGCTGGAGGGTTGCAGGGCGGAAGGCAGGGAGACGGTTCAACCCATATCAGACCTCACCCCCCAAAACCGCGTGTGTTTCTGTGCTTGTGCGTATATTTCAAGGGAGGGAGGCAAGGAAAAGAGAACAAGCACCTATTCCACAGGTATGTTTTCATGGAATTGATGGCCACAGAGTAGGTAAAACACCAAGTTATATGTAGGAGGAAATCTCTTCGAAAAAGTTGTTGATATTGACACTATGATCTGAAAAAAAGCTAAAGTTATTAGTTACTAATAAAGTTTGAGCAATATAGAGGACTGCAAGGTGCACAGTTAAAGATAAACAATTCACTAAAAAAAACCTTATGACAGTAAATAAACAAAGTGAAAAACGAAAAGGTTTTTAAAAGGTCACTGATATCTAGGAAAGTAATACAGGAAAATATGTACATGTATAACAATTTACTAACAATATGACAGTAAATGTGTAGTGATAACCTTGGAAACAGCTTTGTGAAAATATAAATTGCCTTTACTAACACATGCAAAAAAGTGTAAAGCTTAAATACTGAGGGAATGATTCTAGTTTTGCTCTATTATCAACCACAGAGGAATATATAAAAATAATAGTAATAGTTAATTTCAATCACCAGAGAATTTACAAAGAAAAATTATATTCAAATTCTAACATGAATCTTCACATTGTATAGCCTGTTCCTTATATAACTTAATGTTATAAATTCAGTAGGGAGAGAAGGTGTGTGGTCTGGTTTAAAATAAACTAGCAATAGTAAGTGTTGTAACAGAAGCACTTATAACAATGACCACATTTACTGAGATCTTACTACGTGCAAAGTGCTTTACATAAATTACTGCTTTTTAATTTAAGTGGAAGAAATATTCACATTAAATTACAAGACTTCTAGAAAGATAACTCGTACAGATGGCAGGAATCAATATTGAAAACCTTCAATTTGATATTAAATTTATATTATGAGGGATCCATAGAGGAACCTAAAAAAGGGCTGAGGGAGATGCCAAGGACTCATGGGGGAGGGGAAATAAGAAAGAGATGTAATGAATCAATTGGAGTCTAAATTTATATAAGCCATCTAGAAATAATCAAATGATAAGAGAATCATTTTTTAGAAGTCAGACTTTTCTTGTGATTCATAAAGGATTAGATGTGAAATTAGAGAACATGCCAGATAAGTTTGAAAATAAGAATGTGTGAAATAAAAGATGAGCCTGTATTTCACTGGATAATTAATAAAGCAATAAATGAACTAGTTTTTATTATTTTCTTTTCCGGTCAATATAAGAGGGGAAGATCTTAAGACGAATATCCAGACTTCATTATATAGGACAGGAGAGAGCAGAAAATCCCTCCAGCTAACTCCACATCTTTGATGAACAATGGCAATGGAAAGGTGAAGGGGGAAAAAAAACCCAGCTGTGGTTTTCTTTGTTGGTCCGAGTGCAGCAAGGATCTAAATGACTGTTACTCCTTGCAGCGAAGTAGCTGAAATGCTGCTTCCTTCACATCCTTGAGTCAGCATCACTCAAGGCTGTGGAAACCTAGCACTACAACTTCACCACCAGACACGTGGCTTGATCTCATGAAGCCGCATTGTAAATATCAGAATGGCATACTTGTAAGTTTAACATCTGAACAAATTAACTCTTTTCAAGAACAGTGAAAGGATTTAAGAAATATTCCTCACCTTTATGAAGCAAAATGCTATTTATAGACAAAATTCCTCTGCAGTAGATTTAAAAATGGCCACACTGTCCCATCCCTCCCTGCAGTCATGATCCTTTATACTGTGACTTTATACCTTCTCTTATCAAGTCTGTTTCTTCAGCCCTTGAATCTGTACTGGCTGTATGACTTGCTTTGGCCAATAGAATGAAGCAAAGTGATGTAACAGTTCAAAGCCTCAACTTGAAAAGGTCCTGCGGGCTTCTGCATTCTCTTTCTTTCTTGGAGCCCTCCTCTGGTACTGTGGGAACAAGCCTTGGCTGGTCTGCTTGATGTTGGGATCTCTCTCCCCGACCCACGCACACACACACACACACACACACACCTCTTTAGTACAAAAAGAAGTAGCATCAGGAAATGAGTCAAGAACACAATAGAACAAGGATTTTAAAAAAGGAATAAAGTGCTTCCCAGCAGCTATAACTTCTCATCTCTTCCCCTAGATGAGAGCCACTTAGTCCCCAAAAGGAGACCTGCTTTCATGGCTATCCAGAACTGCCCAGGTGGACCTAGTCCAGATGCACTGAGCCACAGAGTCACGAGCTAAATAAAAACCTATATTCGGGTTATTACGCTCTGGAATTGTCTGTTATACAAGCTGATTCATCCTCTATGTTTTCTTCATCTGAAAAGTAAAAAATGTGAGCCGACTTATCTGTTTTTTTAGCAATAACTAATATTTATGTCATGCATTATGAATCTTGAAAGAAAGAGTGATTTATATTTTCTCATTTCATAAATTTTTGAGAGGAAGTATTTTACAGTGATTAATTACAAATTCCATGGGCCTTGGAGGCTGAAAAAATGGAGTTCATCTCCTAAGTATTTTTCATGAGATGTCTGACCTGTAAAAAATCACACAGCTCCTTGAACCTCAGTTTCCTCATGTATAGAAGGAGGGCGATGACGGTATAGTTACTACTACTATTAAATCACATAAGGCCAATAGAACATTTAAAACCATTAATGACACATTTTAGGCATGTACTAACAGTACCTTGTGTTGTAACATGAAGAAAAACCGTCACCCCCAAATCACAGGTACTAATTGAGAGGAGCAGAACTGTAACCCACACCCTCTGATGGCAATCGTGACTCCTATCTGATATTGAACACTGTCTTGTACAGAAGTCAAAGCTAGCTCAAATATTGGAGATTCCATAGAGATACAATGAAATCAAAACTAGAATTCATGTAGTAAGTCTGCATTCTTCTCAAATTATTTTGATTTTAAAATATATGTATGTATTAACCATCTCTTAATAACCTACCTTATGCAATATGCTTTTTTTACTATCCAACATAGTTACTCGTGACAATTATAAGATGATGACAGATATACATGTGAAAAATGCTTTGATTACTAATTTTACAACTTGGTCATTTGATTTGTAAGAAATACATAATTTTCCCTGGTTGCCAAGATCCAGAGGCTTTGCATACATACCTAGCAAAACAACAGATATTTAGCCAATTTGAGTGTATTGTATATTTAGAAAATTAATGTGTAAAAAGTGCTGAGAAAGGCATTTTAAGTTGAAGGAAAAGAAAAATTCTCAAGGAGCATAGATATTGACTGATGAGCATTCAAAGCAAGAGTTGAAAATGACCTTGTTGTTATGAAAAATTTCATATCATAGCTTTCTGCACCAGTCATCCAGATAGATGATAGATAGATAGATAGATAGATAGATAGATAGATAATAGACCCTAGTAAATGGCCACCTATTACACTACTTAAAGTCACTACAACTTACAAAGGGGGCAATATGCAGGAGTTATTCTTAGAGAATGGTCTACCTCTAAGTGTAAATTATTGACAGATATCAATAAAGTATACTTTCTATTGTTCTTGTTCCATAATAGATCATGAATGCTAGGTAAAACATTTCATTAAAATTTTATAATCTGTATTTTAGTACTTCCCTGCCTTCTACTGCTAATGATTTCATACGTGTATCACTTACTCTGCTACATTATATATGTTTATAGATTCCCTCTCTTTACTTTGTCTTTATGATCTCTCAGCTACTCTACTCTTCACAGTAGAGTTCTATGCCTTGAAGTGCATTAGACTCTATTGTGAAGCTTTTTAAAATGCAAAAGGCCCCACCCTGAGTTTCTGATTCAGTTGATTTGGTCTCCACCAATTCCTGCAGTCTGAAATTTGTTTTTTTTTTTAACTATACTACACTCTGAAACTTCCATAAGAAGCTATATTGAAGTGAATGTTTATAAAACTACGACAAGAAATTAGTGGAAGCTTGCATCTGCAGAATATATTAAGGGAGGAGTGGAGCAGGAAAAGAACTAACATGTACTAAGCACCAGCAATATTTACATACATTATTTCAGTACAAGCAATGCAACTAGCAGGTATTCAGACACTAATTTTCTTCACACTAGGCAAGGGATTGTCAGAGTGATTAAAGAAAAGCAATCATTAGTGACTACAGTAGTCAAAACACTTTAAAGTACTAAGGTCAAAACAAAATGCCAATAGGTTTAGATTTAACTCATTTGACCCTCAACATATGATTTTACCAGCATTTTACTGACGAGGAGTCTGAGACTCCAAAATTTTAAAATAACTTCAAAATATCACGTAGCTAGTAAGGGACAGCTGGTCATTCACGCCCACCCGAATGCTTGATTCCAGTGCCTGTGTCCCCATCAGAGGGTAAATGGTAGAACCATGATTTGAACAGAAAATAGAAAATAATAGGCAAAACACAATATAAATACCATAAAGTACATCGATTGTTTAGTGAATGGAAAACCTATTATATCCCAAAGCTATATATCCCTCGCTATAATAAAGAGCGTGTGATAAAAAACACTAATCAAAATAGGTTAAGTAAACCAAATTTTTTAAAAGGACTCTATTTGAATTTCTCTAGTACAGAAGAAAAAGAATGGAAACCATGAGTTACAAATATTGTTCTGCAAAAGGTTGAAAATACTAATTTAATTACGAGCACAAGGGATGACAAAGTTGAAATAGACCCGCAATTGAACGAAAGCAGATATGAGCACACCGGTTGAGCTTCATTACTTAGAAAGCCATCTGATGGGTGGAAAAGCAGGCTTCTGAAAAGCTACTGTATGCAGATTCCAAACAGAATTGAGGGAAGCAAAAATAATGTGAGGGCAAAGAAGCAATTCTAAGGAATTAGTCAAAGATGAGCATTATTGAAATTCTTCTCTTTTACCCCGACCATGGAAACCTGCTTTTCAATTTATTTTCTAAATAAATCAAACTATGGATAGCTTAAACTATCATGCAATTTGGGGGACAGAAATAAAAAAATAATAATTTAAAACTCCAGTATAAATTAGCATGACAAAACAACTTCTCAGAAAACATTAAGCCACATGCCAAAACACACAACTAATTGTTCCCAAGTGATATAAAACATTTTTTTGAATTTCTGTCAGCAGAAAAAAAAATACATCAATTTTAGTTCCATATATAGACACATAATCTTAACAAGTCCAGTATTCTCTGAGTGTCCTGAATCTTTTTATCACCATAATTAAATTTGTTCATTTAGTTAAACAGATTTAAGAGCATCTCTTATTGATTGCATTTCATTATTGTGATAGGTGACACACTTACTAATGAAATATGAACCAAGAGAACACTCACAATGCATTCCTCCTTAATCCTAAAGACAATATTCCCTGCTCTGACTACTAATCATTTCAACCATTCTGTCCCTTTTAGGAAATGACCACCAGAAAAAAAGGTATTGGACAGGAGAACCAAGTTAGGAAGCTTAACCAAGGACTATGACTAAAGAAATAAATTATCTCAAGGCATAGCAAACAGAACATCCAGCACTAGACTCATCCTCCATTACATTCAATCCCCAATTCAGCCTTTCCAACAATCTTCTGAATCTAGGGGTGGGGCACTGATATGCTCAGGCTAAAAACTTGGAAAACATTCATAATTCAATCCTTTTGCTGTCTAATATCAAAGACCAACTTGTTAACCAAGTACAGAAAATTCCTTCTCCTAAGTACCATTCAAGCCTATTCACTTCTTCCATTCTTAACTGTCCAGGCAGTCAACCTCTGTTATCAGCATGCAATCGGTGACTTTGTAACAGAGCTCTCTACCTTCAATATTGATACAAAAACCTATTCTGCATACCACCAGCAAAGTGGTCTTCCAGAAAATAAAGATATTCAAGGTGCCCCTGACCTTTTTATTGTTTGTCAGTGTCTATCTATTACATTTAGGATAAATCCAAATTCCTTATTATAACTCTGTCTGTCTCATCTGAGTCATATCTTTCTTTTATCCGTGGCCTCAGAGAGGAAAACTGAATGGCTGTGGACTGTATCAGCAGGGTCTGAGAATTTGCCATCTATATAGTCTTGGGATCTTTTAATAGGATGTCTCCATGGAATTTCCCCAGTAGGGCAGCCCAAGGGCTACCAGGGGAGTGGGACACTATATACTGAAGTTCAGGCCTCAAAAGCAATATAGCCAATACACCATGGTGGAAACAACAAAGATCCCTATGATATTGCAAACTGAACCTTAATCTCTAGTCCCTGTAGTCTTGTTTCTATTCGCTAATGTACTAAACTAGTTCTTACCTTGGGACCATTTCATTTACTGTTCCTTTTGCCAGAACTGCAATTCTTATGAATTTTTTTTTCCTGGATTGCCCTTTACATCATTCAAGTTGGCACTCAGGTCCATTGTTACATAGTGATTGTCTTGACATAGTTCCTTCCTTCTTGCATCAGTCACCCAGAATCCTGGAAGGCACGACACTTTTCTTAAGGACATGGAGGTGTGCAGTAGAGACGTCAAAGGGACAAAGAGAACCCTGTTTTGCAGATGGTGAGATACTGCAAATACTTATGGCTTTATTTTTGTCCATCCTTAAGTCTTTGTGGTTTTATGAAGAGCAAAGTTATACACAATATTATCATATACATTTTTCCCTTGTCCTTCACCCATAAGTTTAGGGAAGGAGGAATTACAAATAAAAGAACTAAGTTTGAATTCAGACCAAAAAAATGTGGGTACCATAGAGCAGAATCTACAGCCCTAAAACTTCTCAACTTAGCTCCCATCAACTGTATCAATCATCATCTTCCTTATGTTTTATTCCCAAACCCTGAGCAACACCAACCATATATAGAGAACAGAAAATATGTTCATTATAAAACCAAAATGCTTATGCATTTTTATTCTTTCAAAAATATCTCTTAAACTCTCATTATTTCTCATCTGAACAACAGAATACCAAAATGAAATTGCAAGTTTAGGAATTTATGTTAGGCACAGGGAGAAAGTTCCGACTTCAATGGTTATGAGAGAATGAAATATGTTGTGTTGTCACACAGAGGCAAAAGAAATTATTAGAAAGCAATGCCTGAATCGGCTTGCACAAACTCCCCCTCTAGGCAATGTGGGAAACTAGAGATTTAATCGTAGTCTCGTCCCAGTTATAAAAACGAGCATTCCACATCACAAGGGAACATCATTAAACATCAAGTTTCATCATTGCCACCAGGATTTAGAAGCATGTTAATTTCACATACATTTTTCTTAGTACGGAAAATGTTTCCACAGATTCTAACTCATGGGAATCATAGTAGAATCTATTACAGTAAAAAAAAAATAGCAATACAGAAATATCTTTGTACCATTGCTGAGTGAAAAAACAACCACAGCTGGTAACTTGCACAGCCTATTAGGAAAGAGTGCCTGGAAGCCCCATTTCCAGGCTAGCAAAATAAAAGTCTTCGTTCTCTTCTTATAAAGACAAAATTACTTTACTGGACCAAAAATACCTGCCACAAAATTGGAATGAAAGAATTCTGGTCATGAAAGACAGTTGGAAATGTAATTGTCTAAATAATACCATAACGTGTCCACAACATACCTGCTACCCTCGAAGAGATCAGAGATTGCACAAGATTGGACATTTTACTTGCAGAAAAAAATGTAGCAGCTCTCACTTAACATATAAAAACTTAAAGATTTTGTTTCTAATATCCAGGATGGCTTGTAAATGTTTTGCTTGTTCACAATTTCAAAATATGTAGCAACTATTCCTTTAGATTTCAAACATTTATTTTTCAATATTTTAAGGACAGAATATATCAATATCTAGCATGTATGCCATATTTCCTGCCTTCATAAATGGTACGAAAGAAGCATAACTTACCTTCTTTATTGAGATAGAAAGAAAATGCTTTATTATTGCTTGATTACTTTACATTCATTTGATTACTGGTGAATTTAACTTACTCATTAAGTATAGATTAAATTATATTTGTATGCATACACATTAATAGTATATATACATATATACACACATGTTGGTATATGTGTGTGTACTGTTGAATTAATTGTAAATAAGTCATAAACAATAGCTGAACCCAACCCCTGTCCCTCTCACTGAGTGACCCCAGGTCCCACACTACCATCAGCCATTTGATGATCACTTCACAACTGATGCCAAGGGGCTCCAGATAGAACACAGATGGAGCTGACCTTGGCCTGCACCACCCAGGAAACCCCAGAGCCTGTGCACCCAGCAGACAGTTACAGACCATACCGAAGCATCACCCAACCACCTCTACAAGCTACAAAGGGAGGTAGTTGCTGACCAGGGGTCACAGCCAGTTCTACCAGCTGTACGGACTAGGTAGATACCTCCAATGGACCTGCTGACATCAAGCAAGGCTCAACTACAAGAGGAGGAGATACTCAGCCCACACAGAGGGCACACCTAGAGTACCCAGCTTGGGAAATAAGGGAGGCTGTGCCACTGGACCCCACAGAATGCCTACTACATTAGACTATGCTACCAAGAAACAGAGTCAAACAGCTTTACCCAATATGTTGAAACAAACACAGGGAGGCTGCCAAAATGAGGAGACAAAGAAATATGGTCCAAATGAAAGAATAGATCAAATCTCCAGAAAAAAAATAAATGAAATAGCGATAAGCAAACTATAAGATGTAAGTTCAAACTAATGGTTAACATGGATGCTCAGGGAACTCAGTGGGTACTTCAACAGCAGAAAAAAATTGGGATGGTAGCCAATTGTGAGGGGGATCTGGTGGAACGCAGGAAAGGGTGAAGGGATTAAGAAGTACCAATTGTTAGTTACAAAATAGGCAGGGAGATTCATGAGCAAGTACAGAAAATGGAGTTGCCAAAGTACATGCAGGGTCTGGCAGATGTAATTGATGTCCACCCGAGTGGGTAATAACAAGGGGTATAATAATTTATAGCTTTAATTTGCACATTTCATCTAAAATGTCACATGGTGTGTATGAATACAATATTGTTATGCTACAGAGTTACATTCTTATGACTTTGTAGTTAAAGATTTTGTGATAAAAAATGGGCATCGTTCGTGCTGGACACTATATGCATGACCCATGGACGGGGACAAAGGAAGGGGGATCACTGGAGTGAGTGGGGGTGCTGAGCGGAGGAGGGCAAAGAGGGAAAAACTGGGACACTCCTAACTGTATAATCATTAAAACAAATAAATAAAATTTAAAAATTTTATAAAGTCTTCTAAGGCTGCTTTACAGGCAGTTTGTGATTTTTTGGAAAAAAAAAACTATAGAAGGTGACACTTCATGTCTGAAAACTTTAGTATGTAAAGAGTATTTCCTATGAATGAAGACATTCTCCTATATATCCATAATACTTAAGAAAATTAACAAGGATTCAATATCATCCAATAACAAGGAATCAAAGTGGAATAATAAATATTCCATTTTGGATTTTCCCCAAACCAGGATCTAATTACTGTTCACAAATTTGCATGTGCTTATTATGTCTCTTTCATCTCCCTTCATCTTGAACATGTTGCCCTTCTTTTGTTTCTTGTGATATTTTCAAAAAGTCCAGGCCATTTGTCTTACAGGGTGTCCTATGTTCTGAATCTGCCCCCTTGTTATTAGATTCAATTATACATTTCTGGAAAGAACATTACCTACATGATAGAGTGTGTTTTTTTACCACATTACATCAGAAGACAGCCATAGGTAGTTCTACTGATGAACATGCTAAGTTAGTCATTTGATAACCAAGTGACAACCAAATCTTCATGCAAAAGTACATTCTGACTAATGTAATTAGTCTATAATCTATAGGATGATTCTTTAAGATCATATGAAAAGATATTCCCAGCACTTCATTGATAATCTGTCTGAATTAATGATTGTATTAGTTGCTGCAAAATGAGAAATTCCAGAAATGAAATACATAATTACTGAAATTGAGAAATTATTATGTTAGTGTAATGAGACATGAGACAGCATTGATGACTAATTACTGAAGTGGAAGATCATCAAATTAGTAGAAAATGTCAAGACTAAAACACACAAAGGAAAATGAAGAATATAAGAAATATAGGAGTTATATGGGACACTATAAAATGTCTAATATGAATGTTCAAATCACTGAGGAAAAGAGAAAATAACTAGACAGAAGCAATATTTGAATATATAGCAGTTTGACAATAATCCAAATTTTTTTTAAAAAAACCTAAACCAGAAATTCAAGAAGTACTCCTATATCTCGAGCAGGATTAATAAAATAATAAGTGTCCCTTGGCACATCAGGATAAAAATGCTAAAGAGCAGAGGCAAAAAAATAGTTAAATGTAGTCAAAAGAGACATTCTCCCTTCAAATGACTCATGATAACACCAAAGCTGAATTACAAACAGAAGCAATGGGTGTTATAAAGTAAAACAGAACAACTGCCAAGCACTGAAAGCAAATAACTGCCATCTAGAATGCATGCACAACGGCCCCGGCTGGCATAGCTCAGTGGATTGAGCACAGGCCTGCGAACCAGAGGTTCGCAGTTCAATTCCCAGTCAGGGCACATGCCTGGGTTGCAGGCAGGTTCCCTGCAGGCCAACTCCCAGCAGGGGACGTGCGAGAGGCAACCATACATTGATGTCTCTCTCCCTCTCTCCTTCCCCTCTAAAGATAAATAAATAAATAAACAAAATTAAATAGAATGCATGCACAACAAAAGTCTCCTCCAAAAATGAAGATGGAGAAAACATGTATTTTCACACACACATTCCCATAAATAAACCTGAGAGCGGTTGTCAGCCTCAGATCCACCCAACAGAAATAATAAGAGTTGTTTGGGCCCAAGGCCCAAGTAGATTGGTCCCAGATAGAAACATAGGAAGGGAGAAATAAAAATTGGAAAATGAGAAGGGTAAATAAATATGTAACTAAGTCCAAATGAATGTTGACTTTATAAACTACTAATAACAATATTGTGTGTTGTCTAAAATGTATATAGAATTAAAACAAATATGGGGGTATATAGAATTTACATGTTCAAATGTCTTTTGGATGTCTCACATAAGGTAAAAGTACTAACATATATACATCAGAGTTGCATATTGTAATCCCCTAAGCAACTCCTAAATAATTGATGTTTAGGTAAATGTTAATAGAAGGATAAATGAAAAAATGTTTTTTATGCTCAATGAATGAAGCCACAGATGAAAGAAAAGAAACAAACAATAAGTAAAAATTTAAAACTATTAAAGAAAAAGTAGCCAGCGATTAAAACATGTTCTTCATTCATATACAGTATACTTATTTCAATCCCATCTCTTTCTTGCTTTAACTGTATAGCATTGAAAAAAGTTATTTAACCTCTCTAATTATTAATTCCTGTATCTATAAAGTCAGGATAATATTAGACTTGCTAGTGGTGTTTTTGTAAGCAACAAATTAAATAATAGAAATAAAATATGGGCGTAGAGATAGTTACCATGTTAGAAGAGGTAATGAATAGGGCGTTATCACTGCCTGACCCAGACAATGGGAAGCTTCTCACTGCCCTCCCCTGTCCTTTAAATGTATGTTCTACCCATTGTTCCCAGAATGGGAGCATTTTTTACAGATCAGGTCTTGAGAGAGTACTGTGTGAAGACCATCTGGGCTGTTTATGTGTCTGAACCCAGTGAAGGTCTATACACAAACTTAAGTTTCTGGCAGGTTGGAGGGTGTGGAGATCTCTTGCTCTGTGTCTGCTGCCCAAGACAAGCCCCATATATAAGCCCCTTGCTGGAAGAACCTACGCCTACTGACCTGGAGGGGCCTACCTTTCTACTCCCTCTCTCCTTGTCCTTCTTTTCAGATTTCACCCAGAAACTACCAAGGCTGCGAACATAACAATAAATATTCATTACTAATAAGGTCTATATTTTTAAATGCGTGTCTTTTACTCGAATTTCTGCAATCCAGAGATTATTAAAGTCATAAAATTACATGACTGAAAGTCTGAGGAAATATCTGCATACCAGGTTGGTGTGAATATATGTGTATATCCTGTCTTGGATAACATCCAGGTTCTTCTATTTCTAGTAGGATCTCCCACCTCAAGGTAGGAGATTTGCCGATGCTCTTTCTTCTTGGTAGGCTCTGGACAGCCATTCCCCCCTATTGTCCTGTAACGCTACTTAAAGCTCCGTGTATCTTACACATGTAGGTACCCCTTTCTTCACAGGGCGGGTATCCCCTGTGAGCGTGGCCCCCAAATGCCAGGATCACTTCCCTGAGTGCTCTCTATTCCCAAATCTTTGCCTCATAATTCTTCACTAGCTTGTTAGTTTTTGTGCCCTCAAGCAATTTTATTTTTATAATTTGCCCATTTTTCTGGGTGTTCTAGATGGCCTGCATGTGAGGGGAGGGGTGCTGCTATTAACAGAGTCCCTTCTCGGTGACCTTTCCTAAAGTTTACTCAATGGAAGTATGAATCTGTTGATCTGATTTAGTAATTATGTACAACAAAGAACTTATCAACAATTTCATTTAATTCATTTTTGGAAAGAATACATTTCAGTATATCTTTTTTAAATATACTGGTTTTTATCATCTTTTTAGAGATTTTATTTATTTATTGTTAGAAGGGAAAGGAAGGGAAGGAGAGAGAGAGAGAAATATCAATGTATGGTTGCCTCTCATGCATCCCCCGCTGGGAACTGGCCTACAACCCAGGCATGTGCCCTGACTGGAAATCGAGCAGTGATTCTTTGGTTCACAAGCCTGCGTTCAATCCACTGAGCTACACCAGCCAGGGCCATTTCAGTGTATCTTATACCACCTATTTAAATATTATTTTTGAGGATTTACTCTACAATAATGTAAAGATACAAAAATTTCTTACCACATTTACCTTCTCATTGCTGTAACACAATAGGCAAACACATAAACAAATATAACAACTCCAGGTTATGATAAATGGTTTGACGGAAATAAACAGCAGGTTGTTATAGAAAAGTAAACATTAAGCTGAAACTTAAAAATTAAGAAGGGACTGCCTATGAAGAGTGTTGGGTAGTGTCCAGATAGAGGGAGTAAATAATAAAAGACTCAAGGCAGGAAAAAGTTTACTGTGTTAGCAGATCATGGTCAAGGCAAGTGAGCAGAAAATTAGTGTCACCTGGAGCTGGAGAGGAACAGAGTCTGGATCATGGAGAACCTTGCGGGCTACAGTATGAATAACTCATCTTTGTTCTGGGACTTTTCAAAAATAGCATACAATATGATGCTACATATATGGTGCTACACTATAACTAAGTTAACTATTATAATATTTCTACCCCTAGTATCCATAATATTTCTACTACCAAAAAAAAGTACAGTTAAGCCACTAAACTGTTAGGAGTGCCCTGGGCTGTTTAAATAGTTAGTAACTACATTGGTTCTACTGACATTTCTACCTTTTAGAAGGTAGTGAAGCAACTTGGAAAATTGCTACTCTGAAGTTACTCATGATCAAAAGGAAAAATAGGTTGGTAAAGCAGAAGTGACAAGGACCTCGTGAACAGGAAACAATGTTACCTTAAGGTTTTACAATAACAACAAAAGATAATTCGGGGCTCATTCAGACAACATTCTTTAAGTTTTTTGAGGAATCATTGATTAGTTTAAGAACACAGTGAAAACAGATTCCGGCCATAGGCACCTAAGAGGGAAGGCCTTAAAATGCTCTGCACAAAATGTAATTCTCCTTACATGACTATGGGAGAGACACTAATGAGGAAAACCTGGGGACCGAAAACAATACGGCTAATAATCCACAAAGAAAACTTTCCGACACACAATTTAAAATGAAGAAGTAGTGACCGTGATAAGATACTGGCACTTAATCACTGAATGTTTTCAGGAAGTCTTCTTCGCAGTGCATTAACTATTACAAAAATCTTAAAGGCAACTAAAATAACTTTTTCTTTTTTCTTTCTCTTTTTTTGAGCAAAAGACAAAGAAATGGAAGCTTAAGAAAATGCTGAAGAAGAAAATAAAACTTTCGCACTTGTATTCTGCAAGGTAGATGACTATATTTAAAGAACAGAATAAACACACCACAAGAACAAAAGTTAAAGGCCAGAACATAAAATACTTAAAGAGATAAAGTGTCATCTCAAAATGAGCAAAATGAGGTCAGTTCTCTTAAACCAGGTGAATAATCCAAAGGGTGATAAAACAACTTGCAAAGGAGTTTGCTGAAGGGTGTATGATGGGCATTAATCTTTGTGAGAAATTCTGGTAGAGGCAAGAGTACTGAAAGCCTGTAACGTCTTCCTAATGTTCAAAAAGGTAGAGAATCAAGTGAAAAATGCTGAAGACTCTTTTATCCAAATACCAGGTCTAGAACAGGTTATAAAGGAATCTGTGAACTTTATGAATTAAAGTAGTAATTATTAGGAAACAGTTTACTAATGGCAAATGATTTAATACTAACATATTTTCCTTCTCTCATTGCTATGTTCCAACCATAAAGGGCTCCCTCTCAACCAAAAATCTGACACGTAAAGAAGCCCACTCGATTTCTGTTGAATGAATAACTCAATTCTCGATTTTCAGTCTGCGCAATGTGGTACCCTCCACCAGGCTTTTCCTTTTCCACACAGAACTCGTGCAATGCTCTTCCTTCTGTCTGTAAACCCCCCTCTCTCTTTTGGCACTCTCGTAAACCCACAGCTTTAATCTAGCTAACTCAATCCATCCTTTGTGTCTCCGATTCAACCTTATTTCATTATAGAATCCTTCCCTGACACCACCTCTGCACACAGATTCTCCTATTGTATCCTTAGTTCTTCTTTCATAGCACTTTTTATCTTTATAATTGATCAGTTGTCTGGATAATCACTTGTTTAATATTTGTCTTTCTAATCATACTGTAACCTCTATCAGGATGAGAAGCATGTACAAGTCCTATCCAGAAGTTATCCAGCCATGTAATATGAAAAATAGAGACATTTATTGAAGAAGACACAAAATACAAGAAGCATTGTACCTAGGACAATGATGCCTCAGTCCCCTTCAGAGTAGGCACCTTGGGACCTCACACAGCTCTCCCCATTGCCATCAGCTGCTCCATCATATTTTCCTGAATCGCATCAACTGTCTAAAATTTTTTCCCCTTCAAGAGTGATTTTAGTTTGGGGAAAAACCAGAAGTCCCAGGGCACCAAATGTGGGTTGTAGTGGGGCTGAGTCACCTGGGTGATTTGATGTTTCACCAAAAATCTCTGCACAAAACATGATGCATGAGCAGGTGCATTGTCATGATGAAGCTGCCAATCACCAATTACCCATAGCTGTGACCTTCTGAATCATCCGTGTAGTTTCCACTGAGAAATGTTCAACCTTAACACAAAATTGGATGCAGATTTGTTGCTCTACTCACTCAGGCATTTTGAATACAACAGCCACAGTATGCATGCTCACTCAACAGTGTCTACCGCCCCCACTGACTAGGACAATGGAGTCATCGTTGTTCACACATATGCATTCCAGTCCACTCTCCTTGTCCCTCAGGTTATATCGATGTCACTCAAACCATTCTCATTATATTAACAATGGCTGAACTTTTCTGGACAGACCTCGTATGTCTTATTCATCTCTGTACCCCAAGCGCCCAAGTCAGGGAAATTTCATTTGCACATATAGGCAAGGTCTTTTAAAGAAATCTCTAAGAAAAGATGGAGAACTATGAGCTGGTCATGGATCAGTTAGATTGTATAGCAACCTTAAATTAAATGTCTATATTAGGGAGATGGACATTAAAGAGTATTTAGAGACAGTATATATTATTGTGTCCAGTGCCATATCACATGATAAAACAGTGATTCATTATCTTTAGTGTGAATATAAATTGCCTTTTTCCTTGTCAAAAAAAATAACCTCAGGTTCCTATTCCCAGCTATTCAGGTTAGTGAGACTGTCTGTGCTCTCTCTACACAGAAACTTTCCAAGAATGTTGTGGTTTTTTCAGGGACTCTGACTGTAATATTACAAGGACAGTCTTTCTCCCATTGATCTTTTTCTCTTAGACATATTCAGTTACAAACTACATTAGTAAGAGTCCATTTTGGTGGATTTTCTATTTTAGGCTACTCTTTAAATGACATGCAGGATACAATTACAGATCAAAGGAAAACATTTTACTGTGTGGGAAAGAAGAAAATATTTACTACCACAATAGATTTTTCATATACAAATTTTAGTTAAGAATAGTTTTAGATATACAGAAAAATGCAGAAGGTAGTAAAGAGAGTTTTTGTAGATCTACAGCCAGTTTCCACTATTAGTAAGATCATACATAGTTATGGTACATTCATCACAATTAATGAATCAATATTGATCATTAACTAAATCCATATTGTATTCATATTTTCTTAGTTTTTAACCAAATGTCCTTTTTTATCTATTGCAGGATCGCATCCTGATACCACACTATGTTCACTTAGGTTCTTCTTGACTGAGATATTTTCTTGGGCTTTTCTTATTTTTGGTGACCTTGACAGTTTTGAGAAGTGCTGGTCATATATTTTGTAAAAGGTGCCTTGATTTGAGTTCTTCTGATTTTTTTCTACTGAGTGGGCAGAGGGTTTGGGGAGAAAGACCACAGAGGTAGAGTCCCATTCTCATTCCATCACACCAATGGTATGCAGCTCAACATGCCTTCCTATTGCTGATGTCAAACTCACTAGGCTGAAGTAGCATTTGTTAGATTTTTTCCACTGTAAAGTTACTCTTCGCTTTGATTTCCACATTATACTCTTTGGAAGTACTATATACAGCTCATTTTTAAGAAGTGGGGAATTATCTCCCAACTTTTTGAGGATAGAGTATCTACAAAAGTTACTTAGAAGTCTTCTGCTTGAAAAATGAGCTTATTCTCCACATTTATGTATTTATTCAACAATGTATACATATCTGTATGGACTCATGGATATTTATTTTATAGTTTGAGTTGTAATCTAACATTTATTTTATTGCTCAACTTGTTCTGGCTTTGGGCATTAGGAGCTCCCCCATCTTTGAGGGAGTTGCTTTGTTTTGCTTTAGAGCATTTTTTTTACAAAGTCAAATACAATTTTTTTTATTGTTGTTTAGTTACAATTGTCCCATATTTTTTTTTCAATTGTTCTCCCATGCCCCACCCCTCACTCCTACAGTCAATCCTTCCCCCATTGTCCATGCTCATGAATCCTCTATTTGTGTTCCTTGGCTTTTCCCTTCCCCTTCCTTTTTAATTTTTTTTAATTCATTGATTTTGGAATGAGAAGGGAATTTTGGAGAAAGAGAAAGAAACATGAATTTGTGTCCTACCTATTTATGCATTCATTGGTTGCTTCTTGTATGTGCCCTGACTAGAGATCAAACCCTCAACCTGGAATATCAGGGCAATGCTCTAACCAACTGAGTCTCTTGGCAAGGGCTGTTTTTAAGCACTTTATAAGTCTACTTTCTGTAGCAATTCCTGATTCTACAAGGTGCTCCAGGCTATCTTAAATATTTTCTCTCCTCACCCTAAAATGAGTCATTTCCCCTAAGGCGACCTGATTTCTTTCATTGGAGAATGCTATTCAAAACCATGGTCTGGGTGCGCTCATTGCTACTTGGGTATCATTGCTTCCAGGCTACCTCAGATGACAAAATTAGGAAATATGTGTATATGATACTTGCAATACTAACTCTTGTATATAACCCTACCCCATTATGGGATCTCTCTATCTCCTTGCCTGAAAGGTTCCTGCAGAGAATTCCCATACCTTTCTGGGGGTTCCCTTGTGTGTTATGAATCACTTTTCTCTTGCTACATCCAAAAGTCTCTCCTTATCCTTGACTTTTAACATTGTGATTATAATGCATCTCAGAGTGATCATATTTGAATCGATCTTGCTTAAGGTCCTTTGAACTTCCTATACTTGGGTATCTATATCTTCCCCAGATTGGAAGAGTTTTTAGTTCCCCAAATTCCTTTAAGCAATCTTCTGCTCCTTTCTCTTTTTTCCTGGTGGGACCCTCTTCATGCAAATGTTCATTGGCTTGATTCCTATAATTAGTGTAGATGTTTCACTCTTTTCCACACCTTTTGCTTTTTGTTCCTCTAATGCACTAATCTCAAATGATCTGTATTAGAGTTTACTGACCCTTTATTCTGCATGATCAAGCCTGTTATTGAAGCTCTGTACTGAATTTTCAATTCTATCACTGTATTTTCAGTTCTGGGGTTTCTGTTTGGTTCTTTTTTATGGTTCTTATATTATTATATCACTCATTTTGTTCATGTAATGTTTTCCTTGTTTTTTGCTTTGTATCTGTGTTCTCTTGCATTTCGTTAAGATGATTATTTAAATGTTTTGTCAGGCAAGGTTTAGATCTTGTGGAAGGTTCTGTGCTAGCAGGCCTGCACGTGGATTGTGACTTGAAGGGGTCTGGAGTTGAATAAAAGACCCATTTAGGATCTCTAAGAATGCAAATAGGAGTGTCTCCTGTTGCAACCACAGACTCTCCAGAATGTTTGTAAGGAAGCTAGAAGACGAGAGAAGGCCCTCTCAGGGTATGTAGAAGTATAGATGTGTCTTCTGCTGGGTCCCCGTGCCAGCAGGACTGTTGTGGACTGCAGCTGGGAAGGGCTGAAGCCCCATTATACTACTCTTTCAGAATCTAGAGTCCACATAAGTTTAAAAGTCTTACTTCTCTAAGTTTCAAGACTGCAGCTAAAAAGGGCTGAAGTTTGTTCAAAAGCTGCTTCGTGGTCCACAGAGAGGATTGAGTTCTTTTTTTTAAAAGATATTTTATTGATTATACCATTATAGTTGTTCTATTCCCCCCCCTTCATTCCCCTCCACCCGCACACTCCCTCCCCCACCATTCTCCCTCCCTTAGTTTATAACCACGTGTCTCAAGTTCTTTAGATTCTATATTTCCCCCACTATTCTCGCCCTCCCCCTATCTATTTTCTACCTACCATCTATGCTATTTGCTGTGCCTTCTCCCCCCTTCTCCTCCTCCCACCCCCCTGTTGCTAACCCTCCATGTGTTCTTCATTTGACATTGAAGAACAAAAATCTATGGAAAAAATCTATGGTTCCACTCCTGATCTAGCTGTCCTCTTGGTTTGCTTTTGTTTTAGGTGTGGTTGTTAATAACTGTGTGTTTGCTGTCCTTTCACTGTTCATATTTTTCATCTTCTTTTTCTTAGATAAGTCCCTTTAGCATTTCATATAATAAGGGCTTGGTGATGATGAACTCCTTGAACTTGACCTTATCTGAGAAGCACTTTATCTGTCCTTCCATTCTAAATGAAAGTTTTGCTGGATAAAGCAATCTTGGCTGTAGGTCTTTGGATTTCATGACTTGGAATACTTCTTTCCAGCCCCTTCTTGCCTGTAAGGTCTCTTTTGAGAAATCCGCTGACAGTCTGATGGGTACTCCTTTGTAGGTGACTGTCCCCTTATCCCTTGCTGCTTCTAGGATTCTCTCCTTCATTTTGGTCTTGGCTAATGTAATTATGATGTGCCTTGGTGTGTTCCTTCTTGGGTCCAACTTCTTTGGCACTCTCTGAGCTTCCTGGATTTCCTGGAAGTCTATTTCCTTTGCCAGACTGGGGAAGTTCTCCTTTATTATTTGTTCAAATAAGTTTTCCACTCGTGGCTGTTTCTTTCCCCCTTCTGGTACCCCTATAATCCGGATGTTGGAACGTTTAAAGATGTCCTGGAGGTTCCTAAGCCTCGCCTCATTTTTTTGAAGTCTCACTTCTCCATTCCTTTCTGGTTGGATGTTTCATTCTGCCTTCTGGTCTATTCCATTGATTTGAGTCCCAGTTTCCTTTCCATCACTATTGGTTTCCTGTGCATCTCCCTTCATTTCAATTAGTTTAGCCTTCATATGTTCCTCTAATTTGTGACTATAATCTACCAGTTCTGTGAGCATCCTGATAGTGTCTTGAATTGTGCTTCTGAGAGGCTGGCAATTTCTTGGTCGCTTAGAGTTATTGGCTCTGGGACTTTGAGTTCTTGTGCCATCTTTTGGGCTGTTCGTGCCTGTTCCGTAGCAGGATCAGAGCCCTAAAGTGGTCACTAGAACAGAGCAACTCAGTCGCTGCGTTGTGACGTTATATGTGGGGGCGGGGTCAAAGAGGGACAATGGCTTCCCTCTGCCGCCTGCCACCGTGGCCTCCACCGGCGCCGCAGCCACCACCATCACCAGGCCCACGCGTTTCGTCCCACTGCACGCGAGTGTGCCACCGCCGTCAGCCCTCTACCACTGGGTTTGCCCCCTGGGGCCTGCGTGGTCCGTCTCACTGTGCACGAATGTGCGACCGCGGTCAGTCTGCCCCACACCCCGACTGGTTCCGGGCTGCCTGCACGCCTAGGTCGGGGGATCTGTCCTGCCCAACCCAGCTCCGCTGCTGGCTCTGCCTCTCTTACCATCCCCGTTGAATGGATTGTAGTTGTCGGACTTCTGTATAATTCTGTTTTCTGGTCTTTGGGTGTGTCCTAGTTCTCCAAACCTTTGATGTGTTCAAACTTGGTTGTGGGAGAAGGCACAGTGTTTTCACCTATGCCTCCATCTTGGCGGAATTCCAGGACTGAGTTCTATATGCTTAGTACCCCTCACACAGTTGAACATGACTTCTCCTGGATCTCTTGGTGTGTGGTGCTAGTGACCACACCAATGTCAAAGAGGACTGCAGCCAAATTCTCAGCATCTACAGCAGTTTCTGGGTTTGGAGCAGTGATCCAAATGGCAACTCAACTGCCCAAGTTTGATCCTGCATTTTTAACACATCTCTCTCTGGTCTTGAACTGTTTCAAGGTTTTAGTCTCCTACCTGGATTCCAAAACTCCCACAAAGGCAATCTTGACCATGAAAGGATGTTAAATTGTTCTTGTCAAGGGAGGAATAGGAGCAAGAAATGTTTTATTTGGCCATTTTCTTGACATCACTCTTGCGTCCATAGTTTATTCCAAGAAGTTGGCCATAATTCTTAAAGTCAGTGCTCTATAGTAAGATTCCCCCACCACCTCTTTGAGCAGTTTTCAGTATTTTCTCTTTGTCTTGGTTCTGCAGTTTGAAGATGATATGCTTAGATGTGGATTTTGCATATTTATCCTACTTTATATTCTATGAGCTTCCTGGATCTATAGTGTTTGTCATTAATTTTGAAAAATTCTCAGAGATTATTACTTCAAATTTTTCTTCTACTGTTTCTTCTGTTTCAGGTATTCCAATTACATATATGTTATACCTTTGAAAGTTGTCCCAGTCTCAAATGTTCTAGCCTCTTTTTTTCATTCTTTTTCTCTGTGCACTTCAGTTTGAGTAGTTTCTATGTACCTATTGTTACTAATATAGCGAAACACTGAATATTACTTTAAGACATCTGGCTGCAGCAAACACATAGAAAAAAAGAATTGGCAGTATATTAGGCATCTGTGTTCACAAGTGATTTCTTTGTTGCATGTATCATTATATTATTTTCTGTTTAATTTGAGAAGATAAAATACTAGCTCATTTATCAGTACACTGTACAACATACAATTTTTTTCTTTATTTCAATTTCAAAATCCAGCAGTCATAATTTTTATATCTAAATATCTTTCTTGGATCTTTAATTGCTTTCTACTCTAATTTTTTGTACTTTGATACACTTATAAATTATGTATTTGATCATGGTTTTCCTACTTTCTCCCATCCAAGTACTAACCAGGCTCGACTCTGCTTAGCTTCTGAGATCAGACGAGATCGGGCGCATTTAGGGTGGTATGGCCGTAGACTCTATTTTCTTATAGTAAGTTTTTTTATAGGTGGGCATTTGTTTTACTTCCTCAGATTAGTATCATTTAAAATCATACAGTTTTCAATATATTGATCAACTCTTTGGTTTATTTAGCCCTAGAGATCAAAAACTTGTGTTTGGACAATATTGTGGTTAACATGAACTATAAGAAATTGATTAAGTCCTTCTGCAAATCATAAAAGCAAGAAGAGAAAAACTTAGAAACATCATTTTATTTTGCAAAGTCTGTGCAAGGACATTATACTTGGATGAGGCAGAGCATGGATTTTCTCTTCTTTGCTGGAGAGTTCCTCCTGTGTAATTGTGGAGCTGTCCCAGTGCTTTCTGTGAGCTTGGTCCCACTGGCCTGACAGCTCTCACTGGGAGCCTCTTCCAGCTGTCTCCTGATTCAGTTAAAAATGTCACAGGAGAATAAACTGTACAGAAGGCTGCCTCCCTGGAAGAAATCATGGCATCCAGCAGCAAATTGTAGTAGCAGTGTTCTGATTAAGTTATACTTCTTACGTAGTACTCAGCACTCAAAATTTTATCTAGCTTTTGCCATTTAAAACTGGGTAGTGGTAATAGTTTGTTGATTCTTTATGAAATGGGCTACAGTTCTATATTCAGTGAGGTTTGGGATAACATGACTTCCTAACACATTCTCACCTCCTCTATAAACAATAGACTCTTTCAAATATTTTAAATAAGAACCACACTCTTTTAAAATCTTTGTTGTTAGCCCTAGCTGATGTAGCTCAGTGGACTGAGCGTGGGCCTGTGAACCACATGATCGTGGTTCAATTCCCAGTCAGGGCACATGTCTGGGTTGCAGGCCAGTTCCCAGTAGGGGACTCACGAGAGGCAATCATATATTGATATTTCTCTCCTTCTCTCCTTCCCTTCCCCTCTAAAGATAAATAAATAAATAAAATATTTAAAAAATAAATAAATAAAATTTTTGTTGTTACTATATTTTCACTATTATTATACTCCCTTGGTAATGTAGGTTTTATTAGATATAAATGGTATAGGCTTAAAAAGTATTAATAAATCTTTTATGCTTTCTATTCTAATCTATGTCAAATGTGTTAAGTCGATTAAATACTACCAATCACAAATATTGTATTCATCTAAATTTTACCACAGTAAAGCCTCCTGTCTTTATTTCTTCTGACTGCTTTTAATATATTCTCTTTACCACTGGTTTTCAGCAGTTCAATTAAGATACACTTTACTGTAGTTTTCATATGGTTTACTCTGCTGGGAGTTTGTTGAGATTCTTGTGTCTATAGGCTTATAGTTTTCCTCAAACCTGGAAAATTGCTATCTATTATTTATTTCTCCCACATCTCTCTCTTTTCTCCTTTTGAAACCATAATTGTATGTATGTTAAACTGCCTCGTATTATTTCATAGGTCACTGATGCTCTGTTCATTTTGTTCATCTTTTGTGTCTGTGCATGGTTTTGTATGGTTTCTACAGTTCTGTGTTCAAGTTCTTTTTCTCTACTGTGTCTAATTTAACATGAATATCATCTGTAGCACTTTGTTCAGGCTACTGTAACAAAAATACCATCAGCTTATTGGCTTAAACAACAGATATTTATTTCTCATGGTTCTCACGGTAGCTAGGAAGTCCAAAATCAACATACTGACAGATTTACTGTGTACTGAGGGCCAACTTCCTGGTTCATAAGGGACCATCTTCTCACTGTGTCCTCACATGGTGAGGAGGGTGAGGAGCTCTCAAGGGTTCTTCCTTACCAGCGCCAATTTCCCTCATGAGGGTTCCATCCTTGGGATCTAATCACACCCTCAAGGCCCCACCTGCAAATACTATTACTTTGGGGATCAGATTTCAGTATATGAATTTAGGAGAGGGGAACATAGACATTTTCTATATTATGATCTATTTTATTTTTCATCTAGATAATGTATTTTTATCTCAAAAAGTTTAATCTGAGTTTTTTATATCTTCCAATTTTCTCCTTTTCATAATCATGTTTTTCTCTACCTTCTTGTCCATATGGATCATAATTAAAATGGCTGTTTTAATGTCTTTCTCTGCTAATTCCTTTATCTCTGCAATTCTGAGTTGGTTCAATTGATTAATTAAAATTCTCTTTACACTTAAAAAATTCATGTCCAGTATGTCCCCTAAAAATGTTCAACAAAAGATTAACAAAGCCAATTATTAATAGTAGCCCAAAACTGGAAAACAATCCAAATGGATAATCAAATTATAGTCTATCAGTAATATTGGTAATATGGTAATCTTGGATATTTTCTAAGTAAAACAATTGTCAAAGAGAAAAACCAAAAGATATTACTTCATACAAACTAAAGCTTCCCCTAAAATAAATCATAAACAAAGTTAAAATTCTAGCAAAGTTCTAGAAAAAAAAATTGCATCATATATTAAGGACAAAAATTACTATCCAGAATATATATACAGAGTTCCTGAAATCAATTTAAAAATTGAAATAACAGGCAGGATATAAGCAGACAAGTCACAAAGGATAATCACAAATATCTACATAAATATACAAGTGTATAGAAGGTGTTTAACCTGACAAGTTAGTTAAAAGTAAAAAGCAAATTAAAGGAATTATTTTTCATATGTTTGACAAGAATTACAGTGATTATATGAAGCCTTGGCAAGTATGCAAGGAATAGTACTTTTGTACACTCTTAGAGGGAGTATAAATTGAATAAATTCTGGAAAACAAGTTAACAGTCTAGCCAACTAAAATTGTGCAACTCCATTAACTCAGCAGTTCTATTTATAGAAAACAATTCCAAAGAAATAGTCACAGATGAGCATCAAAATGTACAGAGTAAGTAATTACTTTGTTGTTAGTGAAAACTGGAAACCGAAATGTCCACCAATTAATTATTTTTATAATATTGCAATGTATTATATGGCTATTAAAATGAATTGAGGTAGATTTTTATGTACTTGTTCAAACACTAACCCTACAAAGACGGCAGTTCAGAGATGCAAAGACTAAAGGTTGAAGTACTAATTTCTATGTGATAAAAACCCCAGAAAGAAGAAAAATAAATCGGAAAATGGTGGAGAGGAAAGAACTGAAAACAGTCACAAGTTTCTCACAACTGAAAAAAGATACATGCCCTCGGCTGAGAATCACCTAGACTACAGAACCAGACAGAACAGATGAAACAATACATACACATGGTACAGAAATATTTTTAAATATTGAACATAAAGACAATGTTCAATATTTGAACATTGTTTCAAATGTTCAAATGTTTGAACTACTTTTCTAAACTTCTTAATGTTTCTAGAGTGAAAACAGTAATACAAGTTTGAATTCAAATCATTTACCTGAGATTTCCAAACAGCAACATTTGATGTAAAAATGTAAAAGACTAAAATAGCATATCATGAATAAAGGATAGATTATTCTGTAAATAATGTTTAAAAAATTAGTTATTTCTATGGAAAACACAATTAAATTATGGTTCTGTGTCATGGAAATAAGCTCCATGGATTGAAGACGTATTGCAAAAAGATAAACAACAGGCCCTGGCTGGTGTAGCTCAGTGGATTGAGCGCGGGCCTGCGAACCAGAGGATCAGGGTTCGATTCCCAGTCAGGGCACATGCCTGGGTTGCAGGCTGGTTCCTTGCAGGCCAACTACCAGCAGGGGACGCACGAAAGGCAACCATACATTGATGTTTCCCTCTCTCCTTCCCCTCTAAATATAAATAAATAAATAAATAAAAATTAAAAAAAAAAAGATAAACAACAGAATTAGTAGGAAAGGTATTTTAATATCTTTTATATCTCTATAGAGAATGATTTTAAATAAGACCCAAAGGCATTAATGAAGTAAAGGAAAATCACATGTAGTACTGCATCAAAATTAAGGATTTCCTCCACTGTGATAAAGTTAGCAGTTAGAAGGTACAATATTTGCAACATCCAAAACTGACAAAGGATTAAGATCTGGATTATACAAGGTACTTCTACAAATTTTCAAGAAATAAGGAAATCAGAAAGAACTGGGAAAGAATAGGAATAGGCAGTTTATAGACACAGACAAAAAATTATAAAGAGAAAACCAACTTTGGTAGTAATCATAGAAGTGCAGATAAAAACGACATACACTGTATGCTCACCATAATGGCAAAAACTCAAATCTTAAAAACATCAGATCTCTGACTTGGAAGAAAATGCTTATCACGTTTACATGAACACAGCAGAATCATTTGTTTTCCATCTTAGAAACTTATAAATAAAACATATTTTTTACTTTTAAATACAGGTCTGTAGAGAAGACAAATATAACAGGCAAAAATGATGTGTACTCAGCATCCCCATTCCCCAAGGGTGATGAATGCCTTTTACTCTAATATCTACAGGTTAAGTGTATTGGCTCCCTCTCCTTCTAGGTCAGGTTTTCATGCAGAAGTCCCCTCAGTCGAGTAGGCAAACTCCGGTAGACCTTATCACCATCACAGTTACAAGACCTATCTGAATCCAGCAGTGGATTGAACACAATCAGTTGCAGCCACAGCCTCGTCTTCTCCGTTATCACAAAACTTGTCCTGCAGGGAAGATTCACTTAGTATTTGGATTATCGCAATAGCTGCCACCACCTCATGTCCAGTGAATCCTTGCCAATCCAAAATATCACTATTTAGGAGTCCTAAGTCACTGCTACTTTTCTATTTAAGGATGTGCAGTATTTTTCTGTGAACTTCCTTGTGTGATGTTTTTCTTTTTTAAACTAATTCAATTATCTTATTTAAGAGTCCCCACCTGTTCTCAAAAAAGTTGTGGCATTTTCTAATACAATTTTAGGTTGTCTTTTTCTAAAAATTCAGTAAATCATTTGACATTTAAATGACCGAATAAGTTCAGATTTTGTGTAATAGATGTCAGCAAATGTTTTATTGTATCTAGATGAGAGCAGCATCTCTTAAAAGTAAAAATCAATTATTTCCTCTCAGGGTTATCGTTACTTAGATATTTCCCCTTCAGACTAGCAAACCACTGGTAAAAAACCCACATGTTACTTTTTTTTTTTTTTTTGCTAGACTTAAACTCAGGTGTTCCCAGCTGAGTCCCATCCTAATATCCTCAAAAACCCAATCTGGAAACTTCATTATTTCCTGCCTCTATTCAATATATTTAGCAAGTCTTCTTTTCTGAGGCCACTGCCTGCCTTTCTAGAAAAAAACACCTTTTTGTCTATTGTTCCTCACTCCCAATCATTTTTAACCGGCTTGCCTTTATTTCCTTCTGGAAATAACCACAGCTCCTGCAGGCCAGATTGAAAAGACAATTCTTTAAATTCCAAAATTTCTCAAAAAAAGGTTTTTTTTAAATTTCACCATTTATGCCCTTACCAGTTTAAAGTATTGCCATAGAATCATTAAAAATTACAAAATTTGTTTATCTGAAGTTAACATAACCACTTTTTCAATGACAGGGGAAAGTACTATAAATCAATAGCCAATAACATTTGAAGAAGGAAGCGTTTCTTCATAAAGCTTTATAGATGAGAGTGCTACATAATTTCAAAATAACAGAATCATCTTGGCAATGGAGGGAAAGAGCTTCAAGGGTCCTGAAATACGTCTTCACTCCGATGCATTTTTAGAGATCTCTTATGAGGAAGAAATAGCCTTTGTGTGGGGGAAATGAGTGTTGCTGTGATTGTTGATGAAAGTAAATAGTTCCAACAAAAGGACCAGGGTATGACACTGTGAATGGAAGGCTGGAAGATCTGATATTTGGGGACTTAAAAGTTAAGTTTGCTGAGAAACTCATTGTTGTTTGTCATTGTGTACATACTTAACTGTCTTAAAGAGGTCGAACAGGCATGCATCATAGAAACAACATTTTAAAAAAAATAAAATCCTGTTATGCAGTCTTGATTTTATCTAACATGGCAGGAAAGAGTTATTAAGCTCAAGTAAGTTATCCTGTCACCATCTGAATTAATTATAAGAAACATGGAAGTTTCCATGAAGGGACTGAAAGGGACTTAATGACCCATCACTGCTTCTCACAAAGTGAAAAAGCCATGAACTTGTCAGAACTCCTTTTTTATGGTTGTCTATTACAATTGTCCCAATTTCCCTCCCCCCATTGTTCTACTCTGCACCGCCCACCTCCCCCCACCACAGTCAATCCCCAGCCTGTTATCCATGTCCATGGGTCGTTTAGACTCGTTCTTTAACTAGACCCGTCCCCTTTTTTCCTTTCTTATCCCCCTTCCACTTCCTGTAGTTTGTTCTTTGTTTCCGTGGTCAGAACTTTTGATACTTGCAGAAAGTCTTTTCATGTGTAGCTCTACCACCTCCTTGAGACAGACAAGGTATAGTACTTCCGGCACACAAAACGGACTTGTGAAAAACTTAGAATGGGAAATATCTGAGGACAATCACCAGTGTCAACAGATGGTCATTGACACCAATTCAACATCAACAGAAACCCCCACTTTGGGGTGCCGTGAGGCAGGAAACTTTATTCAGTACTAAGCAGCTCATTCGTGACACAGCACATCTCTGACACAGCCCTGAGGCCAGGCCCCTCTTCTGCTGGACAGCTCTACGCTTCTCCTCAATGGTCTGCTTCACTCTGCTCCGTGCTGCACCACTGTGTTTTGGTTGTTCTGATTTGTGCCACTCTGCTCTGGCGAAACATCTTTGGTGTGTCACCTTACCCAGGGAGACAGAGTCTGTTGGGAACCACCCTACCTGGTTTCAGGAGCTGTAACCCCCCCATGGCTAAGGCTGAGTGAGCAACCTTCAGATCATAAGCCTCTAAGAAGACAAAGCTTATCTCCCTGGCAGGAGTGCCGTTTCTGCTCCTTTTTTCATAACTGGCCCCCAGTGCTTGATCAGTTAGCCAATGACGGGTAAGATTCCCCAAGGTGGTAACAACCTAAGAAAGGCATGATCAAGTGGAGGCCCCAGGGAAGGACTTGGGGGGGCTATATGGAGAAAGGGGGTGATGGACCCTCACCCCTTGGCTTTGACAAAGCCTGAGTCCTCAATTTTCCTAATTCCTTGGCTATCTTGCCTCCTCTGCCTGACTTAAGCCTGAAACAATGACAGGGGGCGGTGCAGCCCTGAGCTGGAAAGGGTGGGCTCCCCGGGTGATTAGGCCTAAGAAAGGATCTGTAAAATTCTGTGAAACCTGCTTTGCTAAGAATGCTCTTAGTTAATTGATAAAGACCCAAGCAGGAAATGAGTTAGTTTCCCAGTTTTGTAGCCTTTTAACTGATAGACCCTGACTCAGAAGCAGCCCTGATAGTTTTTTGTATGCTATCTAGTGTTTGATCCTTACTGCCTGACAATGATTAATGAGCTGTACCTGTATTCCTGCTCAAATTAAACTCAATAAAAGCCTGCCTAGGCAAAGGTCAGGGCGCTCTTCCCTTGAGTGGCCAAACTGCTCTGAGGTGCTCTCCCCTTGAGGGAGTAGCCCTGCGGTCTTTTCCTCCACAGGACTCGGTAGTCCATGTGAATTTGTCTCATAGCTCATCCATGACGCCACAGACACTGCAGGCTGGTGACCACGTCAAGAGTCTACATTGGAAAGGGAAAGTACACACTCCATATAACTAGCTTATATGGACAGAAGCCCCCATCCTTGGTCCTTGATTGGGCTGTCTTCATGCAGATGAGGACTCCAAATCCTAGAAGTTGGATTGGTCCAAAAGGCATTGTTCTGATTGGTCAGTATAGAGCCTCTCAGGTTGGTTGACACTGCACAACTCCATTTGGATTGGGAAAACCCCAGTGCTATTGGTTGAAATAGGATTCTAGGAGCTTTGTAATAAGGCCTGGCTCAATTCGAGAAGCACAGTGCAGAGCCAGGCAGTTCAGCGCAGGTTTCTCCCTGAAGTGGCTTGTGTGGGAGGCTCCTGTGTACCGATGACTGCTAAGTTCCCTCTGTCTCTCTCCCTCTCTCTTTTTCTTCATCTTTCTCTCTTTCCCCCTTTTTAAAATTTGAGCCCAGTTAACCACCAAGAATCCTTCTTGGTAGGTGTCTTCTTTCTCAGGGTTCAAACCTGTGAGCAATTCCCATTCCACTTTCCTTAATCACTGGAAATTTCAACATTCTGAGCACTTTCCTCTCTTCTTTTTCAGGGTGCCCACACCATTACTTTTCAGACTTTCTTCCAGATCTTTCTCTTTACTGAACAAACCAAACATCCTGACTCCTTTTTCCTACCACCTGGCAAGACCCTTTTCTGTGGATAATGAACTGCCCTCTATCCCAGCCTTTCTTTCAGGATCTCCTTACCTCTTAGATAATTTTAGAGTGTTTTTATACAGACAACTGTAGAAAGACAGTCTTCTGAAGACACTGGAGATTTAGCCCAAAATGGCATCTCATAACTGTAAATTTTCTTTGTCATTTATTATTTTACCATCAACATGTACATAAATTTTTCACCTGACTTCGAAATACAGGGTCCGGCAGAAGTAAGGCCTGCTTGAGTATGGTTGGTAGGGTAGTAATATGTGTGTAATAACTTACAGTTTTAATTTGAATGTTTCACCCCAAAAATCATATGGTGTGCTTCAGTGTAATGGTGTTATGTTACAGAATTACATGCTTATGATTTTTAATAAAAGATTTTGTAATAAAAAGGGGTGTTATTTGTGCTGGCCCCTGTATATGTGAGTTGTGCTAAAGATGTATGAAATTGTTTAGCATGGGTAGAAATGGAGGCCACAGGAAGATATGCCTTGATTAATTGTGGCTTTCGATACTCCCGTAAGCCTCCCTCCTGAACGTTGTTATTTTCACATATCCACAAGAACATGTTTCTTGAGATACAGTGGAGGCCCCATTCCACTGCTCCTCCAGTTCTGCTTCCAGGCCTTTAGTCTTCCACCTGCCTATGGAGGCCCAGCCTCACCGAAGGCTTTTTATCTTGTATCATCCTTGTTAAACTCATTGTATTCAAGCCAGACTTTCAGACCCGGCTCACAGTCTTTTTTTGCCACACCCTAGGAGATTTCAGTGTTCATGTAGGAAAAGATTCCATCCTGATTTCAAATTACCAAGATCTCTTTCACGTCACCCTGTTTTCCGCTGCAATACAGCCCTTCTCCAAGGGTCATACCTCTAACAGGTCATTCAGAAACTTCAAACTTCCATATTCAAAGCTTTGTAAAAAAAATTTTATTTTCTTCACCTCTCTCATACTATCGTTCCTACCAAATTTGTACAACAATTTCAACAAACCCTCCAGCCCCTGGATTCTCTCTCTTTTTTTTTTTTTAAGTTCCTTGTTCAGTCCCTAGGTTGCCTTCCTTACTTAGCTTAGACTTCAAGGTTGTTCATCTGAAGTTTAATATCACCAGCAACCTGCAAAACGCAAATGTTTAAGCAGTAACAATCAACATTTTTTGTTTCTACATATTGGCAGTTGAAAATATTGGGTTCTAGTCTTGGCAGATTTCAATCCCCCTCCATCTTCATCGAGAAAACAAAGGCTCTCCCCTTCAGCTTCCCATGTCGTCACCCACAAAATCTGTGATCTCTATACAAACAAGTAACAAAAGATCCTTTAATTCAGAGAAAAATATTTAAACTATTTTCAATCCTTTCAGAGGCCCTAACTCATTTGATAGCTTAGATTTCTTAGAATATAGAAATAGACCCAATCTGGTCTGAATAATTATAGACAACAGGTGGTCTAGTCTATGAATTCCTGCCTAAATGATAACTGGACAAAAATATTTCCTACTCCGGCATTTATTGTTTATAAACCGTACACATGCTTTAAATTCTGACACAGTACAACAGATGTCTAAAATTGAAAGCATTTCAGTAGGGTGGCACGAGACCCTGCTTTGTAAGCTGAAAACAACAGTCTATCTTTGATGACTGTGTCAGAGAGAGAGCTGCCGAGGCCTCCTTCTCTGCAGCTCCCCACTTCAGAGCCCTCACTTTCATCAGGACGGCTGCCTGCTGTTATTACGGACAACTCAGGAATACTACAGTTGCTGTCTTGGAGAATTTGGGTTCTGTGCCTAGAAACAATACAAACCAATATTTTTTTTTGCAACATTCAAGAGAAAACATTCAGCTAGTCATTTAGAAATGACTTCCCTCCAGTAAAAGAATTCAGTGTCATTGATCTTGGAACACTTTACAACAAGCAGGAGGATTTGCAATAGCTTAATGAATTATATTTCTACTTCCCAATTGAGAAGGCAAAAAGCTAATACAGATGGCTTTGTTTTGGAAAAGACTAGTAGAAAATTTTATGCTTTCAGCTGAGCTTCCAGTTTATCAGGGCTCAATATTTCTTCTCTTTCTTAAATGTAAAATATGTCTTATGTAAGCAAAAAAATAGTATAAGACACCAGTATGTTTCATTTCATAGGTCAGATTTTCTCTGCAGAATTTTTCTTTTCATTTTCTGCCAGAGCAGTGCTCTTACATTGACTAATTGGGATTATTCCCTGAGTGGATGAAACATTGCATTTTTCTTCCACTGTTCGGGAAACCAGCAAAATAACAGATTCCAATGTAAGAAAAAAAATTAGGTTTCACTTTCATAAAAACCAAGGATCTGTCTAAAATATTGGTTGCCAAGATAAAAGTATATTTGTAAGATCCACCCCCCACCCCCAAAAAGTTGGTTAAATACTTTATTTTTGACATTTCCCTGTCTTCAATACAAAATGTTTCTATTCTCAAAGGTAGCTTTCATCAAACTAAGCCCTTTTTTCTGGGGGTTGGAATTTCTCCTTTTATTCCAGGTAGAGTTTCAGCAACTCAGATAGTGGTGCTCATCCACACTGCTAAGACCCAGGCTCCCCTGCTCCTTCAAGGGGTGGGAGATTCAGGGGCTGGCCCAGAGAGCGCTGAGCACAGAAGGGCAGATGGACTCTTCCATGGTTCAGGCACCCGCCAGCTCAGCAGTGCCCCCAACAGGCATCCAACGCTCCACTGCCACTGCCGTCTCCTCCCCAGTCTCACAGCCCAGCTTCACGCCACTGCCCAGGTCCACCCTCTTGCTGGCAGCCCCTGATCCTGCAGACAGCGGGCCTTCCCCCAACCCTGGGGCCATGCCGTGCCACCTGCAGAGGCTGAAGCAAACCTCTTTTTGTTCATTATATTTTTAATTTCCAAAATTAAAATGTTTTTTGGATCTTCTCTTTTTATGAGTGTTTTTGTTTCACGGGCATTTTCTCTTTTCTTATATCCTTGATGATATTGATTTCTTTTTGTTTCTTCTATGGCATTGATTGTTTTTGTTCAATTTTTTCCTGTTTTTGTCTGTCTTCTAAGTTATCTTTTCTCAAACGTCTGGTGATTGTTCGGCATCTTTTAATACGTGAAAATGGGAAGCTTCCTGCAGGAAGTTGATTGGTGGGTATTAGTGGGGAGCTCGTGAACCTGGCTGTCTGGGATTCCAGGACCAAGGCAGGAAAAGCAGCCTGCTTGCTGGCCCTGTATTTCAATATGTAGATTTTTCCATAGTGCTACTATACTTAGCTCCTATAGTCACCCCTACCTTACCCTGCATCTATTATCTCTGAATCTTGAAGCTCCCTGGCTCAGCTTCTTCAGACTAAGCCTGTTGCTTCCTTATGGATGTGAGTAGGGTAGCTTCCAGAATGTTCAGGGAAATACAGAAGAGCTGGGAAGTTCAACCAATCGGTACATAGATTTTTTGCTCCATCATGGTCCCAATCATACTTCACCCCATACTATGGACATTCTATAAGGCAAATTATATCAGCTACTGTAGAAATTCCATGTCCTACAACCACACAATTTCTATTTCCTCTAGTCCGCTAGGTCTGTTCAATTTTTGCCACCAGTTTATTGTGCAAATATTTTTTGAAATCTTTCATCCACTGTTGTCTCTTATGTTCTCTTTGTCCTCGTGGCTAATAGCTTTTTAATTCCTCACTGATATTTCAATAAAGTTTTTGAGGAAGAGATGATGAACAGAATGGCCAATCATCAAATTTAACTGGAAGGGCTCAGGAGTTAGCTGTTGACATTTCTGCAACACTGGACATCCTGTGTATATATGACCTGAGAGCAATATGGGATGCTATACATCATTTGTGGCTTTTTCTCAACCTTCAGTGTATAATCACAATTTAAATCCCCTAGCAACCTTCATCCTAATCCAGGGATATATCCTAGATCAAGTCATTACAGTCTGTCTCATGAGTTGAAACAAATGTAGGAAATGACAGAAACTAACCTGGATTTACCCCAATGCCTGAAATCTGCCCAACAGCTGACTTCAGCCCCACACCCAGCATTGGAGGAGAGGTCCTATTTCATGGCTGCACCATTCAATGAGCAAATACCTGGCTGCCATTTTACTTATTTTTTTAAAATTCCCCCCCTTCATTCCCCTCCACCCGCACACTCCCTCCCCCACCATTCTCCCCCCTTAGTTTATGACCACGTGCCTCAAGTTCTTTAGATTCTATATTTCCCCTACTATTCTTGCCCTCCCCCTATCTATTTTCTACCTACCTTCTATGCTATTTTCTGTGCCTTCTCCCCCCTTCTCCTCCTCCCACTCCCCTGTTGCTAACCCTCCATGTGTTCTTCATTTCTATGGTTCCACTCCTGATCTAGCTGTCCTCTTGGTTTGCTTTTGTTTTAGGTGTGGTTGTTAATAACTGTGTGTTTGCTGTCCTTTCACTGTTCATATTTTTCATCTTCTTTTTCTTATATAAGTCCCTTTAGCATTTCATATAATAAGGGCTTGGTGATGATGAACTCCTTGAACTTGACCTTATCTGAGAAGCACTTTATCTGTCCTTCCATTCTAAATGAAAGTTTTGCTGGATAAAGCAATCTTGGCTGTAGGTCTTTGGATTTCATGACTTGGAATACTTCTTTCCAGCCCCTTCTTGCCTGTAAGGTCTCTTTTGAGAAATCCGCTGACAGTCTGATGGGTACTCCTTTATAGGTGACTGTCCCCTTATCCCTTGATGCTTCTGGGATTCTCTCCTTCATTTTAGTCTTGGCTAATGTAATTATGATGTGCCTTGGTGTGTTCCTTCTTGGGTCCAACTTCTTTGGCACTCTCTGAGCTTCCTGGATTTCCTGGAAGTCTATTTCCTTTGCCAGACTGGGGAAGTTCTGCTTTATTATTTGTTCAAATACGTTTTCCATTCGTGGCTGTTTCTTTCCCCCTTCTGGTACCCCTATAATTCGGATGTTGGAACGTTTAAAGATGTCCTGGAGGTTCCTAAGCCTCTCCTCATTTTTTTGAATTCTCATTTCTTCATTCCTTTCTGGTTGGATTTTTCGTTCTGCCTTCTGGTCCATTCCATTGATTTGAGTTCCCATTTCCTTTCCATCTCTATTGGTTTCCTGTGTATCTCCCTTCATTTCAATTAGTTTAGCCTTCATATGTTCCTCTAATTTGTGACTATAATCAACCAGTTCTGTGAGCATCCTGATAAAGTGTTTTGAATTGTGCTTCTGAGAGGCTGGCAATTTCTCGGTCTCTGAGAGTTATCGGCTCTGGGACTTTGAGTTCTTCTTGAGCCATCTTTTGGGCTGTTTGTGCCTGTTCCGTAGCAGGATCGGAGCCCTAAGGTGTTCACTAGCGCAGGGCAACTAAGTGGCTGGGTTGTGACATTGTATGTGGAGGCGGGGTCAACGAGGATGTGGTGTCCCGTCAGCCGCCTCCCGCTGCGGCCCCCACAGGTGCTGCATCTGCCACTGTTACCGGGCCAAGCATTTCGTCCCACTGCACTCGAGTGTGCCACCACCGTCAGCCCTCGCCCCCTGGGGCCTGTGCGGTCCGTCTCACTGTGCACGAATGTGCACCCTCGATCAGTCTGCCCCACACCCCAACTGGTTCCGGGCTGCCTGCGTGCCTAGGTCGGAGGATCTGTCCTGCCCGACCCTGCTCGCTGCTGGCTCCGCCCCTCTTACCGTCCCCGTTGAACGGTTCGATGTTGTCGGACTTCCGTATAATTGAATTTTCTGTTTTTTGCTATGTCTTTGTTCTCCAAACCTTTGTTGTATTCAAACTTGGTTGTGGGAGAAGGCACAGTGTTTCCACCTATGCCTCCATCTTGGCGGAAGTCCTATCCTGACTGCCATTTTAAATAATAAACTTCCAGTTTCCCCCAGATTTAAATCTGACCTAATGTTCATTTGCCACCGTCATGTGTGCTCACCTGCTTGTTAACTGCCTTCCCCACCTGCCTTCAGTAGGAGAGGTCTGTGTGACTGAGACCCCTGCATTCTATGGCAAGAAGAAAGGGGTATAGAGTGAAGAGAGGAAAGCCCCATGAGTCCCCACAAGCAGGAACCACCTTGCCTGATATCTTTTAGTTTTGTCAAAATAACTACAGTAACCTTTCATTGAGTAATCAGCCTCCCCTGCTTATGGTGTACTTGTGGTTCCTAGTTTTGCTTTCAACAAACCCACAAAGAGATGTGGAAACCACGTGATGCTAAGGGTAGGTAGCTGAGCCAGTCCTAAAATGAGCACCTTATCCCTTAACACCCAAACACCAGCACAGCTAGTGCAGCTTGGAGAATGGGTTCTGGGAGCATGTGAAGTACCACTTTCAAGGGAAACATTGTCAAAAGAACCACTCACCTTCAGCGTAAAATCCAGGTTTCTTTACATGACATACAAGGCTTTCCAGGACCTGCTCCTACCAGTACCTTTGAGGCTTCTGCCACTCCTTATCCGATGGGTTAACTTTGAGGAAAACTGATCTGCACACAAGCACGCATGCGCCCGTGCACACACTGCGCCTTTGCTCATCGGGGCCTATCTAGAATGCCTTTCTCCTCCACACGTCTCTCATCTCCACCCCTAATATTCTCGAGCTAACTCCTCATCCTTTAAGAAGCACCTCTGGCTTCAGTTCCTATAAGTAATTGTCTCTGATCAATCTCCACCACCACATTGCTGGGGCTTTAATATTTTAAATGTAGGTTCTTTATATTTTAAATGCTGGCTTGTTTTTGTAGTACGGCTGTTTCCCACATCAGACAAACAGTCACATGAGTGTAGTGACTGTGTGGTTCGCGTTGGAATGCTCTCCGTGTCTAGCACTGCCTGCCAGAGTACTGGATACATGTATTTGTTGAAGGAAAGAACAAAGGAGAAGAACCATGGGTTTGTTTAAGGGTAAAAAGCAATTAGGCTAAACACTTTCAATTAAGATTAGTGTTTATCTATAGCTTCAGAATTATCCAACCATAAAGAATACCATTGAGACTCTTAATGAAAGAACTAAACTTCAATACTTTAATTGGGAAATAATACTGGAACAGGGACTGTAGAAAATTAATGTTCCTGTTGACGGCATGTGTACACCTGCACACATGTTCTTAGGCTCTGTTTTTCCAAGATAACGTTTCACTGAGCTCTCAGGAAAAGCTGGCTCAGGGGAAGCTCTTGTCAGGTCCTAAGTTGAGGTGGAGAGAAGAGAGCTTGCAAGTGAGACAGAAAAACGGGAAAACATTCATCTGACTTCGGTAGGAAGTATCTTTCATGTAAAAAACATGTAATGGTATGTAAATACACCTGTTATAGAGTAAAACATTGAGATTCAAGAAAAATATAAAGAGATACATTTATATGAGAGTATAGATATGGCTACTATGCCATGAAATAAAATCTTAAAATATGTGGTAAAAAATCGGATTAATAGAGAAAATAGATCAACTTCACAATGGAAACATTCTGAAATTAAAAATAACACCAACGAGCAACAGAAAAAGTAGAAAATATGTCTGATATTAAATGAACAAGGTGAAGTCAATACTGTGATACATCACATTAGTTGTAGAACTCAAGAAGAAAAATAAGGAATCTCCAAACTTCAAAAGTAGTAGGGAAGTAAACAGATTACTCTTAGGACACCCCACTTCATAGAGCTCAGTCTGCAAAAGACAGTGACGTGACCTCTGTTCTGCAGTGGTCTAACTTAAAGAGAAAGCAGGTGACTGAGGCTGCTGTGCTCTCGTTCCCAGACAGGCCGACTTCCAATATATTTTCTACTCATGAGTCTTTCTTCAGAAAACAGTAGAATATTATACTTAGAACACAAATAGCTAAAGGAACACTCAAAATAAAATTTCAAATGTGTTGTAAACAAACTACTCATTCTAGTCAGACATAAATAATATAAAAGAAGAAAAGATAAAGGAATGATCATTAAAAGGGTAAAATACAAACATCCAGACAGAGAAGTTTGTATGGATTTTAAATAACTCCAATAATTTTTGGAACAAAATCATATTTTAAGTGTCAGTTCTCTATATAAAAATCATTAAGAATATGACAGGACAGGAACAGAAAAGATTAAAAAACATAAAATACCCAATATAAAAAAAAGTTTGGGGATTGCTGAGGCAGATGCAGCATTATGTATTATATCAGTCAACAAATATTTATGGTGTATTTATGTGCCAGACACGAAGCCAGGAACTGCAATAGATAATAAGTGATAAACAGCAAAAACAAAATGCCAACTGCATGTCAAGTAAGAATAATTGATGCAAACAAATGTAAATGGCAGAGAGAGATAACAGAGGATGCTCAAAGGCTATGGAGAATATAAGGAAGAGTCCTAATGTTCCTGGCTTTCCCAGTAAGAACTGAAAGTGTGATTTAAATTGTTTACAAGAAATTTTATAAGTAGAATGCTTACATTATGAATGATGCTTTTCCTTCTAGTCTTCATTGCCCTAGACAACTCCATTCAAACTTGCTCAAGTATCATCTTCCATCTCTTCCTTCATTTTCATGATGCGTGCACTCACCTAGAGTGTTATTGTGACATCTGTCCATGCTGCCCATCACTTACCTCAATCACTATAGCCACTGATTTCTCAATCCGAAGTCTCACACGTAAAGCTTCTTGGGGACAGAAAACACGTTCGCTCCACTTCACACCACCAGGGTCTAGCATAGGAAAACCCTGTCCTTCTCTGTCTCAGTGGAAACTCTCAGAGGTCCCCTCTTCCACTTCAGTTAGGCCTATATGCGTTATAATCTATTTCGAGAAACTCGTCTAACACACACACACACACACACACACACAGCCACTCAAAGATAGAGGGAACTTCAGGTCCTGAATTGAGTTCTTGGCATTTCTGCTTCCAACCCTGGGACAATAAAAATAAAAGCTTCCCTGTGTTCTTGAAATGGGTTTGGAGGGGTCTCCTTTATTTTTTTCCATGGCTTTTAGCAACCCAACACAAATTATCTCTACAAATTATCTTGCTATATTTATTGTGGGCAAATTTCTTAGCAAGAAAATTACATACTACTTAACGCAATAATAAATAAACTCACCAATTGCCATGATAAATACAACATAATGGGTAATTATTAGTGGTAAAATACATGATCTGCAAAGCTTCAACTTTATGTTACATTTCAATTCAGTTTATCTTGAATGAAGTGTTACCTTTTGGATTCTGTGTATGACACAAGCCATCGGCTCACTTTCCTGCACACAGCTGAGACCACATAGACTTATCTTGCCTATTTTCACCTATAATGTATCAAAAATTTTCATAAATGTGGGTCATATTAATTTAATCCCTTGAATATTTAATAAAATGTTTTAATATACTTGATTAGAATTCTAATTAAGGATTTGTTCTAATTACTATTTTTACATAAAAAATAACCCTACCTCTTAGCAACTTAAAGCAACCATTTGATTTGGCTCACAAAGTTATGAGTCAATTACACATTAATAAATCTGAAATAAAACAAAGAATATGAAAGAACTCAGCTGGGTGTTTGTCACTGGGGTCATTCATGTCATTATAGGGAGACCTTAGCTGGGGCTGCAATCCACCCACATGACTCACGCACATGGTAGGTTGCTGACACTAGCTATCAGCCGGAGCTCCTGTCTGCTGTTAACCAGAGCCCTTACATGTAGCCTCCAGTCAGGCAGACTCACATAGTCCAACTTCTTACTTGGCGGTTCAAGCATTCCAACGAACAAGGCACGAGAGGCTTTTTGTGGCTTAGTCAGAGATGTAACACAACATAGCTGCAGCTACAAACTATGGTTACAAAAAGTAATGTGTCACCCAGATCTAAGGAGAGGGGATGTAGACACCAAGTTCACTAGGTAAGACATGGGATGGAAGATACTATTGCAGCCATCTTCGAACTACACAATGACTTAACAGGGTTCAAGGCCATCTATTGTGTTGGTGTATATACCAAAAATATTAGGAATGTTTCCTAAAGTTTCTACAGATATAAAACAAGTCTTCCACATGTATCATCTTTTAATTTCAGTTAACAACAAATTTTTTTTATTGTTGCTCACATAAAACTGTCTCCATTTTCACCCATCCATGCCCTTTGACCCTGCCTATCTCTACCTCCCACCCTTGATACCACCCTCTGGCTTTGTCCGTGTGTCTTTCATCATGTTCCTTGATGGTCTTTCCTCATTATCCGCCATTGTCTTTCTCCCCCCTTTTCTCTAGTTACTGTCAGATTGTTCCTTATTTCAGTGTCTCTGGTTGTATTTTGCTTGTTTGTTTTGTTGACTAGGTTCCACCTAGAGGTGAGATCATATGGTATCTGTCTTTCACTGCTCGGCTCGTTTCACTTAGCATAATGCTTACAAATTTTGTTACTAACCGCTTTTTCACCTGTCACTTCACTACATACTTCGAAGGAAAAGATTGTTACTAGCCTTAATACTAGATGTGGATTTTCCTTCATGGGCTCTGATGAAGGAAGATAATCAATAATAATGTTTATTAGATTCATGAGGTGAGAGTGACAAATTATTCTTACCCATTAAATTATATCTCTTTAAAAGAATTGCTCTTATAGTTGCTATTTGAGATGAATCAAGAAAAAACTAAGGTCATTTTTTCATTCGTTTTTTATTAATTCCTTTAAAACTCCTCATTAAATCAGAGATAAATGTATGCTGAGTTACATCTCTCTGCTCTGCTGTGATAAGTACTATGTTTCCAGACATACATGTATCTACATCTACATCTCCAAGTACATCCATATCTACATTCAATCCTCATATCAACCCTCAGGTGAAGTAGAGGCTCAGTGACATCGAGTAGCTCCCCAAAGTCACAGCACTAATCTGCAGCAGAGCTCAAAGGCTCAGTGACATTGAGTAGCTCCCCAAAGTCACAGCGCTAATCTGCAGCAGAGCTCAAGTTTTCAGTGACTTTCAGCCTGTGCTCTTTCCACAGCATCATCTACATTGAAATACTAGTATAGGAACATAATTTTTCTTGATTGAGTGGTCATCTGAGGACCTTCTCAAATTTCTTTTCTTTGAAAACATGTATTTTCATCAATCAGTATCTCTTCAGATACTAGATAAGTAGGCAGCTTTCGTAAGTGACACATAATGATTTCCTCGGATTGCAGTCATGTTTCATATTGACTTTCTCACCATCTGAAAATGTCAGGAAACTCAACACACAGTTGCAGAGGTGAGAATCTCTTCATTTACATCTGCATTCATTCAGTCATGGCTCAGAAATTCCATTCTAACTTGATAAAAGAGTCCTTAACACAACAAGGACCTTAATTGTTTCTCATTGAATAAAATTTGCCACCAGATAGGTCATTTTATAAATCAAATCCTTCCAAATAACTTTACCTTGCTTGGATATCCAAAACCAACACTGAGCAGCTTGCATATATGCATTATTAGAGTTTTTCAACAAATACATTCCTACAATCTATATAACTGAATCTCTAAAATCTTTGCTATTTCAGTTTTTATGTAGAACACTTTAATTGCCACCTCAGTAATACTTTAATAAATCATATGTTTTCAGAGCAGTGAATTATTACTTCCTGAAAGGATAATAAGAAGAGACTTCCGCCAAGATGGANACTGAGCAGCTTGCATATATGCATTATTAGAGTTTTTCAACAAATACATTCCTACAATCTATATAACTGAATCTCTAAAATCTTTGCTATTTCAGTTTTTATGTAGAACACTTTAATTGCCACCTCAGTAATACTTTAATAAATCATATGTTTTCAGAGCAGTGAATTATTACTTCCTGAAAGGATAATAACAGTTCTTCCATGACCCACTGTGCCTAGTTTATGCCTGTGTTATACTAATCATGGGCTAGGAATGTTTGAAATCTTTGATCTTCTACTTTAGGCACTTTACCATATCATTTTGGGGGCCTATGAGGACTGCCACAGTGTCTGACAGAGAACTGCAGCTGTGAACTGACAACTAAATTAAGAGTAATTCAGCTGTACATAAGCAATAAGGTTCTTTATGGTGATTAACTGTCACTCCCCACTAAAATCTTTAAGGTAGGTGAGAATTTGCTATTTCTCCTCACCTCACTATCCAGTTTAATGAAAAAAAGATTCAGACCAAATTCTCCCACACATACAGTCATGTATTAAACCAGTGTGTCCTAGCAAGGAGGCACACAGAGACTGCACACGCTGTTCTGTAAGCTCAGTGAGATCCCAGCAGTTTGTCCCTGGGAGTTCCAGCCACCACTGTGCACCACTGTGCCTGAAAGGATTACCAGAGCTGAGTGCAAAAGGATGAACTTGGGGAAACAAGATTAGTTTGGTTTTATGTGTTAAGGTAAGCAGTTTGAACTTTTCTGAAAGATAGGGGAAACCATGGGAGAATCTTAATCGTGGCAGTAATGTACATTTCAGAAAAATCGCTCCATCAGCGATGCGTAGGATGGGCTGAAGTAGGACTGGAAAGAAGCAGGGTTGATGAGGGGTTAATGTACTTGAGAAGAGCTGGAGCAAAGCACTGGTAAGAGCATAAGCCTCAAGAGCAGTGAGGGGGACAGAGTCAAAAGAAATAAGCCAAAGGAATTGAGAATGAGTGGGCTATAGGAGTGTCAGAAAGTTCTAGAATTTCTCAGAACCTTGGACAATTGCGTGGATAGTGCTGCACAATAGTGTGAATGACTGAAAATCAGTGACTAATCAGGTCAACAGTGGCTTTAACATGGGACATTTATTCTTTATATATGAAGCATCCAATAAATTAATTTTCCTCAGAAGTTTTATAACCATAAAATACAAGCGGAAGGCTATGACAAGAGCTTTTTCTCATGATCAGATACTAATACACCCCTGCCGACCCACTAGATTCTCTTTTCTCTTGCTTGGCTTCAGTTATATAGGCTCAGTTCTTTCTACTTCTTGAAGCACATTCACTACAGATGTTTGCCCTCATTGGTCAGCCTCATAGTAATGACAGTTTTTCACAGTGTGTGCATTATTGTGAAGCACTGGGAACCCCAATCCCACAATATGCATGTTACTCTGCAGTAAGCATAGCTTATTGTGTACAAATTTCTCCTGAAGTAACTGACAACTTAGACTGACTGGAAATCCAATGTAATTCATAAAATGTGTTTTATATCTGTATCAAAATTGTGAATTATTCTAAGTGACTCTCCCTGTGCAGTCACTTCATCAAAAAATATAGATTTATATACTATATAGTTTAAAATAAGAACATACACTTTTATCTACAGCTGCTCCATCATGTAAATGCATATTTATCTCCTAATTAAATATAGCTAAAAAAAATCCTAAAGGATAGCCCTTGTTTTCTAATAAAATGTGAATTTTTCCTGAACATCTTGTAATACTTTAATTTATAATAGAAAAAGTAAAGTAAATCAATATATTGAACTCAATAAACAGTATTGTTAACTGGGAAAGCAATGCTATATCAAACAAGTAACTACTTTTTAAAGACCTAGAGAATGATAAAATACACTTAACTATGAAATTCATGCAACATCATTATAACATACAACAATATTTTAAAGTTAATCAAGAGATATTTCAGAATCTCCAAGACCACTAAGAATAGAATTTCAATAGTCAATTATCACATTTTGTGTGTTTGAAAATATTACTTCTATTAATGCTCTTCTATTGAACTGAATACTAAACAATAGATTTTATACACAAAAGTCAAAAAAGAATGCAGTGAGGCAAATGCAGAATGATTTCTTGTGCCACCAGTTCTCATTTAACAAAATACACCAACTAACACTGAATATGTATTTTCTAACTTTACACAGAAATAACTGTGTAAGAAATTGACTACTAAAGTTACATCTTCTAAATAGAGAAACTTCCGATAGATAACCACATATGAATATTTACACTAAGAGTGTAGAGGTTTATTTAAAAGTATGCTATCATATTAACATGTTAAATCCTAGAAGAATCATGACCCCCTTTTTTGTACATTTTCTGATTATACTCAGAGGAAAATATTACAAAATGATATTAAAAATAGGTACATTAAAGAGCACTAAATACAACTTTATCGATGAAAACACTATGTGCATAGTGAGCACTCACAGTATTATCAGTCACTTCAATGTGAAAGCCATTCTAGGCCTTAGGACAACTACACTCATGTAAATGTTTCCAAGTAAAAGAATGGCGCAGAGATGTCTTCCAGCACATTGCTTTAATCACAATAACTGAACTGAAAAAATTCCAAGGAATAAAGAATTTATCTAGTGAAAACAGCCCTAAAATAATTACACATATTTTCTTTCTGATATTTCAGGAGTGAGTTTTGGCACCTCCTCAAATATTGAAAAGGTACTATTTTGAATTTATTTAGTTCACACACATCACATTTTTATAAGGTTGCCAATGGTATAGATGAATAAAATTATATGCAAAAAATCATATTCAACAGAGTATATATTTTTAGTTTTAACCACTTATTTTGCTCAATATTATATTTTCTAATGTATATTGACATATAGAGACATTTTTTAAAAATTATGAACTCAGAAACAACTTTATAACATTCTCTTCTTTATATTTCCAAAGAAATGAAAAACAAGAATTTAGAAAAATTGATTATAATATGTCTAACCATTAAATAACATCTATTCATAAAAAATGTTTCAGTTGTTTATATACCAAAAAAACCAAAGGTGTTTAGAATAACTTACATTCATCTTAAGGCACAAAATATCTTTTTATATTTTGAGAATTACTAAATTATCCCTCAGTCCATATATATGATAATGTACTTTTTGAGATGCTTATTTAATAATCTAAGAAAACATCCCATCTCCTATTTTGTACTGTTTCTCACTCAATAATAATTCTGTGCAGGTTATAAGGATCACAGATAAAAAATAAAATAGACAAATAGACCTGGTCCCTAGAATAATTACATTGTGTTCTATTGAACAAACAACAGCACATAATTTAGAAGGCAAGGATTCACAAGTCTGTGTTGAAATATGCATTTTAGGGGTAGGCCTCCATAATTCAAAAATATTTATGTTACAGAAAACATCCATAATCACCCTGCATTGAAATTTCCTCTTGCATGCCCTTTCATTCCTTCAACATTATTTTCATATGTTTTAAACAAGTTGAACTATTTCAATATTAAAAGCTTTGAGCTTAATTCCAATTTATCAAATTGAGAATGGTAGCAATTTTATTTGGGGAAATGAATAGAAAAAATGGAAAGAAACTTGGTTACTACAATAAACGATTTCATATAGTCTGATACAAATGTTACTTTCCTATGAAGGCTAATAAAAACAGCTCTGAAATATATTCAAGGTAAGTAGTAAATCAAAAATACAGATAATTTCAAACTTATAGACAGACAGGTACTCACACTTGCACATTAATATACACATTTCCCTATATATTCCTTTCTGAATAGTTCTCTTTCCAGATTCAACTTTTTTGAGGGAAAAAAAAAACAGAATAGAGCTCTAGAATAATACATTCCAATGACTGATCATACTTTGCATTAAATTAATCTCTCCTTTAAAATGCTTAGCGCTAATTTTAAAAAACTTTAAACTCCCCATGGAGTACGTAAGATAGAAACAAAGTCCTCATCATCCACCACTCCTATACTCAGACCTTCATAGTAATCTTCAAATTCCCCATACGACACTTCATCAGACTTGCTGCAGGCGCCTTTTAGTGTTTCTAGAAAAGATAATTCGATTTCTTCCTCTGTGGAATGACCTGCAAAATAGTGCTGACCATGTAACAATCTCCTTAAAATTTCAGGAAAATGACTGATGGTGGTAAAGAAATACTTAATCACCCTGTAAAATCTTTTCAACGAATTAAAATCTTATGTCAACCTATCCTCCAATTTATTTAAACATTTTCTTTCATAAACTGGAATTTAATGATTAATGACTTTAACAAACATTGGAGGCATCTTTTAAACTTCTGATAGGATGCATCCTCTCTGTAGAGTCAAAATAATAGTTAACTACCATAGATATCCTGATTTTTCCTAATGTTTTAAAGGATTCACCTTCATTCCCATTAGAAAGAAGAAGAAAACAAATGCTTTCAAAGATTAACACAGTGCTGCTAAGTACGACGAAAGATATCTCTACATTCAGGCATTAGTTACTTTGTGAATCAGTTACAACTGCAGCTAGAAAATATAACTGCAAACACAAGATTCTAGGGCCTATGAAAATGTTTGCTGGAAGAACGTACATTTGATAAATCATTCTATCTCCATCTCTTACATTATGTAGGCTATTTTTATTGGCTTATATTAAATATGACTGACTTTATCCTATTAGAAGATGCTGAGAATCATATATGTAAATGACTGTAATTCTTTAGTTTGTTATTTAAAGAGAAAACACAGAATATCTGATTCTTTCTAAAAATTCACTTTATTTTTTAATTCAGAAAGAGAGGAATACGCTATTTAAATAAGTAACTTTGATCACATTAAGGTCAGTTAGAGCAGAAGACCCACCTCAGCTTAAACACCATTCTCTTGGAAAGTTTCCACTGACCACCCCAAATGTGGGTTCTCCATCATAGAACTCTTCTCACTAATCTGCCACCCCCCTCACTGCCTACCCTTTCTTGCACTGATTTACTCTCAGGATCTTAGAATAGAACAGGAAAAGAGACATTCATTAATTTTTTAATATGAAGAGAAGAATTAAGAGAAGAAAGGAAGCTACAGATAGTCAGATAATAAAGAAAATAGAGGCCCATATACAAACAGAAAAGATGTCTAAAAAAATCTTTGGACTCTATAAATGATTTTATATTTTTAATTTATTTTTATAAGGATAGTTGGTATAAATCATTTTAAAGTCATATTGCATTTTAAAATAACAAACTTAAATTGGAATACCACCTGAACGTTCATCTAACAGAAGAGGCAAAATTATGGTAAGAGCTGGCTCTTTCTCAAACGTCAGAGGCTAACAGACTCAGGTACTCATCGTAAAGTACCTTTCGAACTAAAAGAATAAAATCTGCTTTGAATAGCAAAATGCTTGCTGTCTCTTAAAAACATGAAAGAAATAAAGAACACTGACTATTTTTTAAAAAACAGGTCAAATAAGGACTGAATATTTATGCTATACAGAGATAGTAATATAAAATAATAAAGTGAATTTGTGATTGAAATCATGGATAAAATCCATGGATAAAATCCATTTGTGAGGGAAATCATGGATAAAAATTAATCAAGATCTAATCTATATAAAAATATATAGGAATATTTCCCCCTCTGTGTATAATCCATATGTTTGAACAGATAAATTTTCATACTATTTTTCTAGGGAAAATTTTTTAATTTAAATTTATTTCAAATACTCAAGAAATTTGTACTTCTTTTGTATTCCCACCCAGGAAATACCTATCTTCCATCATTTGTAACTAACCCTTCTTTTGCTTCTCTTAATATTTTAATAAACAACATTAGACTTCTAATACAATTACACAGAAAAACACTTGATAAATTCCATTTCTATTAAAGCTAAGTACTTTTCAAAATAAATTATTTAAACAAGGTAAAATTGTTTTGTAGTTAAATTATGTCTGGTGTAAAAGTAAAAGAATCAATTTGAAATTAAGCAAAACTGTAAACAATCTATATCCCAAAAATGGGCATGTGAATAAATTATAATTTTGTAATAATATATTATAAAATTTTTTTACACAGTAACAGGTTTTCCTCTTTTTAAAACTGTATAGTTTTTTAGTTTATCTTCTTTAATCTGAATATAAAGACAATGAATGTAATTTTTTAACCTAACAGAAGTTTATCCAACTACAAAACAAAAATCTTCACCAACAATTCAACAACACAGTAAAAAAAAACTAAAGCTATTTAAACAACATACAATTATTAGAGAAGACAAAGATAAAAAACACATGGTGTTAAATCACCAAATTTTGAAATAAGTAAACTATCTTGTTTTTATCTTTACCAAGATTAATTAAAGGAAAAAAGCAGAGAATGATATGAGTTTTAATGGAAAGATATAATATGTATAACTAATTCTGTAAATTCTCTTTTGGCAACCGTAGTTCATTTTAAGTCATTGATAAGGAAATGAAGCTATTTTGACCTGAAATATATTTTTGAAAATTGGGAAGTCAGTGGTGATTATTAACTTTAATCTTTGTAACAAATTATGCTTCTTTTAACTTCACAATGAAAAGTAATAAAGAAACTATAAGGGCTATGAATAGTAATAAACCTAAATAATTACATTATATTTTTAATATTAAAAGGAAAATTCTAGAATAACAATATTCTTTAGTATTTAACTATATAATCTAAAATATGAATTAGAAATTATTCATTAAATGTTCATTAGAAATGATCAACAAATATACAAAAATGTTTAACTTGCCTAGTAACCACAGAAATACAAATTTTTAAAACTTTAGTCTATTAGATTGTCAAAAATCTGAGGTAAAATGAATTTTCCAACTAATGGCAGTATGATCTGGAATAGCCATCTTACAAAGCAATTTGGAAGTAGCAATTAACTTCAAACACACATTCTAAGTCATGATAGTACCCCAAGAAAATAGCATAATATAGACCCAGGTAAACTGTACTATACTGATTTTTTAAAAGAATAATATGCAGAAGATAAAAAGATAGTTCAATGTGGATTAACATGAAGATTTCTAAAATACATTGTTGAATATAAAAAGCAACCTACATAACACTATGTTTCATGAACACTATGTTCATGGAAAAAAAAAACCTCAAAAAGCACTAGATATAGCATATATATAGCTATGAAAATCCATAGAGTAAGGACTGAAACATGTATATATGAAAAACCAGTAATTGCTACCTTTACAGAGGGAAATGTAATGTAAAGAGGGAATTACTATGGTCAAATGCTTTCCATATAATGAAAATTCACTTATAAATCAATTATGTAAAAATTGAAGTCAAAAGAAAGATAATAGATAATAAACCTCTAGAATTACTTTAAGACATGTTCTATATCCTCAAATTTCCATAGACAATGTATATTCATTATATGTATAGCTCTATCCCTACAGAAAGACATCCATCCCCTCATTCTGCCTTAAATCGTCAAGTATAAACACGTTCAGTAAAAATAATTCGGAGAATTTGCAGATGTACTTATCTGTTCTCTATATCTATTCTGTCCTTTTTAACTGAAATTCTTCACTATGTCAACAGGAAATAAAAGTTCAATATTGATTATAAACATCAAGGGAAAAAAAGTACAGACAATAGACCCAAGAATTTTTTAATTACGGTTAAATAGCTCTCAGTTTTTCAGTTTTAGAAATAATTGTTTATTCCTCCCTTAATGGCCTCAGGTCCACATTATGAATTAATACTATTTGAAGATACTGCTTTTTTAAATAACATTTTAGAAATCTAATGCCTTTTGACTCATAATAATTACCTGAAATCACTTCAGGGTGCTTCTTTGCACAGTAACATTTTCTTATGTCCATGATAGGCACACTTCCAGTTTTGTTGAAATCCAATTTCATAAAGGCCTAAATAATGACAGAAATATTATTTTTTCTATGAAACCATTAGACATGTGAACCTAACTTTTTATTCTGCAGTAGTTATTTACAGGTTCTAAAAAAGACAATTTAAAAATACTAAACTGGCATAAGATGGCAGAATCATGAATACAAGGAAGAAAGGTATTGGAGGAAGATGGTTGTTGGCACCAGTTCAAGACCAACTGGAATACCCAATCTGCACCACACAGTGAAGCAGGAAAATGTATCCAGTGCGAACAACTTAACTGTGATGCAGCATGGCTGTGGAACAGCTCCATAGCATTACAGCTTTATATGAAACAGGAGGCTGTGTAAAAGCATGGCTGCAAGGTGGTCCTCAGGAGAGGTGGCCCTTGAGTGAGGCCCCTCCCACAAAGCTCTGCTCCCATCCAGTCTGCTCCACTTTGCTTTGATCTGGGTCTGCCTGCTCTGCTCGCGTCTGCTTTGCTTTAGTCTAAGGAGATGTTTTCAATGTTTCAGCTTCAGCCAGGGAAAGCAGTGTTAGTCTTCAACAGAAAGAGAAAGTGCCCAGAGTCACAGGAAAGCTGTCTTATAGAAAGAGAAGTTCCCACCCATGGACCCTAATTAGTCCATCCTCATGCAAATGAGGACTCCAGATCCTTGCAGTTGGTTTGAAAGGCACTGTCCTGATTGGTCAGAAAGGAGCTGCTCTGATTGGTTGGTAGGATGCTAATGAGAGTATAGCTGTACAGCTCCAACTGGCAAGGAAAGCCTCAGTCCTACTGGTTGAAACACAATTCCAGAACTCCTTTACGAGGGCTGGCTCCTATAGCAGGAACACACTGCAGCCAGGCAGTTCCCTGCAGGCTTCTCCCTGAAGCATGGTCTGTGTGAGGTGCTCCTGTTTAGGAATGGCTGCTAGGCTCTGTTTATGCATTTGAGAACAGTCACCAGGAGCCCTTCTTGGTAGGTGGCTTTGATAAAGTAACCTAACCTCTGTTGCCCCGGCTTTCCTCCTCTCCACACTGGAGTTAGGTTAAAAATCTGTCTGGTAAGTTCCAGCTTACGATTCACATGAAACTGATGAATAGCTAAAACAAACTGCCAGAACTATTTTGACATATAAGTGGATTTCCAAATATTCCATCACTAAAACCAAAGAAGTTATTAAGTTAAAAATAGAATCATCGGGGTGGACCTAATCCAATGTGACTGGTGTCCGTATAAAAAGAGATTGGGGCAAAGACAACGCAGACCGAGGGTGGGCTGCGTGAACACCCAGGGAGGAGATGATTACAAGCCAAGGAGAGAAGCCTCAGGGGAAACCACACTTGCTGAAACCTTGGTCTTATGCTTCTAGCCTCCAGAATTTGGGGGCAGATTTCCATTGTTTAAGCCACCCAATCTGCGGCACTTGTTATGGCAGCCCCAGCAAACTGATAGTGTACTTTGTGACACTACTTTTGTCCTCTACTCCAAACACCAAGATAAATAAAGGAGACAACTCTCCAGTTTCTACTTCGGATACCCAAACCTGCCACCAGGATATGTAAAGTGCCAATAAATGCAAATTTATAAATACTATGAGGTGAATTTGTTTGACTTAAGGTATTTTTGTGTATCTGTCGGCCAGTTAATATTCTGATATTTTTCTATTTGTGATTGATACTTGATGTAATTGTCTATACAACTCTATATACAATAGCTTTGTTCAGTATTAGATACATACACATTTTATATTAGGCACATGAACAAAAGGAAAAGAAAACTATATTGCTCAAAAGTATGTTCTAAAACTGGCTACCAGAACTGCAATAATTTGTAGCTTCCTATAAAAATCAGGACTCCTGTTTTTTAATTCCAATTTAACATGATTGTTTTAATCCACATTTTAACATTTAGCACGCATATTATAAAAACCAGAGAACCGTCTCAGTCATCCTAAGATAGCACATATTGAGCGCCTTGACCACAACAAAGCCACAATGTAAAGTTGTATGTATTATCTCATTCAGACCTTATAACAACTCTGTGAGACAAGGAACTGAGGTTGGGGATATTTAAAAAGCACATATAGTCACAGAGTGAGTAATTTATGGAGCCAGCAATTTATGAAACTAGTAATTTGTGAGCCAAAATTTGATTCAGATTTTATTTTCCTTTTATAATATTTCCTGAAACAAATGCATGAATTATTTAGCTTTATCCTGAGAGAGTTGTATTTGTACGTGTTTTTTCGTTTGTTTTACTAAAACCGAAATACATTATAGGTAAGGGATTTAAAACATTTTCAATGGCAATTCATTAAAGTTTTAAAATAAGGAACCCAGAAATCTATTAAAAGAAACTACATGTATTTGAAAGATCACTTAACAAAGTTACCTTCCGAACAAACGATTTCCTATATTCATTCATCTCACCAATAATGGCACGTTTGAATTCTCCGTGATCAACCTTGCCACTGCCGCTGTCATTCAGAATCGACCACAAAGAATCGAAATCCTAGAAGTAACACACAGACCAACCATTCTTGTACCCTGAAGTTGTATGTGACTACACGATCATAGTATTTCGTTACATCTTTTGTAGTACTAGACAAAGTAAAAAATTATATATAAATCCAACCAAAGCCACTCAGAAAGCTCTTTAAAGAAACTCTGTGGTGGGCAGTTCTGTAGAGTTAATAACCATTTGAGAGGCATTAAGACACAAATTAACTTTAAATTCAATTCCTTTGTACACAAAAATAAAAAACACCACTTACTTGCATCTGAACATTTAGTTATTTTTACATATTATACCTTTGACAATGAGAAGGTCACTTCAGGTTCTGGGGTACCTCCAATAGCATTGGGACCACTAACTATTTATGTTCATCTTCGTGCTTCCAAGTATAAAGCATTTTTGAATGACTCTAATAATATTCCATAATTTACACCAGAAGATGTTATTTTAAGTAAATCCCTTATGTAAATTTGTTCATTTTACCATTGCCACTTACTGTTTTTATAAATGCACTATTTAATAGAATGTTCTATTCCCACCCAACTGTTCTAGGCTCAACCAACTCATAGAATACTAGAATTAAAAAGATAACACTAGAAGCCCTGGCTGGTGTAGCTCAGTGCATTGAGCACGGGCCTGCGAACCACATGATCGTGGTTCAATTCCCAGTCAGGGCACATGCCTGGGTTGCAGGCCACTTCCCAGCGGGGGACTCACGGGAGGCAACCATACATTGATATTTCTCTCCCTCTTTCCTTCCCTTCCCCTATAAAGATAAATAAATAACATTTTTTAAAAAAGAAAAAGATAACACTAGAGGCTTAATATAAACAATTTTCAAGAATTGAATAATTTACCCAAAGTAGCAACAAATCTATGTAACTTTTTCAGATATGAAAAATGGTAATTCAGTTGAAAATAACTGACGTTAATTCAATCACGTTATTTCTATAGAAATTAAGCTATTTGGTTGTATACTGTTGTTTTTTTTTTTAATTTCCCATCAGGGAGAGCAACTATGCCTTATGACAAACTAGCTCTACAATTAGGTTGGTGATTATTATTTTCTTATTTTACAGCCACTTACATTTGTTTATCATTGTATGGTCAGTCTCCAGTGATATCAGTGATATCCAGTGATATCAGTAATATCAGGGGAAAACAGGGACTATTATTTAAAATACATGAAAAAGGGGGAAAAGCTTATTCATATTTTCATTATATATGTTCTCCCCATAACAGGTACCTTATATAATTTTTCTTAGTTTTTATTTTTGAACCTAATCATAAAAATATAGCAAGCCAATCAAAAAGGGAAATTCTGATACAGATTGTCCCAGATTATCTGGGCTCCAATTTTACCTCAGTTATTAATTACCTGTATAATTGCTGATAAAGACACCAAGGCTTTCTAATTTTCTATTGCTGTCTTTTTGGGTTTTTACTTTTGTTTTGTTTTATGAAAGAAAGAGGCCGTTCGATAACTCACGGTATGTGTCACAAGGTGGGCCATGAGATTAAACATTGCAAAACCCCAAAAGTTAGTTCTATCACAACAATAATATACAAAATCACACTGGTACAGATTCTATATTCAATAAAGCATATTCCCGTGTAATTTTCTCACTAGGGCTTCACAGCTCAAATACTCTGACTCTAAGTATTATCTCTGGTTTGCCCAGGCAGAGCCTATCAATTCAGAAAGTGAAAAGACCTACTCAAGATCACACAGTTAAGTAGTAAGCCTAGGACTTGAACCTGTATCTCATAAACTCAACTTCCAGTGTTCCTTCCACAAAATACACTACATCTCGTGACAAGACTGTTGAAGCAAAAATGAACAATGAAGGAGATTTTTTAACTGAAACTCTTAAGGTAAAGTGGTTTCAAATTTATAATTTTATAGTAAATTCCAAACTTAGCATGGCATGAAAGGCTTAAATGTAATAGACCCTCCTAAGCCTATTTCTTTTCATTCTTCTCTTTTCCTTCCACCCATCTATCCATTAAAAGTAATGCATTGTGTATTTACCTATTCGGCACTTGCTGTATGCCAGAGTCTACTGTAAGGTGTTAGAGCAGGAAACTAGAAGCACCCTGGTCCCTGCCCTGATGGGGTTAACATTCCACTCGCAGAGGAAGTGGCATAAAGAAAATAAAACGGGGAAGTGCAGAGGACCAGAGATCGGGTAGGGCTCTCCTACAGACAGAAGTGCCAGGGCTACTCTCAGTAGGGAAAGCTGGGGCCTGAATGATGAGAAAATCTAACCACGCAAAGGTCTAGAGGAAGATTACTCACAGCAGAGGGAACAGGAAGTGTGAAGGCTCTGGGGGTGGAGAGTGAGGGGACGAACCATTTGCAGTTCCCAGGCAGGCCACACTCCCTCTGTCCTCCATGCTTTCACAACAAGCTTCTCTTTTTGTGAACTATCCAGTGTCTGATCCACACTCCTCCCCTCTTGTCTGCCTAATTCCTCATCTTTAAAACTCAGCTCAGATATATCCTCCGCCAGGAATCCCTCTATGATCTTCCCTCTCCTTTCCTATAACATGGTATGGAATTTATGCCGCGTGTTCTGAAAGCATTCTCTACTTAACGCATATCATGTTGTTTTGTAACCATTTATATTTTTCAATCCTTTTGTTATGATTGTTATGAAGACCTTAGAGTGTATCTTCTCATTGTCTTAGGACAATGGCTAGTTAATATGTGCTCTCTCTATATATATCTATATCTATGAATATATATATGAATACGTATTCATAGATATAGATATAGATATAGGTATAGCTATATATGAATATGATAGAAGAATGAATGTTGAAATTTTAAAAACCAACAGGATTTGTTACCTGATGGCTGAACATTGATATCAGGGCCTAAAAGAATAAGGAGACAAATGAACTACTAAAATATCAGTAGAGAAGTGAATATCACCTAAGAATAAATCATTTACTGCAGTGAAGTATCTGTGATACATACCTTTTCAGACACTTGTAAGTGAAATACTTCTAGAGCTTGCTTAAAATCTGATTTATCTAAAAGTCCGTTTCCTTCTTTGTCCAATTGTTGAAAGTATTTTCCCAAACCAGACAAAATACGAACACCTTTCTTATGTAGCTGTTTTTTTAGCTCATCTGTTTAGGAAGAGGAGAGATGGAAACCAATAGTTCCTATTCACAAATGTATCAAATTGCAAATGCCTCTCACGTAAGAAAACTAAAGTTGATGTCATATTATAAAATTGCCAACCAAATCATATGTATGACTGATTTAAAAAAACTTTGGAAAATAGATTTCCTTGTAATAAAGAAGGTTAGATATAAAATTATTGTAAATATACCAGAACTATAGCACCACTGTGTGGTGAAAGTGTTATATTTTAAATGTAGGAAAATAATGTCACTTGAGCAGTATGAAAATAACCTAAATGTTACAAATAAAATTTTATTTTCTAGGCATTCTCTTCATCTAACGACACCACATTTTTCATCTCTTTCTTCTGTCTTTGTTGATACCAACTGAATTACAAAATTGACACCAGTCAAATCACTCAAAAATGATCAGTTCAAAATGTCTAAAATAGTTTGCAATTTTTCAAGTTATAACATATATGTGAAATGGCATCACAGCTTTGGAGTGTTATCCTATGCTGACACTTTTAAATTAACCCTTTCTTCCAGTAACTCATAAGAGGTTCTATTCGCAGGCCCCAGCATTTTTTTGTGGGTCATTAATCAATTTCACTTAATGAAGTTTGTGCCATTTTAAGAACATATAGTGAACTTTACTAAAATAGTTACTAAATGCAATACATTAGAGGTACAAGTCACCAGATACAATAGTGACGAATACGGTTTTGACCATGATAGAAAAAACAATTTACTAACAATGATGTCAAGAAAATTTGAGACTTCAAATACCAATTTCAGACAACTTTAAACATTTCTAGTCGTCTTACTCCCTGATTGTCTTTAAATGATAAACCAGAATTTTTTTAATTCATAAATTACATGTTGATTTCCTGTGGTTACTCCTAGACTATGAAATTGAGTGCAAGAATTGTCTGAGCCTATTATACTGTAGTAATTAAAAAATCAGACTCTAAAAATAAAATATGCAACATGTTTGAGTGTCCAAAGCCTGTATATATTACAACTATGAAAAGTTAATAGAACAGATTATTTTCCCCATTTTAGAGATGAAGAAAGAGGTACAAGAGATTTGCACAATCATATGTCTATTGAATGATAGAATTGAGGCTTCTAGTCTCAGGTCTTTTACACTAGGTGACCACACATCTCTTTAGGATGTCATCTAATGCATGAGACAAGTACTATGTTACAAAATTGGCTACATTTGATTCAGTTCATGAATAAAATCCATATAATTGAGTTCTTTCTAGAACTGTTAAATTCATAACTCAAAGAATACCAGTTATTCAATTAGAATCATTAAAGTAGGAGAAATCTTAAAAGTATTTTTAGACATATATATGTAATTAACTTACAAAAAGATAAGCAATTTGGAAATATAAATAAAATGCCATAAAACTAAGAAATATCTGAAAAATACTGCTTTAGTATGTACAAAGAAAACTGTTAAACATTTAAAATAGTCAAGAGTAAATAAAATGATACATACCTTGAATGGCTTTAAAGACCAGCCTATCATTGGCTTCTTGACTGGTTGTACCATCCTCATGTTCCACAGAATCAGTCCTGCAATTGACATGTTCACAGTGATAAAAGCACATTCTGTTTTGGTACCTTGAGTATGGAAACTCTAAGCTCTTCCCCATGCTAGATTAAATGAAAGTCTCATCAAAATTGGAAGAGTGCCAATTTAGTCAAATCCCACCTTCTATATGCTGACTTAATTCCCAGGAGGATTAAGTATATACTAAGGACTAAAATTCTTAAAACCTTCCAGCAAGTATCTTTAAGATTACATTCATTTTTTAGCTATTTTGGTGTCCTTTTAAAATATTTAAAACTATTAAATTTAAAAGCAGTTTTGCCTTATAAAGTATAAAATGTAAAAATGTTATACTACAAAGCCAAAAACTGCCTTTATTTTGAACTATACAGTAAAATGACATAGTAAATAAAAACTAACTTACAGCCAATTCATGGGATATGGACTCTGGTGCACATACAGTACAGCAATTATTAGCATTTTGAATTATACTTATTACCAAGAAATACTTGTAAGAATAGCATACTTTTACCACTAAGAATCATTCAGCAAGAATAACAGCACATAAGGATATAAAAAATAGCTGAAATAGCTCAAATTCATTTAAATGCATTTTCATTCATAGTATTATTCTTTATTATTCATATTACCAATAAATACTATTAACATGTGGAGGCTGAGATATTTTTAGTGCTAAAAAATATCACACTAAAATATGGGGGAAATATTAATATTGTACTGTATCCCATCCTTTAAATTTTATGGCTTTGTTAGCATTTCATAAAAGTGTTATAGCAAACACAAATTAATAAAGTACCTTTAACATAAAATGGACATTTTTGTTCTTTACTTGATTGTAACTATTCCCACACATGAAGTATAAGATAACACATAAAATAGACAAACATAGCTAGGCTCTGTTTTAAAAAATATAAATCTAAAGTCAAAATACTTTCAGATTGAATCTCATTTTAAAGTACTGAATAACAGTGTTTTCACTTACCTTCAAAATGACAAATGTATGTTTGACTTACCTGAATGAATCAAAAGCCATCTGATCAATATTTGTGATTCGCAGTATAAGTAATGTGCTTTCTTTTATGCTTTCTGGAAGTGTGGGATGATCAGAACTTAAAAATGTCAAGTTTGCACCCTAAAAAAATAACAAATGAATTATCTAAAGCTTAGAAAATCTGTAAGGAGTAAAACACAATTAATACTAACTTTAACTATTCTGATTATGTGACATAATGTGGTTTTATAATGATTTTTGGCAATGTGAAAAAGGTGGGATAACTGTAACTGAACAACAATAAAATGATTTCTTAAATAAAATCATAAGAAAAATTAAAAAAATAAAAGATACTGGATCATGTCAACATAAAAATAAATAAAAATAAAAACATTAGAGGAATTTGATAGTAAAAAAATAAATAAATAATACAAAGCATTTTAAAGACCAATTAGAAACCACATGGGCTTCAGTTAATAATGCAGGAAAATACAGAATAACCTCAATCAATCTCTGAATTAGAATCATCTTCTATTTAACCACCCATGTGAAAAATAATGTAAGAACTCCATTTTTATAAGAATCTGAGGAAGAAAGGATAAATTCTTTGAGGAAGTGTTTAGGAAAAGATCTTGGGGGGGCATATAGAAAAGATACGTTCCAGAGTAACATCTGGAAAGTGAAAAAATCCGCCCCCCCCCAAAATGAAGAAAAAGGTAGAATATGCCCTGGCTCGTGTGGTTAAGTGCCAGCCTGCCAACCAAAGGGTACCAGTTTGATTCCCAGTCAGGGCACATTCCTGGGTTGCAGGGCCACGTCCCCAGTAGGGGGCACATGAGTACAACCACACACTGATGTTTCTCTCCCTCTCTTTCTCCTTCCCTTCTCCTCTGTCTTAAAATAAATAAATAAAATCTTTAAAAAGAGAGAGAGAAAAAAGGTAGAATATGTCTGCCTTTCCTCTCTCTCTGTAAACAGATCTTCAGAGAAATAATAATAATAATAATAATAATAAATTTTAAAAAAGAAATGGGATTTTGTAGGGAGGAGGAAAAGATGCAAGGAGTCAAAAAAAATGAAGAGGAGGGCTTTTACCATGGGAAATACTCAAGGGACATATATCTAAGAATGAGAATGTCTAATCATAAATTGTAAGTTGCTGAGATGCTGTAGTATTAACCTCTTTCCATGTCCCTTTCAAAACGTCTGTCACATACACAAGGCATCATATGCATGGTTTGCATGCAGACTCCACCCTCCTCCCTCTTCCTTCTTTTCTTCCTTCCTTTCTTTCATGGAAATCATGAAAGAGAGCAGAATCTTACATCTTCTGAAGGGACAAGGAACAGAAATAGTGGGAATAAGGCATCAACGGCACTAAATCAGTGGGGACAGCACTCGGAGCAGGAGGTAACTGCAGTTGGGGGACCAGCACAAACATCCTTTTTGCAGGCTCTGAAATGGGGGTCGAAGCCGATTTTCTCCAGATCCCAAGACACGGACTTGAGTAATGTACATTTAATTCAAGTTTAAGATGTGAAGTTTTCCTCACCTCCAATCTCTCACCTAACAGTTACTACATCTTACTGATTCTACATCCTAAAGATTTGCTTTGTTTATTTCTCTAATTAGCTTCACAGCCACAGCTATCTGTCTAATTCAGGCTGCCATAATGTCCTTCCTAAATTTACATGTTCAGCCCAATCTGGCTCTTTATACCTAGTCTTTAATCTATTCCCCACATTGTGATCTTTCTAAATCACAAACTTAATGTCACCTCTTCCCCTTCTATCCACATCTTATCTTTCAATGACTCTCCAACACATTTCAGATAACTGTTTAGCAGAGGCTGCCCTTCAGTTCCCACTCATTCCTGATAACACTGACCTTGAACTCTACAGTCCAGACGGATTTTCCTACCCTCGCCGATCTCCCTATCCCACCTAGCTGACTCCTTCTCTAGGTGAAGTTTACATGGCATTTTCTTCAGGAAGCCCCTTGACCCCATAAAACTAAATGTGTATCACTCCTATATGAATGTTTCCCATGAGACTAAACTCAAAAGCAGAAAAAGGGTCTTACTTACTCACTGTTCTCTTTCCAGTGCCCAGCCTATGAATACACATTTGCTACCATCCCTGTGGACAGTGCTGCATTTTAATCACAAGATAACGTGTGACTATGATGACTTGAAATGCAAGAACACTACACACTTTGTGACATTATCTATGATTGACACATTCTAGAAAGATCCCTGTAATTCACCACGTGCCAGAAGTTGCATGAGGTGGGAAAGTCACAAGGATAAGCTAGCAGATACATGACAGCTCCAGAAGCCAACTACCCCTCTGTGTGGGGAAAAACATTGTGCATCCTCAGAAGATAAGCCTGTTCTAGGGGGAGCATCACCTAGTTCTATTGAAGTGGCCACTTACTCAATGGTACAGCCCTGTAAAGCCCTTAAAAATACCCAGAGACAAACTTTCCTGGGCTTATACTTCAGACTTAGGGGGCAGAGGGGAAGAAGGCAGTGTTAATGGGAATAAAAGCTGAGCCAGAGAGGCAGAACCTCCTGGGAGACATCAACCATGAGCCATTCACGCAAGGAAATGCCCCTGGCTCAGGAAGGATAGAAAATCAGCCGAAGATGAGACACCCTGGTCCGCCAGCCCCACAGGATCCCACAACACCCAGTATCTGGAATTAATTTTGTACACACACCCTTAACTTACAATATAAAAATCACCAAGTTGGTATTGTTTTCCTTTTCTTCGTCCACGCTGATGACTATAAATGTTTTTTTGAATAAAAGGAAGCACATTTGTTCTGGAAGTTAAAGGACAAAAATGCGAAGTCACTCAGCTTCTCTCAGAAGTAATCATCTTGAGAGTCGTAACGGTGCTTTATGGCATACCTATTTTTCCCAAACTGCCGATATTCATAAAGTGTAAGGGACTGGTCATGAATAAAAAAGAACCCAACCAGCTCTCTGCAAGCATCACGTCCATTTCTACAAAAAGAGAATAATATCAAAGAGTTTTCTCAGAGGAAAAAAAAGTAACTCCCTCAAATGTGTGGCAATAGCAAGGGATATGGGGAGCTACGGGGAAAACATTCCATGGCTTGCTTAAGTATGGGTATAAGGTACATTTGGATGGAGACGAGCTTTAATTACACTGGTGTGAATATGGATATACAGATTACTAATTTGATAGAAACTTCTAAGATAAAGTAAGAGATCTTTTAAAAATGTTGAGCTTGCAAGAAGCCACTCAATGATATACATGTATTAATTACCCTTTGTCCTAGAAAGTTTACAATCATTGAACAAACATGATAATTAAAAATAAACCTTTACCATTAGTATACACAAAGAATATCAAGTAGCATTATGTTTTACTGGAAGTTCGTAAGACTGAGAGATTTAAGAATCACCTACTTAGTCATCTTGAATCTATCAATAATATGTTTACTAAAACCATGAAGTTATATAAAGCAGCTTATATAAAGGTTAATTTTTAAATGGTTTATAATCTTTTAGTAGTAATATATATACCTTTTTAAAGTTCACTTCTACATTTCTTTTTGAAAGACATTTTAAACCACATTTTAAATGACTTCTAATTAAAATGCTTTTCTTTAGGTTCACATTTCCTATAACTTTTGTAACAGATTAACTTACATATATTACTCAAAAATATTCCAAAATCTCATTTTAAGTTGTTTGTGATAAATTTAACTAATCTCATTATTGTTACTTCTATTTGAAAACAAAATACATTTTATAATCCTAAGATTTAAAAGTTTAAAAAAGTCATAATTACCTTGATATGATCCTACCATCAAATTGAACTTTATGAGAAAGCATATTTTCGGTTAACGTAGAATGCGTTCTTATCCTGTTAAGGAAGGGACTAGTCAAAGAACACGTATGAGTGACCCATGGACATGGACAGTGGTGTGGGGATAGACTGTGGGAGTGGGGACAAAGTGGGAATAATTGGGACAACTCGAATAGAATAAACAATAAAAAATAAACACATTAGTCAACAATTATTTTAAAGTTATATACATTTGATATAAACAACAAAAGTACTAAAAAGTTAATATTTGGAAATGCACAAATTGTATTAGGATGACTGTATAAACCTCTTTTTTTCAGATTGTTCATTGTAACCAACACATAAGAAATAACCCTAAAATACAGTATACAAGCATGAACAACTTCTATATAGAATGAACAGTGACGTAGTGCTATAAAAGTAAGTACTGAACAAAGACAGCACTTTTGTGACCGAAATTGCTGCAGTGTGACCCAACAGGCATTTCTAGCCCTATTCCCCTTGCTTCCTTTCCACCGCAGAATTTGTTTTCTTAGGCTCTTTACTTTGAGGTGACTAAGGGACCCAGTTCTGCCCATAAACTCCCAAGAAAGACTCTGTTTTGTCCTGGTAAGAGAGTGGCATGTGAGGAGTTCCTGCCACTCGGGACGGATACGACGCTTGGAGCCTCTATGTCAGAAAGGCCAGTGAAACTGCAGGGAAGCCAGCCCAGAGCAGCACTGTCTCTGAGCCACTGAACTAAAACCAGCGGCAATCCCAAGCAGCTAGTTGTATATGAAAAATATATCCTGACTTGGTTAAACCACTATCAGTCCAGTTTTAAGTTAGGGGTAGCTTAAAACATCCCTTACGAAAATGACAGAAGAGTGAAAAAGTGGTAGATGAGGTTTTTAGCCTTGAACTTGGTCTAGCTATGAGACATACAGACCAGCTGTTTAATCTGTAGGGCCCTGAGACAACAGTGAATAATCTCACAAAGATGGCTAATTCTTAACATTCTGTTTACTAGCATTAAGCAAAACCCAAATGCATGCACTCTGGCACTCTGCTACTGTCTTCTGTACGCTAAGAAATCTAAACATTCGGTGATGTCTCTATTCACCTTCCTAAACTGTCTTACAATACTCCCTGTAGGTATAATCGCATTGCAATAATGTAAATAGTCATATGGGGGCATGGGGACCTTGAAATGTTATGCCTCTATAAAAGCTAGGTCTCTATGAAAAGTAAGTAAGATACAACCAACAAGAGCCAGTGGACCAAGTAAGTTTGTGAACACAGCCTCGAACTATAAAAGCTTGGACATCTTGATTCAATTTAATCAATTAGTATTAGTGTTTATTGAATGCCCATTCTGTGCCATAAACAATTCTAAATGCTGAGAAAATAACAGCACTAATAATAGCTACCATTTATTGAGAACTTCCTAGACACTAGTTGTTATTAAAATCACTTTAATGTGTATTGGTTCATTTAATGCTTGCAATAAATCCATGAAGTATTATTATCCCATTTCATAAATAAATTTTACAGAGCCATAATACAGTTAGTACACTGCAAGCTAGAAGAAACCTTACATTATATTGCTTCTCAAAGGTGAACAGAACTCCATTTAACAGTGATAGGCTGAAGTAACAGCTTCAAGAAGTCTAGAGTCTCCTTGGAAATACAAAATAGCCATTTATATTGTAACGGAAAGTTCCAAGTTAGGCTTCTAGGTATCTGATAAGTAGCACCAATAATCTACCCAAGTTTTTAACCAATACAGAAATAAGAATTACGCAGCTTAAGTCCAAAATATGAATTTTATTATTAATGAAACCTTTGGCAACTATGGCTTAGGAGTGCAGCAACAGGAGGCTAAGGCCTTGACATCAGAATTAAACAGACCAAGCCACTCACTCCCTCTGGGGAGGGGCGTGTAAACCTTCATGCGTGGGACAGAGTGTGGACTGCCACAGGCAGCGGTCCCTCTAGGGAAAGACAAGAGGGAGGGTTGCACTTCAGTTGCCAATTTTCCGCTTCTGTCTCTTTGAAGCAGAATTTTCTCCTCTTCCTCTAGAAATAACGAATAAGAGAGGAGGGTGAAATCCACAAACTCAAATATTCTAATCAATATCCTCATAGAGTTTTTCATAGAACTAGATTTAGACTAGCTAAATCAAAAATTTCTACTAAAGAGAAAAGGGTCTATTATGCCAAGGCAATATTTAAGATAAACAAGCTGCAAGTATTTAATAAAAAAACAATACTAATTAAAATAGAAAAATATTGAATATAACATAGAAAAATACAGGTAGATGAGACCAAAGAAAAAGCTTAGAAACCTACCATGCATTTACAACAACTTGATGTATGACATAAATGGCATTATAAGTGAGAGAAACAATGAGTTTGTGGTAAGCAGAGATTTCTCAAAGAAGATAGAAAGGATGCTAACAACAAATGGAAAGAATGGAAAACTAGCCTACCCTGAAATTAAGAAACCTGATCAAGAGAATGTAAAGGTAACCCCAGAGTAGTAAAATATGTGTCCAAAAATATAAGTGAAGGGATTTGTAACTAGAATATATAAGTGAGAATATATAAATATATAAATATATTTCACAACCAATATGAAAAAGATAACCCAACAGACTCGAAGGGAAGTTTCATATAAGAATATATTTATATGACCAATATACATATGTGAACGTGCTAAACTTCATTATTCACCAGAGAACGGAAGTTAAAATTACCATCTGGATGGAGACGTACATCCTTATAAGAACTAAGTTAAAAAATATAGACAATACCAAGCATGGGCAAATATAAAGTGCAAATACCACCCTCTTACTTCTACCGGTGACATGTTAATGGCAAGAACCACTTTGGAAAACTATTTGGCAATATTTTTTAAAGCCAAACATATGCATGTTAAATGGCCCAGCAATTCCAGTTCTAGGTGTGCACCGAGCAGAAAGGAGTACATACATTCACCAAAGGGCATGCACAAAAGTTCATGGCAGCACAACTCATAAAGAGCCAGATGTCCATCAACACCTGTACATACACTGTGATACATCTGTACAGTAAAATACTGTATAGCAATGAAAGTAAATGGCAACTACAATTAATAACACAAATAAAATGCACACCACGTAATGTTGAACAAAAGCAGCCAGGTGTAGAGTCAAAATTTCGTGCTTTCATCTAAGTGTCTGACCAGGCAACTATGACCTGTGGACAGCATGACAGAGAGGCCAACCTGCTGGGGCAGCAGAAGTGGATAGTACCTGGGAGACAGCACAGGGATGAGGGCTGGGGGTCCTGCTTCTGGCCCACTTCTTCACCTAGAGACTTGTTCTGGTTGTGAACATTCATTATGCTATACATCTAAAATGTGTACACTTTATATTTTAGTATTTCATTTATTTATACTTTAGAGAGACGGGAAAGGAAGGAGAGAGAGAGGTAGAGAAAAATGGGTGTGTAAGAAATATGTCACACCCCCAACTGGGGACCTCGCCTGCAACCCAGGCATGTGCCCTGACTGGAAATCAAACCAGCTACCTTTCAGTTCGCTGGCGCTCAATCCACTGAGTTGCACAAGCCAGGGTTAAAATGGGTTCATTTTGTGAATATATGTTTTATTTCAACAAAAGTTTACCTTAAAAAAGAGATTTAGAGATGTTCCCCTAAAGATATCCATGTGCTAACCGTCAGAACATGTAAATATGTTACCTTACATACTACGGTAAAAGGACTTTGCAGATGTGACTGAAGATCGGGAGATGAGAACATTATCCAGCATTTTCTGGGCAGGGTCAGTGCAATCACATGGGCCTTAATAAGAGGGAAGCGGACGTGCATGTGATGCAGAGGAGTGTCAGAGTGAGAGGACACAAGACAGGCTTGGCCAGCCACTGCTGGCTTTAAGGTGGGAGAAGAGGCCAAGAGCCAAGGAATGAAGGCAGCATGTGGCAGCTGAAAAGCAAGAAAACAGATTCTTCCCTGAAGCTTCCAGAGGGAATGCACCCTGTCAAGATCCTGATTTTAGGCTTCTGACCTCTAGAACTGTAAGAGAATTAATTTGTGCTGTTTTAGAAGACTATTTGTGGTCATTTGTTACAGCAGCAATAAGAAATGAATACATGATACATTCGAATACTTAGAGTTATGAAAACTAAAGCTTCAAGAAAATAAGACAAAAAGATAAAAGTTTTAAGAAAATAGCTGCCCGACAGTTAGAGCTGTCTGAAAATATACAAGAATTACTACAGAAACTGGTAGATTAGAGCTGAGGCTCTAACACTCTGTCTATTAGAGCTGAGGCTAGATGTCAATAGGCAGTGAAGCTGTTGGCAAATTAAAGTGAACTACACCAGACTGTGAAAGTTTACACCAATCTAAAGATTTTATAAACTACAAAGTAAATGCAAAAGAACAATAACTTTTAAACAACACCAACTTTGAATATATTATGTATCAATGAGCTTTGGCCACTATGTATTGTGTACATACCAAAGTCTCAGTTAATGTTATACATTTTATGCAAAAGGAGATACATATTATCTCCTAAGGTTGTGGCTATTACTCCTAAATCACAAATAAAAACCTGAAGATTAAGGTCAGAAATCTTTTTTTTATTATTTTTTTTTTAAGATTTTACTTAATTATTTATCTTTAGAGAGGAAGGAGAGGGAGAGAAACATCAATGTATGGTTGCCTTTCGTGCGCCCCCTGCTGGGAGTTGGCCTGCAAGGAACCGGCCTGCAACCCAGGCATGTGCCCTGACTGGGAATCGAACCGCGATCATGTGGTTCGCAGGCCCGTGCTCAATTCACTGAGCTACACCAGCCAGGGCTAAGGTCAGAAATCTTTATCCCAATATCTTAAAGTGGAAGGAGTAGAGACTAAACTCCAAAAATTCACTTATCTTTCAAGAGAAAAAAGCAAAAACTTTCCCAGTTGGACACAAAGTAAGATTTTAAATGATACATGTACAAACAGTACATCCTAACTTTATACACATTAAATCTTACTTTGTTTCATGTAGTGTTCTTTTCCTAAGTCGAAGAGGCGCTATGTTTGAATCTGGAAGGATAAAAGCACTTTCTTGTTTCTCCGTAGATAAATTTTGTTCTGGATCACTGATTACAGCCCTATACAGCAAAATCCAAAGTTCAACGGTTAAATGGGACAATCTATTGTGCTAGCATTCACATATTTGTAAGCAGTTTTGAAAAAGCCCATATAGGAATGCAAATTCACACTGCTATCAGAATTACCTATCTGTTAGATATTAAATGAGTAATTACTTTGTGGTGGCGTGGTTGGGGGTAGAAATATTAATAAAGTGAGTTCACAAGATAATGAAAAGAGATGCACTGGAGATTATAATAATTATTTCAATTTACAGAAAAACATGCAGTGGAATATCATTCTTTTTGCCACCTAATGAAATAATTTTCTTCAAAGCTAAACTTAAGTCTTACTTCTGAAATCTCCCAGTATTTACGTGTTGTCAGGCAATTTAGCTCAGCAGGTGCCAAAACTTTATATAGTTTTTAAGGGTTATTAAACTCAGATTATGTTTTGCAATTCATATGATTAGTCCCACAGTTCCCAAATGGTATACCAAGTCACCTCCGGGATGCCCCAGACACTTCCCAGGGACACTGCAAGGTATTTTTAATTTTCAGGAGAAACACAGTATTTGATACTTATTAGACACCACAGGAATTATTAGCGTCAAGTAATTTACAGTTTCAATAAGACACACTCCTGTCTCATCTTCGAAAAGCTGGGCTTCCTACCGTCCTGTGATAAAAAGCAAGCGCCATGCGAAACAGAAAGTGGGAGTGCCAGCATGGTAGACAGTCCTGAGGTTGGAGACACTGTGCAGTGCCCCGGATGGTGCATCCACCCCATTAGTAAGTGGTCATGGCTACTTAAGAATAAAAATATATATACCTTCTTTTAATTTACGTGTATTATTTTTTCCAATAGCCATTAAATTGTTAGGAAGTAAATATTCATTAAGTTGTTTGGATAAAAATATTTAATAAGTGGAACTGATGGGTATTTCTATTGGCCTAGGAGTACTGTGAAAAAAACTACTAAAACACCATCAGTGCATTGAACAGAGAAAGTGTGGGAATGTCTGAGTTGGCCACTGCTTGACCGACCGAGGATATGGGCTGTCAGCCATAAGAAAATATCTAATGAAGACTTCCTGGATGCACTTCTGGTACCAGACCAACTCTCACCGAGACAGGTGGTCTATCATCACTTGCTCCTCAACAGTCTGTTTCTTCTTCTCAACAGCCACAATCTCCTGATAAGAGAAAATAAAGAAAATCTCACTGTCCGGAAAGCAGAATAACACTATGGTTAACACGAGAGGCCTAAAACCTAAACCATTCATGGTGCAGGAAGCTGAAACTGAACTGAAATCATTCAACCCTATACCGAAACTAAAAACAAACAAAGGCATCCCATTATTAAAAGGGCACTAATATTTTCCACACATGTAATCCATTAATAAGCCTTGATCAACTTTTCTCAATTAATGCTTTGACTAAACTCTCTTTATAACATTGTTTGCTTTTCCAAAATTATCTCTACTATACTTTGGGTCACATCAGACTGGTGAGTAGTCACTCAATTCCAATTAGATTATGCTGTAACTAGAACCACTAAAATGTTTCTTCTGAAGGGCAAATAAAACCAGTTAAAAAAATTAAGAAGTCAAATAAAACTTGTTCCACTTTTATTTTTTAGTTCATCTTTATTGTATATTTCCATTACCATTTAGTCTCCTTAGACCCCTTCCCCCCGACCAACCCCCACACTGTTGTCCATGTCCACGAGTCTTTCTCCATTTGGCTCAATCCACCCACCCCCTAACTCTCCCATCACTAGATGTCACCCTGCTCTCCATCTGTGAGTCTGTCCCCATTTCCCTTGAATTCAAACTTGTTCTATTTTTAGAATGTAAATTACCATCACCCATCCCCCCTCTATCATTTCAATAAATGAAATCAAGTAAGGTAGTGTTGCTTAAGATGAAGACTTTGCAACTTTAGAGAGAGTACACTATTTAAAAGTGATGCAAAATTCAAATAGGAATAACTAAAGACATATTATAGAAACAAAAGGTGGAAACTCCTAAGAAACAAGGAAAAGCTGAGCACAATTATATAAATGTTAGTCTATAATTGAATTTAGATTTTTGTTTGGCAGAAATTTAAGATGTATACTTTATACATCCAAATATGCCCCATATACATACTTTAATACGTAATGGCATCTTGTATTCTTAAGCTAGTGACACTTCATAATGACTTTTAATGATTTTTTAAAGTTAGAACTGTGTAATTACAGGTAAGCAAGGTACAGTTTATATCAAAAGGTGATTCAGAAAATGAACACTGACTAAAATGTGAAATTGTATATGAAAGAAGATCATCCAGAACACAGATGTAAAACCCAGAACAAGCAAAAAAGGTAAGATTAATAAATATAGAGCCCATGCAGAAAGCCCACCTTAACTGCTGACATTTATGGTGGATTACATTTTGCAGAGAAGGTTAGAGCCACTCTCAGGCACTTTGATTTAGAGGTCTGTGTAAACATAAAGCCGATTAGAAGCAGAAATCAACTGATGTGAAGACTCTGATACCAGTGAAAAATGTCAAGCAAACTAGAAGAGATGAACATGAAAAAAACACACACTCACCGCTTCTGTTGTCCAGTAAACTAACTAAAATTAAACTTAAAAGTTGTCACCTACATTTTAAAAATAAATACTAGCTTTTTATGTACTCAAAGTTAACTTACATAAACACTTCCTTGAAAAAACAGATAAATGAGTACTACCACAATTAAGTGAAATACACTTGATAGTAAATTTATATATCTTGCCAGTAACAAAGTAATTGTAAATAGAAGAAATCCAGTAATACCCAGATGGCTTCGGATTATACCAAGAACAATACCCAATGGACCTTAAATACATATTGGTGATATGCGTTTAAAGTATAACTTCAGACCCATCAATAAAGCTTCATTTGAGACACTATTTTTGCTTTATAAAGTAACTGCTTTATTTTTTAGGATGATTCTGTTATATTCCTTATTCTATTAAGCTTAACTATCTAGATAATAATAGGCATAGAAAATAATGTGTTTGTGATTTCAGTAAAAGAACTATGACAAGTTAGCAACTTGGAACATCCAGAAAAAAATCAGTCCACCTGGTCGAGATTGATTACACAAGGCTGTCAATTCAGAAGACCATCATTCTGCATGAGTATGACCAAAAGAAAACACATATTAAACTTCCTCCCCTCAATGATAATGAAAATGTAACTGGCTAAATCCATATTGCATTATTATTATTTGGTTTATCTAAACAAGAATTTTCCCAACTTTTGAGCCAACACACATTGGTATTCCATCAATCCATTACAGGTGTGCCTGAGATTTTAATCACCCGGGTGTGTCTCGGGTGGCCAGTGGGCTCCAACTTTGAGCAGCTTGGTCTGACGGGTGGTGGACACCCAATGCGACATAAAGATGATGCATCGTAGAATCACATGTTTGAAACTTATAACTTTATTAACCAATATCACCCCAATAAATTTAATTAAAAATAAACATAACATTAAAGAGTATCTATTGAATAAAAAATAAAATTTTATTTTAATGTCAAAAATATGGTGTAATTATCTTGTACCAGGACCAGACTAAACAATACTCACTTAACAATATAATTGATTTTCTAAAAGATATATTTAATATTGAGAGTCTAACTTCTAAGTTTTGCTTCCCTCTTCCTAAAGAGCATTTACTTTACTCCTGTTCTTTTCTTTAACTGCTCTGAATTTCTCTAGTTTTCTTAGCTTCTGACTTAGAAAAAATAACCAGACTACTTTGGGGGAGGGCCAGTGCCAAATAAGTCCACCGATATAAATAGCAGCCAAGTAAAATTTGGAACATTATAAACAAAATTTTTACAAACTCCAAAAATTTTAATTTCTCCACAGTAAATATACCAAACATCAATCACTTATAAACATGAGGACTCAATTTGCACATTAGTGAATGTTCACCTCAGTCCAAATTCAATTGCTGAAATTATTTATTCAATTATAAACCTGTAAAATCTTGCAGGGCAAATTATCTTACCCGCCACCACGTAAGTAAATATACTGCCAACTTACGGCGTCAGATTTTCTCCCCCGCTGCTGCGTGCGGTGAGGGCTGTCTGCGTAGCGCTGCTGTAAGAGGGCCTTCCGATCCAGAGTGGTAAGGTCAGCCGTGAACGCTCCTTCTTCCCCTTGTGCACACTGTACATGAAAGCAACAAGTAAACCTCATATACATACTTTGCATATTTGTTTTTAACAACAACAAAAAAGGATTAAAGACCCACTGAACACATCAGTGGTTATTTGTGTAGGGCGTAATAGTAGAAGCTCAGACCATCAGACTTCCTGTTGGAATTCCACTCTTCCACTTTCTAGCTAGACGACCTCCCTGCTTTGATTCACACAGGGCAATGGGGATTCAAACAGGAATTAATAAAAGTAACTACTTTGCAAACACACACAGAAAAAGATTAAATGAGATGACACATGTCCAACACTTAAAAAAGCACCCAACATACGATAAGCATTAAATAAAAGTAGTAATAACTACTATAACTATTCCTGTCCGTTTAAGTCTTTGTAAAGTTAATGAATGTGGACATGTCCACTCCTTTACAAACTTAAATTTGGAGCTCAAGTACAAAAAGAGGGGGTATATCCTTTGAGGCGAAGATCCCCTGGGGTCCTGAAGAGATACGCACTACATTCTTCTCTGATTATAAGATATGCTGATGTTCCATTAACAGTAGCAAAGGGGTTCCAGTAGAATAATCACTGACGAAAACTTGTCTTGTTTTTGAAACTCTTGTTTAAGAGATTTCACACCTTAAAATGCTAATTATAATCCTTTAGAGTTCTTATGAATCATAAACTAGTTAATCTAAGTAAAATACTTAAAACAGTCCGAGGCACACTTATTATAAGTAATAGCAAGGCATATTAGACAAAAAAAGATGTTTCTATAATATGTATGCTCTTTTTATAAAGCCTCATACATTACCTTGTCCTCTATCTTGTTTCTTGGAGATGGTTGATGTGTGGTATTTGATTTTGTCTTTTCTGCATTCCTCTGACTATACTGTTTATACCCTTCGTCCATTTCAGTTTTGCACTGCTGATATTTTTGCTTATAATTTCCTGTTGTTGCTGGCAAATCTTCAGGTACAATGTCCTGCACCTAAGGCAAAAAGAAAAAGTATGCTGTCTACCAGAAAAAAATCAAAATAATTATTAATCTGTCGTATTAACATGAATAGGTTTATCACTTACCTTGACATTAATATCTATGTTCTCAACAGAAGTGGTAGTTAAAACATTTAGCTGTTCAGCATCACTAAGCAGACAGAACTGCTCAAAACAGGCACTGGCCTCCAATGCCAGTAAGTCGGAACCTTGTTTCCCAGTGAAAATCACCCCTGGTTCTAAAATAATTTGAGAAGACAATGAGCAACTTTCCTTTGTTTTTAGAAGTTCTAGATAGGCCCACAAAACCTCCATGGTCAATCATTTCTTCCAGAACAGTCAGAGGAATTACAGATCACTAATACTGAGAAGTACTGGCTGCCATTTCCAGAATATTAAGATATTCTATCTCCTGGTATTTTTTGGTTCCCTGCCACACTTCCATGGAAATGAGACATAATAGAGCCAGAGAATAAGAGAAACCAGAAGCATTAAACAAACCCCAGGGCATATGTATTGGCCCACAGAGAGGCAGTCACTTCAAAAGGAGTATAATGCCAGTACAACCCTTGAAAACTACTGATAACATCCAGGTCTAACCCAGAAGAGAAGGATGAGGCACCGCTTCAGGGTGAAAACCGCAGCATGATACAGACTAGTGTACTATCAGCACAGTTATCCACAGTGCGACTGAGGAGAACATGAATAGAGCCACTTAGGTGAACAAGACTAACAAAGACAGAAAAGTAAGCCGTACTCACAGACTACTCAGAACTTGTGTTCACAATGTGAAATAAAAAGCATTATTTCATAATGTGAAATAATGAAATATTATGTGAAGTATAAATATGTCCCAAGGAGATACCTTGAAATTAGTATACTTATTTATTCTATGGCATACTAGTAACCTAAAGAATGAGTCAGTTTCTAAGAAACAAATACTATATTGTTAAACTACCAAGATCTGATCTACTATTCTGCCATAATTTTTAGATTCCTGGATTCCCTATTAGGATAAACCTGTACTTTACCAATTTTATAGGACACCTTAATAATACCATTCCTATATGAGAACAAAATGTAAAACAAAGTCCAATTATTTCACCAACATTATTGTTTAGGATGTTAATACATATAAAATACTTAAATAACATATAGACTAAACCTAATGAAATTTCTGGATTAAATACAGTGCTAAAATGCACACCATAATTCAGAATGTTGGTAATAAGAAATAAACACTAACCAGATCACTCAGGTGATGCTGAGTATATGGTATTTGACATGGTGTGACCCAATCAAGAGCAGGAGATAATTTGGTGGGTCAAAATGAATATGCGCTGTACTAAGTGGAATATATTTTTTAAAATCCTAAAAATAAAATTAAATGAAACAGTATATGCTACAATACATGTAATATTGTATCCAAATGTTTGTTATATTAAATACTAAATAAAAATTACCTCTTCATCAGAGTCAACAAGGCTTCCCAAATCAAGTCGTGGGACCCTGAAAGAAATAATCTATGCAGACCATAACTTAAAAATAAGACTTTAATAGTTGAAAATTACATATGCTGACTCATAAAAAGGTCCACTGAAGCCAGTGGTGTGCTGATGCCTACCACCTCTGCTAGCTTTTGTTAAATGTTCAGTAATTTTTTAGCATATTGTTAACATAACATCATTAAAAAGAAAATTACATAAACTTAAGAGTTAAATAAGTTATATAAAAACAAAAGTAATAAATACTCAAAGTCATTACTTGTCAGTGATGTTATGATATTTCACTACTACTTGTGCCCTAGGGGTTATTATACCTATACCCGTATGGTAAGATAATGGTATACATCTCTCCAAATCTGTGTTCAGTGTTATTACATAGATAGCTTGAAATCAACCACAGTGGGATTATTTACACAGAAATTGGCAAATGCTATGAAGCAGGACTTGATTTCTTACTTTGTTGATGTCTGAGACTTTAAAAAGTGGTGGAGAAAATGTTAATAATGCAGACTAAACTTAGAAGTGTACCATGTCTTGCCCCGGCCAGTGTGGCACAGCCAGTTGGAACATTGTCCCATGAACCAAAAGGTGGAGGGTTCAATCCCCAATCAGGGCACATGCCTGGGTTGTGGGTTCAGTCTACTGTCAGGGCATATTTGGGACACAACCAATCAAAGTTTCTCTTCCATTGCTGTTTCCCTTCTTCAGTCTGAATGTATCCTTGGGTGAGGGTTAAAAAAAAGTGTATTTTGTCTTAACTGACACACCGTGAAGAACAAAAAACAGAAATAATGTTCCAGTATTCAAAACTATCACTTGGTTCAGCAAAGAAATCATATCATCCCACAGTAACTGAAAATATCAACCAATATTTATGTTGGAACTACATTGGTGAATCAGTTACAGCCATTGGTTGACTATAGCTACAAGAATTCAACAAAAAACAAAGATATGTTTCTGTGACAATCAATTCACTACATGGAATTTCCAATAAAAACTTTATATGTTTTATATAGTGTTTATAAATTGCTTGCTACATATCCTTTATATCTGTAAAATTTATAATCAATTTAAAATATACTTGATTATTGATAATTAACAATTGAAATTTATATGAAATTTACAGTACAGTTTCAGAAAACCAGTGGTTAAAAGCATTTGCTAGCACACACTGCCGGTTGTTACACACTCGACATCCTGTATCTAGTGCTTGCGCCTAGCTCCATTCATTGCCTAGAGGAGCATCCGGGTACCTATTATGTAGAATCTCAAGAAATTTCTGATACTTGCCAATTTCATGTAGCTCAGCTTAATAATAGTTGGTTTTAATTTCTATTTTCCAAGATGCCCTATAATCTAAAATACTGCAAAGGACATAAAAACATATACTTCCAAATTTTAAAAGAAAAAATTATAAAGCATATGACCAGCCAATGTATCATAGTTCAAAATAAAATCATTTTAATAAGATTGATAAAGTTGTCATATTCCTCAAAATAAGTTCCAATCAAATTCATTTGGACTATCCTAGTTATAAAATGCAAAATTTTATATATCTCTTTAATAAATGCACTTAGCTGAACTTTCTAAGTAAAGCAATATTTATATATTTTCAAGAATATATAAGAACAATATTAAATAAAATAAAAAGCGGGAGAAGTATGATCCTTAATCCTACCATCCTACATAAGAGTTACTTTAATTTTGGCATAATAACTTCAGGCCATCCACATGCATATAAATTTTTCTGTAGTTGACAATCATAGTTATATATATACATATTTTACTTTCTTTTTATCCTTATCAATAAACATTTGCCCATTAAACAGCTCAAATGTTTTTAAAAAGTGACTTACACAGGAAAGGAAGGAGGATTCTGGATTGCCCATGATCTGGAAGTCCATCCATGCTTTAATTTTTAAAAAAAACGAATCAGTATTTAGACTTCATTTATACTTTAAGAGATAAACAATGAATCAATGCAATATGGCTAATTGTAACTCTTCTTAGTAAACTATATTAGAAATATTTATTAAGTCCCTCCCAACTATGCTCGAAACACAGAGACAGAAAGATAAGCAACTTACTGGGTTGGAAAAAAACTGCTACGTTTTTTTATACCATGGCTCTCACAGTGCTTAGTGGTCTTTTAATTCTAAACAATTTTTTTAGATTGTATTGTGACAGCTGTCTTATCACCATGCACTTGAAAAAAACTTATCAAAACTGGTTAATTTTTGTGCAGCCATTTTAATATTGAAGATGGAAGAAGATTTTCAGCACATGGTGCTTTATTATTTTAAGAGAGGTAAAAATGCAACTGAAATGAAAAAAAAATAAAATATTTGTACAGTGTATGGGGAAGTGGCTGACCAAACATGTCAAAAGCGGGTTTGCAAAGTTCACTGGTACTACTGACATTTTGGCCACACAATTCTTTGCTGTGGGGCTGTGTTGGGCATTTTGTTAGCAGCACCTCTGGCATCTACCCACTAGAAGCCAAAAGCAGGAGATAGCTGACATACTCAACTGTCCAAATCAATAAAGTTATTGATGAAAATGAAAAATATGTCTTATTCGACAGAAAAAACTAAATGGACTTTTTGGCCAGCCCCACAGATAATTCCTACCTGCAGTCCATCTGCTGAGGAAGACACTCACTCAGACAACAATGGGAAAAATAAGCACTATGACAAAGCAGCTACATATACCATGTATGTCCAACCTCGTCTAGGGAATTGATGAAATTTGTAAAAGCAAAAACAACCATTACACGGAGCTCTGCAGGGGGAGTGGGAGTTAGCTAGAGGAAGAGAGAAGACAGGGAACTGCTTCAGCAAGAGGAGCAACTTGTGTTGAACGAGCCCCAGGGAGGAGCCCTTGCAGAGGGTACAAACCCAGAGTGTGAGGAAGTGATGGCCAGAGCAGTTACTTTGTAACAGAAGTAAAGGAACTTGGACCTTGTCCCAAAGGTAAAACAGTACAGACTTTAAGCAAGGAAATGACAAATAAATACATGTATATATTTGTAAATATTCAGTCTTACTGCCCCCCCAAAATTGTGCAGAGAACAGAAACTTATAGTAAGCTTAGCCACTGTAATAAGAAATACGTATGAGTCTTAAGGAAAGTTGAAGTTAATAAAAACAGGAAATAATTCACCCGGCTTATTCTGAAATATCTAACTAGTCTTTTTTGTGATTCTCACAGCAAATATAGAGATGATATATAAGACTGAGCTTCATCATTCTGACCACAAGAGTAAGAGAAAACAAATTTGCCCTTGTATCAACTTTGACATGACATTGTTTTAAATACTATCCTAATAAATAGTCAAAATGTAGATACAGAAAATCATAAGATTATTTCAATGTAAGTATATTTTAATATATAATAATCAAATAAAATATATATTAGTTATATTTAATTAACTTTATATAGTGATAAAATAATATACAGAGGGCCCAGCAGAACTAAGGCCTGCTTGAGCCTGGTTGGCAGGGTAATAATATGGGTGTAATAATTTATAGTTTTAAATTGAACACTCCACCTAAAATGTGATATGGTGTGCTTGAGTGTAATGTTGTTATGTTACAGAATTACATGCTTATGGTTTTGTAATAAAAGAGTTTGTAATTTTAAAAAGGCATTATTTGTGCCAGACCCTGTAATGTAGCAGTACATTTTCATCACACATCAAAGATTTTAACTGTACTTGGGAACACCATGACATCAACTAATTGTAGTAAGAAAATCCAAACAGAATTTAGCTGTAGTTGTCATAGTCATGATTATCATCATTATTATTCCCCAGAAAGAGCTTTAATGGACTTGTAGACAGTCTTCTGAAGTCACAGGAGTAAATATTTTTGAAATGGTAGTTATCTTTCTTTTGTGCTAGCCAATTTGATGCTAGCCAATCCAGAAAAAAGATAACTTACAGTTGATAAATTTCAAAGCCAATCCAGAATACAAAATTGAGTTAGCCAACCCAGAATAACAAAGAGTTCCTAAATTCCCTAGGGCCAGGAGGCAGCAAACTCTGGCCCAGCTGTTTCTACAGATGAAGTTTTATGGGAACACAACCAGGCTCATTTATCTGCAGGTTGTCTGGATTCCCACTACAACAGCAAATGGGAGCAGGTACAACTCTACAGCCAAAATATTTAAAGCTAAAAATATATACTACCTGGCCTTTCATTTCAGATGTTGGATTATTTGTGTAATCTCCATAAGGGTACATTAGGTTTCCCCCTTTGCGTTGTACATTTTACATAGGTTTACAAGAATTTGTAAGGGTACGTATACTATCTTTTTCAAGCCATTTTCTGTTACTACTTAAAATTGTTATTATTATGACTACATAATATTCTATCTAAAGGTTTTGCCACACTTTGTAGAATATTTTTCAATTGAGGACTGCTGGTCAAGATGGTGGCATAAGTAAACACAGCTTGCCTCCTCTCACAACCACATCAAAATTACAACTAAAATATAAAACAATCATCACTCAGAACCATCAGAAATTGAGTTAAATGTAAGTCTGATGACTATGAGATTAAAGAAACCACATTCAACCAGACTGGTAGGAGGGGCAGAGACATGAAACAGTCTGATCCTACATCCACATGTGGTGGAAAAAATTTGGAAGGATATCTCAAAAGCAAAGAGTCACAGCAATACACCAGAGCCCTATCCCAGGGTTCCAGTGCCAGAAAGATAAGTCCCTATAACTTTTAGCTGCAAAAATCACTGGGGACTGAGTTGGTAGAAGGAAGTTCTAGAGACCCAAGTAGTTCCTCTTAAAGAACCCATACATGGACCTACTCAGACTCACTCCCTCTGAGCTCTAGCACCAGTATAGCAGCTTGAAAGGCACCAGTGGCATATAGGAAGAAACTGAAGTATCTTGCACCAAGGTGAGAGCTCAGGGACAGCTTTCTCCCAGACAGAAAGGCAGGCAGAGGCCATTGTCTCTTTTCTGAACCCTCCCCAAACAGAGCCACAGAGCTGGCAGGGAGGTGCCATATCTGAGACTCCATCAACCTGGCTTAACACTATTGCCCCACCCTGAGATCCCCTAAGACTATATTCCACCCAGATTATGGGCCCACCCAAGCTGTTAACTTCCATATGCATGGCTGGTCTTGGCTCATGTTTCACATCTTCCTAAATCCTCTCAAACAGGCAACAACTGGCCTCAGTGATCACCCAACCCCCATACGTCTTGATAAGTGTCCCAGGCCCCAATATTAGCAACAGCCATCCTAGATTCACAGTTTGGCTTCACCTGGGAATCTCCAAGACCAGCACAAGTAGCAGCCATTTCAGATTGTTTTGTAGCCCAGGATGGCCCTGAGCAAAATACAGATAGGGGCTGACCTTGGCCGGCACCACCCAGGAAACCCCAGAGCCCGCATACCCAGTGGACAGTTACAGACCATGTCAGACATCACCAGCCAACCCCTGCACAGCTTATCCTCCACAGAGGATGGATGTTGGCAGTTAGTGGTCACAGTCAATCCTTGCAGCTGCCATTGACCTGCCAACAAAAATCAAGGCTCAACTACAAGAGGAGGGTGTACTCAGCCTACAGGAAGGGTGCGCCTTGAGTACCCAGCATGGGTGCTGGGAAAGGTCGTGCCACTGGACCCTACAGGACACCTACTACATGAGGCCACACTATCAAGACACAGAGTCATGGCAGCTCTACCTAATACATAGAAGCAAACACAGGGAGGCTGCCAAAATAAGCAGACAAGGAAACATGGCCCAAATGAAAGAATGGATCAAAACTCCAGAAAAAGAACTGAACAAAATGTAGATAAACAATCCATCAGATGCAGATTTCAAAACACTGGCTATAAGGATGCTCAAGGAACTTAGAGAGGACCTCAACAGCATAAAAAAGATCCAGTCAGAAACAAAAGATTCAATAATTGAAATAAGGAACAATTTACAGAAGAACAACTTACAAGAAACAACAGTAGAGTGACTAAAGCTGAGAATCAAATCAACGATCTGGAACTTAAGGAAGTAAAAAAACAATCAATCAAAACAACATGAAAAAAGAATCCAAAAAAAACCCCCCAAACCCAAGGATAACGTAAGGATCCTCTGGGTCAACTTCAAGCATTCCAACATTCATGTCATGGGGTGCCAGGAGAGAAGAAAATGCAAGAAATTGAAAAACTATTTGAAAAAATAATGTAAGAAAACTTCTCTAATTGGGTGAAAGAAATAGACATGCAAGCCCAGGAAGCACTGAGAGTCCCAAACAAGATGGATGCAAAGGGGCCCACACCAAGACACATCATAATTAAAATGCCAAAGTTTAAAGATAAAGAGAGAATCTTAAAAGCAACAACAACAAAAAAAGAGCAGCTAGTTACCTACAGGGGAATTCCCATAAAACTGCCAGCTGATTTCTCAAAATACATTTTGCAGGCTAGAGAGGATTGGCAAAAAATATTCAAAGTCATGAAAAGCAGGGACCTACAGCCAAGACCACTGTACCCAGCAAAGCTATTATTTAAAATTGAAGGACAGGTATAGAGCTTCCCAGACAAGAAAAAAACTAAAGGAATTCATCATCACCAAACCACTGTTATATGACGTGTTAAAGGGACTTAAGAAAAAGAAGATCAAAACTATGAACAATAAGTGGCAGTAAATACACATCTAAAAACAACAAAACCTAAAAAGCAAACTAAGCAAACAAGATGAACAGAGACAGAATCATGGATGCAGAGAGGGTTTTGATGGTTGCCAGATAAGAGGAATTTAGAGAAATGGGTAAAGAGGTGAGGGGATTAAGAAGTACAAATAGGTAGTTACAGAATAGCTATGGGGATATAAGGTACAATACAGGAAATGGAGTAGTCAAAGAACTTACAGGAATGACCCATGGACATGACAATGGTTGGTGGATTGCCTGAGGGAGTGGGGGCTGCTGGGTGGAGAGGGGCAAAGAGGGAAAAATCGGAACAACTGTAATAGCATAATCAAAAAAATATTATTAAAAGAAATAATAATAATTGCTACTATAGCCTAATACACATGTCAATCTCATTTTTTTTAAGTGTGGCACCCATCTGCAATGCACCAACTGGACTTCTGAGTACTCTCAATATTACATTTCCTCCCCAATTTAACCGAGGCATAAGGGTATATCATTATGTTAATTTTCATTCCNGCTGCTGGCTCCGCCCCTCTTACCGTCCCCGTTGAACGGTTAGATGTAGTCGGACTTCCGTATAATTCAATTTTCTGTCCTTTGGTTGTGTCTTTGTTTCTCCAAACCTTTGTTGTATTCAAACTTGGTTGTGGGAGAAGGCACAGTGTTTCCACCTATGCCTCCATCTTGGCGGAAGTTCCTCGATCAACTTCTTTATATTCTTATCTCCCACATGAATTTATCAGTTGATATTTGTAATCATATTTGAAGCATTAAGTCCCACTTTTTCAAAAAAGTTTATGCATTATTTCTATCTTTTACTTCCAATTTCAGAAATGGTAGCTGATAATTACAATAATGATACTTTGCTGTTAAACTCTAAGAAACAATAACCTGGACATCTGGGATTATTTTTTCTTAAGGAACAAGAGTTCTGAAAAAAAAAAACCAGGAACATGTCCCCTAAATCCAACACCAGGTCTGGACCTTTCTAACAGGGAGATGAAGGTGTTAAGTTTAAAGGAAGACATTATTTGGGCAGGAAAAAAAGGTAATTTTAGAAATCTTTCTTTTAAAGAACTTAAACCATGAGCTTTCATTAGCAACCAGGAAAAAAGTTGTTACTATGATAAGCAAATAGTGAGAAAGAATGTAATACTGTACTTGATCTTTTGACTAATAAGAAGTCTCCTCTGATTCACATTATCAAGCACTTCAGTTTGTTTTAACACATAATATTGTAAAACATTAGAACGCCAAAGTACCACCTTATTATAAGCTGTAGGAGACCTTTCTGCCTGGCATGGGCCCAGCTCCCACTGGAAGATGCACAGGACCCACGCCCACGGACAGGTTCTCCCGTGGGGGATCGGGCCTGCTATGTACCTAGGATGCTTTCAGTCTTGCTTTTTGCTAAAAACTCCCTCACGGGATTTGTGGCAAACATTTACTGCAGAGTAACTTCCTAAAAACCATGCTAAACCTTCCAAGGACCAGTGTAACCAGTTCATTCACTTTTGCCCTTTTCATTTGCAAATATCCCACTTCTGTGATGTAATTAGCGGCATTGGCTCCTTTGTTTTCTGTAAAAGATAACCACCTAAAGCATCCTGTGCATAGTAAAGGAGGACCATCATGTTAATGTGCCAAGATACCCAATAAAGGTTGTTCCCAGCAAGGGCCAGGGCTTTTGCTCCCCTTGAGAGAAAAGCCATGCCTGCCCTTTTGCTTCACGGGACTAGGTAGTCCTTGAGAATGTCTCATTTCATCCATAATGATGCAAACACTGCAGGCCAGTGTCCGCATCAATAAGGGAGATGGCGGAACTCAATAGAGAACACAGATCTTGAAGTCAGCATTGAACTTCAAAATCCTGGCAAGTCACTTATCTCTGTCAGCCTCACTTTTTTCATATTTAAAATAAGGTAAAAAAAAATCCTACTTCAAAAGTTTATTGTAAGAGTTAAGTGACATAAATTATTAGAACATTTATCACGGCTCACGGACAAGCAGTAGGCATTCAATATTTGGAATAAGAACAGCGAGGAAATATACATCACTTTTATGTGTTTCTAAACTAAACTTTACGTACACCCAATTACGTGGTGGATGGAGGAACAAAATAGCTTTAAACGTCCTTAATCAATGATATACACAACAGTGTATAACAGAAGTTGAGAAGAATAAAAGTCACAATAATAGAAGCCCAGATTTTCTTCCTACCTAGTTAACGCAACATATGAATTAAAATATTCATATTTTATTTTTCTTTCTACTGTTTTTATTTTTTATATTTTCTGCAGACACACACAGATAATTTTTAAATAATAGTAAGAAAATAGCAATAGCTTAATATTTTAAAATAATACTAAATTCAAGCAGTTACCAATTTTCAAGTAATGATTACCTCCAAGTTTAGAGGTTCAATTCTTTAAATCAGGGAAATATTGATCTTACATATTTGTGACTATAAGTAGCCAGAAAACTTCAAGAAAGGGGTCAGAAAGTTATTTAATGACTCAACTACAAGAGGGAAATTACATAGCACACCTACTTGCAGTGGCTTCTTTCTTCCAGAGAATGACTGAGTTTGGCTCCTAGAAGCGGCAACTGTTTTAACCTCTAAATCCATTCAAGTTCTTGTTTAGATTGTGCAGTATACCTTGAAAAAGACAAATACACACACTCACACATATATATATAAATATAATAATCCCTACCCTAATTTTAAGTAAACCATATAAATTACATAATAATATGTCATAGAAACCCTGTAGTCACTTTTCCTTCTTTCACTGAACTTAGGTAACTATGGTGGAGCAATTACATTATGTGAGGAAACATTTATGGGGTAAATTCTAGTCTGAATAATGGCCCCCCTAAGATGTTGATGTCAAATCACCCGACCCTATGAATATGTTACCTTACATGACAAAGTTCAGGGTTCGGAGGTGAGATTAAGTTAAGGGTTTGAGATGTGGAGATTATCCTGGTTTAGCTGGTGGGTCCACCAGAATCACCAGCGCCCTTATAAATGGGAGACAGAATGATCAGAGTGAGAAAGAGAAGATGTCAGGGTGGAAGAGAGGTCACAGAGAAACAAAGGCACTTGCCACTGGCTTTGAAAGGGGAGGAAAGGTCACAAGGAGTTTCTAGAAGAGACAAGGACTGCCTTCTCCCCGGGAGCCTCCAGAAGCAACCGCCTGTGCTGACACCTGGACTTTGGTCCATTCTGCATTCTGACCTCAGAACCATAAAGTAACAGATTTAAATGGCCTCAAACCACTACATTGTGTTAACTTTTTACAGAGGCAGTAGGAAGCTAATGCATGCACCTCTTCTCCATCACAAAGTGGTTTTACTTTCTTATTCTTTTCCTAAATATTTATGAGTTTAAATTTTCCCAGAGTAGGTTGAAAATATTTTTCAGCAAGCAGCATTATTTATCTAATACAAAGAACAAAGTCGAGTAAATGATCCAACTAGCAATTATGAGATGATAAGCAAAAATGCATGCAAAATAATCAACTTGGAAATATGTACAAAATAAAAGTCATATAAATATCTGTCATCCAAATTCTCAGTATTTTATTTCATACTTCAACCTCATATTATGAAAGATATATTCTAGTCTATCAATTCATTCATACTTTCTTTTTATATTATTAGACTTGGATTTATTTTTACAGTAAAATATTTTTGGTTTGTTTTATTTTTAAGAAAAGTTAACATGACACAGTGCTTGGAGTCAGATAGGCTGACATTAAAATCTTCTTTTTTGACACTTTCCCATAACATTAGCTTGGGTAAGAACCTAATTTTTCTGAGCCAAAATAGGTAACATGTAAGATGACTTTAATGTTAGCACCTTTCTCACCCTCCTGTATCACGTAGAACATGGTTAACATTCAATCCATGGTAGCCATCATTATTAATATCACATGTAAAATACAGTTTTATTTCATGGCCAATGAAATCCTCTTACCTGAAAGATATACCAATTCTTTATTAATGTATCCATGTGATTCCCTTCACCCCCGTGCCAAAGCCCCCTCTCCTAAACACCCCACTCCCAACACAGGAATTCTACCAGGGAAGTAAAGTCAGGAAGACTTACCAACCAACAGTAGACATTATGAAAACCTATCAAATCATGAGATTTCAAAATACTACTACAGCCCCGACAGAGGGCTTGCTTTTCACAGACAGCTTTCTCAAACAAACAACTTCTTTTTTTTTTTTAAACTTGATTTTATTTATTTATTTATCTTTAGAGGGGAAGGAGAGAGGGAGAGAAACATCAATGTACGGTTGCCTTTTGTGCGTCCCCTGCTGGTAGTTAGCCTGCAAGGAACCGGCCTGCAACCCAGGCACGTGCCCTGACTGGGATTCGAACCAGGATCGTCTGGTTCGCAGGCCCGCGCTCAACCCACTGAGCTACGCCAGCCAGGGCTTCAGACAAACAACTTCTTAAAGTTCTTGCTGGTTTGGTGGGCAGAGGGCTTTGCTGCTTGCTTTTGATCACATCACAAGAGCTGTTGGGATTTGCCATGATGATTAGTGGCCAACAAACCCAGGTTGAGTTGAGGGTGTGGAACAATCAACTAGGTGAATTTTTCCAAACATCAGTCACGCAACCATTTATACCTTAGTAATTACTATAGTCATTTCGGATCGCTATAGGTCACTTTAAATCATATAATTAATTTGCCAATACGAAAAGCAAAAAAATTTATACCCTCAAATCTCCAGGTCCACCTCATGGCTTCTGTCTTCACCCAGACTGTTCCCACTCATGACAGGTTATTGCTAGCAGGCAGTGAACATTACCAGACCATCTTCAACACTACCAAAAGGAATTAAACTCACTTCCCACTTTTCTCATTTTTTTAAGAATGCTTATTTCCAATTTGAATTATCATCACTTTTCTCTTGGTTAGTGGTATTAGTGGCTACACTGTTGCTTATACCAAATCAGAACACAGTGGAAAGCAAAGAAAAAACTGATCAAATCCAGCCCACAATCAAGGAGAAAGAAATGAGATTTGAAAATATTATTTGGTATTTTAAGCTCCATGCAGGCAGGGACCAAGGAAATCTATCTCAGCGCCCAGGTGATAACAAGCTCGGGTATCTTAATTGAACCTGGGGTCACTGATAATTTCAAATGAGGCAAAGTAATTCCCCTGCATCCTTCCCAAAAATTGAGGTTATACCTTGAGGCCATGGTACTTGAAAAGCACTGGAAGGAATGCTCCAGGCTCTTCCTATCTGGGACATAAGGGACAGCCATCCAGACTTAGTTCCATAAGCTGGGTAAAGACCTGGTCCAAAGTGGGAGTACCGGGAAAGCTTATAAACTGGGGCGATTCCGCCAACAACCCTCTTAAGACGGGTTCAGACAGGCCAAGCTGAAACAGGAGCAGTTCCCAGAAAAGGCTCCAGCCAACTCGAGCCTGCGTCTGCAGGTTGCCTGGCAACAGGCGCCTCACCAGGGCCTCCAACCTTTCTCTGAAATCCACAGCAAAGAAAGTGATCGGCCCGTCCCCTGCTCCATCCAGGACACCTCCTTCAGGCTGTGTTCTCCTCCCCCGGCATGCGAGGCAAAACCCTGCAGCCCCCTCGGAAGTACTCACCAAGAAAAGAAATCCCAGTGCGAGCCGGGGAACCTCACCCTCCCGCCCAGCTCAGTGATGCTTCTAAAACCCGGGGCGGAGTTAGAGCGGACTCAGTTGAGCTTTTCCTGCACAGGGAGAGGGCCAAAACCCGGCCCGGATCAATGGCAGTTGCATAATTCTTCATTTAGGTGAATTTTATTGTAACGTATTTTATAGAAAATCTACCAGGTGTGAGCTCCAAGAATGATTTTTTAACTTACTGGGGTTGTCTTTTACTGTACAATATTTTTATTGTTGTTCTATTACACTTGTCCCAGATGTTTTGAAGAGAAAAATATTTAAGCATGAGCTCTCAAGGAGCTTACAATTATTTAAAAGACAAGAATGCATATGGTATTACAGAGAGACATGTAGACACAGAAAGAAGTATTACTTTATTGATAGGTGCATGTATACACAAATATATATGATCACACAATATTATGATTACAAATTAAAATGCTGATGTAATAGGAACACACCTAGGAATCGGGAAACCTCCGTTTCATTCCTTGCTCTCCACACAATGTCTTTGGGTGTCAGCTCCTCTTCCATAACAGGAACCCTCTGGTGTGAGGTATTACTAAGGTTCCATTACACTCTAAGATGCTTAACTTTCCTGAACCTCACAGCTAAGTGTCAGCTACCCAAACTAGAACTAAGACCATCTGAAGCCTAGTCCAGTTCTCTTCCCACAAAATCAAGTCCTTTTCTGTCCTGTAGTTTCTTTTGAAAATTAGCTTCTTTCCCCAACCAGTGGTTTGGTTGGTTGGAGAGTCTTTCATGAACTGAAAAGTTGCCTGTTCATCCCCAGTCAGGGCACAAACCTAGAGTACAGGTTCTGTCCCCGGTCAGGATGCATAGGAGGGGCAAGCATGGATGTTTCATGTCACATCTCTGTCTCTCTCTGTCTCTCTCTGTCTCTCTCTCTCTCTCCCTCTCTCTCTCCCCCGTCCCCCCCATGCCATTCCCCTTTCTCTCTCTCTTTAAAAACAATGGAAAAATGTCCTCAGGTGAGAGTAGCTCCCTTCAAAATATATGTATTTAAATTTCCAATTGGAGTCAGTTTGAGAATAAAAAGACAAATACATTTTTAAAGCATAAAAACAGTAAAGTTAGTAGTTATAAGATCATGACTTTCCTACGTGCCATAAAATTCATCTACTCATTATCCCCACACAGGAAGAAAAGCAAAAATAAGCTTAAAAGTAATAATGAAACAAAAACTAAACTTCAACTTTTAAAACTTTATCAAAGACCTTCAAAATTCTAGTACCCAACCAACATTGCCCATTCCACAAACAGATATTCAAGAAAATAAAATATCTTTGTCTATTTCTGACACTTAGACTTACTATCCTTAAATTGCTTTGGTGTTTCTAGATGGGGTTCTCCAAGTAATTAGGAATATGGTCTAAATAAAACAAATCTATCTAATCCAGATATTGTGTTAAAACATCTGTATAAAAACAATAATCTTGGAGTATGTGTTGGCCAGATAAATTATACTTTTTTGCCACAATACAATTCATTACTTTACAAAAGCTCTGTTGTTATTGTGCCAATTAATTTCTCTATACATGAAATGAAACTAAATTAAGCAGGTTAACCTATATTATTTTCAGTATCAGAATAATTTGCATTTTAAGCTCAACAAACATCTATTGAACACCTACTATCTGAAAATGCATCCAATGTCATAAAAAGTGAAAGTACATAAGCCTGCTTAATATTGTCCTGTCAGCTGAGTTTAAAATATTTATTGTGTCACTACAACATAATGAGATATAGTTTCTAAAGAAGCTTACATTTGTATACAACATCGTTGGAAAGTTAAAGAGTGCTCATTTCTTCATTAACTCATTTTGAGTTAATTTTTTTTTTTGAGTTAATTTTTTTTTGAGGGCATAAGGGATCAGTACCAGATCTAGTGCTATATATATAGCAGTGAAGCAAACAAAGCCAGTGTCTAACAAAGGTTACAATGTAACAGAGGTGACAACCATTAAATAAATAAATAAATAAGTAATATGATGTCAGGTACCAATTGGTTGGGGATGTAGTGTACTCAGGTATGGCTTTACTGAGGGGAGTTCTGAAGGCAAAGGGAACAGCAAGGGTAAAAGGCCTAAGGAAAGAGCATCCTTGTCAAGCTGATAGATGTGGCTGGAGCAAAGTGAGCCTGGGAAAAATGTAGGATAAGGGCCAGAGATAAGCCATGGTCAAGTTTTTAGTGCCTTGCAGGACATAACTAGAACTTTAAATTTATAAGTATGACAGGAAATTATTAGAGGGCTTGGAAAAGAGAGGGCCTAATGTTTTAAAAGGAATAATCTGGCTGTTTATAGAAAACAAATAGCAATGAATTAAGAAAGGATGCAGAAAAACTGAGTATAAGGATAATACCTGTTTATTCAAATTCCTGTCTAGATGTTTTGTGGGGATCAATTTTAGATGTGATTCACATTTAAATCAATAGACTTTGAATACAGCAGATTATTCTCCACAGTGTTGGTGGGCCTCGTCCAATCAGTTGAGGAACTTAAGAGCAAAGACTAAAGTTTCCTAAAGAAAATTCACTTCTGCCTCGCCAGTGCAATGTAAAAATTCTGTCTAAGTTTCTAGGCATCTACTTAAGTTCTTAACATCAACTTTTACTTGAATTTTCAGCCTATCAGCTTGCTTTATAGATTTTGTGCAACAATAAGTTAATTGTTCCCACTGTATAACTTAATTTTCTGCTTTCTATTAAAAAATGATGAGTAGTTGCTTCAAAGTCCCCTGCCCTGCCCACGTGAGGAGGCTGGCTGACTACAAAGGTCACTACTTGTAAATATGTGTCCACTTGAATTATACGGCACTGTCGATGACCTGAAATCATCAAATAAAAATTTGAAACACAGAAATACTGAAAATTTTCATTTATTGTCACAGAAAAATACAGGTTTTGTAGTAAACAATGTGATAGCATGGACTTCAAACATTCAGCCAAATAAAGTTGATTTATATTGCAATGTAAGCAAAACCAGCAATTAAATGCACTCTGTCCTAGATTTTGGCCCAATCAAAGCAGTTTTTTATTTGAACTTTTTATACCAAACCATAAGACTGTTTCAAACTTAAATTTCGAGAAGATTTTTATCCAAGAGAATTAATCGGCTACACTTTCCACGTGTTTATGTTTTATCTTTCTAGACAGTCTCTTCAGATAAGAAAACAAGCAGCAAATTATTAAATTGTTTGACAACATAGTAATTTAGGATGACACTATGTCATAGAGTATATTCTGACTTTATCCACCATCTCTGAGCAAACAGGCAATATGATGTTGAAGCTTTTTTTAAACAAACAAACAAACAAAAAAAGAATGGACGCACGGAAGCTGAGTCTATGAAACTAACATACAGGGTTTTGCGCAGGCCCGGTCCATTATAGCATCTTCTCGCAGGTGACCTCTTTTACACAACACAGTGCTGCCTGCTTGTTGCAATCTAGATTAACATTCAGACGCCCTTCTCAGTGATTCCGGATTAGGTCCACAGAAAGTGCCTTCAAGATGGTCTAAACCCTGCATCAGAGAGCCACTCAAGGCTTTTTCTTCTGTAGCCCATGGCTTTTTGGCCGGCTACTCTTGCGGTTTATTCGGCCTCGGTCTGGTCCCGCCCGCTGGGGCTGCGGCGCACCCGGGGCGCTGGGCTCGAGCCTGTGCAGGAGGCTGCAGCCAGCAGAGAGCGTGGTCCCGGGAGGCCGGGAAGATTGGCCTAGCCGTTAGGGGTCCGTGCAGCCAGAGCATCCTTTGCGTTCCGCCATGGTTCTGAGGAATGAGTTAAGTTGCTTATGGACTTTAAGTTTCTGTGTGGTAGCCGGTAAATTGTCTCTCACTGTCCCATCCATCACAGACGAGAGTTTCATAGATGAATGTGTCGCTGCTCACAACGAAATGCGTGGCCAAGTTCAGCCCCCCGCGGCCGACATGAAACACATGGTGAGAAAGAACCGGGCTGGGGTCTTACTAGGTTCATCCTAAGGCATCTTGGTGATTCGTTTTATGAACGCATTTGTATGAATTCGCTCAGCACTTAATTAAAAAATCACTCCTTGGCTGACCTGTCTCCTGCGGGGCGGTGATAGAAGGGAATCAGAAAGAAAATCTTGAAGCTGATCTTTGCCTAGACTTAAATATCTGTGTGTTTACACACAGGATGAGGATCTTTTTTCTGGCACGGATTTATGTCCGTTAACATTTTTGACCCATTTGAGTCTATTTTTTTATTTGTAACGCAGGACAAAAATAGTGGTTGATGCTAGGGATAATTATCTCCCTCCACTTAGGGAAGGTCCTTCTGAGTATTCTACACAATTCCCAAGATTCTGAGGTTTTCCAATCCCGCTTGTGGGTAGAAGCAATATTCCCAGTAGTGTGTAAGTATTAGGTAACATGCTCTTATCCTTTTGAGTGATTCTTTCCCTGGCCTTGGATATATTCTTCATATGTGTGTGCTAATCAATAGTCTGCTATTGGAGGCAGAGGTGTCTCCTTTCTGGTATTCCAGTATGGCCTGGGCAATTATAAGACTCACCTTGTTGGTTTCCCTCCTCTCAAAAATCACTGGTCTTTATTGGCTAATATCATAGGTCTTGACTGTTGCTTTTTCACATATGTATTTTATGTTTATTGTTTCAAGTAAGAAGTTAAATGTAGTCCTGTCACTGTGTCTTGGCCAAAAACGGAAGTGCTGACTGCTAGCTAAGCCTTCAACAGGTGTTTCTCCTGCCACGTACTACTGAACCATCAGTAGACTGAGGAAACTAGCCTCCTCATTTTATATCTAGCTCTATAAATGTCAGAAAAGATAGACCACAATGTGTTAACAAATAAACTTTGAAATCATGCAAGCTTTTTTATTTTTATTAACATATAATCTTTTATTAAAGTAGACAACCTAACAATTTAATATCTGTGTTTATTGCAAAATGTTTACAGTAAATTTAGTTAAGGTTCATTACCTCACATAGTTATATTTTCTTCTTGTGACAAGAACTTTTAACATCAAATCTCTTAGCAATTAGCAACTGTCAAATATATATTACAGAATGGTTAACTATACTAACCATGCTATACTCTACAGCCATAAACTTGTTTACATTGCAATCACAAGTTTGTACCTTTTGAACACCTTTACCCTTTCACTTACTCCCCACCCCCAAACTCTGAGAAGCACCAATGTGTTCTCTGTGTCATGAATTTGGTTTTTTAATATTCCACATATAAGTGACCATACAGTATTTGTCTTTCCCCGTCTGACTTATTTCACTTAGCATACAGGTAATTTTTAAAACAACATAGGTTTAGCATCTCACTCAAACTACTCTCCACATCACTTGTTCTCCATGCAGTGCCTTTGGGCTGTTTATATCTTGGTTCTTTCATATCAACATTTGTTCTTCAGAGTCATCATTGAGAAAGCTGGAGGGCTACACCGGACTTATATGATCAGACCTAAAGGTGATATATGCCAGTCCCACCTGTATCTGGCCAGAATTAGTCCAGTGACCTTAGTGGGCTTACCTTAAATGTCTCTACTACAGACTGTTTTTTTGGTCATCAAATATTGTTTTATTCCTTTCATTCCATATATAGAACAAATTCAAGGCCTCACTCAGAGGATAAAACACAATAGTGTTCACTTGCTGAATTAGAGTCTCATAACATTGAGTGGTATGCAACAATTTTTTTAAAAGGGTTGGTTGTGGATACCCTTGGCCATGTGACTGCGTGTTTCCTCCACAGAAACATTTAATGCTAGCACAGAGACAACTACAAGGAACATTTCTATTCAGGAAGTAGAAGAATGGGGACCCACACAGCCATCATTGATTCAGAGTGATTTTGAAATCTTTAGAGCAGGTATTATGAAGAGCTGCTAACCTGAAGGTCAGAAAATTTCTTTCACTAAGGATGGTAGGAGTTCACTTGTCCCTTGTTTTTTCTTGACCCCATCTTCTCCATCTAAAATGTTCTTCCTTGCCCATCATCCTCCTTGGCCCAATTTTCTACTGAAAAACGTAATAGAAATTTAAAACTCGCTGGATGGGCTCAACAGCAGAATGAATGTGATAAAGGGGGGAAAAATCAGTGAATCAAAACTAGAGCAATAGGATACCAAATCTGAACAACAGACAAAATGGACTGAAAAGAAGTGAACAAAACATCAGGCATCTATGAGACAATAACAAAATATCTACATTCATGGCATTGGCACTCCAGAAGGAATAGAGAAAGGTGGGGAAGGGCAGAAATAATTTGGGTAAAGACATAAACAATAAACCTGAGAGATGACCAAGTATGATGAGCTTAAAGAATTTCAAGGCAAGATACAATATAATAAAACTTCATAAACTTAAGACAAACAAAATCTTAAAAGTAGCTGAAAAGATATAACACATTAGCTAAAAGAGAACAACAAGTTCAATGTCATCAAATTTCTCACCCAAATCCATGGGGGCCAGAAGGAAGTGGCACAACATTTTTCATTTTAACTTCAGTGTCAGTTTCAAGGAAGACTCATGTAAGAAGTCTATGCAGAGAAAATACACTTCAGAAATGAAGGTAAAATTAAGATATACTCATATTCAGGAACTAAGATAGTTTCTCATAAGCAGACTTACTCTACAACAATACTTAAGGAAAGATCTTCAAACAGTAAAATAATGATAAAACAAGGACTCTTGCAACATCAAGAATGAAGAAACAAAAAGGCAAAGAGTAAAAATATGGGTAAATACAATAAACTGTTCTTCTCTTATGTTTTCTAAATTATGTTAACACTTGAAACAAAAATCATACCATTGTCTTACATGGTTCTTATGTATGTAGATTTTTAAGACTTTTATTTCTATTTTGTTTATTCATTTATTTTCTTCTTTACATTCCACATAGAAGAGGCCATTAAGTAAGATAAAAGTTACTTGAACACAAGCACTGCAATGCTGTACCAGTATATCTGGAAATATTTTATTTACTTATCTTTAGAAAGGAAGGGAAGGAGAGAGGGAGAGAAATATCAATGTATGGTTGCCTCTCATGCATCCCCTGCTGGGAACTGGCCTGCAACCCAGGCATGTGCCCTGACTGGGAATTGAACCTCGATCATGTGGTTTGCAGGCCTGCACTCAATCCACTAAGCTACACCAGCCAGGGCAAATATTTTATATTTTTGATACTATCTGCTTCCAGAGTAACATGGAAATACAGCTTTTTATATTTTCCTGATATCTGGCAACCTTGATAGTTTTACTTATGTTTTACAGTATACCTTGTACATTCATTTGAATTTTCTATTATGCAGTTTTGTCATCTGTGAATAATGGTAAATTCCAATCAATCATTATGTTGCCTTCACTATTTAGTTAATTATTAATGAAGAAAAGGGGTGCAAAGGGAATAAACTAGGGCATTTGTATCTGTGTGCTTCACCAAGAAGCTACAGCTTCAACATCCAAAGGATTATAGCGCTTCTCTGCCCAGGGCATTAACATTCCTTCCTTCTCACCTCCCATACGTGATTACCTGGAGGATAGCAGGGGGAGGCAGGCACATGCACCAAAGAAGTCAAAATGGTGTGAAGGAGGTGCATGACCAAAGAGGACTGTCAGTCTAACTAGGGGTGTGAACCCATCTAAAGCCCATGAAAACTCGGGAAGTTGATCAGTCATTTTGAAAAAGCACCTGGTCCATCTCAAACCCAAGCTAATTATTTTCCCAGAGAGCTAAGAAGCTCTGTCTCTTCCTTGCTCATGACTGCCACTTGCCCTGTGCATTCACATGTCCTCTCTCACTCTGCAGTGTACGATCATGTGGGTGTAGCATCTACTGGAGCCCGCATCAGGTGGTGTGAGCTCCAAAAGGACTAAGCTTTAATATGAAGCTGAAACTCTGGCTTTTGCTGTGCCCTTGCTGAGGACAAGGTTGGACTTTTTCCGTGACAGGACAGACAAACATGGAAAACTAGAAACTCAGGGGGCAGCTGCTATATCCACCTAAATAAACCATGCCACACCACAATCTCTCATGTGTAGGTACTTTAAAATGCTTTCCTCATGGTTTCATGGAAGAGCTTAATTTTCACTGACAACAATTAGACATTTTATATCCTTTGTCCCATATATTTTATACTACCTAAAATCCAGTACAGTTCTTATTAAGGATTTTATTTATTTATTGAGGGAGGGGAAAAGAGGGAGAAAGAGGAGAGAAACATTGATGTGTGGTTGCCTCTTACACACCCCCTAATGGAGACCTGGCCTGCAGCCCAGGCATGTGCTCTGACTGGGAATCCAATCAGTGTCCCTTTGGTTCACAGACTGGCATTCAATCCACTGAGCCACACCAGCGAGGGCTCCAGTACAATTTTAAATAGAATTGAGACATCTTGTTTCATTCCTATTCTTGGGTGGAAGCTTTCAATAATTCACCATTTTTGTATTAATGTTTGCCATATGGTTGCCATACACACACGCACACACACTTGATCAAATTAAGAAAATTCTATTTCTAGTGTGCTAGGAAGATTTTTCCTTTTTAATTATAAGTGCATACTCATTGTTTACTTATGATATGTTTGCATGTCTTTCTGAATTACTAGACTGTGAACTTCAACTTATTTAAATCGCATTCAAATATTTGCTGACTGTTTATACTGTACCAGGCCAAAAATGAACTGTCATAGAGTGGGCCATAGAGGGTTTCTGAAGCACAACTAAAAAGAAATGACAAATGGTGAACATAATAAATGCCAAAGAAAAACTGTACTTTATTAAAATTAAAATTTAAATAAAATTTAACTGATTACAATAACTAGAATAACTTTAATGCAAACAAATATGCATAATTCAATTTAAATTATTTTTGTCTTCCAGACTTGGGATGAAGGTTTAGCAAAGACAGCAAAAGCATGGGCAAACAAGTGCAAATTTATCCACAACAGCTGTCTTAAAAAATCATATAAATGTCATCCCACTTTTGAATTTATTGGAGAAAATATCTGGATAGGTACATTACCTAAATTTACACCAAAATCTGCTATTGTTGCTTGGTATCGTGAAAAAGATTTTTATAATTATAGTAGTCTACATTGTTCCAAAGTTTGCAGCCATTATACACAGGTAAGTATTTGACATTTTATTGATTAGTTCTTATTTATGCCCATTTCAATCACAAGACATGTTTTTTAGCATTTTCTTTTGAGTTTCTGTTGTATATCCTAAAAACTCACCTTCATTTAAAAGGTAGTTTTACTGGGTATAAAATTCCATGGAGCTTTTGTTCTTTGAACTTTAAAAATCACTCTCCTGTCATCTCAATGCATTAATTCCAAATAAGCACTCTACTGTCAATCTTTCATTTATTTCTGTGTGTATAATGTGCCTTTTTTCCTTTGATTAACTTCAAAAATGTTTCTTTGTGTCAGGTCTTGAACAATTTCATTACTAAAGTTTTCTTCATATTTTTGTGTTGCAGTTAACTGAGTTCCTTAGCACTGTAGTTCTATCAAATTCTGAAAAATGTAGTTTAAATCAAATTTTGAAAATGTTGGATATTGTTTCTTGAAATAGTTCTGTCACCATCTCTCACTTCTCTCCTCCTGGAGTGCAGTCACCAGGTAGAAGACCACCTGAGTTTTCCTATGGTTGATTGATATTTTCTTCTCTTTTTGCCCTAAGTTTCTTAAATTTTTTAAACTCTGTGGTTAATTTCAGATGGCCTCATTTTTTAAATTCACTAATATGTTCTTCTCTAATGTTTAATTTACTATTAAAAACATTTAGTCTATTTTTCATCCTAGATGTTAAAGTTTACCTCTCTAGAAGTTTGATTTTGTCTTTTTTACGTCATCAGTAACTACTTAAAATTCTTGACCTTTTATCTAGTTTTTCAATCATATGAGATAGTTATAGTAATTGTTTTAACATTTTCTCTGTTAATACTAGCATCTACTTTAGTTCTCGGGTACTTTCAATAGGTTGATTTTCCCTCTTAATTTTTCTGCTTGTCACATCAGGTATGTTTTATTATATTCCCAATTTTGTAAATTTTGCCTTGTTGGATACTTGATTTATTTATATACTTATAATATTCTTAAATCCTCCTATGGGATACAGTTAAGTTACCTGGAATTTGTTAGATCCTTTTTGTTCCTTCTTTTAAAATATTAATTGGAATGAAGGCAATGTTTAGTCAGGGCTAATTGTCTCTCACCAGTGAAACCAAATTCTTCTATATGCTCTACCCTAGTGCCCCAGAAAGTATGAAACTCACCAGTCTAGATAGTGGGAAAGACTCTACTCCTGGCCCAGTGCAAACCCCAGTATTCTTTCTTGCAGTTTTTACAGATGGTTCTTTCCCAGGTTGAGGGTGCTTTATTCAAATGAATGCTCCAATTAGTACTGTGCTGAATTGATGATGGAGATCCCCTGAAGATCTCCACACAAGTGTCAGAGTTAGATTTTCACCACTAAACTCCCACCTCCTTGGTCTCCCCAGACTCTCCACTGGGTGAACCCATCAAGCTTCTCCTGATTTCCCACCACCCCTTCCCCTCCAGCCACCACGTGAAAACTCTCTCAAAGCGATAAGCTGAGACAATTGTACAGCTCACAGCTTCTCCCCACCCCAGCTCTCAGGGGACTTTATCCTTTGTTGCCGTATGTATAATACATTGAAGAACTTTAGTTCTATAATGTTCCAATTCTTTTGGTGAGAAATAGAAGTCATATTTAGCCAAATATACATACATGTAGTTGTATAGTTCATTAACTTTCTAAAACATTCAAGAGCAATGGGGTATTTTAAGAATCTAGCTTAATCTCACATTATTAAGTGGGAAACTAGCTCATAATTGATTCTTCACTCTCCAAAGCCACACACGTGGTTATAAGTAAAGCTCATCTCTTTTTTGTTCAGAGTGATTTTATTGCACTTTGCTGGCCCTCAGGCAAACAAAGAGCCATTAAAATACATTTTGTAAAACTGTTGATTACAGTTTTATACCTGGGCCATGGGAAATAGTGAGTAACGCATCAGCTGATAAATTGTGTCAACGTGCTTTGTTAACTGAATTGTAAAATAAATGGGTCCAGAAAACTCACTTGTGTTATCAAAATCTGTGTCAATTTTCCTGGTTATTTTGTTTTCCAAAACAGCACATTTTCTCCTTTGTCCATTTGGGAAATGGAGAAAAATTCTATTATGTCATTGTCACAAAAGAATACTAAGTTTTTCACCTCCTTACCTCTCTCCCCCATAGCTAGGTCCATGTAAATCTTCTTCTGAATAACTGCTCTTCTTTACAATGAAACAAAAATATTCACCATTCCTATGGCAGGCGTGTTTTTTGCACAAACCCAACATGTTCTGACTCTCAGTCCTTATTTGTCTCTTTTGGTTTGACAGAGATAAGAATATGGTTAAGACCACTAAATTTGATATGTGATAATAAATTTAATGAGAACATTTAAAGAAAAAGAAACAAAAGTTAATTGTTTCCCTTTTAAAATCTGATTTTAACATTGTGTGTATTAAATACCCATGGAGAAAATAAAAATGTTTCACAAATCATATAGAACAAGTTATTATTTTGTATTATATCACTATGTATTATATCCTTTTGATTTCTGAGAATTATCAATGAGGAAAAATTAGTTAGGTGCCCCCATGAGAACAGTCTTTTAAAAATTGTTTTAAACTAAATGTTAGGAATTAAGAAAAATAGCCAACAAGAATTTATGTCTATTCGTTTTTATAGCATGACTCTTATAGCTATTCCTGTGATGCACTGTGGCATAGAGTTGTTTTGCATATTTTATTTAAAATTTTTTTCCTTGTAGATAGTTTGGGCCAATTCATATAAAGTTGGCTGTGCAATTACACTTTGTCCTAACCTTGGGAAAGCTGAAACTTCAATATTTGTATGTGACTATGGACCTGGGTAAGTAACTTTGCTATTAACAATATTTTATATTGAAAAAAGTGTTACAAATTGTTTCCAAAATAGGGTCTTACACTAAAAAGACAAGAATATATTTAATAAATAAAGTCTCCCTCTATAATGCTAATCAAATGATACAGATGAAAATAGAAAATCATGAGAGAATCTTGCTATTACTTTGTGTAAATAATTATACCTGCCATGAAATATTTAAAGTTTAGAATGAAAATGATAAATATTGTTTAAGTAAAAAAACCAGATAATCTAAAATGCATCGTCATACTAAATATTGGGAAACAAAAGAAGTTGGTAGATGCTTTCCTAGCATAATACAACATAACTGGAATGAGCAAATGATTCAGAATTATAGTAAAAAGCACATTCTTCTAAGAAGAAAATACCAAAAGTTTTATTGCCTTTTTGGTAATTGCACACCTAATTGGAAATATAACATAAGCCTAATGAGAGGGCCCAAAAATGAAATTCTGGAACTCTAATATTCATGATGGACAAGAAAGAGGAAAAAATCCACTCACAATCCAACCATTTAACAAACAAAAATATTCAAATAAAATGTACAACAGATGAAAACACAGGCATAGAATAAGTATACAAGGATTTGGTTAAAAAAGAAGAAAGAATAAGGAGAAGAAAAAGGAGAAAGAGAAGGAAGAAAAGGGGGAAGGAGGAGGAGGAGGAAGAGGAAGAAGAAGAGGCAGAAGAAGAAGAAATGCGGAGATGTGCCAAAATTGCTGTGGAGAAGAACAAAGGTGTATATCTCTTTCTGTATCTCTTCTACTCCCTCAGTTAGCAACAGAAATAACTATGACAAAAGCATAACTTAAAGAGAAGAAAAATAAAGGACAAATGAAACAAATAGGATAAATAAGAAGATGATAGCTTTAATCTTAACTATGTCAATATTCACCTCAAATGTAAATGCTACAGACACCCAAATGCAAAAGCAGAGATTACGAGAATAGATAACAAATCAAGAACCAATTATATGCTGCCTATAAGAAATATACTTTAAACATAAAGACACATATACATTAAAAGTAAAAGGATGGAAAGAGCTTTACTATACTAACATTAGTAGTAAACCTGTAGTGTTTATGTTAACCTCAAATCATGTGAATTTCAGAGGAAAAAAATGTCACCAGAGATAAAGAAGACAATTAAAAATAATAATGCGGTTAATCAGGCAACTTGCATAAAGTGAACAAATCCTTAAAAGACACAAACTACAAAGAAGAAGTAAAATGAAAAAATAAATACAGAGAAGTGTCTCTTGTGAACATAGGTACATAGATTCTAAATAAAATTTAAAATTGAATCCGATAATATGGTAAAAGCACAATATACCTTGTCCAAATGGAGTTTGTCCCAGGAATGTAGGTCTGGTCTGACAATCTAAAATCAACCTATGTAATTAACCACATCAATCATCTTAGAAATAAAGATCATCTCACTAGACTTAGAAAAGGACAAATATTTATTCCCAATAAAAGTTCTCTGCCAAGTAGAAATAGAAGGAAAGAAACTTCTTAAACTAATAAAGAGCATCTTTGAAAAACCTGCATGTGATGTTATGCCAAACAGTAAACAAAATTTTCTGTAAAGTACCAGACAGTACTTTTTCTGTAAAGTACAGATAGTAAAAGTGTTAGGCTTTCCAAAGCACATGCATTCTATTACACATTTATCTTTTTGTTTTTTGTTGCTCTAAATAACCCTTTAAAACATAAAAAATCAATTCTTAGCTCACAATCCACAAAAACAGACCACAAGCCAGGTTTAGCTTAGCGACCAGACTTTGCTGACTGCTGATCCATAGATCTATATAGAAAATCTGAGAGAATCTGTGAAAACTCTTCTAGAACTAATTAGTAAGTTTAGAAATTTTTCAGGGTACAAGATCAAAATATAAAATGCAATTACATGTCCATACCCTAGCAACAAACAATCATAAATTGAAATAAAATGATAATACCCTTTATAATAGCATCAAAAACTATAAATTATCTACAGATAAATCTGGCAATAGATATGAAGGACCTATAAAATGAAAATTACATAATATTCATGAGAGAAATTAACACATACACAAATAAATAGAGAGATATACACAGTTAATAGGATAAAAGACTCAATATTGTTAAGATGTAATTTTTCAATAAATTGACCTATAAAACCATACATGGGTTTATTTTTGCAGTGAAAAACAGATTTTTTCAACAAATGCTACTGGAACAATATGTCATCCACTTATAAAAAACAAAAGTAAACTTGAATCTACACAAAATACAACCTACAAAAATAACTTAACAGGTCTTAGACCTAAATGTAAAACCTAAACTATAAAACTCATGGAAGAAAACATGGATGAAAACTTTGTGACCTTAACAGCCAAAAAATTTTAGCTATCACACCAAAAGCATGATCCATAAAAAACAAGCTTACAAGTTGGATTACATTAAAATTAAAAATTATAGCTATTCAGCTTCCCGTCAAGATGGAGGCATAAAAAAAGATTAAAACTAGTCAAAGGCAATGGTAAAAGAATAAAAAGATAAGCTACAAACTGGAATAAAGTCTTTGCAAAATGTATCAGATAGAAGATTTGTACTACCATACTTGAATATAGGAGGAACTGTCACAACTCTATATCAGAAATACTTAAAACAATAAAAATGGATAAAAAGTTAATCAAGGAAATACGCAGATGGCAAATAGGCAATGATAAAAACCGTCACATCATTAATCACTCAGGGCAATACAAATGAAAGCCGCGATGAATACTGCCGCACAACAATGCGAATGGCTGGAGACTGGCCACTCCAGATCCACGGGAAGACGTGAAGGCAGCAGAATTCCCAGCCACAGCTGGTGAGCGTATATAGTGTCAGAACTGTTTTGTAAAAACAGTATGGCAAGTCCTCAAAAACTTAAATATGTACCAACCACATGATCTATTTATTCCAGTCTTAGATATGTATTCATGAAAGTGTATGTCCATAAAAAGACGTATAAATATTCAAAGGTGCATAGTAGTATTGCCTGTAACAGCAAAAAACTGGAACAGCCCAAATGTCCATCAACAGATGAATGGATAAATGAATCATGGCTTATTCTTTAATGGAATACTGATAATGTCATTAATGTTTTGTTTTGTGTACCCTAAGTAACACTTTTTAAACTATGCCACAGACAGGGAGACAAAAAAAAAAAAGCAAGTTTGTTAGAATGTATCAGCTTATATTATTGAAAAGCAGGCATAATATCTGCCAGATGGTGGACCAAATGGTGCCATTATTTGGTACACCATCAAACAGAACTACATAAGGACTATGGTATTGTGTTTCCATTTGCAATTTAAATTGTACTTATTTCATTTACAAAATGAAGAGATAGATAGTCTTTGTGTTTTACAACAAAAATAAAATCTGTGTCTGTTACATACATAATTACTGGGTTCACAGCTAACTTGTGTTCTACAGAATATTCAAGAATATAACATGCTGGCCAAGCAGTTCAGTTGGTTAGAGCGTCATCCAGACATGCCCAGGTTGCAGGTTGGATATCTGGTCGGGGCCTATAAGAGAATCAAAGAATAAATACATGAAAAACAAATTGACGTGTGTGTCTCTTGCAACCCCTCACTTCCTCTCTCTCTTTCAAAAAATTAATAAGGAGGATACAACGTCGATATTCATAAACTGAAGGCATGTTTTTACAACAACAATGAAATATTAGAAACAGAAATCAGGGGGGAAAATTCCATTTCCTAGAGAAACAAGAAACATAAAGTACCTAGGAATAAACCTAACCAAGGGAGCAAAAGATCTGTACTCAGAAAACTACGCAACACTGAAGAAAGAAACCAAGGAAGACACAAACAAATGGAAACGTATACCACGTACATGGACTGGAAGCATTAACATCATCAAAGTGCCCATACTCTCCAAAGCAATTTGCAGATTCAATGCAATCCCTATTAAAATACCAATGACACAGATATAAAACAAACATTTCAAAAATGTAGGTGGAACCATAAACAACCTGCAATAGCTGCAGAAATTTTGAGAAAGAAGAGCAAAGTAGAAGGGATGACCATACCTGACATCAAGCTATATTACAAAAGTACTGTAATCAAAACAGTATGGTACTAGTATAAGAACATACACACAGATCAACGGAACACAACAGAGAGTCCAGAAACCAACCCAAGTCTCTATGGCCAATTAATATTTGACAAAGTGAGCAGAAGCATAAAATGGAGTAAAAATAGCCCCTTCAACAAGTGATGTTGGGAGATCTGGACAGCTACATACAAAAAAAAAAAATGAAATGACCACCAACTACTACCACACACAAAAATAAACTCAAGGTGAATAAAAATACCTAAATATAAGTCACAACAACAATAAAAGTCCCATAGGAGAACAGGGGCAGGAAGATCTCAGATATCCCACACAGTAATATTTTCATTGATATGTCCCCTAGAGCAAAGAACATAAAGGAAAAAATAAACAAATGGGAATTCATCAAAATAAGACACTTCTGCATGGCTAAAGAAAACATCAGTAAAATGAAAAGGAAACCAACCATATAGGAAAATATATTTGCAAATGGTAATTCAGACAAGGGTTTGATCTCAAAAATATATAAAGAACTCACATGACTCCACTCCAGGAAGACAAACAATCCAGTTTAAGAAATGGGCATCCCTGGCTGATGTAGCTCAGTGGATTGAGCGTAGGCCTATGAATCAAACAACCACGGTTCGATTCCCAGTCAGGGCATATGCCTGGGTTGCAGGCCAGTTCCCAGCAGGGGACGCACAAGAGGCAACCATACATTGATACTTCTCTTCCTCTCTCCTTCCCTTCCCCTCTAAAGATAAATAAATAAAATCTTAAAAACAAAAAAGAAATAGGCAAAGTACCTCAACAGACATTTCTCCAAGGAAGACATACAGAGGGCCCAGAGACATATGAAAAGATTTTCAGCATCACTAGCCATTAGAGAGACGCAGATTAAAATCACAATGAGATACCACTTCATACCAGTCAGAATGTCCGTGATAAACAAATCAACAAACAACAAGTGTTGGAGAGGTTGTGTAGAAAAGGAACCATACCACACTGTTGGTGGGAAAGCAGACTGGTACAGCCACTGTAGAAAACAATATGGGATTTCCTTAGAAAACTAAAAATAGAACTGCCTTTTGACCTGTCAATTCCACTGCTGGGATTATACCCTAAGAACCCTGAAACACCAATTCAAAAGAATCTATGCACCCCAACATTTATAGAAGTGCAATTTATAATAGCTAAGTGTTGGAAGCAACCTAAATGCCCATCTGTTAATAAATGGATCAAAAAACTGTGGTAAATTTACACAATGGAATATTATGCAGCAGAAGAAAAGAAGGAGCTCCTACTCTTCACAACAGAACAGATGGAACTGGAGAGCAGTATGCTAAGTGAAATAAACCAGGCAGTAAAAGACAAATACCATATGACCTTACTTATAAGCAGAACCTGATCAACAAAACCAACAAGCAAGCAAAATAGAACAGAGACATTGAAATAAAGAACAAATGGATGGTAACCAGAGGGGAGGGGGCAAGGGAGATAACAGGGGAAAGAAGGAGAAAAGTCATCAAGGAACATGTGTATGGGACCATGGACGAAGCCAAAGCGGGGTGAGATTGAGGGTGGGAGAAGGGGGTGGGTGGGCCAGGAGGGTAGGAGATGGGGAAAATAGACAACTGTAGGTGAAAAACAATAAAAATAAATTTAAGAAAATTAATAAAGAAATATTTTTAAAAGAATATAACTTACTTTTATGAATATGCCGTAAAGAACAATTTTAAAGTTTCTTTTTACAAAAGAAATAAACATAAAATTGGGACAAATGTTATTTTCCTTTCAAAATTTATCATTTAATGAGCAACCAAAAAACTTACATAAACAAATGAACAAAATTGGAGTAATAAATAGCCGTTTGGCTACTCACTGTTTCTTTTTGTTTACAGAGGAAATTATATAAAGACACTCCCTTATAAAAAAGGAACACCCTGCTCTATGTGTGGAGGAGAAACCTGCGAAAACAAGCTCTGCAGTAAGCAAAAAGGGGGGAAATAATTGTAACATTCTATTTAGAAGGCAAACATTTAGCTCTTTTCAAGTTTATAAAGAAGTTGTATACAGGATTTGATTGCTGCTATATGATGGTATAAGTCATTTGTGATAAATTATATTTAAACTCAGATGATTGTGGGGCAATTGAATGCTCTCCCTCTCAGGCTAAAGGACAGAAAGAAGTGAGTCATAAATTTGGTGGAGTCTGCTGGTACACGGTATATATTTGCTACTAGACAAACAACCACCAGTTGAAATGTTTATTAGCATTTGCCTCCATTCTCCTCCTCTTATTAATCATTATTAAAATAGTGACTCACTCAGAAGTAATACATTAATTAATGTCCAAATTAATTGTGATTTAAAATGAATGTTTCTCTTCTATCATCAGCCTTTTGGTTCTCAAAAACAAAGATACGTTTTAAGGATAAGTGCATAAATCCTTTGAGGATAAAGTCAAATCGGTGAAGGGGATAGATGATTTAGAAATTGTTAAAAAGAAAGTTGTGATGCAACAAAACAAGAAAGACACCAAATAATAGCATATCAAATGATTCCACTTACATAAAGTTCAAAATCAGGCAAAAGAAATCTACATGTGGAGTCAGGAAAGCTCCTCATCCTGACCTTACCTTTAGAGGACATAGGAGTTAGTAATTACAAGAGGATACCAAAAGGTTATCTAGGTGTGTTCACTTTGCGATAATTCATCAAACTTCCCATGACATATGCATATTTCTATATTCATGTTATACTTCAGTTAAAGATGTATGGTGCCTCTAATTCCAGATTACCTCAAAACAATTTAAAAAGTAAATATATTTATGTTTATTAATAAATAAACATATTGGCCAGTGTGGCTCAGTTAGCTGGGCATTATCCCACAAACCAGAAGGTTAAAGGTTTGACTCCGAGTCAGGGCATGTACCTGGGGGTGGGGTTGGTCCCCAGGTCTGGGCACATGTGAATGGCAACCAATCAATGTTTCTCTCTCCCCCTCTCTTTTTTCCTCCCTTCACTTCTCTCCCTTGCTCTCTAAAAGCAATAAAAAGAAAATTCCTAGGGTGAGAATAAAAAATAAATAACAAGTAAACTTATTGCACTATGTCTCATAATACAATAATGCATTTTGCATAATGCAACTGGAAACTATTGTTTTCTAGTCAAAGACATATCAAGATAACAATGATGCACTTTTTTTTTCACTTTTCCTTCCTGCCCAGTGTCCAAGCCACTGTCATTTTTCTCTGAACTAGTACAGATTCCTATTTCTGTTTGTATTCTATTCCAAATTGTTTACACAAAGAAAATTAGATCAAATGCCATATTTTCTTAATATTTCTCAATTGCTTCTTACTGCAATTGAAGACAAATCTGACTCTCTACTGCACAAGCTGCAAAGGCTATGATAAACTCTGAGATCTGGCAGGTCCTCTCCCAACTTGTTCCTTTTCCAGAAATTATTTGGCTATTCTTGGCCCTTTGTTCTTACAAATTAATGTTACGATAAGCTTATCAATTGCCCAGAAGACCTTGAAATTTTGGTTGGCATTACATCTAATTTAAAAATAAATTTAAGAAGAATTACTGTATTTTGGGGACCATAAGATGCACCTAGGCTTTAGAGGAGGAAGTTAGGAAAAAAATTTTTGAAGCAAGAAATGTGGTAAAATATTTAATAATATAAATAACATAATATTTCTCCAATGTAAATGTAAACAGAACCCAACAGCAGCATTAACAACCATTATTCTGAGACTTCCAGCCAAGATGGAGGCATAGGTAGAAACACTGTGCCCCCTTGCACAACCAGGTTTAAAGACAACAAAGTTTTAGTAACAAAAATGCAGGCAAAACACAGAAAATTGAACTACACAGAAGTCCATCAACAACGAACCATTCAGCTAGACTGGTAAGAGGGGTGGAGCCAGCGGCTGGTGGAGCGGGGTTGCGCAGGAAAACTCGGCCAGACTGACCCAGGAGGGTGGGCAGCAGTTGGAAAATCCCAGGTGTGGGGTTGTGACGGGCAGACCCAGTGAAGGCATAAGGCAGCAGGTTGACTGTGGTCACACATTCGTACACAGATAAACCAGTGAAGGAATGAGCAGTGAGACAGACCACGCAGGCTCCAATGGCCGAAAGCAGCAGAGGGGACTGCCATTGCCCCTCTCTGACCCCGCCCCCACATACAGCATCATAACCCAGCGACTGAGTTGCCCTGCCCTGGTAAAGACCTAGGGCTCCACCCCTCATATGTAACGGGCAAGAAAGAGACTAAAACATTATGGCTCAAGAAGAACTCAAAGCCCCAGAGCCAATAACTCTAAGTGACCAAGAAATAGCCAACCTATCAGATGCACAATTCAAAACACTGGTGATCAGGATGCTCACAGAATTGGTTGATTTTAGTCACAAATTAGAGGAACCAATGAAGGCTAAACTGATTGAAATGAAGGGAAATGCACAGAAAACCAATAGTGATGGAAAGGAAACTGGGACTCATATCAAGGGAGTGGACCAGAAGGAAGAAAAAAATGACCAAACAGAAAAATACTAGGAAACAAGAATTTTAAAAAATGAGGAGAGGCTTAGGAACCTCCAGGACATCTTTAAACGTTCCAACATCCGAATTATAGGGGTGCCAGAAGGGGAAGAGAAAGAGCAAGTGGAAAACTTATTTGAACAAGTAATAAAGGAGAAGTACCCCAATTTGGCAAAGGCAATAGACTTCCAGGAAATCCAGGAAGCTCAGAGAGTCCCAAGGAAGTTGGACCCAAGAAGGAACACACCAAGGCACATCATAATTACATTAGCCAAGATTAAGATGAAGGAGAGAATCCTAGAAGCATCAAGAGATAAAGAGACAGTCACCTACAAAGGAGTTCCCATCAGACTGTCAGTGGATTTCTTAAAAGAGACCTTACATGCAAGAAGAGGCCGGCAAAAAGTATTCCAAGTCATGAAATGCAAGGACCTACATCCAAGATTGCTTTATCCAGCAAGGCTTTCATTTAGAATGGAAGGACAGATAAAGTGCTTCTCAGATAAGGTCAAATTCAAGGAGTTCATCATCACCAAGCCCTTATAATATGAAATGCTAAAGGAACTTATTATATGAAATGTTAAAGGAAAAAATATGAACAGTGAAAGGACAGCAAACTCACAGTTATTAACAACCACACCTAAAACAAAAGCAAACTAAGAGGACAGCTAGATCAGCAGCAGAACCATAGAAATGAAGAACACATGGAGGGTTAGCAACAGGGGAGTGGGAGGAGGGGAAGTGGGGAGAAGATACAGAAAATAAGTAGCATAGACAGTAAGTAGAAAATAGACAGGGGGAGGGCAAGAATAGTATGAGAAATATAGAATCTAAAGAACTTGAGACACGTGGACATAAACTAAAGGGGAGGAATGTTAGGGGAGGGGGTGTGCAGGGTGGAGGGGAATGAAGGGGGGATATAGGACAACTGTAATGGCATAATCAATAAAATATATATTTTTAAAAAACAACCATTATTCCTCTCAAATTTGGGGGGGAGGAATGTGTCTAATAGTCCAAAAAATACAGTAACATCTTTACAGCATTGACTATATTAATGAAGATTGTTTATCTGGGTTTTTAAACATTTTTCAGTTAAGTTTTGAAATTTCCTCAGTAAAGGCCTTACATATCAAATTAGATTCCTTAATAACATGAATTTATTGCTATTAAAATGGTATTTTAAAATTATATTTCCCAATTGATTTTTGTTGATTTATAGAAAGATAAATTATTTTCACGTTAGTCTGATATCCAAGAATCTTACATAATTATTTTATTAATAGTTTGTTCATCTTCTTGGATTTTCTAATGCTCTCTATAAAAAATGTAAGTTTGTTCAGTCATCTAATCTTTATATCAGTTACTTACTTTACCAACATTAGTAGTCAGTGAATCTTCCAGTGCGATATCGGACATAAGGAAATGTCAGTGACACCATTCTCTTATTCCCGACTTTAAGGACGATGTTCCACCAGGTTATGGTAGGTTTCTCTTTTCCTTATTTTGCTTTGAACTTTCATCTTAAATGAGTATTTAATTTTATCAGATTATTTTTTGCATCTCATGAAATGATTCCAAATTTTTTTCTTTAATGTCTTAATATTGTAAACTACACCAAAGAATTTCTGTCTTTCTTCTTTCTTTTTGGAAATTGTCTTGGAAGTAATACTTTGTAATTTTAATTTTTTTAATTTACTTGTACTTTCAATTCCTCTTGAATAGATACAATTTTTAGAAATAAACTGGTTCAATTCAGCAATATTTTCAAATTTTTGTAAAGAGATTTTGTACACGGTGATTTTTACTTTTTTAAATCTTTTATCACATCCTGTTTCCTGTTTCCATTTACTTAATTGTTTCCTTTGTTCTTATTTTTTAAACAACTTTATTAAGGTATGATTGACATGCAAAAGTTATACATATATTTAATACATACAACTTAAACAGCACAATTTATATTTTCATATAGGTACTGAAAGTTATGGCCTAGAAATCCTCAACTTAAAACTCATTTTTGAGTCTCATAACAAATCCAAACTAGTCACAAGTTTTCTTTTATAGGTGGTTAGATTCTTGTTAATATATTACTTAGTGTTTTCATTTTAATTTTAGATACATCATTTGCCTGAAATTTTCCTTCCTCATTTCTCTTAAGATTTTGACTTCAAGGTTGAAATAGCCTCATAAAAAAAGCTGACAGTTGGAAGCATTACCTCTTTTAATATTTTGGTTACAGTTTGTAAAACATTCTGATTATGTTTTGAATGGGAGTTTTCTGCGAAATAATCTTGTTCTGGGTTGTATGTGTTTGTGCATTTTAAATTACTGGTGAACTTCGTTAAATGTTATATGATATTAAGATTTGGTGGCAAAATTAGCAAATTTCTGTTTTATACATGTTTTAATGAAAATATCTTTTATTTTTAACTACTCTATTTGTTACAGTTATGTAAGTCCTATGATTTTTGATTTGTGGTTTCTCTCTCTCATTGTTACTGTTGCTCAGTTTCTATGAATGCCAGTTTTGTTGACTTCCTTTTTGAGAGACAGGATATATAACTTAATGGATAAAAGTATAGGTCTTGGAGTAAGATGGCTTAACTCAGGAGGTGATTAAGAGCATTTGAGTATGATAAGTCACACACAGTGATTTGAGTACATTAAATAAGTTCTTATTATATTTTAGTTATTATTTCAGTTAAGTTCCTCATTCTTTTCTATCTTTTGGCCTGATTTCTTTATTTATTAGTTTTTAATCCATTCCCAAGGACACTGCTTCATTACTTTTTAGAGACAGAGAGAAACACTGATTGGAGAGAGAAGCATCAATCAGCTGCCTCTCATATGTGCCAGACCCAGGATTTTATGTGCCCTGACCAGGAATCGAACCTGCAATCCTTTGGTTACGGGACAACATTCCAACCAAACGGGCCACACCAGCCAGGAATGGCCCAGTTTATTTTTTTCATAATACTAATCATGTTCTGAAATGATTCTTTTTACTCATATATATATATATATATATATATATATATATATATATTCATATATATATATTCATATATATATAAAGTCAATTTTTAAATCGGTGATAGATTTTTCTTCTCTATTTTTCTGTAAGGAGAACTTTGTTTCTTCTGATAACCGATACATCCATATCCAAAGGCCAGAGTCATGCTAAATACACAATAGGCACTGAAAAAATGAATAAATAAGTTTAAAAAAATAAAATAAAATAAATGAATGCTTAACAAACTGCAGAGCACTGATAGAATGATAAATAGGGAAGAAACATTCAATGAGGAAAAGATGTAGAGCAAAATTTGGAGCAAGGGCCACTACAGAAATGAGTAAAATATTTGACGGAAGGCTCTGGGCACCCAAAATTCAACATGAAAAACTACCTTTTGCAAGGTTTTAAATGGGCAAATCAGAGCGGCAAAGGTCAAGTTACACAGTTTAGTCTGTGTTTGACTTTCATGCCTTCAACACGAGAGGCATTCTAGAAATACTTGTGGACATGACAGTGTTGGCAGGGAGCATCACAAGATTTTCTTAAGTTAAAAAGCCAATCTTTCCCCCTGAGTTGATTATCTTATTCTAAAAGCCAGAAAAGCAAATAAATGCTTTTAATTTTATATTTTTTCTATTTTAGGAAATAAAGAACGTGATGAAATTCAGAGTATGTATCAAAATATTTGAGTATTGATTTAAAGACTTTGTTCCCTTGAAATGAAATTGAGCTCTTAACTGTTGTATTTTGTTGACAGAATATCCGAATTGGAATCCTCAGGGGAAAGGGCTTCGGTGGAGAGCATGTAATCTATTGTGCTTCGTTTGTGCTCTTCTGAGAATGTTTTAATTGTAATTCCTGTACAGAAAAACTTCTTAATGTTTTAATTTTAATTTATGTAGAAATGACAATAAAGAAATAGTTTATGGCTAAATGTAAGTCTCCTCATCTTAACTATTAAAACTTCTACACTCTTATCTGTTATCTAAATTTAATGGCTGGTTATAATTCAAAAAGTGTATTGCAGTATAGAAGAATGATAGCAGTTAAAAATTTTTCAGGTTATTCATTTGAAATTACAATTTTATATGTATCAAGAGTCCCATTCTGTAATGTTTTAAATAGTCCTTTTAGTTACAACAGACCTACAGAACTAAACATTGTATTTTTCTTATATGCCAGTAGTTTCCTTTAAGAATACCATCAATATTTTCAGAAACTAAAAATTACTAAGGTAATATTTGGTAATTACCTTACTAAAAGTAAGGTAAATCATGTTTCTGATTACATGAAACATGAAAACATATCATATAATATTACTGTCATATCAATATTTGTGGAAATGGATGAGAAGAGAATTGATGTGGATCCTGGCCTGCAAGATCTGTGTGTTGTGGTTGCTATGAACAGATACAGAAGTCCTGTGGAGGAAAAGGGATGGCACGGCCACTCTCTGAGTGAGACGGGGCCCTGGACCCTGCCTGGACAAGCTTTTATTGCTTTTCTGGGTACATTACATTGAGGATGGTCCTCATTTACTATGCACAGGTTTGCTGCAGGTGATTACCTTTTACAAATAACAAAGGAAAGAATTTTGCTAATTACTTCAAAGAGAAGGATGTTGCAGACCAAGGCAAAAAGTGGTTGGACTGGTTACATTCCATACTTGGGAGGTTTAGCACAGACTTTAGGAAGTTAGAGTAAGCACTTCTGACTCAATTCAGGGTGAGGGAGTTTTAGCAAAAGCAAGTCTCATAGCAGCCTACGTACAATGCAGGCCCGATTCCTCCCGAGCAAACCTATCCATGGGCGCAGTCCTGTGTGATGACTCACTTTCCACTGGTTTTCCACGGTGGGAGCTGAGCTACATTTCCATGCCACGTGAAATGGCTCCTTACACAGAATATACAAAAAGGGAAATCAATAACATTTTAAAACTGATAGGGGACTTCCGCCAAGATGGAGGCATAGATGTAAACACTGTGCCTTCTCCCACAACCAAGTTTGAATACAACAAAGGTTTGGAGAACAAAGACACAGCAAAAAACAGAAAATTGAATTATACGGAAGTCCGACAACCACTAACTGTTCAACGGGGACGGTAAGAGGGGGAGAGCCAGCAGCGGAGCTCGGTCGGGCAGGAAAGATCCCCAGACCTAGGCACGCAAGTGGCCTGGACCCAGTCAGGGTGTGGGGCAGACTGACCGTGGTCGCACATTCGCGCACAGTGAGACGGACCACCCAGGCCCCAGGGGGCGAGGGCTGACGGTGGTGCACACTCGCGTGCAGTGGGACAAAACGCTCAGGCCCGGTGACAGTGGTAACTGCAGCACCTGTGGGGGCCGCGGCAGGAAGCGGCAGACGGGTCCTCATTGACCCCGCCCCCACATACAACGTCACAACCCAGCGACTGAGTTGCCCTGCGCTAGTGAACACCTTAGGGCTCGAACAGCCCAAAAGATGGCGCAAGAAGAACTCAAAGTCCCAGAGCCGATAACTCTTAGCGACCGAGAAATTGCCAGTCTCTCAGAAGCACAATTCAAAACACTGTTTATCAGGATGCTCACAGAACTGGTTGATTATAGTCACAAATTAGAGGAACATATGAAGGCTAAACTAATTGAAATGAAGGGAGATGTCCAGGAAACCAATAGCGATGGAAAGGAAACTGGTACTCAAATCAACGGAATGGACCAGAAGGAAGAATGAAACATCCAACCAGAAAGGAATGAAGAAATGAGAATTCAAAAAAATGAGGAGAGGCTTAGGAACCTCCAGGACATCTTTAAACATTCCAACATCCGGATTATAGGGGTACCAGAAGGGGGAAAAAAACAGCCATGAGTGGAAAACTTATTTGAACAAATAATAAAGGAGAACTTCCCCAGTCTGGCAAAGACAATTCACTTCCAGCAAGTCCAGGAAGCTCAGAGAGTCCCAAAGAAGTTGGACCCAAGGAGGAACACACCAAGGCACATCATAATTACATTAACCAAGATTAAATGAAGGAGAGAATCCTAGAAGCAGCAAGAGATAAGGAGACGGTCACCTATAAAGGAGTACCCATCAGACTGTCAGAGGATTTCTCAAAAGAGACCTTACAGGCAAGAAGGGGCTGGAAAGAAGTATTCCAAGTCATGAAATCCAAAGACCTACAGCCAAGATTGCTTTATCCAGCAAAACTTTCATTTAGAATGGAAGGACAGATAAAGTGCTTCTCAGATAAGGTCAAGTTCAAGGAGTTCATCATCACCAAGCCCTTATTATATGAAATGCTAAAGGGACTTATATAAAAAAAAGAAGATAAAAAATGTTAACAGTGAAAGGACAGCAAACTCACAGTTATTAACAACCACACCTAAAACAAGAGCAAACCAAGAGGACAGCTAGATCAGGAGTGGAAGCATAGAAATGAAGAACACATGGAGGGTTAGCAACAGGGGAGTGGGAGGAGGAGAAGAGGGGAGAAGGCACAGAAAATAGCATAGATGGTAGGTAGAAAATAGATAAGAGGGAGGGCAAGAATAGTGGGGGAAATATAGAATCTAAAGAACTTGAGACACGTGGTTATAAACTAAGGGAGGGAGAATGGTGGGCGAGGGAGTGTGCGGGTGGAGGGGAATGAAGGGAGCGAATAGAACAACTGTAATGGTAAAATCAATAAAATATATTTAAAAAAAGAAACAAAAAACTGATAGGTAAAAGTATGTATGTTATGAAAATTAAAATCATTCTTTTAAGAGATTTTTTAAAAATAGGCCCTGTATAAGATAACAAATACAGCCCCGGCTGGTGTGGCTCAGTGTATTGAGTGCCAGCCTGCTAGGGGCATGCAAGAGGCAACCACACACTGATGTTTCTGTTCCTCATTTTCTCCCTCTTTTCCCCTTTCTAAATATAAAATAAATAACATCCTTTAAAAAAGATAACAAATGCAGATAGTACACTTTTTAAAACTCTATACCAAATTATCTGTAGAACGCATATATTAACAACATCTTTACAAACCAAAGAATTGCTCATTTCTGGCATTTAGTCCGAAGACAATAAATAAATAAACCCACCAGATTATTCCATTAATGCAGTTTAAAAATCTTTTATGTTGCATCGTTGATCCCTCTGGACTAAATTATCTAGATCTTTTCCTTCTAAACTAAAACAACCAACTTCCCTCAGCTATAAATATTAAAAACCATTTTAAATATATTTTTAACTGAGAGTTATTTTATATACATTGCCAAATACCTAGGAATTTCCACATTGCTGGTTGATTGATGCTTTACTAAATATGAAGCCAAGTGATTTTGCATTTTAAATCCACTTACATTAGTCAAGGTTCTCCAGAAAACCAACAGGGGGAGATGGTGAGAGAGAGCAGGAGAAACAGGGTGGGGGAGAAGTTTGAAGAAATTGGTTTAGCTCTGGCTGGTGTGGTTCAATGAATTGAGCGCTAGCCTGCAAACCAGAGGGTCACCGGTTCAATTCCCAATCAGGGCACATGCCGGGGTTGCAGGCCAGGCCCCCAGTATTGGCTGCACAAGAGGCAACCACACATTGATGTTTCTTTCCCTCTCTTTCTCCCTCCCTTAACCTCTGTCTAAAAATACTCCCTTACCTCTTCTGTCTCCTTGCTCATACAAGCACGTCAAAGTTCCTTTTATCAGATTAATTGAAATTCTACAGACCACATGAAAACTGAATTCTTACAGAATGATATTCTCTGATTTTGAAGAAATATGTGTCAGAGTATTAAACTGACCCTGCCACAGGAATGTGCTAGAAGTGACGGTTCTCAAAAAATGGGGTGTCTATTTGCAGAGAGTTCTACCTATGCTTCAGCTGTGAGCAGAGCCTGGGCAGGTGGGAGTCCTCTGCTTTACCAGTAGAGTTTCCCTTCACTGGCAAAAAAAGAAAAATGTGGACCAAGGAGATATCTACCTTCCCTATTTCTTGAGTTCATAATGACAGACCCTTGACAGGTTGACAGGATATCTTGGGAGGCCTGGTATCACTTGGAATTCTTTTATTCTGAAGAGATCTTATTCTTAACAGTCACTGTAAGTAACCCTCCTATTTTACTCACATTGGATTTATTAGACAAAGTGCTCCGGGCTTGGCCTTTTCAAATAAAGGAAGGCAGTTAACTCCGGGTGTGGGCAGTGCAATTTTCTAGAGATCCTTTTGTCCTACTAGACTATGGTTGAAATTCCCAGAAATTGCCTGATTGCTTGGAGATTATGAGATCAGACTTGTCAGTCTTATCCGGGCCCGATTTACCCCATTCTTAACACTCAGGAAGGGTGGTGAAAAGATGGTTTAATGTAGTCCCTGTAGCTCCAGCCAGGTGGCCCAGTTGGTTGGAGGACTGTCCCACACACCAAGAGGTTGCAGTTGTTTCCCAGTCAGGGCACACACATCTAGGTTGAGGGATTGAACCTTGGTCCAGGCACCTACAGGAGGCAACTGGTCAATGTTTCTGTCTCACAGAGATGTTTCTCTCTCACATGGACATTTTCCTTTCTCTCCCTTCTTCTCTCTCTAATACATATTCTTCCCTGTAATTTTTAATGCACCCCTATCAGTTAAAAAATATTGCTGAGTGACCTATAGTCCTGATTTGCCTAGGACCGACGGGTTTCCCAGACCACAGGAAAACACAATAAACCCAAGGTATTCCCTAAACAAACCATGAAGTTGGTAACCCTAACTTTGAACCAAAAGTATGTATGTAGCATTCATTACATGTATTCTGTATATCTTTATAATAGAGCAAAATATGAAAAAATTAAACTAAAAAGGTGACACAAAATGAATTTAAAAATAAGTGTGAAATAAACATTGATGCCAGGAAAATGACAATCAAATTATTGATACTGTTTGCTTGTACTTGCACTTGTACAACTACAGTCTGCAATATCTTTTCAACTATTTTTGCAAGGCATGATTATTTTGTGATGCTTGGCTTAGTGAAAACAGGTAATATAATCTGCATAAATGTACCCAGACTGACACACCGCAGCAAAGGAAACAGATAAATCCCGTAATCACCACTCCCTGTGAAACTCCCATTTCCCCTGGGAAAGTGTGCTCCCCGGTCAAAAACACAAGGAACTCAGCTGGCGTTGCACACACTGGGTTTGCTCCTTGCAGCTAGTGAGACCACCGATTGTCGTAAGAACAATTCAGTATGTGTGTATTAAGAATGTATAATACGTCTGGCAAGATGCTAAGTGTTAAAAAAATCTATTTTAGTTCTTATCAATATACATGAAAATGAGGTACAATTTATTAACATGATCAATTTAAAAATACCTAATAGTAAGTAATGTTTTCAACATGCCAAGCACTAAGTGCTTCACATATAATAATACTCTCAATAATTCTGTGAGGTAAATGCTATAACTTTTTATTTCTTGAACTGCTGGTAGACTTAAACACATTTTCATAAACTGAACTCAGGTTTACAAATATATATTTAGGAATTATTAAGATAGTCTGGGAGAATACTGTTCTTTTAGGGAAGATTCCTAGGAATTGCTGCATACATATTACATTACTGAATAAATATTGAGCTCAAGAATATTAGAGTAATGATAATTTAGGGGTCAATATTTCATGTAAATATTCCCAGATTTATACTTGATTTTATGGTTTTGACTTTGCGATGGAGGCAAACTCTTGGGTGGCTCCTGAGACTACCTTTCACCACATTATTTTGTCTTTTTTTTTGTCCCTGTTCGGCTCCTTCATTTATTTTTCTAAGGATGCCGTACATTTTCTTGGTAATTTTAAATTTTTCTTAAGCATGCATGAACGGCACATTATATTTTAATAAGGTAAGTTCATCTTCCTGTTGGTAGGATAGGTAGTAAACTAAGGCAATGAGGAGGAGAGAGACATGTCTCACCCACCGACTCAGCAGTCCTGAGCCTGGCCCAGTAAGACTGCCACGGGTTCCAAACATCACAAGTGGGAGTTAACACAGGAGGAGGGGAGCCCTGGAGACTCTTTGCTGGGAAGGGAACCTCTCTAGCAATACAGAGTCTTTACTAGCTGAGAAAGAAAGTTTTTGTAGCTGTACATTATTCCCAAGGTTTAGAAGGTAAAGGAGGGGGAACCTAGAAATTCAGTAAAGTATATAACCCCTGAACGCTGATATAGCAGAGCACCCATCTATAGCCTCGGGGCATTCAGGCCAGCTGGGTGCCTGCTTGCAGCTTTGTGCTCATATGTGTTTCACAAGGAAACTTGCTGTCTCATTTCCACTCTATGAGTTCATCTTTCCTTTGAATTCGTCTCTTGCTAGTGAGACAAAAACAGAGGTGGATGGGGAGTCCTTGACTCGGGTCTCCCCCATTAACCCTTTCACGTTTTTTTCCGTTTTTCCGTCTGTAAAATGGACATAATAATATCTGTTTCTTAAGGGTTTTGTTTTTTAAATGAGTTGATATTTTCCAAGCATTTAAAACAGCACAGGAGTGGTGATGATTCTACAGCATTGTGAATGTAACTGCCAATTAATTTTATAATAAATGTGGTTTAAATGGTAAATTTCATTATGTATATTTTACAATAAAGTAAAATAGCACCTGACCCATAGCAAGAATTTTTAAAATAAATTTAGCATTTACTACTTTGTATTATAATTGCTTGATGATTGGCTCAGAACACCTTCAACTAAAAGCCTCATGTGGATAGAAATATCTAGCTTACCCAACATTTGTAGCTCTGATGCAAATGGGGTCCTAAAGAAATACTTGTCAAGTGAGGTGTGTAGAATTGAAATGGCCTGCCTGAGAGATGGTGACTTCACTGTCAGCGTGATGTTTTAAGCAGAGGATATAATGATCACCTGTCAAGTCTACTACACAGGACTAGTAAAAGTGTCTAAAATGTCTTTGTAATCTAATATTGCATTATTCTGTTTGCCTCGTGCTTTACTAAAGCAATTTTCATAATCCAAGAACAGTATCAACATAATAAAGAAATTACATCTCAGCACTGGCCATCTTCACCCCTAAAGCAGGTTCTGGTCATAGTAAAGCACTCTTAGCCTTTTCCACTCTCCTGGAAAAACTATTACATGGTTTTTCCTTCATTTAGAATGCACTATTTCACCTACCTGTGTTATTTACTTTCTTGGTGTCTCATTTTCCAGAAAGGCTTTTTATTTTTTATATGGTGTAATAGTTACCAACTTTCTAGTTCTCTAAACTGTAAGCTACTTGGAGCAGGGTCTATGTCTCATCCACTGGTCTTTCCCAATCCTGTTGCCTAATAATAAATATTCACTAAATGACTAAATGCTTGAATGAAACCATCTTATGAGGTATATTGCTTTCAATTGTGTATACCATAGACAATTTTTAAAGACACATTTCTTTTTAGACATTTTGGCCAAGCGGTTAACAATGCTTTCTTTGTGGCAAAATTCTATCCTTGAGTCAATAATTTTGAATACCTTAATTCTATCAAACACAATATCTTATATACATATGGGACCCCCCAAACAAATATGTGCTTTTATTTTGTGCCTAGAATTTATACTCTTCAAAGCAAGCTTTTGAAAGCAAAATGTTTGGAGGTAAAAACCACAGACTAAAATCTGCTAGAACACTAGTCAGTTTTGTCTGAAAGAAGAAATGAGGCCAAAAATAATTTCTTATCTAATATGCACTGGACAATTTGTCAGAGACAATTACTATTGATATTCTAGGCTGTCTATAAAGTGCTGATGAGAGAAAATATGTAAACATTACAAGCTTATGAGAATATGACTATCCCTAGTTTAACCCTTAATGATGAGCTTTCCAATCTTCCATTTATTTTGTGATCTCCCACAAAGAATCATTGAAACACTGAACAAAAGATATTTTTCATTCCACGATGAAAATAAAGGATGCATCCGGCATTGAATTCCCAACTCAACAGGTAAGGATGAAAACATAAACGTATTCAACAAACTCACGGAAGAATGATCATCTATCCTTGCATAATTAGAAGTTTCCTCAGGCACGTTAATTATTCAGCAATTGGCATTTACTGTAACGAGGGCTTAAATGATGATGCATCACTAGGTATCAGAATACCAACTGGACAATACCAACTGGAGGATAACCAACTACATTAATTAGTTCAGTGAAGAGCCTGCAGTCATTTGACTCAAGCCTCCCCTAAGTTCCACCGGCCAGCAGCTATGACCACCTTTCCCAAGGACACAGGCCACTTCTGCCCTCACTCTTTCCCCTCCCGTCCCGGCCGGGCGGGGCGGGGCCAGACCGAGGAGCCCAGCCCGGTAGATTCGCCCGCAGGTCACCGGGCGGGCCGGCGCGTGTGCACTGGTCTGTCTGCGGCCGGTGGACCATGGAGGCTCCAAGTTCCTTCGCACTGGCCTGGGACGTCCGATCTCTGCCTAAGACGCGAGGGGGCACAGCTTCAAATCAGCTGTGGCTCTGTGAGCTCTGGCTACTACTGCTGGCTTCTGGCCTGAGCGCGACTTTTCTGCCGCACGAAGAGGACGTGAGCTTCATCAACGAGTACGTGAACCTGCACAATGAGCTCCGAGGCAACGCCATGCCCCGAGGGGCTAACTTGCGCTTCATGGTGAGGCCCTGAGGCGGTTTGCCCGAACCTCTCAGACGGCGGGTGTCGGGACGCACCCCCTCGGCCTCACACAGTGCGGGCCTCTGGTCTGAGGCTTAAGGATCTCGGGCAACTGCACTTTTAGTTTGGGTTTAAAAATATGTACAGGTAAAGTTCATCCACTGGAGAACTAACAACCACTGTCTCTCTAACTCGCTTATTACCAAGATTTTGCACGGGCTGGGACTGGGATGAGTAGAGGCACTCACCAGATGGGCAAATTTTAAGGAGGCCTCAACTCGAGAAATTGATAGTTGAATTTTATATATATAATCAATGCAAAAATGTCATTGGTGAAGACAATATGAACTTAAACAGGACCATTGGGCTTGAATTAGAAATGCAAATGAGTCACTCTCAGGATGGTACAAGTGAAAAGATCTTTTTTTTAACTTTATTTTTTCTCATCATGGCTGTTTTTACATTAATTTTGCTTTTTAAAACTATTACTTACCTTGATTATTGACTTTTTGGTATCCACCCTAACTTTTGCTCCCGAGGGAGTGTGTCGGTCACAGCATCCTTGTCCAACCCTGATTTTGCGTTCCCTGAAATGCTTCTCGCTTCTTTCCAATCCTGCCCCCGCCCCCTGCCCATTTCTATTTAGGGTCTCATCGACTATTTCCGTGTTGCTACCGAGTCTTCATGATTGTCATTAAAACTGACTGCAAAATGTACTGAAATAACTATTATCAGGTAATTAGGAGCTTCCAATTAACATTATAAGTGATATTGCAAAGACTATCTCTGTAGACCTGACCCTTTTCTCCTGGATTAGTTTCTTAGGTCAAATTCCAAAAAATGGCACAAATAAAGAATGTGTTATTTTTAATTTATATGACACATAGTGATTGCTAGTCTAAAGCATTGTGCCAAAATAAGCAAATACCAACAGTGTGTAAATTCGTTTTTCAATCATTTGGTAAACTGATAAATTATAAAATGGTACTTCCTATTAATGTTAACTTTAAAATGCTATTTTGATTGATCATATTTTGGTTTTGTCTTGTTCATTTTCTTTGTCATTTGAATTGTCAGTGTTTCCACTTCTGTTTATATATTTTCTTATAGAAATATACTAGGATTTAGCACTGTTGCTGAATAGTAATTTCCAAGCCAATTTTTATATTTTGAATTTAATAATAATATTTGGGAATATTTGAGAGTTTAAGCTATGTACAACCCCCTTTATGAGTAATTCTGTTTTTTCTAAGTTTGAAGATTAGCCTTCTTTCTGATAGTTAATAAACACACAATAGCTTATAGTACAACATTTTATAAGTTATGTTTCTCTAATCTCTAAATATTATATTTCAAACATAAGGAAAAGTAGAGAGTAATATATAGAAAATATATAGAGAGTAAAAGTATAGAGAGCAAGTACCCTTGTGCACTTGCAATATATATTTTAATATATGGATATTTTAATAGGAATATTGTATTGGAAACAGTTTAAAGCCCCAACCTAAACGTATACCCTTCTGCTCTTTCTAAAAGTTGGTGTGTATTTTTCCATTGATTTCACTAGGATGTAAATATTAACTGTAAATAGCATAATTTATTATAACAGTATGGTCTCTTCAAACTTTTCCTCGAGAGATTTGAAAACCATACATTTATTTTCATTTTTATTGGTCATTCTTAACATTTTAATATGCACATGAGTTTACAAAATCCAGCGTTAATAAACATCTATAACCTCCTTCCAAGTATATAAAGATCTTGCAACGCAAATTCAGCCTCCTGCTGTTGTCATCTAGTATTTCTCTACCTTCTTATTAAACTTAAAAATGTAGTTTTTATTGTTCTTGTAAAATACCTAACATAAAGTTTACCCTTTTAACCACCGTTTAGTGTAGAGTCCTGACGCATAAGCACGTTCACGTTGCTGTGCCACCATCACGGCCATTCGCCTGCTGAACGTTTTCATCTTCCCCGGCTACGACTCTGTCCTGTCAAACACTGACTCCCCATTGCCTTCTTCCCCAGTTCCCAGCTACCTCCATTCTGCCTTTCGTCCCTGTGGATTTGACTACCTGAAGTACTTCATGTAGGAATCATGTAGTGTTTCTCCTTGTGAATGGCCTATTTCACTTAGCAATAAGATTTTCAAAGTTCACCTATATTGTAGCATGTATCAGAATTTCCATTTTTAAGGTTGCAAGTCAAAACTGCAATGAGATGTCACCTGACAGGTATTAGGATGGCCATCATCAAAAAGACAAGCGATAGCAAGTCTTGATGAGGATATGGAGAAAAAGAAACTATTTCTATGGAGAAAAAGTGCACTATTGGGAGCAGTGTAGACTGGTATAGCCGCTATGGAAAATATGTCGTGTATTGGTTTGATATTCTTTCAATTCCACTTTTATATAACAAAAATGAAGTTATTCTAAGAGCAAAGTTGTTTTGACATAAGAATGAAGTAAAATGTGTCAGGATATCATCACTTCATTTGTTGTTTTTGCTAAGCACTTAGGAGTTAAGCTGATGAAGCTCACTGCTGGAGCTTATCCATAACATCTGAAGGAACAGCTATGAAAGGACGTTTGGGCTACAAATAATAGAGTTTTGGCCTTAGCAAGGCCACTCTTTGCTGAAATAAATAGCTCTTTGAAGACCTTTGGGGCATTAGCTGTGACGGCAGTAAAGGCTCTTTGGCTAGCAGTGGCCAAGGCTGTGCAGTGGCCCCGCGAAGATCAGCTTGTCGGTCAACACCAGGACCATTGTACCCTAGCTGCTTGCTCTACCAACAAATGACTTCTTCATTTTTGCACTGGCAGCTGGACCCTGGGTTGCTTAGCTGTGTCTCCTGAGTACCAACTTATAAAAAGTGCACCTCCAGTAAATTTGGACTTTATTCCCATCATCTCCCCTTGCCTGGAACAATAGTGTAATTAAGCTATCATTGTTTTAAAGTATGTTATTTTTTAGCCCTGGCTGGTGTAGCTCAGTGGATTGAGCTCGGGCCTGCGAACCACAGGATTGCGGTTCGATTCCCAGTCAGGGCACATGCCTGGGTTGCAGGCCAGTTCCCTGCAGGCCAACTCCCAGCAGGGGACCCACAAAAGGCAACCATACATTGATGTTTCTCTCCATCTTCTCTAAAGATAAATTAATTAATTAATTAATTAATTAAAAAATAATAAATAAAGTATGTTATTTTTTACTGGCTTATTAAGGGACATCATATATGCTATTGGCTTATGGAATTATTATAATTCCCACAGTGAACCGTGTTAAATACTAGCAAAACATACTAAGTTTCTGAGCATAGTATTTTCACCCAAGACAAAACATGACAGTTCCTTAAAAATTAAAAACAGAACTGTCATGTGATCCAGCAATTGAACTTCTGGGTACATATCCAAGGGAAATTAAAAACAGGATATCAGAGAGATTACTCCACTCCAATGTTCATTGAAGTATTACTTACAATAGCCAAGATGGAGAAACAACCTAAGTGTCCATCATTGTTCTTTTTCCACAAATGGATAAAGATGTGGTGTTTATATACAATGAATATTATTCAGGCAGGAAAGAAATCCTGCCATTTACAACAACCTGAATGTACCTTAAGGTCATTATGTTAAGTTAAATAAGCCAGACAAAGACAAAAGCTGCCTGGTATCACTTATATGTAGAATCTAAAGCAAAAATGTTTTTAAAAGCCTGACTCTTAGAAACAGCAGAAAAGAAAGTTTCCATGAGCTGGGGGTGAGAGAAATAGGAAGAGGATGGTAAGAAGGTATTGACTATAGTTGAAAACACTGCATTATATAGTTAAAAAATTATGTATATTTCATTTGTAATTGAAATGTTTGCAATTGTAATTTTATTTCAGGGTGAGCAAAGAAATTTGTAAATGTCATAACTTATTTTACACACAGTCAGGGAAAACAGTGGAGTAAAATGCGTACGAACTTGGAGTTGAGAGTTAGACTTCCTGGGTTTAAATTTAGGCGCCACAATTGGCTATAAGTGACTACAGGTGAACTACTTGTTTGATTTTTAGTTGCTCCCTTTGTGAAACAAATAATAATAATAATGCATACCTCATAGGGTTATTCTGGACATCAGGTGAAATGATGCATAAAAACAATAGTGACTGGTACATACTGAGCATGTGATGAATAAATGATATGCAAAGTAAGGCAGTAAAAGGATGGTTCATAGAACATTGTTTGCCAATGAGACATAATGTAAAAGGTCATTAGGAGTGTAATGATAACATTCATTATATGCTATCCATACAATGGAATACTATGTAGAGATTGCAAAAGTTAAGTAGAGCTAGTTGTGCTAATATGGAACAATCTCTGTAAGGGAAAACTGTAAGTTTCCAGTCAATAGTGCAAGGAAAAAAATTTGTTTAAGTAGCCATTTTTTAAAACAACAATTACCTTTGGGGAGGGAAGTAGTAGGAGAGAGTATTCTAAAGGCCTGATCTGTATATTTTCTATACTATATACTTCTGTATTGTATATGATGGGGGACCCCCAAAACCGGAATTATCTTCTGGAGGGCAGGCCCCTTGTCATACTGGCTCCCCACCTAGGGTTCTGGGAACCCATCTGTAGTAGTGTACCAGCAAGTGTTGTTGTGAGAGGCTGTGCTGGGCTTCAGTGAATTTTTTTTTAAGACTTTCAACACCTTTGCCCGTTTCATGATGGGTGGTTTACAAGCCACCTGCCCACACTGCACTGACAAAAAACAGCCTGGCCGCCAGGCCCCACCCTCCCTATTCACCTGATCTTGCCCTGACTTTTTTTGTTTCCCCATGAAAGAAGTCCACAAAGGAAAATGTTTTGCCTATGTTAGAGGGAGAGGGGGGAAAAAAACCCAGCAGAAGCACTACAAGGTATCAAAATCAAGGAGTTAAAAAACTGGAGCAGTGAAAAAAACACCTTGATTAGGGGTATGCATCAAATGTAAAGTACTTAGAAAGTGATTGAAGTTTAAATATGTAAGAATAAATATACAAATTTTTAATAAATAGATTCCAGGGATTTTTGGGTCCCCCTCATATATGTGTAATCTATGAAATTAACTAAGAAAACCCTAAGGAAATCTTAGTATTAGTTTTAGATATACTGTAACATATATACTTAGCATTTTGGTTTTACTACTATTTTGTTGATTTTTCTGTGTGTGTTCTTTTTGTTCTTGTCCTTAACAATGAACTTAATGAGGCTCTAAATAATGACAAAAGTACACATTAGTGTATGTTTCCAGAGAGTGGCCAGAGAGCAGCATTTAATGAAATTTTCTCATGTTTCTGGGAACATCATAAACTTTATGTTCCTCTTTTACAACATTATAAACTACCATCTATTGTGTGTGTGCATATATATATGTGTGTGTGTATATATGTGCACATATATAAAATATCCCAGGTTATTACCTTACAGTAAGCAGCTACAGCACTAAATTTATACTTTATGTTTTATTCCTCACAAAACAATATTTTGCATAAAATCAGTGCTCAGTAAATAGTTCTTAGATGAATATTTTATTATATTACTATGAATACAAGTCATGAGACTAACGATATATATTCTGAAGAGACTACATGAGTATTACATAGTATTATAGAGTTCGGAACAGACTACATGTAAGAGTATCACAGTCATTTGCTTCATCTAACACACTGACTTTTTAATGACAAGTATGTCCATAATCCTTTGTCTGAGGAAATAGTTGTGTCGTTTATGATTATCTGTAAAAAACTGCCTCACAGAAATTCCACAAATAAGACCCATATGCACAAAATTAGGATTGTTTCCCTTAAATCCTACTATAAGAACTCCAGAAAAATAATGTAGAGCAAACAAAGCAAAACACCTATTGTTACTATTCTGTTTTCTTTGCTTTCTGCATTTTTTTCAGACGTGGGATGTAGCTTTGGCACGGACTGCTAGAGCATGGGGGAAAAAGTGTGTGTTTGAACACAACATTTATTTGGAAGAACTACAAAAGGTCCATCCTACATTTAATGGTGTTGGTGAAAATATGTGGGTCGGCCCTGAAAATGAATTTACTGCAAGCCTTGCTATCAGAAGTTGGTATGAAGAGAAGAAAAGGTACAATTTTGAAAATGGCAGTTGTTCTGGTGACTGTTCTAACTATCTACAGGTATCTAATTTTTATGTTATTAATTCCATGGACTTCTTCATTGCTTTACTATTCAGTTGTTATTGATTATTTCAGTTGTACAAGCAAATTGAAATGGTAAAATTATTACTTCTAATAGAATCAAATTCTTATCAGTCCTAGGTCTTCAAAAGGTCTATAATTTCACCTATCATGTGAAGTATACAATTAAAGCATTCTTTTATTTTTTATTGTTGTTCAAGTACAGTTGTCTCCATTTCCCCCCACCACCACTACCCCTCAACCCCACCTTGGTTTTGTCCATGTGTCCTTTTTTTTTCAGTTGTTTTTTTCTTTTTTTAAAGATTTTATTTATCTCTAGAGGGGAAGGGAAGGAGAGAAGGAGAGAAATATCAATGTATGGTTGCCTCTCATGAGTCCCCTGCTGGGAACTGGCCTGCAACCCAGGCATGTCCCTGACTGGGAATTGAACCGTGATCATGTGGTTTGCAGGCCCGTGCTCAATTCACTGAGCTACACCAGCCAGGGCTCCATGTGTCCTTTATACATCTTCCTGAAAACCCTTCCCCCTTTTCCCTCATTATCCCCTACAATTAAAACATTATTTTGAATATAGGAAATCTAATCTTCATAACCAAAGATGAAAGGTATTTTTTAAACATAATAAACACTGGAAAACGAAGAAACTGGAAGATAAAATTTATTTTTAAATGATTGGCTATAAACATACTGTAAGTAAAAGACTTGATATTTTTTGCACAGATCAGTACATATACTACAATATAACTGATGGGTTAAAACATTTAAATGCAAATGAATAGTACTATTTCCCTACTCTATATCTAATAATCTACCCTTACACTTGATACACCGCCCTTACACTTTATACTCCAAAAATATTGAACCACTTGTTATTTCCTATACATACAATTGTTACTTCACACATCACATTGTTTAATAATCATCTACATGTGATTCCACACTAAGAGCAGGGATCTTGTCATATAATTATTCTCAATACAACAACCTGACATTAGTTAGGCCTTCAATAAATATTTGTATCAGGGTGAACTTCCCACCTTATTTAAAATATTATTATTTTCTATCAATAGATTCTAATATCATGTTTTATGTACAACTTTATGTTGCATTCACCAACCACGAGAACAAATGTCAGAGACTTTCGGGGTTCCAAAGATGTTACTTTATTGGCCAAGTTTAACCTGCGCAGGGGCGAACTCTCCAAAGTGTCCGGAGACACGATGCCCGCAAGGGCTGTAAATGAGAGTCGCGCCAAACGCTTACAGGCTTAGGGTTTTAAGGAGGTGCGCAAGCAAGCTGGATACAGAAGCAGATGTGGCGGTTAGCGGTTGGCTCAGGGGCACAATAGGGTTACTGATTATTGGTGAGTTAACTCGTGCACTGGCTCGTGCTCCTTTACTTGATTGATCAGTTGAGCTCGTGGACAGGGGTAAAATTTCCCTCCCTAGTAACTGTCCAGATGGCTATCTGCCTGACTAACCTTTGCTCTTACACCACATCCTGGAACACACCCTGCTCTTCGGGTGTGTCCCGGAGCCTCTTTGCGTTAGTTAGTAAAACACCTTTTGCTTCCTTACAGCTATGTTCTGGCTAGTTCCCCTTTGCCCTCAACATTTACATCTTTGAAATTTTTCGTGTTGAACTCATATCGCTTTCATCAAATTAATCATACTGTGGAAATGTTTGATCTGTTTAATGTTATCCAAGAAAGTTATAGTGGTTTTCCATTGCCTTACTCATATCAAAACTAGTCTCCTTAATGTCACTTCACACTCTGCTCCCTGACCTACTACTGTGTATTTGGTACTCCTTAGTCCTAGGATCTTAGACATTTTTGTTTTCTGCATTTGACCTAACTCTAATTTAACTGTTGCAGACATTCTATTCTCTAGTCTTTTCATGCATCATTCTATTTCTCTAAGAATCCCATTTTTAAGACCAATGAGGCTTGGAATAAAAATAAAACTAAAACAGAAATGGTTCTCCTCTCTCTTACAGAGGTGAACACAACAAAACGTATTTTTTTGTCACTTGAGACTATTAGAAATATTAAAGTCATACAGACAATTTCTGGAATATCTTTAATTCTCCTCATATCATTACTCCAATTTAAGACCTGTTTTTCCTTTTATAAGAACAAGCTTCTTTCTTTATTTTTTAAATAAAAGGTTCAGACTCTATTTTTTTTAAAGATTATTTATTTATTTATCTTTAGAGGGGAAGGAGAGAGGGAGAGAAACATCAATGTATGGTTGCCTTTTGTGCGTCCCCTGCTGGTAGTTAGCCTGCAAGGAACCAGCCTGCAACCCAGACATGTGCCCTGACTGGGAATCGAACTGCGATCGTCTGGTTCGCAGGCCCGCGCTCAATCCACTGAGCTACGCCAGCCAGGGCCCAGACTCTATTTTATAACAGAATTTTTTCAACAAAAGAAAAGTGCTAATAGTATTCAATTCCTCTCTACTCTTGAATCACTTTTCCTTCCCTTCTGTAATCTTAGCATCGCTCTTTTTCTCCCCTTTGTTTGCAACTTTTATTCTTAGATAACTTTTCTCTTTCCATCTTCCTCTAGAACTCCCAGATCCACCCAGAAGGTGCAACTGATCCAGCAGGTGGGCCTTTCTTTGGCTCTGTTATTCTGGATCAGCATTTCTCAAACTCTTTAACCTAAGAATACTTATTGTTTAAGTATTCTTAAACAAAGTATAAAGGACACATGGACAATAATTAAGGTGGGGGGTGGAAATGGGAGGGAGGTGGGGAGCACTGGGTGGGGCAGAGCTGGGAATATAAAACAGAAAACTACTTGAATAAGAATTTAAAAAATAAAAAAGTATTATTNAGTGCGCCACTGCCGTCAGCCCTCGCCCCCTGGGGCCTGCGTGGTTTGTCTCACTGTGCGCGAATATGCGCCCGCGGTCTGCCCCGCACCCCAGCTGGTTCTCGTCCGCCTGCGCGCCTGGGTCGGGGGGCCCTGTCCTGCCCGACCCCACTCACTGCTGGCTCCGCCCCTCTTACCGTCCCGTTGAACGGTTAGATGTAGTCGGACTTCCGTATAATTCAATTTTCTGTCCTTTGGTTGTGTCTTTGTTTCTCCAATCCTTTGTTTTATTCAAACTTGGTTGTGGGAGAAGGCACAGTGTTTCCACCTATGCCTCCATCTTGGCGGAAGTCTCCAATTATTACTTCTTAAATGAATCTTAACTTTAGTATCATTTCACAATACTTAGCCTAATTAACATTGAATTTAAATTACTTTTCAAAATAGTTTATCCCATATTATAAGAAAAGTAAAAAAAGGTAAAATTACATGTGTTAAAATGTATGCTGTATGAGTTATTTCAGGAGTACATCTAATTTGTAATATGAAAAGACACTTTTAACTGACTATTTTTTGGAGATTGCATTATTAATGGGAGCTAATATCATACACATAAGGAACTGTAATATCTCAGAGATGGAAGAGTACTTTTAAGGTCTTCCAGCCAAACTATCCATATGGAATTTGAGTTCCAGAAAGATTGTACCAATTTACTGTTCCCTGACATTTGCTGTGCTTACATGTGCTTATCAGTTAAGCTTCTCCATCTTCTCAAAAGGATGAGTGAAATATCTAATGGTCATATCTAATATCTATGACCACTTTTCAGTGGTCATTTAGTTTTGCTTTTACCTCAGTTACTTCAATTATGAGTGGGACAGTAGCTTTTCATACAATTTATGACCATTTTCTTTTCAGGAGATAATCTCTTTATATCTTCTGCACATTATGCTCCTGGGTTGTTTCTCTTTTTGATTTGTGTGAATTCTTTGTAAATTAAGGCAACTGACTGCCACATATCCCAGAAATATATTTTCCCAGTGTATTATTTTTTTCTTTGGCTATGTCTATGATATTTCTTTAGCCATAGTTAGTTATAAGGTTTTGTAGTATCAAATATATACATTTTCTCTGGATTTTTATGTTCTGCTTGGTAAGGCCCCACGCCGTTTTTGGACAGCTCTCCATTTTGGCTGGGCCCCAACCGCAACTCTGTCTCCTCAGCACTACGCACTTTCTGAGACCTCTGTGCAGGTCTTCAGCCTCCAAGTAACTCCAGGGTCCTTCCAGTATCTTGCCTTGACACGTGCAGCTTAGGAACTGGCGTGGACCCACAGAAAATTTTTATAGGCTCTTGGGAGCTCTTTCTTGCAGCTCCTCCTCTTTGGGAACCTTGTTCTAAATAACAGATACCTTAACATCAATAAACACAGATGTCTCCTTTTTCCAGAAAATGCACATTCTTTGTTTGGATTTCGTTTCTCTAGCTATGTTTGGAGAATGCCCTCAGAGAGAAAAACCAGATAAATATAAGGTTCCTATTGAGTTATTTGCAAAGATCATAACCCTATATTGGTTGTTTTCTAATGCCTGAAAACAGTTATTTTATATACAGGGAAGGGTGGGCAAAAGTAGGTTAAATTATAAGCCATTATTAGCTAAAAGATAAATTATAAGTATGGATATGAAATAATAACGTTAATAAGAAGACAACAGTAATGCAAATAAATAATGCAATAATTAATAAAGAAATAACGCAAGAAAAACTCTATTTCACATGCTCACAACTGTAAACCTACTTTTGCTCACTCCCTGTATACTTTGTCCAGTCTTTATGGTTATTTTTAAAATTTTTTAATTTTATTTATTTATTTATTTATTTATTTAATGTTGAGAATGCTTATTAAGGCTCTGGACAGTGAAACAAGGAAGGACCTAGGATAGAAGAAGCAATAGGAAAGCCTAGGAGGGCTTAGTTCAGCTCCCTGAGAGGTCAGAGGAATGAGGCCTCCAAGACAAGCCCATTGCTCCCTGGCTGCCAGTTTCCTAGGGCCCCTTAAAGGTTAGGAGATGCCTGCCTGTAGGGGACAAAGAAGGGCAAGGGAAAGGTGAGGGTGTGCTTCCAGGAAGGAGAGTGAGCTTCTTTATGGTTATTATAAACAAGAGACTAATTTCTTTTTTAAAAGATTTTAATTTATTTATTTTTAGAGAAGGGAAGGGAGGGAAAAAGAGAGGGAGAGGAGCATCAATGTGTGGTTGCCTTTTGCACACCCCCGACTGGAGACCTGGCCGGGTATCAAACAGGCAACCCTTTGATTCTCAGGTCGAATTCAATCCACTGAGCCACACCAGCCAGGGCAAGAGACTAATCCGTATATCAACTTTCATAATGCCTAGAAGTAAAGTGTATCAAATATTTAAAAGTTAAAAAAATAAAGAATTGCTAGAAGAAAATGTGAGATACTATTGGGTTGACCAAAAAGTTCATTCAGTTTTTAAGTAAAAATAAAATACATTCTTCATCTTCACTAATAACTTTATTATATAATATATTCACCATTTTGTTCCACCATGTTCTGCCATCTTTGAGGCAACTTCATAATTCCATCTTCCCAAAACATTTTGTCTTTTCAAGCAAAAAACTGTTTCACGTGTCTTTTGCAGTCTTCCAGAGAATTGAAAATTTTTCCATTAAGAGAACTTTGTAAAGACTGAGATAAATGGAAATCCAAAGGTACAATGTCTGGTGAATGTGGTGGATGAATCAGAACTTCCCAGCCAAGCTGTAAGAGTATTTGCCTGGTCATCAAAGAAACATGGGGTATTGCATTATCCAGATGGAAAATTATGTTGATTAATTCTGGACACTTCTCATTGAGTGCTGCTTTCACTCGAGTGGTCCAATTTGGAGCAGTACCCATTGGAATTAATTCTTTGGTTGTCCAAAAGGACTCCCTTCCAATCCCACCATATACACATTACCTTTTTTTTTTTAATGAAAATTGGCCGTTGGTGTGGTTGATGGTCGTTCGTTTTGCTTGCCCTACGATCTCTTTCATTCCACATTACTGTAAAGCATCCGCTTTTCATCACCCATCACGATTTGTTTTGAAAACAAAGTATTTCCCTTGTGTTTAAGTAGAGAATTGCATTCAGAAATGTAGTCAAAAAGGCTTTTTTCACTTAATTTATATGGAACCCAGACACCAAAGCCATTGACATAACTAAGCTGGTGCTGATTTTCAGTGCTTGAATTGGGTATCTTGAGTATGGTGGCTATCTCCCGAGTGGTATAACATTGAATGTTTTCAATTAATGTCTCAATTTGATCATTATCAACTTCAGCTGGTCTACCTGACCATGCAGCATCCTCCAGTGAGGGGTCTCCAGCAGGAAATGTTACAAACCACTTTTGACACTTTTGATCAGTCGCCGCACCATCTTCATACACTGCACAAATCTTTTTCTGTGTTTCAGCTGCATTTTTCCCTCTCTTAAAATAATAAAGCATAATATTCTGAAAATGCTGTTCATTTTCTTCCATCTTCCAATATTAAAATGGCTACACCAAAATCCACCAATTTTGATAACTGTTCTTTAAATGCATGCTGATATGACAACTTGTCACAACACAATCTAACAAAATTTTTTTCAAATGAAGTTAAAGACAGCTAAGCACTACTAGAACCATCTTATGAAGAAACTGAAGAGATTTTTTGGTTAGCCCAATAACATTTTTGGAAGGCTTGTAAAAGTATGTCACAAATCTCACACCATGAAAAAAGTATGGATTTTTTCTATAATAAAAAGCTCTATTTGGCAAAAAAAGTATATATAAAGTATACTTTTTTCACTACAGTATATAAAAAGTCAAAAGTTAAACATCAAAGTGGAAAATACTGGTGAATGACATAACATGAAAGAGCTAATTTTCTTACTTACATAAAATATTCTGACAATTGAAAGAAAAAGTCCAAAAATAATAAATGTATAGGAACAGTCAATTCCCCCAAAATGAAGTCCAAATATTCTGAAACGTACAAAAGATACCTAAACTCATGTAAAATAGGAGATGAAATTTAAAAATATACTGAACTCAAAGCAATAAATAGCAAAATGTTTGAAAATACGTTAGCAAGGGAGTTGAAAAATAGTCTTATATGTTGATGTAAAAAAATTTTGTCATAAAAATGTTGTGACCATGGTGAATAGATATTTAGCAATATCAATCCAAATAAAGGTAGATGTGATCTTTGACCCAGTAATACCATGACTGCCAAACCACCAATTACTTATAGGTACTAACTCACGTGGAAATTATATGTCTACCTGGATAATTATGGCTGTAATAAAAATAATAGCCCGAATGCCCATTAAAAGAAGAAAATTACTTAAATAATCCTTTGCACATCTATTAGAAAACACTGAAAATCTTAAAAAGAATCTGGAGACTTCCAGTCATATCATTAAGTAAAATAATTAACACCACAGGAGGTGTAATGTGCTCCTATTTGAATCATGAAGATACACACACAGAGAGACTGACATACTCTTGTATATACACAGAATGAAACTTTTAGAATAAAATATTAGGGAGGGTAGCTGAAAGACTGGTATGGAAACATTACTTTCTCCTTGATGCCTTTGAATGTTTGTCATGAATATGTATCAAATATCAAGTGTTTAATTAAATATGAAGTAAATTTTTTATTGAACTGAACTAAAATATAATGCACAGAAAGCAACAAGGAAGAGGCTGTATCATATGGGATCCTAAGGTCCAGCAACAGCTGAGAAAATATATAACTGCAAATATTCTCAATATTAAGTAGGATTAAAGATAAAGGACTAGTGCATATCTTTATAGAAACAGCAACATACAACAGACCCTCCCCCTAAAAATACTTAAAAGATGAAATGTCTTTTGAAAATAATGACATAAAAAACAAAAAAAGAATGAGAACGGGTAAATAAATATACAAATCTTTTGAAAGATCAATAAAATACTTTAAACCCTCATGAGCCCAATTAAAGGAAGAAAAATTTCGCTATTAAGAATTTCACTACATTTTCTCTTCTTATAATTCTCTCCTGCTTTGTTCTAGATAGAACTTGCTCTTTCAATTCTTCCCCATCTGTTATATGTTCTGTTTTCTTGTTTAATTTAACTCACTAATGTGACACTGATTCACAAAACCATAGAGTTTTCAAGTATACAACTCAATAAAACATCATCTGCACGCCTTACTAAATGGAATTGTCATTTCTTCTTCCTAATTTTATTCATTGTCTTGGGAGCATCTCATACAGTTTACCAGCTTGTGCGTCTTGCCTTATGTTTTTTACTTGGCTTGTAAGTATTCTTATCAGAATTGTTTGGGATTTCCCCTTATCTTTTTTTTTGAAATTTTAAAGTCTTTTTTAAAATTTTAAAATTTTAAATTTGAAAATTTAAAGTTTATTAAATTCCATGATGAAAGCTATCCAAAGAATATCCTCCTGAGTCATTTTTTCTTAGGGAAAGAAAAGGGGACATCAACATCCTGTCAGCGTAGCCACAGATACTGTGGCAGTCAAGTCCCCCTGCAGCCTGGGGTAGTCTATGAACTGGTGAAGTCACTTGCGGGGTCAGCAGGGTCACCTGCATCATCCTCCAGTTCCAAGTCATTCATTCCCTGGAACAAAGACTCATTTACCTACACATTGTTTCCAGTATTCTCCAAGAACTGGCTATCACATGTGTCAAGAGAATGATCTATAATATTTTAAATAGTTGTTTCCCACTTAGTTTATTTTTTCCTTCTTGTTCTTCTTTCGTTCGTTACTTTTTAATGTCCAAGAGTTCTGCATCAAACTTGGCTTTTTCCAACTTAAGAAATTCTCAATAGGAACAGGAATGCCGTGAAATAATTGCTTTTCAGCTTCTTCTGCTTCTTTTTGTTTCTTTTCCTTATCTCCGAGTTTCTATTTGATCTACTATTTCATTTAATTTTTCTTGCACAGCTGCCATTAAAGATCATCCCCGTACCAAGGTTTTCTTCTGCCTGTAACACTATTAATTTTAAAATGCCTGAGACATTATTATATTCTAGATTTTCCTGGGGGAATATTTCACGGAGGGGGCTTGATCTGGGTATTTTTCACTGTATGTAAAGCTGAGGGTTGTGTGGGCAGTATTACCATTTGCTCCAGCCCCCGCTGTGGCAGTGATGGTGAAGCTGGGAGGATTTTCTGATAACGCTGTAGAGAAGTCGGGGTAGATGGACTTCAGTGCCTCCAACTCCTAGTGATGCGAGCGGGCTTAGAGTGAGGGAAGAGAAACATGTTGGCAGCTTGACCGTCTCTTACAGCACCAGATGGGAAGTGGAGCGCATCACTGCTACTTCCAATACATTAGCTAGGAAACTGTTCATATGCCACATCTAAGATACAAGAGTAGTTGGGAAATACAGCTTGCCATTTATATGCCAAGCTAAGGTATTTTTATTTCAGTATTTCAAGAGATATTTAAATTTACAACGAGTGGCCTCTATCACAAATACAGAAATGCTAAGAACTTTTGTGAAAACCTTTTTTCCTGGAAGAATTCATAGAAGCTATGAAAGAAGTTATTTTGGGGAGACAGATGAAAAGAGTAAGATGGAGACATTTTTCCTTTCTTTATAAAAAGATGTTATTTATTTTAAACAGAGGGGAAGGGAGGGAGAGAGGGAAAGAAATGTCAGTGTGTGGTTGCCACTTGCGCACCCCCTACTGGGTACCTGCCCTGCCCTGCAACCCAGGCATGTGCCCTGGCTGGGAGTCAAGTCAGTGACCCTTTGGTTCATCGGGTGGCACTCAATCCACTGAGCCACACCAAGCCGGGCATTTTTTCCTATTTAAGGTTGCTTTTTCTGCTTCCTCCATCTACCATATATGTACAAATATTATACATGTACTACTTTTATTTATTTATTTACTTTTATAGCAACAAAGGATATCTGGAATGATATTGGAGATGTATTTAACACATTTTAGAAGGTATAAATAACAGGATTTGTACATCATTGTATGAAGTAATGAGAGACAAGAAACAGTCAAGGAAGATTCTCAGATTTATGACTCAGTCATAAATAGCGTTGTTGTTAACTGCAATGAGGAACACTAAACCTTTTGGGAGGGAAAACAATTCAGTTCCATTTGGGACATAATGAATTTGAGTTGGCTATGAAATACTCACTTTGATATGTTTAGACAGCAGGTGGTTACATGGATCAGAAGCTTGCAAGTGAGGCATGGCACAGAGCAAATATTTGGAGGGCCAGTGGCAATTGAAATCATGGGAGTAGATGGATTGTCTGTGAGGGGCGCACAGAGTGTGAAGGGAGGAGGCCTCTAGACTCTCATACTGACACTTACGGGCAGCTAGAGAAAGATAAAGGGCAGGGGCCACCTAAGAAGAGTGGGCAGACAGATAGAAGAAAAAAAACGAGAAGAGCATATCATAGTGGCATGGGGAAAATGTTTTCAGAAGGAAGGTTTGCCTAACATTTCAAATTCTAAGAGGTCATGCAAAGTGAAGATTTAAAAATATCAGATTTAAAGAGCAGTTCATTGATAAACATAGGAAGAGCCACTGGTGTGGGGGAGAGGAAAGTGATCCAGGTTGGAATGAATCAAGGACTGTTTGTTATTGCCTTTATTTTGTTTTGTTTTTAAAATGGGAATGATGTGAGTATATTTAAATATTGGCATGAAGTACCTAGTAGAGAATAAAAACAATTCTTTATCTATAATACAGGTATAAAGAGATTAACCTTAGAAGAAGAAGTTCTTTAGTTTTATCAGAAAAGAAGGAAAGATGGGGTGGGAATATTTGTCATATTAGTGATAAAAATTTTCTCAAGTTCCAATCTAAGGGCCACTATGTTTCTCTGTGAAGTAAGACAGATAATGTTCTGAGAATAAAGGGGAAGACGGTGATGCTGGAGTTTTGAGGATTGGGAAGATTTGAAATAGTTATGGAAAATGAGAGAGAAGTCTGGCTAAGGAACTGTAGAAAGATTCTCTACCTAGTTTAATGATTTTTCTCCAGCAGCCTGCAGCACCCTGAAGCAGACATGGAACATTCAGACAGTGAAATGACCTCATGTTTTCCAACCCTGGGGTTCAATTAGGTGGATGTACAGGAAAAACAGTGCAAGAGGGTTTCAGGTTTTTAGCCAAATATGCAAACATTAGAATGTGTCAAGACCTAATCCAGACAGAGAAGAGAGAGCAGGGTGGATTGGGAGAAAATAGGCTTGCAGCACCAGTGAATTTAATGGATAAGTAAGTGAGCAACCAGGAAGGGTAGGAGGCTGCAGTCAGTGAGAGTAATGTTTGGTTTTTGTGATTTCAGAGGTGGAGCAATTTCGGGGATAACAAGGCCCAGAGTGTGGCTACAAATACAACAATTACAGAGTATTTGGGAGTTTTGTGATGGTGAAGACATCCGGTAACAGAGAGATCAGGTTATTGGACCAATCACCTGTAAACAATGTAATCATCTAGGTCCCAAATTCTAAGACAATGGCCAAACTTTGACTAAAGGGGAAATTGTGAGCCAGGCACCAAAATGAGTAAGAAAACATGATCAGAAAGGAAATAGTGTCTCGGGGAGAATTAGAGGATGGTACAGCAAAATAACATCAGCCTTGAAGGAGCTTTGTCAATGTTTAACTGTGGTCCCTAGCCATTTAGTTCCAAGAGGTTGAAGAGGCGGAGATGTGACCAACTGAGTTTTACCCAAAGTGATGCAAAGTCACATAGCTTTGCACATAAAGGGATAATTTGAGGCAGAAAAACAAAAGGATTCATGCTTTTCTTGACCTTGAATAAATCTAGGAAGCAATCATAAAGTTTTGGCAAAGACAAATATATTAGATGTATCAGAAGGAGAGTCAGACAGGCTCTCTAAAATATAATCTTCCTTGCTGCTTATTGCATTGTATTTTTCCCTAGCCTACTGGGATAGATTATTTGAATCTGCTTGGGAAACCTGTAGGTGTTCAGATGTGAACAAGAACCCAGCACTGTGGTATTTCTCAATGATACACAGAAGTAGTGAAAGTGGTTATTGTTTTCATGGTGTAACTATTCCGTAACTATGACATGAAAAGATCAACATCTATTGACCTTCTCTTGCCATTGTCCTATGGACTATGTACAAAATATGTGAGTCTGTACGTGGAAACTTTGAGAAAAATCTGCTTACAAATTATAATTGCTAGGTTGTCAATCCATGGAACTGAATTGCCTCCTCATGAACAAGGTAGTGGCAGAAATGGGTATAGTGTAAGCAAGTTTCTCCTTCCAGAACAGAAGAGTTCTATTATAAAATTTGAATAATGGCTTTCCAATGGACTTTGGGTTGGACATGGGTATATTTTCCCTTAGGCAAGCCAGACAATGTGTCCTGTCTAGGGCCTGCACACATGTCATGTAGATGGCAATAGGCTGAAGATGCAACCAGATAAGAGTTTCAGAAAATTTCCAGAGACTTACAGACCTAATGTTTGTTTTTATAGCTTCCAATGCATGTGGAGTAAATAAGCAATCCTGTTCAGATGACCAGTATTAATGACCCTCCCCTCATTCAAAAATAGTTTTCCCTAACTACTTCTTCTTTCTTATCCTAGGTCTTTTATGTAAGCTTCCCAAATGGTATCTACTTTTGGGCCTCTTTTCCTTACTTAGCTTTGGGCAATTGACAGAGTAATTTCTCACTTCTCCTCTCTGTTCTATACAATGGTTAAAACAACTTTGTAAAATTTCATTTATATTTATTTGCTGGTTTATATATTTATGTATGTTTCATGTAGACCTCGAAGTAAGCCATGCAACTAGGTCTTTGGGACAATAAACATTTCAAGATATTGCATACTCATCAGAAAATTAATATATCATTTCTTTAGAACTTTTTATACATTTGTGCTAACCAGAAAGTAGTTAATTACAAAACATTCTGTAACATCCATTTTTACAGAAAAACTTTGCTACAAACTAAGATGAAAGATGCTTTAAAACCCAATCATATTTAAGTTATACTATTTTGTTTTAAGGATAAGGAAATTAGTTTAAGAAGACACTTTTCAGTGGGGAAAAAGAGAAGGGAAGATTGCATCTCCAATTTAAGTACCTCCTTGAGTCCTTATTCTTAATTAAATCACCTCTATAACCTAACAAAAAATGACAACCATATTATTTAAGTAACACACAATTTGAGACTTTTTCTAAGTAAATGTTTTCCGCTTTTTTGTAGAGCAACTCGGACAAGAAGGCCTTATCAATCGGGACTAGTTTGCACTCAGTGTAACGTAGAGGACAGATGCACAGATTTTCTATGCAGTAAGACAAAGAAAATAACTTTAACATGAAAACAACCCATAGTGCATAGGATGATGAGAAAAGTGAAGTGTTGAACACTAATTTTTGTTCCTTTGACCAGAATAATATCATATTATTAAAGAGGGTTGAAACAGTACCATCTTTAGAGTTTTCTAAATCACAAAGCCCTTTCTGCCCTCTCCTACCCCTATTCCTGCCCCTAAGGTCATACCAGGGTGTCTAAAAGAAGAAATGAAAACTAATAGCTATACCTTGAAAAAGCTTCACAATCAAGTCCTGAAATAGCAGCTTGTTTGAAAATGACAATAAGATATTGCAAGTTATTTATAAAGAGAACTAAAGTAGTGAAGGTTCAATAGTTTTCTCCCCGAAGAGTCACAAGATGAAAGTAGAAAAAATGTTTGATTTAATTATTTTTAGTTTTTCCAAACATGAGAGCATAGACTCCAAAAGTATAATTACCTGGAATGTATGATACTTAGAGGAATGTAAAGGGCATATTATGCTTTGTGTTAAAGAAACCAGTGGGCAATTTTTTCATAATGCCACTTCTGGGGTGAGTCCACTCTAACATTTCTGCCCTTGGTTTACTTGAATCAAAGTGCAAAGTATTGCTCTTCCTCTTCCCCTTTTCTTCCTGAAACATTCAGTCCTAAGGCCATAAGGTCGGTCAGAATGAGGTAAACACCCACACAGACAGCAGCCAGATGTGGCAGGTTAGAGCCTAGGCAGGATGACAGGGCATCTATACACAGTGCAGTGGACGCAGGGAGACAGCCTGAGCAGGATGAGGATGGTGTCTTCATTGGAATATGGTCTTGTATGGAAAGTTAGAGCCCCCATGGAGTGAATCAGGGACCCTGCATGACATCAGGCTTGGTGTACCAGGGACATATCATGATGAAGGAATGTTCATGCAGAGATGGTCAGTAGGCGGTATCTGAGCCCAAGCAAGGGGAGGACAGCATCCCCATGGGGCGGGAGGGAGGAGCTTGGCATGGAGTATCAGAATCTGAACAGGTAAGGAAGGCATCTAGTGGGATGGTTTGGCACTGGTTGTTGGAGCTCAAGCAGAATAAAGGGAAGATTCACAGAAGGGTGGCCTGGCCAGAGGTATTGGAAATTAAACAGGTAAAAGGGCATCCATGCTCAGGAGCAACTTTGCATGAGATGTCAGAGCCCAAACCAAGGAAGGCTGTAACATGGACTAGGTGGCCTGGTATCAGAGGGCTCGGAGCCCGAGTGGGGTAAGGAACGAATTTGTACATTGGAGAAGTTCGAAGCTGGGTTTCAGAGCTGAGCTGGGAAGAAGGGGGTCCAAGTGAAGGATCAGATTATAGGTTTCCAGATTAAATACAAGATGCCCAGTTAAATTTGAATTTCAGATAAATGAAAAATACTTTTAGCTTAAATATATTTCTAAAAAATTATTTGTTGTTTTCTGGAATTCATATTTAGCTAGGTGTCTGTATTTTCATTTGATAAATCTGGCAACTCTTCCAGCCTGGTGTGGAGTGTCAAAGCCTGAGCAGGATGGGAGGGCAACCAGGTCGGGGGAGAGAGCAGGAAGTGGGGGGAGACTGGGAGCATGCCAGGGGATGGAGCAAGTAACTAAATAGATTAAGGATAGGGAGGCCAGTTTTCTCACTGTCTGATAATGGAGTACAAATATGTAAAGGAAGAAAATTAGCGTGAATCTCATGATGGATTGGAATTAGAAATATTAGAACTTAAGGATTTCAATAAATGTAAGTAAACTAAATGTAAATATTCCTTGCTTTGGGATGGCCTTAAAGCAGTAGCCCCCTCAAACCTCCAGTCAATGAGCACAACTAGCACACAGATCTTGGTTTCTAAATTTCAGTGTGTGCTCAAAAGAACTGGAGCTCATTGGAGGGAGGTTGGGTTCCAGGGTTAGGTCAGGAGACATGTAAGACAAACCTAGAATATCTTTTTATACCTGAAAGCAAGAAAGTGCTCAGAGAGTGATGGGGACATGCAACACAAGAGACACGGAAGGACACAGAAGCCATCTTCAAAGGGTTCTCACTGGTCAAATCTGGGACAATGTGAGCATGAAAATAATGATAATAGCAATCGATTGTAATCATTGAATAAACCAGGAGAAACTATGATTCAAAATGATATAAATGAATAAGTTAAAGTTTGGGAGGAACAGTGTATTTACGTAGTTCCAAAGTAACTGCCCATAAAAACGTTTAACTCCTAAAGGAATAAGAAATGGAGGAGCCTGGCAGAAACCTCCCTAATCAAGCTATCAGAGTAAACATCGTCAGTAAGAAAACACTTCCAAACTGTGTGCCACCTGAGAGGATGCAATGAGAAGAGCACAGCATCACTCCTGTGTTGTTCCTGCCAAACACCCATAACCTAATCTAATCGTAAGGGAGCATCTAATACACCTAAATTGCTCATTCGTTTTAAAAATTGAGAATTTGTCTACAGAATAACTGTCTTACTTTCTTCAAAAATTTTAAGATTGTGAATGTCAAATAAAGGATGAAAAATGGTCCCATACCCAAGAAACTAAAGAGACATCAAAACTAAATGTAGTGTGTAATTCTGAACATGATGCTCTTGCTGTCAAGGACACAATTGGCACAACTGGAAAAAATTGACCAAGATCTAAACATTAGGTGGTAGTAACATAACTGTTAATTTCTGATTTTGATGGCTCTATTATAGTTATATAGAAGAATATCCTGAGGAAATATTTAATACTCTGAGATGATGAGGTATCAGGTTGGCAACTTGCATTAAAATATTTCAAAATATAAGTTATTTGTACTGAATTAAAAAGTTATTTTTACTGATTGAGACATTTAAGACTTAGGGAGTCTTTTGCGTTTTAAAAATTTTTTTTTAAATTGCAAAATCTGACTTCCAGCCAAGATGGAGGCATAGGTGGAAACACTGTGCCCCCTCTCACAACTAAATTTAAAGACAGCGAAGTTGTAGTAACAAAAAACGCAGCCATAACAGTGAAAATTGAACTATACGCAAGTCTGACAACAGCGAACCATTCAGCCAGACCGGTAAGAGGGGCAGAGTCAGCAGCAGAGCGGGGTCCGGTTGGAAAGATTGTTCGGTCCCACCAACCCAGGAGCAGAGGTGGAGGCAGTTGGTGGATCCCAGGCATGGGGTGGTGACAGGCAGACCCAGTGAAGGCGCAGGGCGGCTGGCTGACTGCGGTCACACATTCACTTGCAGATAAACCAAGCAAAGGAGTGAACAGTGAGACAGAACACTCAGGCTAGGGCCCCAGCGACGGGAATTAAAGCCTGAAAGCACCAATTGGAAAGACATTCTTGGGGTCAAGGGGCTGGGAGAGGCTCCCAGGCTCCCAGAGAGTTTGTTGGAGAGACCCACAGGGTCCTGAAGAGTACACAGGCCCACACACCCAGGAACCAGCACCAGAGGAGCCCAATTTCCTTGTGGGAAGCTGCAGAGGGGACAGAAATCTGAGAGAGAGCAGAACAGAGCAAAGCGCCATTCCCCCCCCTCTGACCCCGCCCCCACAAACAAAATCACAACCCAGTGACTGGGTCGCCCAGCCCTGGTGAACACCTAAGGCTCCGCCCCTCAAACATAACAGGTGCAAACAGACCAAACATTATGACTCAAGAACAGCTCAAAGCCCCAGAGCCTATAATTCTAAGTGACCAAGAAATAGACAGCCTTTCAGATGCACAGTTCAAAACACTGGTGATCAGGATGCTCACAGAATTGGTTGATTTTAGTCACAAATTAGAGGAACATGTGAAGGCTAAACTGATTGAAATGAAGGGAAATGCACAGGAAACCAATAGTGATAGAAAGGAAACTGGGACTTGAATCAAGCGAGTGGATCAGAAGGAAGAAACAAACAACCAAACAGAAAAGAAGGAAGAAACAAGAATTCAAAAAATTGAAGAGAGGCTTAGGAACCAGGACATCTTTAAACATTCCAACATCCAAATTATATGGATACCAGAAAGGGAAGAGGAACAGCCACAAGTGGAAAACTTATTTGAACAAATAATAAAGGAGAACTTCCCCAGTCTGGCAAAAGCAATAGTCTTCTAAGAAATCCAGGAAGCTCAGAGAGTCCCAAAGAAGGTGGACCCAAGAAGGAACACACCAAGGCACATCATAATTACATTAGCCAAGAGTAAGATGAAGGAGAGAATTCTGGAAGCAGCAAGAGATAACGGACAGTCACCTACAAAGGAGTTCCCATCACACTGTCAGCAGATTTCTCAAAAGAGACCTTACAGGCAAGAAGGGGCTGGACAGAAGTATTCCAAGTCATGAAATCCAAAGACCTACAGCCAAGATTGCTCTGTCCAGCAAAGTTTTCATTTAGAATAGAAGGGCAGATAAAGTGCTTCTCAGATGAGGTCAAATTCAAGGAGTTCATCATCACCAAGCCCTTATTATATGAAATGTTAAAGGGACTTATATAAGGAAAAGAAGATAAAACAGTGAAAGGACAGCAAACTCACAGTTATTAACAACCACACCTAAAACAAAAGCAAACTAAGAGGACAGCTAGATCGGGAGCGGAACCATAGAAATGGAGATCACATGGAGGGTTAGCAACAGGGGAGTGGGAGGAGAAGGGGGGAAAAGGTACAGAGAGTAAGTAGCGTAGATGGTAGGTAGAAAATAGACGGGGAGGGCAGGAATACTATGGGAAATACAGAATTAAAGACCTTGTGACACATGGACATGAACAAAAGGGGGGGAATGGTGGGGGAGGGGTGTGCAGGGTGGAGGGGAGTGAAGGGGGGAATGGGACAACTGTAATGGCATAATCAATAAAATATATTTAAAAAATTGCAAAATCTAAGTAAATCAAATTAGTGTGTAGGTTTTTTGTTATAGCCCAGAGGAGAGATTAGGCTCATATTGGAGTATTTGTAAGAATTTAGAGATAATGTGACAAATTTGATTAATATTCATGGAGCAAAATTAGCAAGTCTTAGAGTGTAATTTGATATGATGATGAGAAAAAGAGAGTCTAATATAAATATTAGGTTTGGGGTTTGGGTGACTGACTAATGGTGCAATTTATTGAGATGAATTCTATGAAAAGAGGAAGCTTTGGAAAATAATGAGTTCCGTTTTAGTCATTATTAGCTTTAAATACCTGTTAAACATCTGTGGAGATAAGACTAGTAAGTTTAAGGTACAGATCAGGGCTGTGTTTTAAAATTACTAGCATATCGATGAGACTAAAAACATAAAAAAGGAAGACCTCACCCAGATACAATACATAGACAAAAATATTATACCAACAATGAAATCCAGGGGGGATGAAAACTACGGGGAAAAGGATGGGGAAAACAGTGGAATGAGAGGAACAGGGACAAGAGGGTACGCTAGTGCACGCATTGAACCTGCAACACAGAGATTGGGGCCTGATAGAGGTGTCAGAGGGCTGGTAGGAGAGCAACCAGATTTCTAGGGGTTGAAAGTAAAGAAGGAGAAATATCTACAGTAATACCACTGGGTCAAAAAGCTTGGTTAAGGAATTTCTATTTTAAAGTAGCATCTTACTCAAAGATTCCAAGAAAACTCTTAATTTTCCATTAAAGTGCCAATTGAGATTTTTATTTAGACAATCACTGGTTGACAGTGACCAGAGGGGAGGGAGTTTTAGGGGAAAAGGGGAAGGGTTTATGGGAACAAGTATATAAAGGACACATGGACAAAAACAAAGGGGGCTGGAAATGGGAGGGAGGTGGGGAGACCTTGGGGGGTGGAATGGGAGTAAAAGGCAGAAAACTGTACTTGAACAACAATTAAAATAAAATTTATTATAAAATTATTTTAAAAAGAAAATATATTGCCAAACATTCTACACTAAATAAGTGAATGTTATACAGAGAGAGAGAGGAAGATGTGGGTGGCGGTAGGGAGGAGGAAGGACAAAACCATGTATTTATTTAGCGGTCACTGTGTGCCAGACATTGTGCCATGCAGGGGTGGGGAAGCAGGGGAGAAGGGGAATGATGAGGAGGGAGACATACTCCCTGCTCCGTTTGAACTTACAGTCCAACAAGAAAGGTAGGCATTTAAAATAAAAAATAATAGTATAAAGAATAAAACTATCATTTTATGGTAGAATGGTCATCATTGATAAATCAACAAACAAGTGCTGGTGAGGTTGTGCAGAAAAGGGAACCCTAGTGCACCGTTGGTGGGAATGCAGACTGGTGCAGCCACTGTGGAAAACAGTAGGAAATTTCCTAAAAAACTAAACAGGAGTCCTGGCTGGCGTAGCTCAGTGGATTGAGCGCGGGCCTGCGAACCAGACGATCGCGGTTCGATTCCCAGTCAGGGCACATGTCTGGGTTGCAAACCGGTTNTAAAACTATCATTTTATGGTAGAATGGTCATCACTGATAAATCAACAAACAAGTGCTGGTGAGATTGTGGAGAAAAGGGAACCCTAGTGCGCCGTTGGTGGGAATGCAGACTGGTGCAGCCACTGTGGAAAACAGTAGGAAATTTCCTAAAAAACTAAACAGGGAACTGCCTTTTGACCTGCCAACTTCACTGTTGGGATTATACCCTAAAAATCCTGAAACACCAATTCAAAAGAACCCATGCACCCCAATGTTTATAGCAGTATTGCTTACAATAGCCCAGTGCTGGAAACAGCCTAAGTGCCCATCAGTAAATGAGCAAATCAAAAACTGGTACATTTCCACAGTGGAATTCTATGCAGCAGAAAGAAAGGACCTTCTACCCTTTGCAACAGTATGAATGGAACTGGAGAGCATTATGCTAAGTGAAGTACGCCAGGCAGTATGATCTCACTTATAAGTGGAATCTAATCAACAAAACAAATGAGCAAAATAGAACCATAGACTTGGAAATAAAGAACAAGCTGACAGTAACCAGAGGGGCGGGGGGATTGGAATAACAGGGAAAAGAAGGGGAAGGGGCAAGCCAAGCCACTGGCACAGACAGTGGTGGGGGAACTGCCCGTGGGAGACGAGGTAGGGGAGAGCAATGGGGGAAAAGGCAGGACAACTGTAACTGAACAACAATTACAAAAAAAGAAATAAATTAATGTATCCCTGAAAAAATATATAAATAAATATGGAACTACCATATGCTCCAGCAATTCTACTTGTGTATATCTATCCAAAGAAAATTAAAGCAATAACTCAAAATAATATATACCCCCATGTTCACTGTAAACCTATTGTTTACAATAGCCAAGGTATGGAAACAACCGAAGTGTCCATTGATGGATAAATGGGTAAAGAAATTGTAGTATAAAGTATGAGATGTTATTTAGCCATAAAAATGAATAGATCTTGCCACTTGTGCAAACAATATGGACTTTAAGGGCATTATGCTAAGTGGAATAAGTCAGTCTTAGCTTTACTTCTTGATCTGTTTTCAAACTCCAGAAGTTTTCAGCTATTTCTTCATATATATTTTTTCAACACCACGCTCTTTCTCTTCTCCTTCTGGGATTCTGGTGACATGAATGTCAGTCCTTTATGCAGGATTGTGAATTGCCAACACCATTATTCAAGTCAACTCTGTGTTGTGGAGCTGAAACCAGAACTAAGTACCTTTCTGTAAATAGAGGGGGGAAATTCAGGCTGGTCTCAAACTTTTCTACAGTAACAGTCAATGCAGAGACAATGGAGTGATGCTTAAAGTCTCCTTAATACAAGAAGTGTCATCCAAGAATTTATACACAGCCAACCCTATAATTCAAGTATAAGCAAATAGACACATATTATGGGAACATGCAGGAACTTGTACTGTATAATTCTCATGAGCATTTCCTCGATAAACTCCTAGAGGATGACTTTCACCAAAAAGAAGAGACGAATGGAAAAGCAAAAAGCTACAATGAAAGAACTATCCATAAGCATTTAATCTTTATTTATAGACAAACACTAAAAAAACCCCTGAAGTTTATAATTACAAAACAAAATATAAATGTAGTAAATTTTTGCAATATACAAATGGTGTAATTTTTAAAAACTTGGGAGGAGGAGAGAAGAATTCCCTCATCTTTTAGAGCCAGAGGTCAAAATATATTATTTAGATATGCAAGTTTAAGTGTATTTAAATGATCAAGTGCAAAGCTAAAAGGATAATCGATAAAAATTAGTGATGAGAAATGAAGTAATCTACAAAAAGGAACATACTAATTACATGATCGCTTATTCAAAGTGATCAATAGGTACATATACACAGAATGAAGTAGAGAAAATATATGGACTACGTGGCAAAAGATTTTTTTAAGGAACTCTCTAGTGTATAAATCCTTACATAAAAAATAATAAATATGATCAAGCACCAAAGGCTAAATAACCTCAAAGATCCATCAGAAGATCAGTTCATCCCTAAAGTGCCTGAAGAGTGATTTCTAAATTTTCTTCTGAGGGTTTTACTGTTGCTGGACGGAGCTTCACGTTGCCATTGGGCTCTGCCTGTGTGAGAACTCATTTATCCTCTTATTCTCTGCCCTAGTGGAATCCAGGAAAGGTGGTCTGACCGTCTCTGCCCAGGAGGGCAAAGGAAAGAAAATGTATTTCCTACAACACATTAGGATAGCATTAGGCTAGATAGCAAAAACAATGAATGCCTGGCTATAGTTAACTTTGCCACATAGGAAATGAAGAACTATAAGCTTCTTAAAATAAAGATTAAATGAGGAAAGTGAGTAGATTGAGAAGATTAATTTGGAATAATCAGCAGGGGAAAAAATAGAGATGAACAGAATCCTGAGAGATGTTATAGAATCCTAGAAAACTGGAATTGGAACAGTCTTTAGAAGGCAGACATGAAGTGATTTGTATAAGGTGACACAATGATTTAGAGACAGAATTAGCACTAGAATTCACATCTCTCATTCCTATACTTGTATGCCTTCTCTAGCAAACCAGGGGAGAAATCAAAGATAATAGACATATGCCTGAGAGCTAGGAGAATGATGTCGTTATTGTTGGAAAGATTATCTTATATTCTACTGAAAGAAAAAAATATGTAATTCCTTATGGACTTTCTTTTTTCTTTCTAGGTAATGTAGATCGTGACCAAGCCAAATGTATGTATTGTCGTCCTTTATTTCTTGAATGATTTAATTACTTTATGTGAAATCCTGCTTTCAACTGCTTGTTTGTTTACAGATTATCCGTTTTGGTATCCAAAATGGGAAGTGCCCCGGCCACTTGTGTGTGATACTATCTGCATATTTGTTTTCATTTTGAGAACACTGTGTCTTATACTATGTGCCACAACTGTTATAATAATACAGTATCGGTTTCCAAATATATTATTGGAAGAACAGATGGTATTTACCCCTGAAGTAACAGAAATAGAAGAAACATTGGAGGTAAAGGAAGACAAGGAGGAGGAGGAGGAGGAGGAAAAAGAGGAAGAAGAAAGGGAGGAGGAAGAAAAGAAGGAAGAGGGGGAGGAAGAGGATGAAGATGAGGTTTAAGAAGATGAGGGGTAAGGTATACCATCACCAAAGGACAAAACTATACAAAAATGGCCAAAATTAAAAAAATTAACACTGAGCTTTAACAAGAAAGAATATGTACAAACCACTATCGAAATATCTTTTATTCCTTCTATTTTTCCATACTTATTGAACAAGTTTAAATTTGACAAACAAACAAAAAACATGTATTTCTAGTAAGCACTGCAAGGCATGCACTTGGGCACCAAGAACAGATGAAGATGTGTTGATAGGAGCACTAAAACTTCTATTTGACAGTCTAATTAACCTTAAGATGTTACTATGTTATCCTGATAAAGTAGACAATTTCCATTTCTAAATATATTTCTATCTTTGTGTTTTAAATATTTTTAAAGAGGGTTAATAAGTTTCTCGAGCATTAAGATTTATCTGTGAGGTATGTAGGACCATTCCATTTCAGGACAGCCATTTGGTAACTTTTGGTTTGTTGTTTTTATCACTACTATTTTAGTGGTGATTAGTAATGGTGATCGTGGTAGTGGTGACATTTTCCTTTTGATATCAATGCACCAAATATTATTATTTTTATAGTTATATGTTTTGATTGATTTAAGTGGTACTTGTATATGCTGTCAGGAGACAACAATTTATTATTTCCACTTTGTGTCTGGTATTTCTAAAGCCTTCCTGTAATTCTTTACTAGACTATATAATTTGTTGCCACCAAGGACTAATAAATGTCAAAATTTAATTAGGTGTGCTTGAGCCATCTGTGTGCTTTTGAATTTAGGTGATAAAATAAAATTAAAAAATAACTATTCACTCATAGTTATTCAAAATATATAATAAAAGTGCATAAATTAGTAATATAAATTAACTACTTACCACCTGTAATACTAAAAAATGAACTAAATAAAAATATTTAACATAGAAAAATACATCAAATAGTATAAACTCTATGTTTATTAACTCTGTTAGGTTAAAAGCCGGTGCTTAGGTGGGGCAAAATGAGAATTACACAAAAAAGCCCTGAATTATCTTTTCAGATTTGATAGTTTCTGAGGGCTTTTTTCATTTGTTTTGTTTGTTTTTAAGAGCTTGGCCATAAATATATATATATGTTAAATTATTTATAACTATATATTATATATTTAATTTTGTATATATTTATAAATATATATCATATATTCTGTTTTATATACTTACATATAATTTTATACATTTAATTTGTGGATTTATATTTATTAAATATATATTTATTATTCTTGTCTTTATTAAATATATATATTTCAGTGAAGTCAGCCTCTTTTCAGCCAAACTTCTAAAAATACGTCCTTAGGTAGAGAAAAAGGCTGGTTATCTACAACTATTTTTTTAAATTATTATTATTTTACATTTGTATACTACTTCATAGCTTCTGAGATGCTTTCCCATAATTAGTTTATACTCAAAATTACTCTGTGGAGTTAGTACTGGCTTCATTTTTAAGATGAGAAAACTAACTATGGATTTGTGAAGTGGTTCAAACTAATTTCTGAACATTCTGATGCATAAGTAGAAATTCTTCATACCATGTTCAGTTCCCAATATGACTAACTTGTTATGTGTCTGTGTATCTAACTTCTACTCCTCCACCTCTGCTCTTCAACATAGTCCCCAGGTAATTTCATGGATTGTGATTGCCATAGGCCAGTGGCTCTTAACTGAGGGAAATTTTGCTACTTCTTTCCCCTACCCTGCTCAGGGACATTTGGAAAAATCTAGAAACAATTTTGATTGTCGTGATCAGAAAATTACTGCTGGTGTTTAGTGGGCAGAGACCACAAGTGACGATGAACATGCTACAACACACAGGGAAGCTACAGCAAGGAATTACCCAGTAAAAAAAAATGTCAAAATTGTGCTGAGGTTGAGAAACTCTGCTGTAGGCTTATTTCCACCCAGGATGCATGTAAATTATGGATGCATTATATGTTGCTATGTTTCCTTAAACTCTCATTTTTCTAAAAATTGTTCTCCCATTTCTCTTTACCTCCCTTTCCTTGCCTTTTCATGTCCATAAGTTACCATGGAAGCAATCCTTTTTCATTGTGATCCTGTGTCCCTAGTTTGGGGATGATCTACTGACCGCAGTTGGGCCTTGTTATAGTCGTGGGTTTGGGGATACAGACAGATATCCAAGGAAGTTCATACATGGTGCCTAAGTTTTTAATATGTAAAGTTCTGAGACTGTTTATCAGACTACATGGCAGGAAATAATACAATACAAACAGAGAGCCAGGAGTAAAAGACTATTGTCTCTGATGTCTCGTTTCGTTCCAACCTTTTTCCGAAGAAAATATAAATTTTCTTCCAGCTATGTCCTATTTCTACCCAGTAAGTTTTCTTTTTCCTTACGTTATTTTGAGTTGGATTTCTGTAACTCATTTAGTTGACAGGACATTTTCACTATAAAGTTACTTTTATTCAAAGTTTTATTATTCAGAAACAGCATGAATAATAATGACTCTAAAACCCAATCTATGGATGTCCATCATAGTGTCACGTGATCAAGGAAATAGAATGCCTGCTTATGTTGTCTTTCCCAATAAAACTTACTCCCCATTTCTCTCCACCTCTCCCAGAGCCACATACCCTATATGCTTAGGTTTCTTATTTTTGTTTTCATTATACAAGTGACAGGTTGACTCCCTCAGCTGGCATAAGGGATTATTAACATGACTCCTGGAGGTGTCAGGGAAAATTACTCTTAATCTCTTTCTATGGCACTGAGTTTAGGAATGTACTTTGACCAGGATGTTTTCACCTCAGTAGTCTGGGGTGATAGATGAGCATTTGGTTCCTTTCTTGAAGTGCTGTGTATTCTATTCTGCACTGAAAACTCTGGGACTGTGGAAATGCTTGTTCCTGGCCCTGCCAAGGTAATTTCCAGCAAATGTCTACTGTATGGCATGCAGGAATGCTCCAGCTTATGCCTGGTCCAGAGGAAGACAGCTACACTTCTCCTCCTTCATTCCTGCATACTGTAACTGCTGCAACCATACATCTGCTGGTGAGGTTTAACACTAGGAAGTTTACACCCTCTCGGTCCTGGAGAATGTCGCTGATCTCTCCACCATTTATCGGGACATTTTTTGTGTGTTCTTTACATGAGTAAAACTTGTTTGATGGTTTCAAGTGTCTGTGCTTTGTCTACCCATTGATCCATTTACACTGCCAATGTAGCAATGCTGCAGAGCGGTAGCCAGTGGAAAGGATATACATCCAATGTGGATAAATCTCTGTGCGGAAAACTCCGGGATAATAAAGGGGACCGAGGTGATACTGTGATGCAGTGTTGATTTTCTACTTGTCCTTGATTTAGCTAAGAGCTTGAGAAAGGATGAAAGAACAAGTACACTTGTCAATAAATATTGATGGAGGGTTAGGGATCTAAATGCTATCTTGAGTCTTTGACCTAAATAGTCAAAGACTAAGTAAGTTACTCCCTGAAACCAGATAAATGGGAAGATTATTGGGTCTGCTATAGGTTCCTCAGTTCCCATAGCAATGAGCTGTGTGGTAATAGACACCACACTAAGGGAGGCTGGAGAAAAAGAGGAATGAGTACAGGCTGTTCCCAAGCAACAATGCATAGCAGTGCAGGAGGAACTAGAGTCATAAAGGCTTGGTGCTGTAGAGGTGGTAGCACCTGCAGTTACTTAGCATAACCATGAACCTCTTCTCCACCACTCAACATAAGGTTGCTGGGAAACCAGTTTGGTCAGCAGTGGTGGGCTGGGATGGAGCGGGGCTCATGGTGACAGTGAATTTTCCCTCCCTTTCCTAGCAGAAATTCAATATTTTTTGTCCTGTAAGTGGAAATTGCCAAAATCACGTGCCTGCTCAAATTCAAAGTACCACCTGAGTGAGGGAAGTGTGATCATGGGTAATGTTAGAGAAGATTCTTAAAAATATTAAAAATCTCAGGAGTATTAATAATATTCCCCTTATTTAAATGATTTTTAAAATATTTTATTTATTTATCTTTAGAGGAGAAGGGAAGGAGAGAGGGAGAGAAATCTCAATGTATGGTTGCCTCTCCTGTGTCCCCTGATGGGAACTGGCCTGCAACCCAGGAATGTGCCCTGACTGGGAATCGAAGCAAGATCCTCTGGTTTGCAGGCCTGAGCTCAATCCACTGAGCCGCACCAGCCAGGGCCCCTTATTAAAAGATTTGATCGACCTCATCGTTACAGGAAACTATAATCACTATCCTTTTGACTCATTCCAGGTGGGACAGTACAGCATTTGTGACTAGTCTGTCCATATTGCACTAACCAATTCAGAAAATAAAATCATACAGTTATAACTTATAGGTTAGAGGAACCCTGGCGACGTGTGCTGGCAAAGGCGTGCCAGTTTGCAGAGCATGAAGTCACACAGCGGGTCATCGGGAGTGATGGCGTTTAAGCCCCATCCAGCTCTCACCCCTTGGTTCCTGGCCCCATGCAGAACGTTGCTGACATACCCCTACAAAGTGTTGCCTCTAACTTGGTATGTTAGTTGTACCTTCAAAGGACAACCCCAGAGCTTTAGCAGGCCAGGTTTCTACACTGTGAAATGTGTCTGATACAACCAGTGGATTCCACAGTTGGGGCTCCCCTTCTGAAAATCCTTCTCTGTGAGGTGAGACCTCTGATGGAATGCTAGGTCGTGCTTGTTCCTGTGGATCAGGCACTCAGGAAACCCACAAATGGTGGTGTTGACTGAGATTTCCAGGGCAGAAAAGTCAAATCCGTACCTAGTAACGTATGAGAAAAACATAAGACCAATCCTAATTAAGGGACATTGTATAAGGGATACTGATCAGTATTCCTAAAAACTGTCAAGGTCATCCAAAACCAGGAAAGCTGGAGGAACCATCACAACCAAGAGGAGTCAAGCTTAGAAGTGTGATTACTAAGTATAGTTTGATATCCTGGCCAGGCCCTGGAACATAAACAGGGCATTAGGTGAAAACTAAGAAGATCTGAATAAAATGTGGGTTTTAGTTAATGACAATGTAGCGGTGTTGGTTTAATCATGATGAATGTGCTGTAAGGTGTTACTAGGGGAAAGTGTGAAGAGGGTCTAGGGTATATGGAACCTCTTTGTACTGGCTTCACAATTTTTCTGGAAATCTGTCTGCACGATTCTAATTTTACAGCAATAACCAAGTCCTTCATAGCTAAGTAATGGGCTCCGTTATTAGATTAATTATTGTCTGGCCATTTAGATATTCAACGTGTTGGAAAGGAAATGGTGATTACTACAGTTGGCCACTCCCTTGGCTCACACTTTATTCAGGACACTACTTCATGGATTTATTAATTTGCTATTTTACATACGAGAAGGACTTAAAGATTTCCTTAGTGGCTTTACTTTTATATACATTAACATTTAAATATTTATTTTTTGAATTTTTAAATGATGAATCTTATAAATTTTTCTTCATTTTGATAATTTAACATGCCTTTGACCATGTTAAAATTAAACATAATAATACTTATAAAATTGCTCTAAAATAAAAAATTTTGTGAAAATAAAAACAGAACACTTTGTGGCACATGAAATTTACAGAAAAATCAATGTCAGTGTCTACAAATAAAGTTTCACAGAAACGCCAACACGCAAAGGGCTGGGGGAGCAGGAGTAGGTGTGGACAGCTTCCCACTACAAGGCACCTGGGAAATTCAGTGTCAGAGGCTCAAACTGAAGTGCAAGTCCAAGAAAATATCAGCCCACACAAGGGGGAGCTGTGAAGCAAAAATCCCCCACAGAGATCTTTCAAAATATGTATTGAGCAGAGATGGCTTTTAAGGCTGCCATTCTCAGTCATTGGCTGGGGTTGGCCAGGGCGAGTATAGTCTTGGCTAAGTTGCTCCAGAAGATTCCTAAATTGCTGTAGCTGGAGGCTGTCAGCTAACAGCACTCCTCACGGCAGTTTCTATCTTGAAGGGAAACATGAGGGACGTGCATCTATACGGTGAGCAAAGAGGACCTGCCTGCCTGCAGTAACCGAAACTTCACGTGAGTCCACCCATACAGGCAGCGCATATTGCAGCTTCCAGGGAGGGGGTGGGGGTGACGAAAAGAGGCCACATACTACACTTCACAAGCCCAGGGGAGGCCTGCGTGGCCGACCTGCAAACGCAGAGACCAAAAGCAACCGCGTCTGAACATAAAATTTCCTAACTAAAAGTGGGTTGTGTCAGGTAGTCACGCCCTATGCCTGCAGCTTCCTTAACAAAGGGCAATCCTTACCTCACAAGAGCCTGTCTATTGTCTTTGAGCATCTAAGATAACATACTTTTGAAATGTCAGAGTAGTCCCTTCTCGGCCCCTCAGGGCACAACCACCTACCTCCGAGCACAAGACCACAGAAGCCTTCATTGTTATCCTGCTGCCCAAATGCCATCTGTGTACAGTGAATGTTTACCGTCCTGTTCCCGCCAATGTAAAAGAAGCATGTGTCTCTCCATTTTGCTTTTCACCCAATTCCAGAGATTTCCCCATTTTACTCTCTTTGGCCTCTTTAGTCTACCACCGATAGATTTTATGTCTTCTTTGATTCCAATGTATAAAATAAACTACAAAACTACCATTTTCCAAAACACTTCCTCAATCTGTTGAGATTCCGCTTCCTGAAAATTGTTGGTTTGGCTCAAATAAATTCATAAACATTCTCCACAAGTCTAGGTGTCTCTTACGTCACAAGGGAACAGTAATTGTAAAAAGTTTAGATTAAAGAGTCTGAGATTAAACTCTCCTCTACAAAAAAAATAATTTTCGAGAATGAGATAAAAATTCCAGTTGACAGGCAGGCTGAAGCTGTATTGTGGTAGGCAGACAGACACGAGCAGAGCAAGGATGATGGGCCAGGTATAGAAGGTCACCAGGCAGAAAGCCCTGGGTGCCTAGCAATAGGCAAAACTCAGAAAATAAGGACCTGGCCCCCAGGGTAACCTTTTCTCCCCTAGGATATCTCTGGGCACGCAGTTTGGACCCCTGACCTTTTGTATCGCTGGTCATGTGGTTCAGACTCTCCCCTGACTTTTCCTCCCCTGGCATGTTGCTAGTCATGCAGGTTAGACCCCCTTAGAGTGAGAACAAACAGAGGGGTGAGAGAATAGCCCTTAAGCATTAAGCCCCCAGAACAATGAGATTCGGACACACATCCAACATATCCAGGCCTCCGCTATATTTTAGCTCCAGGCCCAGAAAAGCAGCAAAACAGATAAGTGACACCATGGCTGACCTCAGGGCCAGCTGCACTGACTAATGACCCCCTGCTCTGGCACCAACCAGTCAGTGGAGACTGAAAGGACACACCTGGAAAGCTGATGAATCTTCTCTTGGGATCCTCCTCTAGGATCTCCCCTAAAATCTCCGTCCTTAGTTCTTAAAAGCCCTTAGGACAAAGGACTCAGCACACTTTCCCTCCCTCCTGGTATCGTGCCCAGGCCTCTCCCTTCTGCCTCTTCTCCCCATGGGTTACCTCTACTCTTCTCTCTCCTAAGCCCCAAAGGCCCCTTCCTTTACCTCTGTAACTTGTTTCCTGAGCCGTTTCTTCTACCCTTCACTTCTTCTACCTCTGTGACTGTCTAAAAGATGTTTCTCTTACAGTTTGAGTTTGGGCTCTGAATTCTTTCTTAGCCAGAACTGAAGTATAGAGGTTGCTGAACCAAGGGCCGGTCTGACCCCACCAGTATAACACCTGGTGCCATTCTAGCTGCCACCAACAGTATGATGAGGTCATGGTATAATGGCCTGAGGATCAGGAACAGAAACTTCCGGGTATGGGGCTCAATGTACAATATAACCCAGATCCTAGGGCAAGGACCATATATCAATATTGAGGGGAGATAAGGATGCATTAGTGAAAGGGTAAAAGGTACTAGGTTCGCAAACCAGTAACAAATTCTGTTATTAGGAATGTCAGAGCCCATTACTGGTATGGGCGGTATGAGTAGGAAACTCTGCTGCCGCCACTGAGAGTAAGGCAGCGTTCAGTAAGCGGGGACGCGGACGGTCAATGCGAAAGACGTAGGAAGGTTCAGCAACACAGACCTCCCTTCCACGCCGTGTGTGTGCCACAACAGGAAATTGTACTTCTGAAAGAAGAGAAGTGCTACAGGGAAGCATATGGGGTTTTAGACCTAAGGACCCTTAATCCAGCTGCTCACCACTTTCACTTTGAAATACAGTTAGAGGCATTATACCGGATAGTGAATGAAACTATACTTCCTAATGAAGGACTCCAGTAATTTTTAGATCAAAACGTCCAGTAAGAACCAGAACCTGAGTGCTGTCAGAAAACCATTTAAATAAAACAAGTAAAAACAACAACAACAAAAAAGAACACCAGGAAGGTCATCAAAGTAACTTGATTAAATAGAAATGATATATTCAGAAACCTGTCCGTAAACAAGGGGAAGACACCTCGCTGGGGCCACGGCTGCCTCTGTGAGAGGCAATGTTAGAAACCCTCTGACACTGAAGGTTTGCGTCCCACTTCACCATGTCTATATTCAGAAAAATAAAAATAAAAATGATGGAGCTTGCTCTATGGATGGCAATGCTCGGTGAATGGAGATTTATGTCGGAAAAATGCCAGCTAATGAAAAGTTTCTTTTTGTTTGTTTTAAATGATAATATTTTATTTTTTATTTTAAAATATTTATTTTTACTTATTTTAAAGTATATTTTATTGATTATGCTATTACAGTTTTCTCAATTTCCCCCCTTCATCCCCCCTCCACCCTGCACCCCTCAACCCTCCAGCTCTCCCCACTGCCGTTAGTTCATGTCTGTGAGTTGTACATATAAGTTCTTTGAGTTCTCTGTTTCCTATACAATTTTTGACTTCTCCCCCTCTATTGAATGCCTACCAATTATGCTTCTTCTTCCCTGCACCTTTTCTCCCCATTCCCCCTTCCCCCTCCCCATTGAACTCCCTCTGTGTGATACCCATTTCTCTGATTCTGTTCCTGTTCTGATTGTTTGCTTAGTTTTTGTTTTTGCGGTTTTTCCTTCTTTTATTTTTTGGAGTTCATTTCTTGATAGTTGTTTGTTCTCATTTTACTGTTCATATTTTTGATCTTCCTTTTCTTAGATAAGTCCCTTTAACATTTCATATAATAAGGGCCTGGTGATGATGAACTCCTTTAACTTGACCTTATATGGGAAGCACTTTATCTGCCCTTTCATTTGAAATGATAGCCTTGCTGGACAGAGAAATCTTGGATGTAGGTCCTTGCTTTTCCTGACTTCAAATACTTCTCTCCAGCCCCTTCTTGCCTGCAAGGTTTCTTTTGAGAAATTAGCTGATAGCCTGATGAGTGCTTTTTTGTAGGTAACTATTTCCTTTCCTCTTGCTGCTTTTAATATTCTCTCCTTATCTTTAATCTTGGGTAACTTGATGATGTGCCTTGGTGTGTTCCTCTTTGGGTCCAACTTCACTGAACGCTCTGGGCTTTCTGGACTTCCTGGAAGTCTATTTCCTTCACCAGATTGGGGAAATTTTCCTTCATTATTTGTTCAAATAAGTTTTCAATTTTTTGCTGTTGTTTTTCTCCTTCTGGTACCCCTATAATTTGGATATTGGAATGTCACAAGTTGTGAAAGAGGTTGAAAAGCCTTGCTTCATTTTTTTGAATACTTGTTTCTTCATTCTGTTCCAGTTGCATGTTTATTTCTTCCTTTTGTTCCAAATTGTTGATTTGAGTCCTGATTTCCTTCCTGTCACTGTCAGTTCCCTGAATATTTTACTTTATTCCATTTTGGGTATCTTTCATTTGTTGTTTCATTTTTCGACCAAGCTTAATCAGTTCTTTGAACATTTTCATTACCAGGGCTTTAAATTCTCCACCACATAGGCTGGCTATCTCCTCATCGTTTAGCTCTCTTTCTGAAGCTTTGCACTGTTCCTTCACTTTGGCCATCTGTCTTTGTTTGGGGCCCTATTAAGTTATAAGTTGTAAGGGGGCAGGGCCTTCGGTAGTCATCCAAGCAGGGCAACCCTCCTTGCTGCCTGCAGCACTGCCTGTGGGAGAGGGGCCAGAGGGGGTCACAGTGCAGCTCGTCTGCTCATCTCTAGTGCACTTTTCAATGGACTCTCATGTGAGACTGGGACTTTCTCCTGCCATGGCAACCACTGTAGTCCACAGCCCACCCTGAGTCTGCTTCCCCTTAAGTCAGCCCTGCCCACACAGCCCCCCACCTCACCGCAGCCAGCCCAACCCACAGTCCACTGCCGTGCTATGGTTTCTCTTCGTCTGCTGCCTTACTGGTCTGGTTGCTCTGTTCGGCTGTTTCTTTAATTTCATGGTTGTCAGAGTTCCATGCAGTTTGATTTTCTGGCACTTCCAGATGTATATTGATTTTAGATTGGCTGTTATCCTCCTTTTGGCTGTGCAAGGAAGTGAAGGGTCTCTACCTACACCTCCATCTTGGCCGGGACTTAGAAAGTTTCTAATAAAAAAAAAGAAGTATATTAGCAAAATGGACAGTTAGATACAACATGACTAGCATTAACCTTCACTGGGATAAGTAGATGAGATAGCTAGCTAGATAACACATAGGAGTCTGTCAATGACCAGCGGTCTAACCACTCATTTGTTTCAGCAGGTGGGACACAGGGAATCAAAATTAAACTGCCAAAATTTGGAAGCTGGACTTAAAGAAAAAGGCATGAGCCTTTTAATCTAAAAGCATGGATTAGTCATGTTGATACTCATCAGTCACATTCAGAGAAGGAAAGTGCTCGTTGATTAAGAGAATGAAGTATGTTTGCAGTCACACCTCTGTACTTGGCTTCAGAACTAGTCAAGCCTGGTCCTAGTCTCATTTTGACAAGAGCAAAATGGTGCTTTCTTGCCACTGGTCACACTTGCTAGAACTTGTTTGAGTCACGACACCACCTTGCAGGAGAAAATGCCTCATCAATCATCACTTGCTCGCAACTTGTGAGAACGAATTAATGACGAGTGCCACGGCACCACTGTATCTGTGTGAGCTTTGGCAGTGCTAGGTTCCTGAGATGAGTGTGCTGGAGCTGTAAACCCAGTTTCAGGAGACAAGTCTCCAGAAATTGCTCTTGTTTCTTGGGATAGTCCAGTCTGTGATTAGCCAAAGACACTGTAGTCAGTAAACAGATCCCAAGGTTACATGGCTCATCACCCACAGGAACAGCAAGCTATAACTAGGTTTTCTCTGGCATTGACATTTTTTTTTTTTGTTTTGAGTTTGTGACCGAAGCTTTACAAAAGGCAAAGCAAGAAACTATTCACAAATACAGACCCAAATGTATGTTATCAGCGGATCAGGGCATAGCATTTTACAGCACGGACAGTACTGGGTAGGAGGGACAGGGAACGAAGTGACCCTGTTGTCAGTGTCAGAGCAATCAAACTTGTAAATAACTTTTGCAGAAGTATTTGAGCCAAAACTGACAATTGATGGGAAGCAAGATCTCAAATGCTTGGGAGAGTAATGATTTTGCATTTTCTTTTCTTTCAAACTCTTGAAATTAAGGAGGGGATGAATGGAAGTTTACATGAGAAGGGAAAAAAAGTAAGGCAGAATTGGGTTACAGGTTAGTCAACAAACATGTTTTCTTGAGGGCAGTTGTGCTTATTTCAAGGTATGTTTAATAAAAACAATGGACAGGACTTGTTTGGGGCAAAGATAAACCATTTACTAAAGAAGTTATGTGCATGGGTGTGCCCACTCACCACAACTTGCCAATTAGAAACTTATAATCAAATCACCCTGTCGGGTTACTTTCTTCAGAACCCTTTATCGTCCACACTTCCAACAATTCACATCAACCACAAAGCAGAGGAATGAATGAAATTAAAAAGGACACTTAAAGCCACTACTAGACAAAATATGGGGGTAATAGAGAGCAATAAGGAGTAACATTCCAGATTTAAAGAATGTGCTTCAACTCATGCTGAAATCTAATTAAAGGTAGATCATCAGTTGAATTGTTTCTAAGAGACAGGGTTGGCAATAAAGAGGTAGTGATAAAGGATGTAACTCACATCATAATCACCCAAGTAATTTTTAGACCATTTTTATTCTAGTCATTATTTTGAAAACAGAGGTTCGGTCTCTAAGATAGGAACATTAAAATTCCAGTAATCTGTGATTTGTTATGCAAATGTGACTCCTAGCATGTCACCAATAAGATTGATGGGCTGGATCAACCCTGCTTCTCATGAATAAGCACATCTGATGCTTGTAGAATCTCACGGCCAGGAGGAGAGAAACTCCACAGCATGTAGGCTGGATGTAAGTTGAAATGAATAGAGGGGAGACTGTGGCCATGCCATATTTGCTGCTCACTGTTGGAATGTATCTCAAGGCCGTCTTCTCTGGTAGTGAAAAGGGAAGATGCAGAGGAAGACAAAGATAAGTGGTGGGAGAACGAGGCAACCCTATGCTGGCACTTTAAAGGAGAATACAGAACAAGAGAATGAGCTCTTGCATTCTTACCATTTAGGTCTGCAGCCTTTAAGGAAAGATCTTGAAAAAACATTCCAGCACTGAGCAAATCATTCTGAATCCATTGCTGTGGACGTGGACAAAATGCTATCCTGTATGGCAATAATGAAGGAACATTGGGGGTATGGCCAATGCCTAATAGGATAACTGTAATTTGGAAATAGAAGTGGGAATAATAGGCTATTTAATAGCTGTTGAGATTTTCCACTAAGAACCCAGGGAAAAATTTACGTGAAGAAACAGCCAGCCAGACTATTAACAGAAATGCAAAGCAGAATGCATGCTTTGGAATCTATCAAGATACTGACATTTATACCTAGATCCTAAAAAGGATCTAGGAAAGGGTCTGAAAACAGCTTACTTTACATAAATGGCTGCATTTTGTGCATAAGGAAAATGACAGTGCTTTTGTAGATGGTTTCTAAATCCTATGCAAAAAGTATGATCTTGATACCATGTGGTACAATGATAATTAGTTTAGGAGCTATCAGCCAGAATAGAAAAGAAAACTGGTTTTTATGAATCAGACATGTAATAAAATAATAATAATAATAATAACCACAACAGTGAAATGGGAGCAATGAAGACATCCTGTTTCTGGATCCTGGCAGAGTGAGACATGCAGAAGCTTCATGAATGTGGAAATCTAAACTTAGCTTTGAGACAGTGGGCCTCTACACCACTAACCCCCATAGGTACACAGAAGAAATACTGATAACACTAGGACTTATTGCATCATATGTTCCTAGTCAGGTGATGCCTGGGGCTTATGGGTGTACAGTTTAAGGGAGACCAAACCCTGACTCACTCTGGGACAGCAGTGACAAGGCAGGCTGTCGGCCAACCTTGTGTACTGAGATATCCCCAGGAATGGTCCTCAGACCCGTCCTGTTTGCCACTGGTGGGACCGGGCTTACTGACTGACCGTGCCTCTGTGTCAGGAATCAAGTCGCGTTATATCGTGTGTTCTTGTCTCCTACTAATACAATATAATCTAAATCTTCTTTGATGGCTACGAGAATCTCTACTGTGTGAATGCGTCTACATAACGTGCCTCCTTTTATTGGATATCTGTGTTCTTTCTAACACATTACACGAATGACAGTGGCCACTGATCCCCATGCTCAGAAGGTGGTTCCCAGCTGCTGGAGCTCAGTTCTAACTCAGTGGAGACAAGCGAGACAGTTCCTCCTTTCTGTCCCACTCCCACATACGCCCCATGAACAGGGCAAAACAAAGTCCAGGACTTGGTAAGTTTTAGAAGTTGGGGGACCTGTTGATACGAGAAAAGTGCAGATGTTACCGAACAAAGGGTCCGAGGGGGGGGCAATACTTGGCCCACCCAAGGATGCCAAAAACTGCTGCAGAAAACAGGGGCCCCTCCCAAGGACGATACACTAAAATCTATAGGGCTCTTCTGTCCGCCGCCAATCGGAAACACATCTCTCAATGCCAGAGATTTGTGAAAAGGAAACAAAATGTTTATTTAATGCTATTTAGGCCTAATGCCTTCCTTAAAATATTAAAGTCTTTAAGGGTATACACCTACATACACACACAGCGCTCCCTTCTCCCACTGTCCCAACTCCGGGTACCGTAAATCAGGAAAAGAGCACACGTCTGTTTTCAGGTCGCTGGCACGTGAGCTGTGTCGTCTGTCTAAGCAAGATCTCCAATTAATCCAAAGTCATGCGGCACCTTCCACTGGCAAGAGTTCTTTGTACCAAGTTCTAGTCAAAGTCTCTCCTGCTTTCCAGGCTACTCAGCCAAAGGGAGCACGCCAAAGCCGTGTGGGCCTCTTCTACCAAAGCCGCGTCTTTCTTCTTCACCTGGCCGCAGGGATCTCCATTCTGGCAAAGTTGCGTGGTTTTCTCTTCCACCTGGCCAAGAGGGGGTCTGCACTCTGCTGAAACTGCATGGCTCTCCTTCCTAATGGCTACAGGGGTCTACATCTTTCTAAATAGCGTGGCTCTCCCCCTCATCTGGCCAAGAGGGGGTCCTCACTCTGCTAAAGCCACATGGCTCTCTCGCAGGCACTATCTCTCAGAGAAGCAGCCCCAGTTCCAGCTTGGTTCACCCCCACTCTGTTAAAGCCACATGGCTCTCCAGCAGGCACTCTCCCAGAGAAGCAGCTCCCAATTCTAGCCTGGGTAGCCACTCACTTCTCTCTGGCCCAAAACTTGGCCACAGCTATTTAACATATCTATGAAACCAGTTAAAGGTTATAGATATGTTAAATGACCATTCCAGAGGTTAGCTGCAAAACTGTTGCTATGCAAAACAGCTCTCAATGGCCCTGCTCCATTTGTCCCTTCCCCCAACTGACACCTTGGGGGGGGGGGGGGTGAGGACATCTTAATATTTCCTCCAATATTCCTGTACACTTTGCGTTCTGGACACCATTCCAAATCTTTTCTGGGCCCCCCCTTGGCTGCACCCTGTATCACAGAGACAGCTGGTTCTGAGTCCCTTCCACTTGGCTCACTGGTCAGTGCCCCAGGACGGTCTTCCATCCCCTTCTGGTTTTGAGCTGTCTCCCTGGCTGCTCTTTCTGTAGGTCCAGGGCTTTTACTTAGGGCCCACTTACCCAAGGCCTCTTGTACTTTTAGGGACCCATGAACCTGGTTTAATTCATTTTCATTTCTTTTAAAATCAGAGGAAAAATAAATGTAATAATAATAATAATGATATATAATAATGAATCCAGACTAGATTATATTCATCTTTATATCAACATAGTTATATAATGTTAAAATTTTTATGGCAAAGAACTCAATGCCTGGGGAGGGCTTAAATCCAGCCCCTAGGTTGGGAATTTCCTTGAATCTTTGATGTGAACTTAGGGGTGATACAGGGTGCAACCAAGGCCCACCCCCCCAAAAAAAAGATTTGGAATGGTGTCCAGAACTCAAAGTGTGTAGGAATATTGGAGAGACATATAAGATGTCCTCACCTCCCCCCCCCCCCAAGGTGTGAGTTGGGGGAAGGGACAAATGGAGCAGGGCCATTGAGAGTTGTTTTGCATAGCAACAGTTTTGCAGCTAACCTCTAGAATGGTCATTTAACATATCTATAACCTTTAACTGGTTTCATAGATATGTTAAATAGCTGTGGCCAAGTTTGGGGCCAGGGAGAAGAGGGCTGGGCTGGGCTGGGCTGGGACCCAGGATGTAATGGGGGCTGCTTCTCTGAGAGAGTTCCTGTGTGAGAGCCATGTGGCTTTAGCAGAGTGCCGTCCCGCTCTTGGCCAGGTGAGGGGGAGAGCCACGCTGTTTTGGAAAGATGTAGACCCCTGTAGCCATTAGGAGAGAGAGCCACGCAGTTTCAGCAGAGTGCAGACACCCTCTTGCCCAGGTGAAAAGAGAAAATCACACAGCTTTGCCAGAATGGAGATCCCTGCGGCCAGGTGAAGAAGAAAGACACGCGCTTTTGGTGGAGTGCGGACCCCTGCAGCTTTGGTAGAAGAGGCCCACGCGGCTTTGGGGCGCTCCCTTTGGCCGAGTGGCCTGGAAAGCAGGAGAGACTTTGACTGGAACTTGCTACAAAGAACTCTTGCCAGCGGAAGGTGCTGCATGACTTTGGATTAATTGGAGATCCTGCCTGGACAGGTGACACAGCTCACGTGCCAGAGACCTGAAAAATGGATGTGTACTCGTTTCCTGATTTACGGTACCCAGAGTTGGGACAGTGGGAGAAGGGAGCGCTGTGTGTGTGTGTGTGTGTGTAGGTGTATACCCTTAAAGACTTTAATATTTTAAGGAAGGCATTAGGCCTGAATAGCATTAAATAAACATTTTGTTTCCTTTTCACAAATCTCTGGCATTGAGAGATGTCTTTCTAATTGGTAGCGGACAGAAGAGCCCAATAGATATTAGTATACCGTCCTTGGGAGGGGCCTCTGTTTTCTGCAGCAGTTTTTGGCATCCTTGGGTGGGCCAAGTATTGCCCTCCCCTGGACCTCTTGTTCAGTAACAGTGGCACTAATTTTAAATCAGTAAAAATTGACACTTTTCAGTGCAATTTTCCAATTCAGCAAATTAGCTTCGTATTTATTTATTTGATTTGTGTAGTCATTTATTCCTCAGTTATTTTCTTCTGTGGGACACTGATTTTAGCTTCTTATTTTATTCCACTATTTTTTCTGTTTCTTCTTTGAGTCTTTCTTCCCCACATTCCTTGCTCTTTCGACTGTTCACTTGTCATAATACTTCTTGTATTACCACCAGGTAATGTAAGCACACACACATTTTACTCCAACTTAATAGTTGTGCAATTTATACATAGTTATCTGGGTTTAAGTAAATTCTAATGGCATCAGTTAATAGTTATTTAATGCCAAATGAACTTTTGCATAAAAATTACTCTGTGCCTATTTTAATGCTAAATTTATTATCTATATTCTAACAAATGAAATTGATACAGGGTGCAGTGGGGCGGGGGGGGGGGCAGGAAAGGAATTTGGAGTGGGGTCCAGAGCTCAGGGTATCCAGGAAATATTATTAGGATGTCCTCACCACCTCCGTGGTGTCAGTTGGGGGAAAGGACAAATGAAGCAGGGCCATTGAGAGCTGTTTGGCATAGCAACAATTTTGCAGCTAACCTCTGGAATGGTCATTTAACATATCTATAACCTTTAACTGGTTTCATGGATATGTTAAATAGCTGTGGCCAAGTTTTGAGCCAGGGAGAAGGGAGTGGCTTCTACCCAGGATGTAACTGGGAGCTGATCCTCTGAGACAGTGCCTACGTGAGAGCTTGGAATGGATTGGCTCTAGGACATGGGGCTGTACTTGCCCAGGTGAAAAGGGAGAGCCACGCTGTTTTGGAAGAAGGCAGACGCAGCAGCCATTGGAGGGGGAGCCATGTGGCTTTAGCAGAGTGAGGACTCCCTCTTGGGGAGGTGAAGGGGAGAGCCACGTGGTTTGGGGCAGAGTGAGGACCCCTGCAGTCATGTAGGGAGAGCCATGTAGTTTCAGCAGAGGAAGGGTCCCCTCTTGTAGTCATGAGAGAGCCATGTGGTTTTGGGCAGAGTGCAGAGCCCTGCAGCCAGGTGAAAGGGAAAAGCACTCGGCTTTGCCAGAATGGGGACCTCTGCAGCCAGGTGAAGAAGAAAGCCACATGCTTCTGATGGAGTGCGGACCCCTGCAGCTTTGGTAGAAGAGGCCCACGCGGCTTTGGGGTGCTCCCTTTGGCCGAGTGGCCTGGAAAGCAGGAGAGACTTTGACTGGAACTTGCTACAAAGAACTCTTGCCGGTGAAAGGTGCCACATGACTTTGGATTAATTGGAGATCCTGCCTGGATGGTCAGCACAGCTGACGATACCAGCAGGCTAGAAAAACGGAAGTGTGCTATTTTCCTGATTTATGGTACCCAGAGTTGGGACAGTGGGAGAAGGGAGCGCTCTCTGTGTGTGTGTGTGTGTGTGTGCATGTGTAGGTGTATACCCTTAAAGACTTTGATATTTTAAGGAAGGCATTAGGCCTGAATAGCATTAAATAAACATTTTGTTTCCTTTTCACAAATCTCTGGCATTGAGACATGTCTTTCCAATTGGCAGCGGCGGACAGAAGAGCCCAGTAGGTATTAGTGTATTGTCCTTGGGAGGGGCCCCTGTTGTTCTGTAGCAGTTTTTGGCATCCCTCGGTGGGCCAAGTATTGCCCCCTGCCTTGGGCCCCTGTTCGGTAACAAAATTATAACATCAAGTTTACTGAACATTTATTACATAATTACCACTCTTTAAAAACAGATTAAAATTGCAGGTTTAGTAAGATGTAGTCTACTGAATTGTTTACAAAATTTAAAAGCAACGAAAAATAGTATATTTTATAAATATAATGCTTCAAAAGCTTATTTTGTTCTAAACCCCTCAATATTTGGTTTTAATTATTTCTTTACTACTTTTACTTCTGATTCCTTTATAATGCCTATTTTGTTACCCTTCCAGGATGACCTTCCCAAGAAAACCTTCCTCTAAGTAGCTCTACTTTACTATTATTCTCTCCAGTTTTGGCACTCAAGAATTAGCATCTCCCAAATCCAAGTCAAATATTGCATTGGTTTCCTAGGGCTATTGCAACACAGTACAACAAACTGGTGGCTTGAAACAAGCAAAATGTATTATCTCACATTTCTGGAGGCTAGAAGTCCAAAATCAAGGTGCTTGGCTGGGCCACATTCCACTGAAGCCTCTAAAAGATGATGCCTTCTTGCCTCTTCAGCTTCAATAGACCTGGCATTTCTTGGCTTGTGGCAGCGCAACTCCAATCTCTGCCTACACCTACCCCTAGGCAGGGTCTTCTCTCTCTGTGTCTGCGTCTGTGTCGTCACACGGCATTCTCCTCTCTGCATCCCTTCACTTCTTATAAGGGCACTAGGCATACTGGATTAGAGTCTATCCTACTATGCATTCTAATTTGATTACATCTGTTAAGACGCCATTTCCAAATGTCAGTCTGAGGTACAAGGGTTTAGGACATCCATGTATCTTTTGAAGCAACTCAATCCAATCCATCACAGGCGCCTTGGCTGGGATGCTGAGATTTCTCTGAATAACTTCTCCTCCGGTAACTTGTACTTTTCTGCTCCCTACACAAAGCAGAAGTTACCCATTGTATCCCCAGTCTGATACAGACACCATCCTTTCTCCCCCCCTCCTTCTTTGTGCTTGGAGTATAGACCTGAAGCCACAGATGCAGCAGCTGTCTTGTGATCATAAAAGTATGAATGAAAAAAACGTATGCTAAGGATGATGGAGCAGGAAAATTGGCAGGACTGGAAATATTGACACTGCATTATTGTCGTACTTTTGAACTATTTCAGAAAATTACAAGCACCTTGCTTGCAACAAGCACCTTCTCTCAAATTGAAACAGCTATTTTAATGGACTGGATCTGAGTCTCTCACACAAACCTCTGAAAGTCAACTATATTTATCAGTGATTTAGTATTAGTATACCTGTGTAGCTCAGAACAAGAAGATAGCATCCTTTTTCTAAACATAACAAATGCAGGAGTGGGCAAACATAGGTTAATAATAAAAATACAATAATTAATAAATGTAGAAGCCCCCTCTGCATGGCATGGGCCCAGCTCCCAGTTGGAAACAGTTACTGCAAAGTAACTTCCTAAAAACCACACTAAACCCTCCTATGACCGGTGTAATGGGTTCAACCACTTTTGCCCTTTTCATTTGCAAATATCCCTCTTCTGTATGGGATCAGCAGCATTGGCTGCTTTGTTGTCTGTAAAAGGTAACCACCTAAAGCAACCTGTGCACAGTAAATGAGGACCATCCAAGAAACCCAATAAAGGCTGGTCCCAGCAAGGGCCAGGGCTTTTGCTCCCCTTGAGAGAAAAGCCATGCCCGCCCTCTTCCTCCATAGGACTCGGTAATCCGTGTGAATGTCTCATTTCATCCATAACGATACGAACACTGTGGGCTGGTGTCTGCATCAAATAAATAATATCAATACAGGAATAAACCCTGTTTCACATACTCATAATTGCAAACCTACTTTTGCCCACCCCTGTAGTATATATTTTTAATTCTATTTTTCTTGTTCATTTTCTTTTAAATAAAAGTATGACCTTCTACATTTCCACATTTATTAGTGAAGTTGCAAGCTACAGTCTCATTGGTGACAGATGTCTGCCTCACAAAAGGACTATCAGTCCCAACTCATTTGTTCACATGTCTGTTTGGCTGCATCTCTGCTGACTTTGAGCTTAGATATCAATTACCTTCGACAGAACCCACTGCAAATTTCCTGTTCGATTTCTGATCTGTCTGGCTCATTCTCAATCCTTTGTCTCTTCCTAGTTCAGCTGTCCTAACACTGACTTTGGCCTAAGACTTTAACCTTCCTCAAAACTGGAAGCCCTAGTGAATCTTGGCTGTGCCTACCAGGGTGTCCGACCTCTTGGTGTCCCTGCACTGCACTGGAAGAAAAGGAGTTATCTTGGGCCACACATTAAATACATTGTGACATGTAATCATGCACTCAAAAAATATCATAATGTTTTAAGTAAATTTATGATTTTGTGTTGGGCCCTATTCATGGACATCTTGGGGTGCAGGCAACCCATGGGCAACAGGTTGGACACCCCTGGCACCGACCAAGAAAAAAGAGAAAATAAAAAATTTTAATATTAAAAATAAAATAAGGGAAACTTAGAGAAACTAAAGGGTCTTAGAGAAACTAAAAGAATAATTAGTGAATATAAGAAACACATTTCTGTCAATAGATTCAACAAGTTCGGTGGAATGAGTATATTCTTAAATGAGTCCACTTTCAAAACCAGCATGAGAATAAAGAAAGAATCTGAAGATCCTCATGTCAACTGTTAGGGTGGGCGGGGATAGAAGGAAGCTCCGGCTGGACTTTGCCAAGACAGACATCCTCACAGTAACCTGAGTCCGAGGAAGAGACCACCAATGCTATATCGCTGCTTTGTTCAGAGGGCACCAATCCCCAGCTCCCAGGGGGAGCCAACGAAAATAAAACCCCACTACATTCCCTGCTTGGGCGCTACCGCTCCTGACCTCATCCTGGAGACTGGGGGAACCTTGCCCCGGTGCGCAAACCCCAATAAAGCTCTTTATTGCCTACTTTATGGCTGATTGGCATTTATTGCCTAAGATAACCTCTCATCAACAACTGTGAAAGGTCTGACACTGTGTCCTGCTCACAAGTTAACAACAGCACAGTCAGTCGTGGTTTCAGAGACGCTGAGAGAGAATGAGACTTCTGTGCCAGCGCGAAGAAGGACAGCGTTCCACTCCCAAGCAGTGGTCATGAGCTACAGCTTTTAAAGACATGTTCTGGTCCTTAATTTTTACTTATACTAAAGATCTACCTATGCATAATTTAAAATACAAATAATCTTATAAAAACACAACTGCCCCAAAACCAGTGGACAGACATGCTGAGCGAGGGGGTGGGGTGGGGAGCTGACAGCTAAAATGTTCAAAGGAAACAGCGAAACTGTTGTTGAAACCACCACTTCCTTTAGGTTGATCCAGTCAAAAGCATTTCCTTCTTAGAAGTGAAACATTTACTAGGCTGAAAATGTGTAATTGCAAAAAGATTTAGGATACGGTAAACATTGATTAAGTCTCAATGCTGTGAGATTATATTGGCTACATTACCTCTTTGCCCATTCATACCCTGTGTTTCTACTTATAAACACGAGTTATGCTCAGGTGTCTGACACGTTTCACTCACAAATGACCAACTCAAGTTGTTCAATGTGATGTAAAGACCTCATAAACATAAGCACAAACCTGTTAATACTTACTCATTTCTGCATTTTTATTGATTTAGAAAGTATATTTATCTTGTTTGAATTTATAATATATTTTTAAATTTAGACATTACAATGATCTTAGGATAACTGGTATCAGAAAAGAACTGTTTAAAGTAAATATAATTTAAATATGAAAGTTCAAAATAAAATATAAAATTTAATGGGTTTTTAAAAAACAGAAGTAAACATTTGGAAATTTTTCATATTTAACAAATGTTCAACTGAGATGTACAACTAAAACTAATTCTTAGAAATAGAAAAGAATAAAATTAATGTTGATTGGTTCATTGAGGGGATTGGCACAATTTTTTAAAAAGTTGTGTGGTAACACAAAACTGCAAATTTCACTTCACATTTGACTTTCAAAGTAAAGAGGGTTATTTACATATAATCAGAGTTCTTTATCAATTTTCCCAAGATTTCTTGTAATAGTTTGACATTTAAATCATCCTCTCTTTGAAGACTAATGGAGTCATTATTTTGTATATTTGTTCTTCAAATATTAACCAGTTTAATTGTAGTCAACATTGTGTCAACAGGTTTTTAATAAATTTCTAAAATCCTAAATCTTTTTGCAAGAATTCCAATCTCACATTGCAATTGCTTTGTTCTGTTGTGCTGCCTTGTATTGTAAGAGGTGGATAGTATTGTGAAGTTAGCAAAGAGCTGCAAAGATAGTGTCTCTCCCCACAAGGACTGAGGGTTAGTGATCAGGGAATAGAAATGTTTGGATTGCAAGTAATTCCATGTAGATTCACTAACAAATGTTTTTGTTTTAGTTTAATGACTGCTTTAGCTGCCATATACCCCCTTGTAATGTGGTGACTTGGATAGGAGTAATTGAATAATGCAGATGCCTTATATTTTCATTGTTTTACAAGAATTTGATAGAGAATCTATAAAACATCTAATAATGACATTGCTAACAACTTCTTTCTAATCCTAATCTCATATTAATAAAAATTTGAAGTTATAAACTTTGGAGAATTGTAAAAAAAAACAAAATATTCTTTTAAATACATATTTATACATGAAGTTCCTAGTTGAAAATATTCCTAAACTCTATCAGTACATGCTTCTATTAGTCATTATACTTATACTAAACAGCATTATTTATTTAAAACATCACTGTCTAATAGAAATAGAATGTAAATCACCCATGTTATTTTAAATTTTGTCATAGGTACATTAAAAAGTAAAAAGAAGCATGTGAAATTTACTTTTATAATAAATCCTATTTAATCCAATATATCTAAAATATTACCACTTGAACATGGAATCAATATTAAAAGTGTTGAGATGTTATGCATCCTTTGTTTCATACCAAGTCTAAAATTCAGTGTGTATTTACACTTCGCGCACATTCCAATTTCAACTAGTCACCTTCCCAGTGCTCAGTAGCTCGTGTCACCAGCTGCTATGACACCAGCCAGCACAGGTTTAAAACTGGGCTCTTTCTTGCAAGTTCCTCAGCTCTACAGCATATCTTACCCATGTAGCCTCGTGTTTCTGTAACATGAGTTGAGATGGGGATTCTGATTTCGATGGTTTATCGACTGTGTGTTTGTGTCTTTTCCAAATTCATGTGTTGCAGCTGTGATGGTGTTAGGAGGTGGGGCCTTTGCGGAGTAATTCGATTTAGATGAGGTCCTGAAGGGGAAGTCCCCATGATGGGATTAGTTTCCTTACAAGAAAAGGAAGAGACCAGCAAGTCTCTTTTTACCATACAAATGACAAAGCACACGAAGGTAGCCCTCTGCCAGTCTGGAAGAGGACCTCACCAGGAAATGAATCAACCAGCTCCCAGCAGAGGGGACATCCTTGTCTCTAGACCAGGGGTGTCAAACTCATTTTCACCGGGGCCACATCAGTCTTGTAGTTGCCTTCCAAGGGCTGAAATAATTTTAGAACTATATAAATGTAACTACTCCTTAACTGTTAAGGAGTTGAAATTACATTTGGCCCTTTGAAGGCAACTACAAGGCTGATATGCCCTCCCCCCCCACCCCCACCCCGTGAAAGTGAGTTTGACACCCCTGCTCTAGAAGCTGGGCAATGAAGTTCTCTTGATTCAACTACCCGGTCTACAATGTGTTATTAGAGCAGCCTGAGCTAAGACAGAGGAGAGGCAGTAAGAGGTGATATGAAAACAGACTGTTTCACCTCACAGTTCAATGGGAAAGAAAGGTATAATATGTAAGGGAACAAGGGGGCACAGAGGAGAGGGGATTCTTGGAGGAGTCAGAAAATGCTCCCACCCTTCGCAACAGCATGGATGCAACTGGAGAGCATTATGCGGAGTGAAATAAACCAGGCGGTGAGGGACAAATACCATATGATCTCACCTATAACTAGGACCTAATCAACAAAACAAACAAACAAGCAAAATATAACTAAAAACATTGAAATTAAGAACAAACTGACAGTAACCAGAGGAGATAGGGGAGGGGATAATGGGGGGGGAAACAGTGAAGGGTTTACAGGAACAAGTATGAAGGACACATAGACAAAACCAAGGGAGAGTGGAAACAGGAGAAGGAGGTGGGGATGGCTTCAGTGGTGGGACAGGATAGGGGAAAAGGCAGAAAACTGTATTTGAACAACAGTAAAATTCAAAAGTATTTAATAAAAAAACATAAAAATAAAAATTAAAGAAATAAAAGAAAAAAGAAAATGCAACACAGAAAAGGCAATATTTGAGATGGACCTTACATGATGAATAGGAGTTTGACAGAGACAGAAGTGATAAATTGGATCAAAAAGAACAAAAACATTAATTTGCAGAAAAACCTGGCATTTGAACCTTGTAGGAAACCAGATCTCAGGATAAGTGGGTGGCTTGAGAATTGTGAAAGTTTTGGATAAGCCATTGCTCAAAATAAAAGAGGATCTGATTTAAGTGTCACTGAGCAACAACAAACTAGGATGCCCACCAGCACAATTTTTCTGTTTTCTGAAGTTCTACTTAATAGAAACTAGAAAAACAAACATTATTTGGTGTAGGTTGGGCTGAACTAGCTCACAGGGAAATCTTAAGAGTGAGAGTATTGAAAATACTGGTGTGAACATGCTTATGATTTTTTGATTATTGGTGCCTAAGCAAGATAATGAAAATATGGCTGGAGTGTGGGGGTGATGGGCTGAGAGAGTAAGCAGAATCAAAGTATGGTTCTCAAACTTTGGCCATCCCCAAGAGGGCTGCTTAAAAGCACAGATGGATACCGTATGACCTCACCTTTAACAGGAAGCTAAACAACAAAACAAACAAGCAAGCAAAATAAAAACAAAGACACTGGAATAGAGAACAGGGGGACAGTGACCAGAGAGAAGAGGGGGAGGAATTTCAGGGGAAAAAGGGGAAGGATTTACAGGAACTAGTATAAAGGACACACGGACAAAAACTAAGGGGGTTGGAGATGGGAGGGAGGTGGGGAGCACTGGGGGGGTGGGCTGGGATGGGAGTAAAGGACAGAAAACTGTACTCGAGCAAAAATTTAAAAAAAATTTTTAAAGCACAGATGGATTGCTGTAGGGTGGATATTCGACTGCACAACAAGATGTGTGAGTCATCAGTACAAAGAAGAGAGAGAACCCCGAGTTTAATTCACTGCTTCCCTTTACTAACTGTGTGCACTTGATCAAATTACTTAATGCTGGCCCTCAATTTCCTCATCAAAAAGGCATCTCTGTAATACATACTCTCTAGGATCACAATGAAGTAAACATTAACTGTGAACATGCTAGACCATGGGACAGCATGAAATGAAAAGGACGAGGCCATTCTGTCATGTGAATGGCAGAAGAAGACTGCCCTCCTTGAGTGAGTGGAACAGTCCAACACACAACTATGAAACTTCCCCATTCTTGGGCAGGGTGGAAGCTAAAGGGTAGAAGGTGAAACTATGTTGCTATTGGAAACTGCACACATGCTCTCTCCACATGAAAGCTGACTTCCCTGCACACGATTTGCAACTTGCACAGAGATCTTTGCCTAGCTACTGCATGGCCGCTAGAGTAACCGCGGAAGTCCATGAATCATTCTCTCATGTCAACAGAGCAGAGAGACCCTGAAGGAACCAAGAGCATGGTGAGAACTTCTTGTTTGCCTCACTCGGACCAGAGCAGCAGGACTCCACAGAGAATCAGAAAAGGGAGCTCCAGGCAGATTTTATGCTGAAACTGAGCTGACTCATATGTGGGCCCTTATCAAATTAAGAAAGGCAACAAGAGCATGTGAACCTTCAATAAATATTTTTCTATGAAATATATCTAGGCTAAAGAAAATTTCCAGAATTACTTGTAGAAGGAGAAGCATAGCAATGTTTAAGAGTTTAGAAATGTATGCTATTCAGTTCTCGTTGTAACGTTATCTTTAACTTCCTATTTTTAAAAAGTGACTACTCTGTTGAAGTGTAAGCAGAATCGACCCCAGGGTTTGTAAATTTGCTTTGGGTGCTGTCTCTCTCTAGTTATACCATCCCACAAATCAAAGGCAGAGTTTAGAAGTTCCACTGCAGCTTCTTTGGAAAGCCTATGCCTTGAGGTTAGCTAAAGTTAAGAAGTGATAAACTAAAATCTAGAATGTAAAGGAAGAGAAGAGAAGAAGGACTTAAATATGGATATGGACAAAACACTCCCTTCAACTAAAGTTTAGTCAGATTTCTCTAAGCCCTGTTCTGGACGAGGCCTCGGTCTCGCCACCTCTCTGTCCAAGCCAGATCTGCATAGACCTCTGTCAGAAAATCCTGCCAAGTCAGTTTAGAGAGATTCTCTCCCAGCCTTGATATCTGATCACTCTTAATATCTGACCAAACTCCTAACCCCCCACCCTCGATGTCTGATCACTCAGGCCTGCTCTGAGTAATGTTTCCATCCACCCATTTTGCCCCCACTCCAACTCTACTCCTCGGTTATAAATCCCTAGCTATCTCTATCGTATTCAGAACTGAGCACGGTTTACACTGAGGTCTCTTTTCCCTTACTGCAATCGTTTCTGAATAAAATCTACCTTTACTGCCTTAACCAGTGTCTGGCCTGGTTCTTGGATGATAATGCGCAACTTAATACATGTATACACGTGGTTCTGATGTTTAAAATAACACATGGACTCAGTGCCCACATGACAATGATAGAAGTGTTAGCATACTTTCTAAGAGAGTAATTGGACACTCTATAGTTGAAATCTCCAAAACACTTACACCTTATTACCCACTAATTCTCTTTCTAGGAACCAATTCTACTAAATATGGACTATACTTTATGTATAAAGATATCCACAGCAGCATTATCTATAGTAAAGAAAAAATTGAAAGAAATCTGAATATGCAACAATTTGTTATGTAAACTATGATGCATTAATCTGAGGAAGCATTGTGCAACTCTTAAAATGTTTACGAAGTGTCATAGAAACCAAAACATACTTATGAAATGATGGTAAGTGGAGAGAAAAGGCAGCATAGAAAATAGCACGAAATCATGTCCTCATTTAATAAACATGTCTCTGCATGTGCGACATAATCAGCATCAAAATTCATTGTAAAGCTACAGCAATACTTCTTATGGTGTCCTGATATATTTTCCCTGAACACTTAGCTTATCTAAATGTACTGCTATAATATATAAAAATGTTCGACTTCCACCAAGATGGAGGCGTGGGTGGAAACACTGTGCCTTCTCACGCAACCAAGTTTAAAGACAACAAAGTTTTAGCAACAAAAACGCAGCCAAAACACAGAAATTTGAACTATACAGAAGTCCGACAACAACGAACCATTCAGCCAGACCGGTAAGAGGGGCAGAGCCAGCAGCGGAGGCGAGGGGAGGGGTCTGGGCAGGAAAGATCTCCTGACCCAGGCATGAAGGCAGCCATGGGTGGATCCCAGGTGTGGGATACCAACAGGTGGACCCAGTGAGGGCGTAAGGCGGCAGGTTGACTACAGTCACGCATTCGCATGCAGATAAACCAGCAAAGGAGCGAGCAGTGAGACAGAGCGTGCAGGCCCCAGCAGTGGGAAGCAGCAGAGGGGACTGCCATTGCCCCTCTCTGACCCCACCCCCACATACAGTGTCACAACCCAGTGACTGGGTCGCCCAGCCCTGGTGAACACTTAGGGCTCCGCTCCTCATACCTAACAGGCACAAACAGACCAAAATATGGCTCAAGAAGAACTCAAAGCCCCGGAGACTATAATTCTAAGTGACCAAGAAATAGCTAACCTATCAGATGCACAGTTCAAAATGCTGATGATCAGGATGCTCACAGAATTGGTTGATTTTAGTCACAAATTAGAGGAACACATGAAGGCCAAACTAATTGAAATGAAGGGAAGTGCACAGAAAACCAATAGTGATGGAAAGGAAACTGGGACTCAAATCAAGGGAGTGGACCAGAAGGAAGAAACAAACAACCAAACAGAAAAATATGAAGAAACAAGAATTCAAAAAAATGAGGAGAGGCTTAGGAACCTCCAGGACATCTTTAAACGTTCTAACACCGAATTATAGGGGTACCAGAATGGGAAGAGGAACAGCCACAAGTAGAAAACTTATTTGAACAAATAATAAAGGAGAACTTCCCCAATCTGGCAAAGGCAATAGACTTCCAGGAAATCCAGGAAGCTCAGAGAGTCCCAAAGAAGGTGGACCCAAGAAGGAACACACCAAGGCACATCATCATTACATTAGCCAAGATGAAGGAGAGAATTCTAGAAGCAGCAAGAGATAAGGGGACAGTCACCTACAAAGAAGTACCCATCAGACTGTCAGCAGATTTCTCAAAAGAGACCTTACAGGCAAGAAGGGGCTGGAAAGAAGTATTCCAAGTCATGAAATCCAAAGACCTACATCCAAGATTGCTCTATCCAGCAAAGCTCTCATTTAGAATGGAAGGGCAGATAAAGTGCTTCTCAGATAAGGTCAAATTCAAGGAGTTCATCATCACGAAGCTCTTATTATATGAAAGGTTAAAGGGACTTATCTAAGAAAAAGAAGATAAAAAATAGGAACAGTGGAAGGACGGCAAACTCACAGTTATTAACAACCACACCTAAAACAAAAGCAAACCAAGAGGACAGCTAGATCAGGAGTGGAAGCATAGAAATGAAGAACACATGGAGGGTTAGCAACAGGAGAGTGGGAGGAGGAGAAGGGAGGAGAAGGTACAGAGAATAAGTAGCATAGAATGTAGGTAGAAAATAGACAGGGGGAAGGGCAAGAATAGTAGGGGAAAATATAGAATCTAAAGAACTTGAGACACGTGGTCATAAACTAAAGGGGGGAAATGGTGGAGAAGGGGGTGTGCAGGGTGGAGGGGAATGAAGGGGGAAATAGAACAACTGTAATGGCATAATCAATAAAATATATTTTAAAATGTTCGATGTTAAATGTATTTGTGGAATGTGCATACTTATAACGAGGATATTTAAAGGGAAGTAATAATAATAATAGTTAATATGGATGGTACTTACTGTGTGTCAGGGCACTTCCTAGGATTTCTCTTACAAATAATTTATCCATCCAATGAGGAGGTACCGCAGTATTGTTATCCCAATTTTACAGATAAGGAAGAAAAGGCCCAGAGCAGCAAAAAGTCCCAAGTCCTACATCCAGCACCTCAGCCTCAATTTGACCCCAGACCACTTACAGAACTCGTGCGCGTAACAACCAGAAAGAGGATCTGCAATCAGATAGACCCTGTTAACACCTTCCTGGTGCCACGCTCTTGGTCCAGTTATGTAACCTCCTTTTGTCTCAGTATTATCATCTGCGGAGAAAATATATAAGTCTCGGGAGCACAGTGAGATAATGAATACGACCAAAACCCAGGCTGGTGCTTGTCATCCCGATCCAGACTAGCGTGGCCTCCACCACCAGGTTCTTTTCATAAAAAGGGGTGCCTGATGCGGTGGGAGCTGGTTACTCAAGGGCTACTTTGCTCTTCTCCACAACCCCAATATTTGAGATGTGCTACTATGAAAGCAAGTCTTGGACAAATGCTGCTAACGGTCTAAACATTCACTAGCAAACAGTTACAAAAAATGCCCTGCTCTGTCCTCCAACACCCTAACCACACCACTGTGAGAGAGGCTCCCATGACACACATTCTGATGTGGGGGTGGGGGTGGGGTGCTCAAGGCTGGGACAGGGGCCTGCCTCTGGGGCAGGGCTCTAGAGAGCCGTGCTTGGCTGCTTCTCTACACCTGATTTTTGCAATGGCAGGAGGGCATGTTCGATTTTCCTTCAAACCATCCACCTTGAATACTGCTCATTCTGCCAGAGGAAATCGTTCTTGGATCTAATTAACTAACTCTGATGTCAATCTCCACAACTCCCCCTGAAGTGCTAACATCCCCTTTGGGGTGTGGATTTCTGAGTGCAGTGCTTCAGAGCTCATTGTCCACAGGACCATGAATTAGAGTTAGCTCATATACACCGGCACACCTAAAACGGGCTTATCTCAACTTACTGTGTGAAGTATTACCACACAGACAATGTATCAGTGACGTGCTTGTTGTTTGGTCGATAAACACAATAGTCTTTCTCCCTCTTTGGAACCTTTATCTTTGTCCATGCCCACCCACCCGTCCTCATCCTGAAGGAGAGCTGACTAGAGGCTTTTAGAGCCAGAGTATTTATAGATTCTAATCAGAGAGGAATATATAGGGGAATAAGGAATTAAACATCATTTCTCCCCCGAGAAATAAGAAAGCTCACCACGTATTTCAAAAACATATCTAGGTCAAGTTAGGATGTTAACTGGTTATTTCAACCACTGTGTGCTGATGAGTTCAAAAAAACAAAGTTTTAAAAAGCATTTTTGCAAGGCACTTCTAGAAGGAAGAGATGTGTTTTTATTTAACCAGCAGAACCTCTGTAAAAACTGAAACTGTTATTTCTGGAGATTTCCCCAAAACGCAGACTGAGCTGCAAAAAAAAACTGTGTTGTAATAGGTGCTGTGTCACTGAGAACCATTGAAAACAGATTAAAAGCAGCAAACCATATATGGGAAAGTCCATTTCTGTAATCTTGTCATTCATGTTCCACTTTCTTAAAGCTGCAGTTGGCTGCGCTTTGTCAAACGGAGAGACAAGGAAGTACACTCAGAACCTGCAGCGGCTCCGAATTCCAGCCCCTGGACTCCACGCCAGAGCGACCAACCGACCATGCGGGTCACACTGGCTCTGACAGCCTGGGTGGTTTCTGTAGTCTCCAGTTATTCCTATTCAACAAATAGTCTGCCAGATATCGACAATGAAGCATTTATCAAAGACTGTGTTCACATTCATAACAAGTTTCGATCAGAGGTGAAGCCAAGAGCCAGTGATATGCTATACATGGTAAGCAAACGCTCAGTGTCTGTGGCATCAGTCAGTCAGAAACAACGAGTGCATCCTGATCTGGGAGGCAAATCCTTGGTAACCCTGAGGGGTTTCTTTCATTGTGATTTACGGGCTCAGTAAATTGACCATCTGTGATCGAAGCAGACCTGTGCAGCTTTATCAACAGATCAGCAAGTACATTTCCTTTCTCATTTTGCACACTCCCTTTCCATAGACAGGCTTGCTCTTCTCTTTTTGTCCTTTTCTTCCCTTTGATTTTTGTGAGGGTTTTTTGTTTGTATTGTCTCTAAGCCTACTTTCTGTTTGCCGGCAGAGTACTGATTTTCTCAGGAAGAGAGCAGAGTCTGGGGGAAAGATAAGGTTTTGATTCACTTATGTTTGGGTCTGAATCCCAGTTCTGTGGCTGTGAGCTGGTTTTTAACATTTCTAAGCTTCTTGAAATATAAGGTGTCATGATTGTTAAATCTGATAAAATGTGGCAAACGGCACACAGTATTTTGCGCACACAGGTAGGTATCCCTCACTTTTCAAAAGTTCTCAGTATGCCACTTTGCTTTTATGAAAGACCTACATTTGTACCTATTTTCGCCAACTGAAAGAAACTTAGGGAGGATTTTCACTTTCATGGGGAAAATAATGAAATGCAAAAGTAATGCTCAGTGTTTGCTCACAGCCTTTGCAGAGGCAGCCACACCCTGAGCCACGAGAGCGCCCCCGGGTTCCTTCCCGGAACCACACTCAGCCTCTCGGCGTCCAGCTGCCTTAGCTTTGATCTGTGTCTGTGAACATCTGTTTTTCAGTTCAATTTATTTTCTGCATCCATGAACAAGACGTGTCCTGAGTTCACTGTTTTTTCGCTGTCCACATTTTGGCTTGCCAAAGGTTTCATAGTGGCTCTACTTTCAGGTAGTGAGGAAAACCTATAAGAGACCCTCAAAGAAATGTTGGTCTGTGTTAATCACCTAGATTTTAAAATGCATGGAACTAGATGATTATGTTTCCTCCTAGCCCTGGTTATTACTTGAAGACCTGCTAAGGTAGCGGACCTGTGTGCAGTGGTTCCTTCTCTGTTCTTGTCATCACCCACATTCCCCAAGTTCCCACTTGGCTCACTCCAGTTACATTGTTGGATAGCAGACAGGTTCCACTCTTGACCTTCTTGCTGTTTAATATTTATTTTTACAGACTTGGGACCCAGAACTAGCCCGGATTGCAAAAGCATGGGCAAGAAACTGTAAGTTTGCCCATAATGAACGGCTGGGGCCACCCCACAAGCTGCACTCAAATTTCACTTCACTGGGCGAAAACATCTGGACTGGGTCTCTCAGCATATTTTCTGTGTCTTCAGCCGTCACAAACTGGTACAGTGAAATTCAATACTATGACTTCACGACTCGGAAATGCACGAAGGTCTGTGGCCATTACACTCAGGTAAGGATCCTCCCTACATTCTCTCAAAACCATCTTTTCATGGGTGAGGAGGAAACCAGAGCCCAGTGTTGAGAAAACATACAGGAAGCTAGTACATCTGTGAAAATGCAAGAGTCGGGATTACAGGCTTACTCTTAAAAATAAGTAAGTGGAACAGACTCTAATACCAAATAAGATAGTAGTTGAAGAGTTTAGTTAAGTAGACGCAGGTAAAATGTGAGGCCCACCGTTTTGAATAGTTTTGATACCAGCTCTCTTCCTGTGGCCTTAATTCCATTTGTGAGCAATCAGAGGACATTATGAGCGGGTTCTCAAGTGTGAGTGCTCTATAAAATTTGAGGCAGTTGTTCTGAAACTATAAAATTGGGAGAAATAAGCCTCTCAGACAGAAGCATCAATAAGAATTGATGCTTTCATGTGGCAGACCCTGTCCAGCAGAGTCCGCCTGTTGTGGCTGATGACAAGAATCAACGCACAGGTGACAACAATCCTGTGTGGAAAAAGGGAACAGGCACGACTGCTCTCTCAAGGGGAGAGTGCCTATGATGCCTCGGCCACTCCCTCAAGAGGGGAGCACCCCGACCCCTGCCTAGACAGGCTTTTATTGTTTTCCTTGGGTCTTACATCATAGAAAGATTATCTATCACATAGAACATTATTGTCTACATTCTAGGTACAATCAAAGAAATAAAAATAACATGCAAAGAGGGATGGCAATGAGCTGATTAGCTCTGTCCTTGGGAGAGCTCACACAGGCTTTGGAAATTACCTTGCAGATAGATAATACACATCTGTTGCTTTAGACCAGGGAGAGGGAGTTTTAGCAAGAGCAAGCCATAATAATCAGTATGCATTTTCTAGGCCTTATTGCCACGGGAAAACTCGGTTTGCAAGTCTGGGTTCTGCCCACCACTTCGCATCTGCAGGTTTTCTATACAGAGCTGAGTCACATTTGCCAGGTCAAGACAAACCGGTCCCCTACACTTTCATATCCTCTTATTCTTTCAAAAATGGATTGAGAACCTACCCAGTACCACAAAAAGAGAAAAGAAACCCACAGTCACACCCCCATGGAGAGACCAACATCTGAACTTGTATATACCGTGCTGTGGCTTTTCTTCCCCGCAAATTGATGATACTAGTCCCAAAGCCAATCCAGAGCTTCCCACTGAGAATTTTTTTACCCAGGCTTGTTTTTTGCTTTTGAACCTTAACTCGGGTTGACAACATTATGGAAAGAAATCCTTAGGAAGCATTTTCTGAAGTCTTCTTGATAGGCTACTTTCCTATCCTGCATGCATTTTGTTTCATTGTGTTTTTTTTAACTTTTATTTCCTGGCATTCTTTGTTAAACCAATAACTAAAGTTACTCAACCTATGTTTCACTGGTTTGAATGCACAAGAATGTGTTGAAATGAGATACAATGGCAAAAACATTCTTACCAAGGCAGTTAACTTGGCACATTGGGTGTTTTTTAAAGAGCAAATGTTATTAGAAAAACTCTCAATACAGTCCAGCCTTATAAAGCCTTTGACTTCACTGCTAATATTACAGGTAAGATGAGTTTGGCAAAGTTACAAGATATTATTTTGATGAGAAAGACAGGACTCATTTCACTGAAATTTTCATCTCAACATGATTGTAAGCAAGGAGCAGTTATGAAGCCATCAGGAGCATCAGTCCGCATCTTGGAAATATAAATAAGGTTCCCCTAGACTTATCCCATAAACCATCAATTCTGGTTTATGCTTACCAATAAAATTAACCAGAAAATAAATTTTGTTGAGTTCCCATAAGTCCAAGAGGACAAGAAAGCTAAATCCAGATTGCCTACAGAAGTACCTGGTAACATTATATATTCTAGTGTTTAAATCCCGAGAAACGGTCAGTTCAAGGATGCCAACTCTGATTCAAGCTTAAGCTTCTACCCTGCACCATGCACTAAGGCACTGGTCATACGTATTAGTGCAGAGTCCTAAAGCACAGAACCGGAGATCTCTTATGTGTTAACACCGTATCGAGGAGTACAATCACAGAGGAGTAGGAGTGAGGAGAATGCAGGGGTGAGCCAGGGACTGAGGGACAGAGCTGGGGATGGCCATGACTGTTAGCAGCTGACCTTTTGGGAGAGACACACGTGTAAATGGACATATTATAATGCATGGCTAGTGCAGTTTGGAGAAACTGACAAAGCACCATATGAGCAAAGGCGACAGTGCAACTTAGCCGGCCCAAGGGAGATATGGAGCCGTAGGAGTTGTTCACACAGCAGGAAACAAAGGAGTCGGTTCTTGAAAACTGAGAGTTGGTCAAATGGAAAGGAAAGGGAAGGCAATGCCAGGCAAAATTAACAAGGTGCAGAAGATGTACCGTGTGTGTCAAGTTAGCATGGTACTTCAGAAGGGTGGCGAGTCACTTAGCGCACCAAATAGGTAGAGCTCAAAAGGCTGTCCAATTGACAAAAGACTTAAACCATGCAAGTTAAGACACTCCACGTGTGTAATTCCAGGAAGCCACACTTGATTCTGTGTCCCATAGGCCTGAGATTTTAGAAATGGCCCTCCCAGAGTGAACTGAGCTTACTTGTAAAATTTCCCCTTACATCCAGTGGGAAAAGGGAGGGCTAATGTTTATGACATGAGAAAACTCATTTCCTAAAATCCACTTCCTCACATGTGGGTATGAGAGCCCAAGCTGAGGGATCCCAACCCGTCCTCTTTAAGAGACAGCTTACCCCCACTTCAACAGAGGGACCCTCATTATGGGGAGCATGCCCAGTGCCCCCTGGGTCTGGGAAGAGGCACCACCAGCAATTACTTTTTAAATAAGCATGGTGCTTAGCTCTTTATGTGTAAGACCTCATTTAATTCTCATGACAGACCTGTAAGAGAGGCACTGTTCTCCATCTATAGATAAACAGCCTCAGAATGGCTAAGAAAGCATTTTCCCAATGTCATTTAGTCAGTAAGAAGAGTTGGATTCAGATACCAAGTGTGTTGTAAAGATTAAATAATACAATGCATGTAAATTATCTAGCAAGGTGAGAGCATTTAGTTTGCACTGAAGAAAGATTACATTTCCTCTGTGAACTGGTTTCCCAACAGTTGTATTGGAAGCAGGGTCTGCTTGCACAACACTGGGAGATTCAAGACTTGCCATTTTAAATTCATGCCGGAAACTACCTCAGGTGGGTATTGGAATCTCCCACTTACTGTCATCTTCTATTAACAAAAAGCAAGTGATTTTCAGATTTTGGCCTGTGAGGGGTGCTTGTATAAAGACAACAGATTCAGATCCATCACTACCTCACAAAGGTGTGGTACTTCTTAAAATGTTAACACTTTCGTTCTGTCTTCACTAGAGATGATTTGTATTGTGGAAGAATTTTGGCATATTAATATGGAAGAGTATTTAAATTATATATTTTGTTGCCACTAGTTCAGCTTTGTAAAGTTTGGGAATAATTTTACTTCAATATGGCTGCAGTTTAGGTTTACTAGTGTTGAAGATGCCCACTAGATGGCGCTATTGGGCTCATGTTTGTTTTTATATGTACCCCAACCCATCCAAATCCTCTTGGGGAAAAAAAATTTTTTTTAAGATTTTATTTATTTATCTTTAGAGGGGAAGGGAAGGAGAGAAGGAGAGAAATATCAATGTATGGTTGCCTCTCATGAGTCCCCTGCTGGGAATTGGTCTGCAACCCAGGCATGTACCCTGACTGGGAATCAAACTGCGATCGTGTGGTTTGCACGCCCATGCTCAATCTACTGAGCTACACCAACCAGGGCAAAAAAATTTTTTTTTACACTCCTACAGATCCAAAGGAAGTATGACATGTTTCACAGTTTTTCTAGCTGACTTCTTATATGCTGCAAGCTTACCATACTTTTGATAATGAGCCAGATAGACTTATACTGAGATTGAAAGGGGAAGAAGGTGGGAAGGCGCTCTTAGCTAGAAGGGAAAGACCTGTGCCAGCCACCAATGAGTTCCTCAAATGCAGTGTTTTTTATTAGTAAGGGCAGAGTCGTTCCTGGTTCTGCTGGAACAGAAAGCACGCTGAAGGCATCCTGGAGGGGCATGAACTGTCCTCACATTATTTCCTCACCAAGTAGAACTAGGTTCCAATGCTCAACTATAAAAGTCAGGGCAGTACCTATTTCTTGACTTGTTATGAGGTTCAACATCATGTCACCTGTAAAGTGCTTAACATTACCCTGGCACTGGCTAAATTCTCAATGAGTAGCTCTTATTTTTTTATAATTATCTTTTTAGTTTACCATATGAAACGAAGTAAAGAAACATATAACAGTAATCCACCTGATAAAAAAGTTTCAAAATTTTTTAAATGGAAAAAAATTACAGTGGAATTAAACATGGGTATTTGCTGAGTGCTTACTATGTTCCAGAAGCTGTTCTAAGCATTTCCATATTAGCCCATTTAAAATGTCAAAACAAGCCTGTGGAGCTGGCATTACCCTCACTGAACAGACCAGGAGGCTAAGTAAGACCAAAGGTCACACAGTCAGTGGGCGAGCCGGAACGCCAACTCAGACTTTGTTGCTCACAAATGTAACCCAGAATCTGAGTGCGCATGAAGCTTTGCGGAGAGACCAGCTTGAATGGATACATTAACTGTGGTACATCCATGCAATAACTATTGCTCAGCAATGAAAAGGAGAGGTACTGGTGGATTCAACAACATGAATGACTCTCCAAAGGCTTATGCTAATTGAAAGAAACCAGATTCAAAGGCTACAATTAAACTAATCATATTTGTATAACATTCTGGAAAAGGCAACAGTACAAAGACAAAAAACAAGTTAGTGATTGCCAGGGGCTGGGGGTGGGGTAGTGCTGACTACAGAGAGGCATAAGGGAACTTTTGGGGTGATGGAAATGTCCTAGTTTCCATCACCATATTTATGAAATATGAATAAGGCGATATACAACTATATGCTTCTGACAAAATTCATTGAACTGTAAACATAAACCAGGTGGATTTTACTGTATGTCAATTACAACCTGACTTCTAAAAAGAGAGATCAACGAAAACACAAAATGAATATTAACATTTGCAAATTCTTGGAAAAAAAGAGAGCAGAAATATATTAAGAAAGTAGAAGAAGAAGAGCATAAAGAATTAAAGGTGGGGGGAGGGCAAAGATTAAGAATACTTAAGATACAACATTGAAGAAAGTTCTCAAAGAATGTAAAAAAAAATACAAAATGAGCTAAATTGATAGGAAAAGGATTAGAGACAACAGTGAACCTAGTTAGCATAAACGAGAATCACCAGAGCTGAAATACAGAGTTCAAGGACAATTCTAGTGACTCTCAATCATTCACTCATTCATTCATTCATTCAGTCAGTCAGTGGGTCTGAGATGCGCCCAGAGATCTGCATTTTAAATACAACCCAGGTGAAATCACTTTGAGATGCAGTGAGTAAAAACTTAAAAAAATTAAATATATACAAAAATGATTGGAAAGTGAAAGTAAAAGCACAAAGACCAAACCTGAGAATTTATGGCCATAAAGCTAGGTTCTCTCAAAGAAACAGAAGCCTAAACTTCTTGGTTACCTGGAGCTCCCCGCAGGGGACCCCGGGACGTGAGATGTGAAGGGAAAACACTTCACCCGGATAGGGGAACAGGGTGGGCCCGCCTTACCAAAGGGGAGCACTGCTCCTCTGTGGGAGGCCATAGCTGCCTCCCCAGCTCTTCGCCCTTTGTCAGACCCAGGCTTCGAACACACAGAACGCAGCCCTGCCTCCCCAAGCCTTTGCCAACCCCCTGCTAGCTCCGCCTCTCCCTGAGCCACACCCCCCCCGCCCGACCCCCACCCTGGCCCCTTGGTTAAGCTCAGATTCCATCCTCAGCCCCATCTTCCCTCCCTTGGTACTCTCTCCCCAGGGAGTGTTTTTTCTGATTGACTATTTTCAAGTAAACTTGATCTCTTTCTGCAGCCACACGCCCGTCTCAGTTCTCAGTCTCACTCAGGTTCCCAGGGATGTTGCCCTGGGCGGGAACACTGCTGGCTCCCAGACCAGCTCCCCCCAGATTCAGCTCTCCTTCCCTAACTGGCGAAGGCCCCGTGCTCTGCACTCCCTTTCAGCCTCTGCTTCTCCCTACGGCGTCAAAGCCCTAGGTAATGGCTTTCTGTCTGGGTTCCAACCCATTCTCCTTTGCATCCCCTATACTCAGCATCGTTCTTGTCACAAAGCTGTGAAAAAAGTTATGAATAAAACTAACTTAAACTGCAATTTGGTATCACTGTAAAAAGGAGTGCTTTTAATGGCAGGCTTAGCTCCAGAGACTAGCTCTTCAAATACTTGTTCTTTTAAGATGAGTTATACACTCGTATGTCAAGATGAGCTATATAATTTATGCAAAATGAAAATGTGGAGTCCCTATTGAAAAATAAGGAAGAAGAGCCACTGAAGTGCCGCTAAAATGTGACGTCATTGAAATAAGGCAAGCACGCCGCCCTTCTGATCAGAGTCCCTCTCCCTGGAGCTGCTCTGTCCTTGGTTCCCCTCCTTTGTCACTGACCGCTCCTTTCAATCTCCTCTGCTGGCTGTCGTTCTTCACCTGTGATCTCACTTTTTGTTTTCTACTATCTTTGCCTGTGTGATCTAATCTGGGCATGTCTTTGAGCTGCAGGTGGTCCTGTGCAGCAGCCAAGGCACTGTGCACAGGGATGTCCAATAGGCATCTCAAAAGTAACTGGAACAGAGCGGCCCCAGCCGTCCATGTTCCCACCCATCTTCCTCCTCCTGTGATTTCCCCACCTCAGTAAATGTTGTTTGGGCCTAAACCGTGAACTGGGTTTCTCTCCTTCCTCTTAACCTTACACTCAAAGCAAAAGAAAAGAAAATCCTTTCAGCTCTGCGTCTAAGCTGACCCACGAACCTGATTTGTTCTCAGGAACTCCACAATCATCCGAGTCTGATCCTTTCTTTCTTGTACCACAGAGACAGCCTTCCAAATTCCCTTCCCCACTCCTTTTCTTCTCTTGCTCGTCTCAGTCCATTTACTTCATGACAACCAAAGGGATCTTTCCCAAGACAGAAAAAAAGAGCCTATAACTCACACACATAAAAAATTCCACATGACCCGCGGCTCTGCCTCTGACCTCATCGCCCCTGATCTCCCTGACCCACTGGATCCCAGCTGTTCTCCTCACTGCCACCCACGTCTCAGGGCCTTCACCCTGCATGCTCCTTCCAGGCGGAGTGCTCTTCCTCCTTCATGCAGCTCTCCTGCAGTCATTCGCAGGGCAGTGCTGCCTCCCCATCCTCCCTCAGGTCTTGGCTTAAATGCCACCTCCCCAGAGACCGATGGCCTGAACACCAAAGTTCAAACAGCCTCCTCCTGCGCATCAGTGGCCCCCTATCCTGTTACCCTGTTTCTTCATGGCACTGTCAAAAATTACCTTATTTATTCTTTATAGGGTTATTTCACACACAGACACAGCACAAATAATAATAATAATTTACAAGTCTTGTTTCCACCTGAATTCTGAGCACCTAAAACTTCCCTGGGGGCATGTGTACTGCCTGACTAGAATGAACGTCCCTCCCCACGTTTACGAAAGCCTGATCATAATCAGATGTTCATTTTATCTCTCTTGTTACATATCCTTTTTTTTCTTTCAGGTTGTTTGGGCAGATAGTTACAAAGTTGGCTGCGCAGTACAATATTGTCCTAAAGTTTCTGGCTTCGAAGGTTTTACCAATATAGCACATTTTATATGCGACTACGGACCAGCGTAAGTGTCCAAACCAACCTCTTTCTAAAAAAAAAAATTCAGTTCTATTTTACAAGTATTTATCTTCATTGCAGAAAGTCTAAATAAAGACAAAAAAGAAAATTAATATTAGTCTTAACTCCCCTGACTACAAATCTACTTTGTTAACATTCTGGTACATTTTTCTGTGTGTTTGTATGTGTGTGCACAGCCTTTATAAATACTACATAAATACATGCACACACTTCTAACAGTAGCAAGACTAAATGTTTTCAGAGACATAGATCAATTGGATATGGTAATAAAACCACAAAATGGGAGGATCGGCGTTACTTTATATTTATTGGTTTATTAAAAACTTTGCAATTTTTGTACAACTGTCAAATGACTGAATTGAATTTCTCAATTTATGTAACTTATTTATTTTTTACAGGTTTGCTTTTAAATAGGTACAATTTCTCTCCCTTTGGAAAACGGGGAAGTTACGTGACCTCTCCCTCACCTTCCTATAAACTTCTTTGTCTATGTTGCTTTGTGTATGATGCTTATACATCATACACATATTTAGAAAACTGAGATCATATTGGAAATACATGTTCTCTATTTTTTACTTAAAATTATACCACGAGCATTTTCCAGGTCATTACATTATAAAAAATGAGAGAGATAATGCTTGTACAATGCTTATCATGTGCTAAGCACTGCTCTTGACTGCCTCACATATATTAACTTATTTAATCCTCACAGGAGCCTGTGAGATGGCTCCTGTTATTGCCCAGTTAGGCAGAGAAGGAAACTCCTGGGTTGAGTAAGCCTGCCCGCACTCCCTCAGTTGGCCAGTGTGGTAACCGTACTACACGGTCTGGTTCCAGCATCTGTGTTCTTCAAGGTCACAGGGCAGCTCATCCTACTGAAGGAAACATCCTATAGATATTTCCCTGTATTTTGTTTTTAATATATGATAAACAATCTTGAACTGTTTGGTCACATCTATTTCCCTACAATTCTTAGAAATAGCATATTAAGTAAAAGACATAATCACGTTTAACTTTTTAAAAAATACATAGGGTCAAATTAACTCCTACTGTTAACAATATAAATTGACATAAGAGTGGAAGATAATTGTGTGTGAGAGAGATTTGTCTGGAAAATATCCAGCCAGGTACTCTATGGACTATGAAAAGTAGAGACATTTACTGAAAATACAAGATACAAAAAACATTGTACATAGGACTGTGATGTCTCAGTCCCTGCCAAAATAGGTACCCCGGGCCTGCACACAGTTCTCCCATTGCCATCAGCTGCCCTGTCACATTTTCCTGAATCTCATCAACAATCTGAAATCTCTTCTCTTTCAAAAGTGATTTTAGTTTTGGGGGAAGCTGGAAATCACAGGAAACTAAATTCGGGCTGTCAGGGAACTGAGTTATCTGGGTGATTTGATGTTTTACCAAAAAACTGCAGGAGTCATGATGCATGAGCAGGCATGTTGTCATGCTGAAGCTGCCAATCACCAGTTGCCCGTAGCTGCGGCCTTCTGAATCATGTGAATAGTTTCTATGGAGGGAGGTTCCAGCTTGACGCAAAGTTGGATGGAGATTCATTGCTCTCCTCACTCAGTCATTTTGAAGGTGATGGTCACGCAGTACACATGCTCACTCAGTGGCATCTCCCACCCCCACTGATTAATACAGTAAAGCCGTCGTTGTTCACACATGCCCATTCCAGTCCACGCTCCTTGGCTGTTAGGATACATCAATGTCACGCCAACCCTTCTTGTTGTATTAACAGTGGCTGGACTTTCTCAGACAGTCTGTCTAGTTATCTATCTATGAACACGCAGGGTCCACCAGAGGCAAGGCCTGCGTGAATGCAGTTGGCAGAATAATAATTTAGATGTAATCATTTATAGTTTCATTTTGAAAATTTCACCTAAAATGTCACATGCTATGCTGGAATGTGATATTGTTATGTTACAGAATTACATGCTTATGATTTGGCAGTAAGATTTTGTGATAAAAAAGGGGGTGTCATTTGTGTTAGAGCCTATGTGTGTGCCCACATACATCTTAATGGTTAAGATACTGGCTCTTGAGCCCTTAGTTCACTTACTGTGTGAGTATGTGAGCTTGGACAAATTAAAAAACCTCTCTGAATTTGTTTCCTTTCTAAAAGATCGGTATCAATTAACTATGAAAATTACATGAGAAACAAGTATATGCAATGCCTGGTAACAGTGATTAAGAAATATTCATAATTATTGTTCTTACAATAATGAGGTATAAATGTGAATTCTCTTGGTTTAGACTCACTTCACTTGCCTTCATAGTTATAAACAATATTAAGTTATAAAGCTTACAACCAGTTATAATGCTTCTATCAAGATAAACATTCATTTAATCATATAAATCCATTCATACATTTGATTACTCACCAAATATATTTGTTTATTGAGCTCCAAAGAAGAACAAGCCAAACAAACATCCTGCCCCTGAGAAATTTATATTTATGGGGCAGATAGGCAATAAAAATACAAATAAAATAACTGTGTTATGATAGGAATAATGAAAGAAATATAAATAATACTGTAATCAATGCCATCAATAGCTGGGACCCCTACTTACGCTAGCTAAGATGCTCAGGGAAGAGCTTTGAGACATATGTGGGCTGAGGCATGATAATGCACAGGGACCTGTCATGTAATAACTTCAGGAACAGATGGTCTGGTAGAGAAAACCATTGTGGGGAGGGTTAAAGAGCAGAGACCAGGGTGCTCAGGCCACTGAACGAGATGCAGCTGGGAAGACACAGCACAACTCCTGCAGGTCCTGGTAGGCCACGGCAAATTTAACTTTCTGCACATCACAAGAGAAGTCATGCAACTATTTTAAGTGAGGGAGAGACGGTACCTGCTTCGAATGCGGAGATTTTTCTGCATGGGGTGTGGGGGATAGGCTGGAGAGCATGGGGGAGTGAGGAAGCTAGGCAGTTCTCACTTCTTTCTGCTTTCTGAGATGGCTTTTTTCTTCTATTACCAAAACATCATAGACCCCCATTCCACGCTATTCTAAGAAGCCCAACACCCTCCCCAGTACTTGAGATTTCCTCACAGTGGGGTGTGGTGCGCTGACTTCTCCAGTCAGCTGTACTCCCGAAGCTCCAGAGTCACACCTTCAGCTCATTTCAGTCGCCCAGGACAGTTCTGACCCTCCTCCTCCTGACAGCTTCCAGTCTGTCTGATCCATATCCTCCCAAACACAGGCGCAGCTGTCTCCTGGGCCCTACAGAGCAAGGCTATGCTGTCTTCACTCAGTGGACTAGTGGAAGAGAGGATTATAGCACAGAAGAGAAAATGACACTATCAAATAGCACAGTACCTAGCATACTGTGGCCGCCACTGCCTTGGGGACCCTTACTCATACTAATTTTTTTCTTTAAAGATATATATTTCTTTTCCAGAATCCCAGGGCCCCAACCCTTTCTCTCTCAGGCCACGAGGGGAAACACTAGAACTTCGCGCTTCTTTGTTGGGCAGAATACTCTAGGTCCCTTTGTCTTAATCATTCCCACCTAGAAACATCCAGGCCTTCCTAGGAGCATCTTTCTCCTGAGACAAATCCTGCCATTTCCCTCGAATTTAAAACTGCCTCATTTTGGGTTTGTTCTGATGTAGCAATTTTTTCCTCTTTATAGTTTGGAATGCATGATTAGACAAGGAATGAAGTATCATAAATGGTTTTATCAGAAATATTCTAGAACTCAATCACTTGATGAGTATTGTGCTTTTTAACAATAAAAGATTTTCTCACGATTAATAGCCATTTGGACACCTTTATAACTGTTATCAGAATCTCTACTACATTCCTTTGACTATTTTCCATGGTGCAAAGTTCACATAAGACAAAAATTACCTTATCTTGTTTGGAGCCAAACAAGATTAGAACGTACATTTTTGGGTTGGAAATGAAATGTTCATAGATAATTTCAAAAAAGGGTATTAACTTTGGAGGTAAATGTACAGTATTAGGGGAGGGAAGTCTATGTACTTGGACTAGAAAAAAGTAACATCTTTATTTTCACTAACCTCTACTGAAAATAACATTTCATAATGAATGAAGGTAACACTCCAGTCTTATCAGCAACACCTGTGACTTCGTATTGGCAATATGTCTTTGTAAATATCACAGATATTTTCATATCATATTCGTTACTATAGATTATCTTAAAAGTTATAAAAACCATGAAATTAATGTGATTATTAGACTCTCTGCTTGATCTTATCTAATATTTAATAGAGAAGCACATATTACTATATCAGAAATATTTTTGCCATTTTGACTTTCAATTGAATTGGTTTCCTTTATTATTATATGAACTTTATTTCATGCATTAAAAACAAACTCTTTTCAGAAAGCATCCATAGGCCCCACCTATGGATACCAAGGCATAAAAAGTCAAGAACACCTTTCCAATAGCAGAGTTCCTAAAAGGATTAGTGTAGATGCACAGCTCTTCCCTGCTACTCTGACGGCATTCATGGGATACAAAATGTTTGGATGTTACTTCATGTCCTAGTCTGTAACTCTGGTGAAGGACTCACACTCGGTACCTCAGCCTCCAGCTATGTAATGGGGATGAATAATTGTATCTTCCTCACAGGGCTGAGAGGATGAATTCCTTAACACTCACAACAGAGTGCTAGTCCATAAGGAATACTCAGTAATTATTATTCATGTTGCATCTGTTATGTAAAAAACAATTTGCCGTGTAGAAATTCCGTCGTATCTCCAATTCTCTTTCATGAGGTCCTTTTCTAACCAAAAGGCTCCCATCACTTTCGGCTCGTTGACTGAGAGTGAATGTGGGCAACGATACCTTTTCTAAGGTGGACAGGGGTTTACACGGCAGCAGTCGCGTGGGCCAGGCACTGAGGGGAGGGAAGCCCTGCCCTGGAGCCAGACAAATCTAGTTTCCTTCTGACTCTGACATATAGTGTGATACATATTGTGATTTTTGGCAGATTAATCTTTAGGCCTTTAGTTTACTTATCTACCAAACAGAAATAAGAAAGTCTTCCTCTCAGAGTTGTCTTAAGAATTAAATGAGAGGATGTGGATTAAGACATGTTCACAGACATAGGGATGTGGAATAAACTCAAAATATTAACAGGCTTCCATTTCTGCTTCCCTTTCTCCACTTCTTAGCAGCCCTCTGAATCCGTGGGCGTCCACCTACAGACTCAGTGAAGGATCCATAGTAAATCGCAATTGCAAAAAACAAACAAACAAAACCACCACCTCTCCTCATGGATTTTTCTTCTGCTTTACAGAGGAAATTACCCCACGTGGCCGTACAAAAAGGGACCCCCTTGCAGTGCCTGCCCCCAGAATGACGAGTGTGTGGACAACATGTGCAGTGAGTACAAGAATCAGTCTAGGAATAACACAGTGTGTTTGAAACCTTACTTTCTACAGTTGAGAATGCGAACATTTGTTTTATCCTAATAGCTATTTTCAGGGAAGCTTGTAGCAGGTCACAATCACACCGGTGGCTTATTGTCCAAGGAATGAACATATGTTTAAGATAAATTTAAGGAAGCAAGTAATATCCTTCCTCTGTAGCTGTAGTTATTACAACAAAAAATTACTATGGTATTGGAAACCACAGACCCAAGATTTGCTAATTTCGGCAAGATCAAAAATGTGTATAATAAAGGTATCCAAAAGAATGGGATTCTGAATTTTGTAATACTACTTGTCCAAGGCACGCAAGGCTTGCATTTTCACCTGTAGAAGTAAATAAATAAAGCTGTAATGTGGCACTTTTTAAATGAGCAAGACAGCATTTAATGAAAAACATAAATGCAGAAAGACAATGAAAGTAACTTTAAGGATGTTTTACTAAATGTCCTAGCAAAATTCTGCTTTGTAATTTTGGAATAATAACCCACAATTGGCCAAGAGTTGACTAATGGTTCCTCTTCCAGAAACATTCTTTTTCATCCCAGTATGTTTTCCAATTTTCCCCGTGGTGCAAAGAAAGGAAACCTCAGTTGCTACCAGTTGTGCCGATCCTGCAGTGCTTTTGTGTCCACATCTGCAACCAGAGAAACCTCTGGAGACAGGGTGGGGTTCTTAGGGCACAGGCAGGAGACCGTGGGCTGAGTTTGACTGTTTGCCAAAAGTGACCCACTGTTTACAGTTGTAAGGTCTCTTCAGGGTCTAGAAGGATCCCGTTCTCCTGATGGAAATGCTTACCTCCCATGTCCAAGAACAGTAACACGTCATGGCCTGCTCTCTGAGCCAGTCATTTCTCCCCAGTTCAAACACTCTTCATTTCACTCACATCAGTTTTAAGAGAACTTGGGAAAGTGTAGTCCACGTTCAACAAATCTCATTTCAGAGCACCAATATATTAACTGAATTTTTCCTTCCATGTTGATGCAGCATTAGAAAGCATATTATTGTTATTATTTTTTATGAGTTAGACAGTCTTAACATAGGAGTTAAGATTGTGGATTTTAGAAACGACATGCCGACATGCCGAGGCTTCCAGTCAAGATGGCAGTGTAGGGAAATGCTGTACTCACCTCCCCCCACAACCACATCAAAAGTATATCAAAACTGCAAGAACAACCATCATTGAGAACTGCCCAAAATCTAGCTGAACAGAAGACTTCTATATGTAACTTTCTTCTGTATAACTAAGGGTATACAAAAGGCAGCACCATCAAAACTGGTAAGAGGGATGGAAACACAGAACTGGCTAGTCCCACCCCCATGTATGGTTAAAATCAGGAGGGATAGCCCTGGCTGGTGTGGCTCAGTGGATTGAGCACAGGCCTGTGAACCACAGGATTGCAGTTTGATTCCCAGTCACGGCACATGCCTGGGTTGCAGGCCAGTTCCTAGCAGGGGACACACCAGAGGCAACCATTGATGTTTCTCTCCCTCTCTCCTTCCCTTCCCCTCTGAATATAAATAACATTTTTTAAAAATCAGGAGGGATATCTCAGCTGCAGAAGACCCCCCTGAAGAGCCAGGGGTCCCACCCCCACACCCTAACTTCTGGCTGTAAAAACCAGTGGAGACTGGCTGAGTGAGACAGCAGGCTTCTGGAGTTCCAGGTGCCCCTCTGAAAGGGCCTGTATACTTACTTGGACTCACTCACTCTGACATCCAGCCCTGAACCAGCTGCTCAAATGGCGCCCCGGTCACACGGAGGAACTGGGTTGTGTGGCTTCAGAGCGGGGGGCTGGGGGTGGGACAGCTTTCTCCCAGACAGAAGGGCTGGCAGAAGCTCTGGTTCCTTTGCCAAGCCCTCCCCCTGCAGGCACAGGCAGGCACTGCAACAACCTAGCTAACACTTCTCCCCGCCCTGGTGTTTCCGAGACTCTAACCTATCAACTTTTGGGCACACTCAAGCCACTTCCAGTGGTTTTTCTATACAAATGGTCTGTCTCGGCTCATGCTTTGGACTTACCCAAAATCTCTCAAAAGTTCACAAACCCAAACAAACAACATCTGGGCTCAGCATGCTCCATACCTCTTGCTAAATGTCGTCAGGCTGGGCACTAGCAGCAGCTGTGGTTCACAGCTTCCCCTCTCCCAGGCACCTTCAGGGCCAGCACCAGCGGCAAACAACTGCACATCAATCTGTACCTCATACCAGGCGACTGCTGACAGGGAGGGCACAGGCAGTGGCTGATCTTGACCTGTGCCCCCCAAGCGGCTCCAGAACCAACACCTCTGGTGGCCAGCTTCAGACCACACCAGAGCACCAGCCAACTATTCAGTATCTTCACAAAGGACATGCTTAAAGGGCAGACTCCCCAGGCACCAGAGCCCTGCTAAAGCAAATCCTGCTCTGTAGGGTCAACCCCTGCACACAGGCCACCCTGCAGCATGGCCAGTCCTCATAAAAAATTAGCATGAGTGTCAATCCCTCCCACTGACGTGCCAACAGCAATCAAAGCTCAGCGGCAACAGGAGGGCACGCACAACCCACACAAGGGACATACCTGGAGAACCCAACTCAGGTGACCAGGGAGACTGCACCACTGGGCCCCACAGGACGCCTCCTATGGAGGGCCACTGTACCATGACTGGGAACAGCAGCAGCTCTACCCAATACATAGAAAGACACACAGGGAGGCTGCCAAAATGCAGAGACAAAGAAATGTGGTCCAAATGAAAGCTGTCCGGACCTATTTCCTCGATAATAAAATATAAATGATATACCTCTTCACAGGCTGGGTGAAACAACTCAAAGAAAACAAACAAAATATACACACACGCACAAAACAGGAACCTGGCATACAGTCACTCTCAATATATATTTTCTATTATCCCCAAATTCGTCCTCCCTATAATCCCAAATGTTAAATTTACTCTTGGTGTTTTGGTAGTTTTTTTTTTTTATGTCCAAACTTTTAGGCAATTTTCTTATGCTCATGAACAATTCTCTTTAAAATCAGTGATTCAAACTGAGACAATGATTTTAAATTATTTAAAGAGTTACTTAATTGTTCCCATTGGTTAGTTGTCTGTCCTTCCCACTCAAGTTCCAAACAGGTAAGAATTAGGCCTACTTACTTCACCTTTGTAGCCAAGGTGCCTATTCTGGCTAGCAAATAAACACTAATAAAGTGCATGTTTGCTAGGAAAACAAATAACTTTTTTTTCAAAAAGTCCGGCTGATTAGTAACAACAAAAACAAGAAGATTGCTGGAGTTTTGTTTTAGCTTTCGATGTGGGACATCCAGCTCGAGGTGGACTCTAATCTTGTGGAATAAAATTCAGAAAACTAAGACTCTAGTCCAATAGTAAAAAGGCCCTGGGCTCTTAAGAAAGATGAAGAGGAAACACATGCTAACTTGCATTGGGGTAAGAATAGAGGATAAAAGTTTTATTCAGAGTCTGACAAATCATGGCAAACACTGGGGGAAAGACTCCTCTGTGGTCTCCTAGGTGCTGCTGGCAGGTTCAACAGATCCCCATGGAGGCCAACCAGGGCGGTTTTGTGAAATGCACTGGGCACACTGAATGGTACACGGGAAGGTTTAAGCTACTGCATGGGTGTATTTGTCTCAACAGTCAAGTTGATATTTAACATTTACACTACATATGTAAGGAAAACTACATGTAAGGAAAAGTGGCACATCACATTCTTGACTTTGCGGACGTAAGTGCCCAGAAAAGTTACAGGAGCAGCAGCTTCACAGTAAGACTACAGAAAAAGCCTGAAGACAAGTATGATGACGAGGGATGCTCGCAGCGCCTGGAGGGTCAGCTCCTAGTTGGTTCCATCACGGGAATCCGACAGCAGCTGGAGCGGAACTGGCGCAAACGCGTCTAATAAAAACAGCACCAAAAAGGCTAAGGCAGATGCAGAGTTCTCTTCCCGGTGCTCTGAGGGCCCCACTCTGAATGCAGCCCAGTGGAGGGAGAGGAGTGATTATGCCTTTACGGCAGCCACACGCCCTATTGATAATATGATGACATTCCGGAATGGATGAGATGCCACTGTCTCCATTACTCACTGGTCCTTCTATGGAAGGAACTTATTTTCAGAAAAGATATTTTAATAAATTATTCGCACTGAATATTACTAATACTTAAATCTTTATCTTATTTTAAAATTCCAACACTTTAATTTTTTAGTTATATTCACTATCTGCTAGAAATGGCATATAAAATGATTTACCATTTATAGTAGTGGTATACAAAATATTTAAAATTTATATGAAAAGTTGCTTTAAAAATATCAAGTTAGTACAGTTAATATAATAAAATCTTTAAAAATTAACCTCTGAAAACCACTGCAATAAAGTCAAAGTAACAGTTAATGGTTATAATTAGAAACTTGTCTTTTTAAAAAAAGCCTCACTAGTACCTACTAATTTTTTCTCTCTCTGACTTTATAGTTAACCCACAGCGAGACAAAGTCACACGTATGTATATAAATCTTGTTTCATTAAGGTCTTTGTGAATTGTGTTACTGCATTATGAGAAAGTGTTTAAGATGTCGTATGTTTGCTCCACAGGTTACTACTCCACTGTGTACCCAGACTGGCCGATACACTTGCGTAATAGACCCTTATCTCTCTTTCTTATTGTCAGTCCCCCGATACTAATACTGAGTGCTATTATTACCATTTTGGTCAAGCACAAATATCCTCACTTTGTTTTTCGGGGCTAATACAACTACGAAGAAAATTTTACAAACTCATTACATATGACTTTTTAAAAATGACATTTGGGCGTATTTCCAATTTTAATACATTCCAGGAAAAAAAAACCACATTGCTGCAGTAAAGCCATAACCCAAAGCAGCAGCTGTTCCACACCCTAACTCTGCAGGACAAGCTCACGTCTGCTCTCCACTCTTCCACAGATAAGCAGTTTTCAGGCTGCCACTGCTATGCCTTTCAGTAACGCAAAACGAGCCAGCTGGATTCAGGTGATTCTAAGTGCGTCTACCAGCCTTCAGTGGTAAAACATTTCCACATAACTTGTTGCATGCTGACTCAACTCTAAATATGTGGTTTTACCCACTTGCAATTTGATGTCTTTCTGGCTTATCACTTCCCTGAACTTAGAACGCAGTGGTAATTAAGGGATTTGACTTACTAAGCCAGCCTGGCTTGTTTTGCTTATGGGTTAATGTTAGAAAACCTAAAATGAGATTACAAAAAGGCATAAACCTAAGTATTTGTTATCAATAGAGAGAGTACTAAGAAATCTGCATTTATTTTCCTCAAAACCAAATGCTGGGACACAGCCATATTTAAAGACTAACCAAATGGCATCATTTGACTTGATGGATAATTACAACAGCCACATTTCAAAATCTTTACATACACAACCTAAGGAAGTGCTTCTCAAATCACACTAGGCCGGGCCTGCCTGGAGCACAGCAGGTGAGGTGTATAAACACAGACACACCACCCTGCAGTATCAAGTTTTTCAGAAAACACATGGAGAATATACTACTTTGTTTATAGAGAACACCTGTATATATAAACACTCATAAAGAACAAAACAGAAAAAAGTAACTCGAGTATTACTTCTTATACATAAGGCACCTAATGCCCTAGTATCTCAAAGTCCTTTACAAAAGGAGATAACTTTGTAAGTTCTATTTCACTGTATTTGTATTATTTTTTCGTGTTTCCATTTTGAGCATAACTTTTTCAGCTGTAAGAGCTCCTAGTGTTTGTTGTTTTTTGTGTATGTGTGAAACTATCTCGTTGTGTCTGTCTATATCGTGCATGTGTATCTACCTCCAGAAATTTAATAAAGAGTTTATATAAAAAGCTCTGTTTAACTGGTTTAAAGAAATTATTTACATAAATTCCCCAAATACTTTCCAGGTTCACATAGTCTGAGAAATAATTTAATATTAAAGTTAATTTAACTTTGTTGGTTTAATTAAAAGACATGTCTTTCAAGTTAGCAACATTTAATACTTTTTATCCTGTGTGGGGGCAACTTTCCTCGAGTCCCCCTGTGCGTCACAAATGAGAGTAAACATGACTGAGACATGATCTGCCTGGGGAGGAAAGGTGGCCAATTTCCCAGAGGAAAAAGGCCTTGAGCAGTGTGGCCAGTTTCTCAGGGGAAAAAGGTGTTGAGCCCCTTCCTCCAAGGGCTTTTATTGGGTTGTAATACACAGGAATACAGGGCGGTAAGAATCAAACAGTAGAGAACATTTCAAAGAAATCTGAGGACTTAGTCTGAGTCAGTGTCCTGTCAGGAAAGGGGGTTTTGCAGAAACTTTGGGGAGACAGTCATTTCCTCTTGGATCCTTAACATATGAATGAAAGCACTCTTAGCAGAGCAGATTTCATAGGTTTATCAGGAAGCCTTTGTGATGCCAGACTGTTCCCCAGGGCATGCTCTAGAAAGGTAAGGAGCTGCATCCCTCCCGCTCAGGCTTAAGGGGACTAGAGCCAGGAAGCGCTTCTCCCAGAGAACATGGGGACTCGGGCTTTGTCAAACCCAGGGGGCGAGTCCATCGCTCCCTCTTTGTTGCACCCCCGCCCCCAGTCCTTCCNGCCTGGGGAGGAAAGGTGGCCAATTTCCCAGAGGAAAAAGGCCTTGAGCAGTGTGGCCAGTTTCTCAGGGGAAAAAGGTGTTGAGCCCCTTCCTCCAAGGGCTTTTATTGGGTTGTAATACACAGGAATACAGGGCGGTAAGAATCAAACAGTAGAGAACATTTCAAAGAAATCTGAGGACTTAGTCTGAGTCAGTGTCCTGTCAGGAAAGGGGGTTTTGCAGAAACTTTGGGGAGACATAGTCATTTCCTCTTGGACCCTTAACATATGAATGAAAGCACTCTTAGCAGAGCAGATTTCATAGGTTTATCAGGAAGTCTTTGTGATGCCAGACTGTTCCCCAGGACATGCTCTAGAAAGGCAAGGAGCTGCACCCCTCCCCATCAGGTATTCAGGCTTAAGGGGATTAGAGCCAGGAAGCGCTTCTCCCAGAGAACATGGGGACTCGGGCTTTGTCAAACCCAGGGGGCGAGTCCATTGCTCCCTCTTTGTTGCACCCCCGCCCCCAGTCCTTCCATGATGGCCTCCCAGGTGACAGAGCCTGGCTTATGTTAGCCCCCCTCTGAGGGGTCTTACCTGTCACTGACTTCTGATCATGCTTTAGGGGCAGCAAGAGGAAACTGAGGCAGCGTTTGCTACCAGAGACAAACTTTGTCTCCTGCAGCTCACATTCCAGAGGTCCTTAGCCACAGGGGATTGAGTTACAATTCCTGAAGCCAGGCAGAGCAGTCCACAACAATCTGGATTTACAAAAACATGTTTAGTTATCTGTTAGTGTTAAAAATTCTAAATAATGTAGAAGGAATTGATGTGTTTTCAATAAAAGATGGGACAAGGTATGGAGATACATTTCCACTGACAAAAATCAAAATAATTTTGTCGTTTATTTCAGAATGTAAACGGAGAATTTTGCCTCTTAGAATCATACTGGCTAAAATTAAATCATTATAATGTCTTTTTTAAATTAAGCTTTATTATCAATGCTGTGCTTATGTAAAGCTAAAACTTTATTTAAAAATTTTTTTAAAGATTTTATTTATTTTAGAGGGGAAGGGAAGGAGAGAGGGAGAGAAATATCAATGTATGGTTGCCTCTGGTGTGTCCCCTGCCAGGAACTGGCCTGCAACCCAGGCATGTGCCCTGACTGGGAATTGAACCACGATCGTGTGGTTCGCAGGCCCGCACTCAATCCACTGAGCTACACCAGCCAAGGCAAGCTAAAACTTTTTTATTTTTTAAGCATATTTTATTGATTATGCTATTAGTTTTCCCAATTTTCCCTTTATCGCCCCTCCGCCCTGCACCCCTAACCCTCCAGCATTCCTCCCCACTTAGTCCACGTCCATGGGTTGTACATATAAGTTCTTGGAATCCTGTTTCCTACACTATTTTTTCTCTCTTCCCGTCTATTTCATGCCTACCAATTATGCTTCTTATTCTCTTTACCTTCTCCCCCCCACACTCCTCCCTTCCCCCTCCCCATGGAAATCCCTCCATGTGATCTCCATTTCTGTGGTTCTGTTCCTGTTCTAGTTGTTTGCTTCGTTTGCTTTAGTTTTAGGTGTGATTGTTCGTAACTGTGAGTTTGCAGTCTTCACTGTTCACATTTTTATCTTCTTTTTCTTAGATAAGTCCCTTTAACATTTCATATAATAAGAGCTTGATGATGATAAACTCCTTGAACTTGACCTTATCTGAGAAGCACTTTATTTGCCCTTCCATTCTAAATGAAAGCTTTGCTGGATAGAGCAATCTGGGATGTAGGTCCTTGCCTTTCATGACTTCAAATACTTCTTTCCAGCCCCTTCTTGCCTGAAAGGTTTCTTTTGAGAAATCAGCTGACATCTTACAGACACTCCTTTGTAGGTGACTCTTTCTTTTCCTCTTCCTTCTCTTAGGGTTCTTTCCTTATCTTTAACCTTGGGTAACTTAATAATGATGTGCCTTGGTGTGTTCCTCTGGATCCAACTTTGGGACTCTGTGGGCTTCCCGGTAGTGTATTTCCTTCTCCAGTCTGGGGATGTTTCTCTTCATTATTTGTTCAAGTATGTCTTTATTTTCACACATGTGGGAAAACCTGAAATGGTCCAATATCTGAATTATAGGAGTGTCAGAAGGAGGAGAACAACATATGCCTATGGGGGAAGGCCAGACAGAGAACAGTGCAGCTTGCTTGGTCATCTCTAATGCACTTTTCAACGAACTCTCCTATGAGACTGGGAGCTTCTCTTACCAGGGCAACCGCTGTAGCCCACAGCCACCTCTGAGTCCCCTTAAGTCAGCCTCACCTGCGCAGCCCGCAACCTCACCACAGCCAGCCCCGCCCCCAAGGTCCACAGTGCAGCTGCAGTTTTTCTGAGTTGGCCTGCGTGGTCTGCTGCCTTACCAGTCTGGTCATTCTGGCTGATTTTTTCTTTAATTCCTTGGTTGTTGGAGTTCCATGCGATTTGATTTTTTGGCGCTTCTGCTTGTTTATTGATTTCAGATTGGTTGTTATCCTCCTTTTGGTTGTGCAAGGAAATGAAGGGTTTCTACCTACGCCTCCACCTTGGCTGGAACTCCTCTGTAAAGCTCTGCAACAGCTCCCGGTTTCCTATTCTTTGCTTTCTTAATCTTTTCCTTTCTAGCAGCCACATCAATTTTAGTTTCAGTAGTAGCTAGACAAATTAAAAATATAATACATTTAATTCTTTAGATTTCATCAAATAAAACATAAAGAATATGTATTTAAGACAATAATTTTAGAATACCACTATAATGGGGAGGTTACATTATAAAATGCAAAACACCTGTCATCTGCCTAAAGGAAAGTTGGAAATTTATTTGAGAAAAAAAGTCATAAAATACATTAGTGAAAGTATACATGAAAATGGCATTATAGTTTAGTCATCTGAACAAATTACTGGGTTCAACTATATTAAACCTACATTTTCCCCTTATATATCATATTGGAAATGGGATTATTTTTACTTGTATTTTTCCCAGTTATAGAATTTTAGAGTGCTCATCGATATGCCAATTTTCCATCTTGCACATTAAAATAATTTAAAATTACATTTCATGAGGAATATTACATGTAGTCTCTTCAGCTTTATTATTTCTAATTACCTAATGTTAAAGTTATAAGTCAAAATCTACTTCTTAATATCACATAAAATCTTAAAGTTTTCCAAATATTAGTTCACTGAATGACTATAATAATCTGCAAGTATGTCCTTGTAACAGAACTCAATGCCAAAAGCTTGAACAAAACAGAGAAAAAAGCAGCAAAAACAATGCAACTTTCTCCTATCGTTTAAAGAACAGTATTCAGAGCATTAAAGAATCACAAGACAAAACATCGTGCAAACTATTCAGCAACCTGAGAAGCGGAAGTTTAACACGTCCACGTAGTGGAGCAGCTGCGGTTTCATCCGAATAAACTGAGACTGAACTACCTTCAAAGTGCATGACAAACTGTACAAACTAGAAATATAATACAATGACATTTTAAGCTTTTACTTACCCGATGACTTTCCTAGTAAAATATACTACAGGCTAAGGCAAAAGTAGGTTTATAGTTGTGAGTACACAAAATAGAGCTTATTCTTGTATTATTTATGACTTGCTGTATTATTTTCCATATGAACAGCTGTAAACCTACTTTTGACCCACTCTGTAGTTTTACTGAGGTTAACACTGACTTAACGTAAGACACTATGTCAAATAGTCCTGCTGTATCTGGCTGTGACCAACAGGTCATGGGCAACACTGCCAGTGACACTCTCCCCTCACGAAGCCACTGGCCACTTTGCAGAGTTGCTTTAGGAATAAAAAGCACAATGTGACTAGAGGAAAAGAACATGCGAAGAGGAGAGGATGAGTGAAAATGAGACAAGGAACAGAAGAGAAGGCATGAGAGTGTTTCCTCTGAGCATCGGTTTAATAGCCCCTGAATAAAACCCTCCCATATTTTGTTGGTGTCCCTTAGCCCGAGGTGACGGGAATCCGTGTTAACAATACAGGATCAAACTTTACGCCACAGATCACAGTAAGAGCAGCAAAGCACAACTTCTGATAAGCTCTTTCTGAGAGGCACGGTGGCAGAGCTCAGGGAGCTCAGGGATCTCAGGGCTTTACTTTGATTTTTACCGACTCACTGTGCCGTTTATCTTTTCAAACTAAAGGCCCTTCCCACACGCCCAGGGGTCAGGAGAGGACTAGCAGTCTGGGATGCTCTTAACACAGGCGTCGGCCGCTGCTAACCTGTAAGTCACCTCAGTGGTCTCTTGTCTGTAGGATTCGTGATTAATGAAATGCTATGTGAATTAACTGAAGATTAGGTTATTTCTTAACACTCAGAGAGATTTAGATAAACTCACGGAGGGTATACTTTTAATGTAACAGACTTTACCATCGAGAATTGGAAAACAAGCTTTACCTTCCTTAGGCTTCACAACTGGTTTTTCTTTAGGTGGAATAAAAGCTTTGTTTCTCTCCTCTTGTCTCTTAGTGAGAGCTTCTGCCTCTTTAGCCTAAATTATTAAAATATATGAGTAAAACACAACTTATAGTTAAGTAAGAATTCAAGTTTCTGTGAACTTAGCAATTAATGTTATAGGCTAGACAGTCTTACCTTTTTTGCTTCCATTTTCTGCCGCTTCTTTTGACTTGCCTTCAGAAAGTATTCACCAGTAGCCAATTCTTTATTGATCTGTCAAAATCAGTATTTACAATTACATCAGAAATAATGTAGATAACAGTTATTTCCTAAGAAAGGAACGTGCATGAGGTAAAAACACTGGGGTCAAAAACCTATGATTAATCCACCAAGGGAGTGAGAAAGTAAGAAGGGAGCGTACACTAAGCTGAAGGGAAAACCTGCACAAAAGCACAGAGGTAGGAAAGTAGGAGATGTGTTTGCTGAATACACACAGGCTTTGTGGTGGAAGGTCGATGACTCAGAAAAGTGTAACAGGAAACTGGAAAAATAGTTTTGAGGAAGCTTGAATGTGAGGTGAAGGAGGTGGAACATGATCAAGAAATGAGTCAAGTTTCTGAGAAGAGTAAAGAGACCAAAGCAGCATTTCATAAGGTACAGACGAATGAAGAAGAGATGAAAGCCTTACAAAAAATTAGTAACATGCAAAATGAAAAACAAGAATTATCGGGATTTGGTGACTAATGAACACTAATTAGAGAAAGCTACAGCTCATTCATTCACTATCTAGTCGACTGATAAATTTATCTATCTTGCAGGTACACTGCATTATTATACCTAAGACAATGTTCTAAACTCTTTACAGGTTCTAAACTCTTCCTAATTACTAATTCACTTAATCCTCATTAGTAATTCTTTGAGATAGATGTTATCATTATCCCCATTTTATGTATGGGGAAACCGAGGCAGGCATGGAATAAATTACTAGCAAATAGGGAGCAGAATACATCAGCTGAGACATCACTGTTTAAGAAGTATACAGTTGTCGGGGAGAAAGACAAGATGATCACTGACCCAGGACAGATCTCTGACCCCAGGACAGGCCATAAGAAGTAGGCCAGGTGCTGCAGAAGCGCAGTTCAGTAACTGGATCACTCCCCTTTCCCCAACCACCACTTCCTTCCTGTCTTCACATCCTTCCCTTTCCAGAGGAGACCTCAGGATCCAGCACCTCTGCTGGTTTTTCATCATCATTCTTTTCCCTTTGACTTTTCATCAAACATTCCCCAAAAAACTTCAAACATAGGGCAGTGGAGAAGACAGCACCCAGAAATGGTTCACACCGAAATGGACGGTTCATGTGCTCAGCAGACCTAGCAGAAAGGAGTTTCCAAGGGAGGGAAGAATGCAGCGAGACCCCTCCCTCAGGAGACAGGTGAAGACAGAACTAAAAGGGCATTAAAGAAAGGATACAGATGGGAAACATAGGTGAGAGAAGAGGAAGCTGGAAGAATTCTTGCCTGATGGCCTCAAATATTTCAGTAAAGCAAAATTCAATGGCATCTGCTAGGAGTGGGAAATGACAAAATTCTGAGGACCTATCAGAGGTTGGAAACATAAATTTGTAGTGGGTAGAACCCAAAGGTATGACTTTCCCCACCCACGTTTGGTAACCACATTATGGAAAAGACGTCATTGTAGGGCTGATCCAAGTTTAAGAGGAACAGGAGGAAAAGGGAGCATGAAAGAAAATGATGATGGGCAAAACGGAAAAGAAATTTTGGAATGGAAATGAGTCCAAAAGACAGTGGATGAAATGAGAGGCATTCATAACTTGGAAAAAGGGTAATATTAGAATTTAAGATTTCAAAACTGGAGCTGTCATATAGCTCATGGTCACAGGACTGAAGCTAAAGCAGAATAGAGAGCATTTGGGGCTAAATTGTTGAATGTTTTAGTGCCTACAGGGACCTAAGTGACACCAACCACCTTGATATAGTTTACACTCACAGTGTGAAGCCCCCACCCCCATGCATGTTGCTCAAAATAAGCTTATTTACACTTATATTCACACTTTTCTTTGTCTCTACATACTCAATCACACACAAAAAACACAGCAATTCCACCTAAAATACTCTCAATGAACTTTCTGACAAAACTGATTATAACAGTCCCCTCTCATGTAATGAAATTCAACAAGTGATACTGACCTGACTTTCTGGCTGTGGTGGTGGGAATGGTGCATATTCTTTTTTAACAGTTTTTTTCTTTGGTTCCTTGCACTTGTTTACATTTTGTGCTTGAACTGTGGCAAAAATTTTTCCCAACTTTGTGATCTTAATTCAGAATCTTTTGCCAATTCTCCTTTAATCATCAAGGTCTTTAGTCCTGCTATATAAGAACAATGCAAAAATTTTAAATTCAGAAGTCATACATTTGTCAAACTAAGACATTATACATATTGTTCTTATTAACAGTTCTTAGCCTGTTCCAGCAGGGGTGTCCAACCCCTGGCCTGCAGGTTGCATATGGCCTAGGATGGCTATGAATGTGGCCCCACATAGAATTGTAAATTTACTTAAAACATTACGAGATTTTTGTTTGTTTTCATTAGTGTTTGTGTATTTAATGTGTGGCCCAAGACAACTCTTCTTTTTCCAGTGTGCCAGAGATGCCAAAAGATTGGTCACTCCTGGAAGCTATTCTTTAACAAAAAACCTGTAATCTCAGACCTGCATAATCAACCAGGCATCAGAAAACCATTAAAAAGTTACATTAAGAAATTCAAAATTGTTTAAAAAAATTGAGATGAAAAAGACTAATTCAGCTTTTCGACCATTATTTCTTTAAACCTTAAAATTTAACTAACAAGGGGAGCTCTTCCTAATACTCCCGGCAAGCAGGAGGCTCTCGGTAGCACCTGAAATATCACAGTGGGAAAAGGGCAAGCTTTCTCATGATCAGACGAAACCCACAGTCTCACCTTTTCTCCACTCCATTTGAATTTTTTTTTAAATATTTTATTTATTTATCTTTTTAGAGGGGAAGGGAAGGAGAGAGGAAAGAAACATCAATGTATGGTTGCTTCTCGTGCATCCCCTGCAGGGAACTGGCCCCTGCAGGAAACTGGCCTGCAACCCAAGCATGTGCCCTGACTGGGAATCGAACCGCGATCGTCTGGTTCGCAGGCCCGTGCTCAATCCACTGAGCTACACCAGCCAGGGCCTTGAATTTTATAATGATTAGAATATCAGAAGAGGCAAATCAGGCATCAGGCACATGATTAGCTGTTTATATTTAATACCCTGATATACCTCAAATCATTCTTTCACACTGATCTAATAGACTTTTTAACTTCATCAAATTTAAGTGGACTGCTCAACAAGTACCCATCATGTAGCAGCTCCTTGTACTGTGGTTATGTTTCCATGAACTTGTGCACACAGGGATATAACAGATCTCTCTCAAAAGGCTAATGCTAAATAATTTGAGTGTTAAATTCTAAAAAAAAAAAAAAGCTTAATGTGATCTGAAATATTCCAGGCTTTATTTAATGGAAAATGGCAGAATTCTGAAAGATCTCATCTTTACATCTAATACATGGGGTCACAATCTAAGAAAACAGAATCGGTATCAACCACGATAAATTCTGTGGCGCCCTCTTGGTACTAGAGCTATGTAATGCCCCACAGTGTCTCTGTCAATCCCAGCTTCCAAGGAGGTCACTACGGGACCTGGGTGGAGTTGAGTAGGCTGAGCTCTACCTCTAATTTACCCCAAATAGCTAAGTTTTGTCTACTAGACTTTCATAAAAAGTTCAATTTCAAGAAAGGTTCAGCAGCTAAAAGAAGTGTGACAACCACGGTTATAGCAATATATAATTAATTCTCACTTTAACATTATAAATTGGATGAATATTCTTCACAGTATCTAGGACTACTTTTCAAACCTTAAATTTGCAAAGAAAAGTGAATCGGTCACTTATAAAGACTTTAATGAACGAAGTAGAAGGTAGGAGGGGTTTACTACACTGAGAAATATCCAGCCAATGACTGCCAAATTGAAATAACAGTTCCTTCAACTGCTTTTAGTGGCCGTTAGATCTTTTATATAATAGTCAACCTCCCTGGGGTACAAGACATTATTCAGTTGTCCTGCTAAAATGTGACATACAGAACCAGCACAACACTCTGGAACTGTGATTTAGAGGTAAAGAGGGCTGGATTTAGACTCAGAAAATGTGGGCTCAAATAATGAGACTGCTGCTTTTTATGGAAAGTCATTTAATTTTCCTGTTCCAGCTTTTTCATTTAATGCAGAAATGAAAATACCTTCAAGCACCTGTTGTAAGAACTGAATAATATATTTACACTTTACAGAAGTATGAAGTTTTAGTTATTGCCCCATATGAAAAGAGCAGGTAATTTACAAAATGAGGTCCAACAGAGTTCTGGAAGGGAAGACGTGAGATCCAGCTCTCACAGCCAGATCCAGCATCAAAAGGAGTTAACTGAAACAGTATCTGCTCCACACATATTCTATAACAAGTTGAAAAAGTGTTCATGAAAGCATTCAATAAGCCTTATAATAAATCAAGCACAAGAAAATGTATCTTTAAGGAAAAGAAATTTTTGGAGTTTGGTCTCTACCATCTATATCCATTCCTGCAACTAACAAGACCTGTTCACTTCCCTAGTATTTGAGCACAGGAGACCACCTCAGTTTTTCTATGTGTCACAGACTCAGAGGCACCTAAATACCCATTTAAAATTTGCAGGGAAAGGAGTGATCACGTGCAGACCTTCTGACTGAGAATCGGATGTCTCTACAATTGTCAGAGGTCAGCCATAATACGTTAGGGACCAGGAGTAATGACTCCCACAAATTCCAGGAAGCACAGAGCATTTCCGAATGGGTAATCAAACAAAGCACACTCAAAAAAATACAATAATCATAAAACAATATATTATAACAGTATTTAATTTGCTCTCTGCTGAAAATTAACTAAAGATAGTAAGTAGTTCTAACCTGTTTTAAGCTTCTAAAGGCCCAATGGCTGAAACCATGTTTCCCTGAACCATAATGTAACAGTTTGTTAAGAGTTCTAGCGCCTACATCAAAAGAAGAGTAAGTTGAGATTCAGTTGAAATATACTGGAAAACGAATGATGGAAGAAGACACTCAAGTTTTCTACTGATAAAAAGTACCTTCAATGTAGATCCTTTGGATAAGCCATTGTCTTCTTTTTACAAATCTTTCTCTCTAAAGAACCTATTTTAACAGTCACAAGCAACATAATCCTGAAGAATTCATACTGCCTTTTGAAAAAGCAAATAAAATACTCCAAAAATACCAATACATTTACTTTCCAAGACCATAGCAATATCTAACCAGAATAATGAAAACTCTATGAAGGGAAGCAGGGAGGGCAAGGGAGGCAGGGATGGATGGATGTAGTGTTATATGTTGTCACAAATAAAGCAAAATCTCTGTAATCACAGATTTACCTCTTCAAATGAAACACTCCTGGCTAACAGTTTTATTAGGTCTCTGGCCCTAATGATGATGTACAGACCAAAGGTCTTCTTTGTTGTGCAGACCGTCATGCTGCCCGCGATCAGGTCCAGGGTTGCGTTAACGTACTACAGAAAGGAAAGCGCAAACAAGCAGCTGTCTAAAAACACATTCAATCTTAGATAATTATAGAGCCTTTCCTAATCTAACTATTAATTACTGTGAGTTAAGCTCTCCCTAAAATTATATAAGCTCTCCCCCGTGAAGAAGCTGGGTAGTTAATATAAAGAATGCTTGATTACTTTCATCCTTCAAGAATATAGTAAGTTGGGCAATTAAAACCATTTATACTTACTTGGTTTTAGAATACTTTAGACTTATTGAAATAAAGATTATTTCTAGTTTAAAAAATTTATGTACATCCAAAAAAATCCATATTTAAGCCCTAAGGTAAAAACATAAAGCTATATGGCCTCCCTATCCCGGACCCAGCTCTAATCCACCATCTGGTCCTTAGGGTGACAATGGACTCCCCTTTACAACTTTTCTCAAGTCAGTTTGAATTAGCTAAATACAAACAAAATAAAAACAAATTATCATAGGTTCCTAAAGAAGCAATAATTGGTAAATTATACATCAACCCTCAGAAGGGAAAAAAGATTTCAATAAAGCAAATAAAAATGCTATTTTCGGACATGTGAGCATAGTCTGAAGAATACCTTGATGAACTATTCAACATAAGGCTGGGGTCTCTGTTGAGTTTTAAAAAAAGAGAGAGAGAGTGAATGTGAGATCACGTAAACCCTGCCTGGTGTGACTCAACTGGTTGGAGAGTCTTACCATAACCAAAAGGTTGCAGGTTCAATTCCCAGTCAGGGCACATACCTAGGTAGCAATTTCAATTCCTGGTCTGGGTGCATATAATCCCCAGTCCAGGCACATACTGGAGGCAACCAATTGATGTTTCTCTCTCACATTAATGTTTCTCTCTTTCCTCTCCTCTCTCTAGAAGCAATAAAAAAATGTTTTCAGGTAAGGATTTAAAGAGAGAGAGAGAGAGAGAGAGAGAGAGAGAGAATCCAACCGCAGGTGTAGATAGCTGTAAAACACTGCTTACAATTTGCCATCCACCCTCATATCCAAAGGGCACAAACGACTCCAGAGCAGTCCCTCAGTTTGAGATATATATATATAAAGATTTTATGTATTCATTTTTAGAGAGGGGAAGGGAAGGAGAAAGAGAAGGAGAGAAACATCAATGTGTGTTTGTCTCTCTCACGCCCCCAACTGGGGACCTGGCCTGCAACCCAGGGATGTGCCCTGACTGGGAATCAAACTGGTGACCCTTTGGTTCGCAGGCTGGCACTCAAATCCACTAAGCTACACCAGCCAGGGCAAAAAATATTTTATATCACAGCCTAGTACCCATATACATACATATAAAAATGAACCAAAGCTTCATAAGACAATCCTTACCACATTTTAAAAAGATTCATTATATCCACTAAATTGCCTTCCAAATTGACAAGCTGATTTCAACACACAGTTTAAAAACAAAAGCAAATATTCTGCCCTGACCAGTGTGGCTAAGCTGACTGGGAGTCATCCCACAAAGCAAAAGGTCTCCAGTTCAACTCAGGTCAGGGCACATGCCTGGCTTTCCATTTTGGTCCCCAGTCACAGCGCCCACAAGAGGCAACCACACATCGATGTTTCTCTCCCTCTCTTTCTCCCTCCCTTCCTGTCTCTCTAAAAATAAATATCATGTAAAAAAACAAAAACAAACACATTGCTCTTGGGGCACGGCAGCAGCAACAAACAGGGAAGTTAGCACATCCACAGCTTTCATTTAAAAAGAAAATTAAGCAACTCAACTCTATAGGTGCACAGCCACTACCATTGCACAGAGCAGGCATTCTGAAACTCGGAGTTCAGGGATGAGTGTCAGACAGTCCAAGAAATTCCTACAATTTTAAAGGTATGTTAATTTTCAAAGTACTCTATTAACCACAAAATTACAAACAAATGGATTAGAAAAATAAAGTTTATGTAGGCTGTTTAAAATACCAAAGGAACCAAAAATAACCAATTATGCTAGCCGGTGCATTAAAAATATCCACCCGCACACACACAGTTACTTAAGCAGGAGCAAAATCTCAAAGAAATATATAAAATATGCATACGTGTTCATTCAGTGCTTTCTGTGCCAATGGCCAGCACTCTTTCAAGTAAGTCTCACTGTATTTTGGGAACAAAGTTGCGAAACTGCTCTCCTCCAAGAGTCCTCTGGGATTGTCCTCTCTGGAAAAAGCTGATCCCTTCCCACCATCAGGGACAGCAAGGAGTTCTGATTCATCTACAGGAAAAAAAATGTACACATCAGATTCTAACCTACTTCTGGACATTTATATGTATGCATTTACAAGCTTCCAATACTCTCCTTGCATTTCCTCTTCCTATGCTTTTTAGATTAGTCAACAGACAATAGGCCTCTATCATTATCATCAACACACTGCATTAAAATTATTCATACACATTTCAGTTGTTTCATAAAACAAAGTTCAATAAGGGCATGTACCCACCTCGGATCCACACTAAGTAGCACATGCCTCATTGTGAGTACTCAAGTAAAGTAACTTCCACCCCAGTACACTATGTTGAATTAAAGATACAAATATCATTTTGTTTACAAGGCTATTTTAAATATGAGTGGCCTTTCAAATTTCACTGAAGCCTGAGAGTGTGTGTGTATATCTGTACATATACTTGCATGTGTGTGCACATGCACACAAAGACGTTTATAGCATCATTGTCTATAATAGCAAACGATGGAAACAATGCAAATGTCCACCAGTGGTGGAATAAAATATAAATTTGCACACACTCATACAAGGGAACATCATATAGTAGTGAAAAGAATAAACTACAGCTTCAAGTACTGCCCTGATTAAATAGCAAAAACAAAGTTAAATCTAAGAAGCAAGACACAAAACCATTCCTACACTCCTCTCTTGTTTATATAAAATTCAAAAACAGGCAAAATTAAACCGCGTTGTGCATAGGGAGTAGAAATTATAAAGAAAAAAACAGCATGATCAACATGATTTTGAACGGTTACTTCACGTCTCAGAATGAAAAAGAGTATGATGATTGGAGAGGCATTTGTAGGAGACTTCTGGGGTTCGGTAATGCTCTTTATTTTGCTCAGTCTGAGCGCTCCTTTCTCACGTGTTTTTTTCTTTACGTTGTATATATACTTTGCTATGTACGTTCACAATTAAAAAAAAACACCTTTAATAACTTTCTAATGCCTGTAAGGATGAGAATTCAAGGTTTTTAACATTTACAATATGAACAGTTGCTGAGGCCTGCGGCTATTTCTCTAGCCTCTCTTCCCGTGATTCATATAGAAGAAAATGGATAAAAAACAGCATAAAACAAAACAAGACAGCAATTTAAAGTAGGGCAGTCTGAGTAGTGGGAATTGTGTCGTCTGATATTTTAGCTATGTGACAAACAGGAATAATGACAAATGCTCCAAAATTTTCTCACGACTGCAGAAACTAGCATTCAGGACCTGCCAGACCATCTCCTCCTCGTCACTGTCTCCTTCATTATCAGCGTTCACTCAAATGCATGGCGACCTTCTACTCCCACTGCATCTCTCATTAGCTCAGGATATCTAAGGACTTCCAGACACTGCGGCGAGTCTTACGTCCCCAACGCCTTCTGCAATACCTTAATCCTCATCATTTTCAAAACACGAGTTCCGCGACACCTTCCCATTGGGGCCCTTAAGCAAAAGCGCTTAGTTAGGCACACGTGACCAACACCACATCCGCCCGACAGTTTCACAGTCCGGACCAATAACAATAAAAACCAGCTATTACAGCTACTCAACTCTAAACACCGTAAACTCAGACTTCGGTTCCCACACAATGTTACCCCGCTTCTCCACCTTCGGCTTCTGCTTACAAAACTTACTTTTCCCAGCTAGATGTAGCTGGCCGGCTGCCTTCGGAGTACGCCACCTTCCAATCGTTTCCGGTGTTACCGGAAATGGAACGGTTCTTAAATCTTTCCGTCTAATACTTCCGCACTCACAATAACTTCTGCAGAACTCAGACAAGGAGACCTGCGCGGTGTGGGTGCTTGCGTACTCTATAATCCGTGGATTTGTCGTCACGTCGCCAGTGGAGAGTCAGAGACTTCTTTTCCAGGATGCACTGCAACCAGGGAGTTTGACAGCATGCTCGAAATTGTAATTTACTACAGTGGGCAGGTGGGAGACAGGTTTTGTCCAGGCAGTCTGACCTAGTAGCTCTGTTGCAAGAATGGCTATTTTCAGCCTCATAGCTTTTGCAGTTGAGCGGCACCAGCAGCCCTTCTCTGGCCAGGACCCACTTTGAAGATTTTGGACTTTCCAAGACTCCATAATCACGTGAATACACTATTTGTTGTTTCTCTGGAGAACACTGACTCTGTAGCAATTTATACTAGGGCAAATTCATATGGCTGATAAACATTATGCTCAGCCGCATTACTGTCAGAAAAGCATGTAGCTATAACAATACCACGTTTCACTTATCATATTGGCAAAAAAACAAAATATTTTTTAATGATAATCTGCTGGAGGAAAGAGTTCTCTCATACGGGCTGGTGGGAATGAAAATTGTTACTGCCTTCTTGCAAAGCAATAAATCAGTATAAGGTATATACATATTTTTCCACAATATTTTCGTTGCTGAGAAACTGTCAACTAGAAACAAAACACTGTTCTATTAGGGCACGTGTATGAATGTTTCGGTTACTGTCTTGTATAGAAGCAGTTCAGTGGCACCTTGGAGCCACACTAAGTAGTTTACGGGCTTGGGCAAATTTCTTACCCACCCTGGTTCAGTTTCCTAAAATGGAGAGAATCGTCTCAACTCAGTGACAAGTATAAAATGCTAAAAAAAGAGAGAAAGTGATGTGCATATGGAATCACTCAGTAGGTGTTAGATGTTTATTTATAGTGGCAAAAAAATAACATCTTGAGTATTAATTAGAGATATAGTTAAGTAAATTGATGTTACCTTCATGATTGTGAGACATTATGCAGCCATTCACAACAATTAATTAAACGTATGGAGAGATCACCCAGAGGCATTGAGTGATAAGCCAGATACGGAAAGATGGGATAATTATATACATAATTATAGTTATATAATTATATATGCATAATATAGTTATCTAAACATACATAAAACAAATCCCATTTTTATAAGGCAAATCAATTCAACAAGTATTTATTGGGTATCTATAATGTTTCAGGCACTGTTTTAAGCACTTGACCATGTTCTATGTCCTGGACACAATACTAATTATATATAATTATTATTTTACTTTACACATTCCTAATGTGATATATATGAGTATATGTGTATATGATTACACAATGAAAAATGATTTGGAAGGATATACATTAAGCTTTCAAGGCTGGATATCTTAGGTGTGGAGGCGATTAGAAAAGAATGAGAAAACAGTGAAAAAGACTCAACACAGTAGATATTCATGATAAAATATCAGGCTTATGACCCTGTTTATGTAAAACTGTGTGTGTGCCTGCATAGAGAGATCTATAAAATGATGGTCAACACAGTGTTGACTGCTACCTCTCAGTAGAGAAACATGTCAAAGGATGACAATTTAAATAACAACACAATCAAATCAATCACAATTTATATCATTTCATCTTAACATCTTTCAAAATCTGAATATGAATAATGTAACAGATCTGCAAGGTTACTCCCAGAAATTTCATAATTAACACTAAAAGGGGAAATAAGAATGGCCTTCTCTAAAGACTTTCTTGGCATAAATTTGACCCGGAAAGTCCTCTCCGGGTCACAGCAATAGCAGGCAGACCTATTTTGACTGTGACGTTCCCTCTCTGTGGCCTCTCAAGCTGTCTAGACCCACAGGCAGCCCTCCTCCCTCAGATGCGTTTCACCAGCCCCTGCCCTGCTCATTCAGTTTCCTATGCAAAGCAAGTTGGCCTCACAAATCTTTGGACTTAGAGGCTTTAATTCCCACAAAATTAACCCAGAGGGTATGGGCAGAGAAGTCAGTATGTGGCTTAACACTGATAGGGGATGGAGTTAGGACATTCATTTAATATTTGTTAAAAAGAGCAGAAACACTAGGCAAATGAACATGGATTATTTTTCATTTAATATTTCTGTAGTCATTTACTGGAATAAAAATGATTTTTCCCAGTAATCTATTTTTAATAAGCAATGAAAAGAAGCTTTTTCAAATATATAGGGTTGAACATGTTTTCATTTCTTGCACACACAGCTGCTTTTTATTCCAGTCAACCTCAGAGAAGGGTTTAAAATCTTAAATCAACACATATCTATCAACATCAATAACAGTAGTTATTGCTATGGTTGTAAAAATAAGGCCCTTATAACTCCAAGGGTTTGCAAAATAAAATAGAGATCTAGTGATTGCAGTCAAGAAGCAACAACACAATAAAGCAGCCTCATCGTAAACTAATTATGTTATTAACGCATTTTTAGGAAAATAATGTCAATAAAAGTGAAGTGTTCTGCATGAAAGCCTAGGAAATCCGGGAATCTGGGCTACCACGTTTGAGAAACACATTCAGCTACTCTTGGACTGTTTCCTGCTGTGTAGCAGGACATTCCATGTGTCATTACCGTGGTGGGTGGCTGGGATGGCATAGCCACATCTTCCTGCAAGGACACCCATAGCAAACTCTCTGGAGGGGGAGATAGGGTGCATGGCTTTGGCTGCTGACCAGCTGTTTGACCCTGGGTAGGCAGTACTTAACCAGCCTCTCTGATCTGGAATTGTAAGGTGAGGGAGTTGAGTTAGATTGCTTTTCCTCAAACTTTAGCCAACCTCAGGATCACATGAGAGGTGGCTCTGCTCTCACTTTATAGTCAGTAGGTCTGGAGTAGGGCCCCAGGATTTGAGGTCCCAACAAAAAAGAACTATCCAACATAGAGATGTTGATACTTATTTCTGTGATTCTACTTCAAAGGGTCAAAGTGCTTCACTTCTAACCAGGCATTCCATAAAAGCAAAGTTATTTTCCATTCTTTTTAGCTATTTAGGACAGAACTTGCCTGGGATCAATAGCCAAAGTTTCCAGATGGCATTCGTTATTATGCTGGGCTCCACCGTGGACAACTCTGCCTCAGTCATTCTGGAGTTCTGTTGTCTCACACGACAGAACAATGCAATTGGTACGTGCAGTCGGTGCTTGGGATCTGGAGACACTCATTACTGCTTGAATATTAGTCTCTCCAGGCTCCAGGCCTATGAGACATTAATATAATATTTCATTGGGAGTCGAATCTAGTTTCTTCTGCTATTTCCAGGGCAATCCTTCCTCTTTTCCTTCCTGATTGTTCTTATCGATAAGCAACAGTTTCAGTTTAATTTTTAGTATTATATTCTTTTCCCAAAAGAGAAGCTGGAACACATGTATAGTGGTAGGTTTCCCATAGCAACAGAAGGCTTTTTAGTGCATGCATGAATATCCCAGATTTAACCAGTGGCATGTGAAATGTATTGATACTGCTGGGAATTATTATTTTATGCAAATAGAACAAGCCAACTACAATCTTTTTTATTTGTTTACACGACACTGTGGGAATAGTTGAGCTTTTCCAGAAAGCAGACTTCTAGTCATTTGTTAAATCTATAGGCTTGGCCCATCCTTCAGGTAATAGCAACTGCAGGCAGCCTGTGATGAAATGAACTTTTTAAACGTAGTAGTTTAAACACATAATGGGTTTATATTTAAACAAGTTATTTCATGTTGTCACCATTTCAAAATGGAGACATTGCTTATTCTCTGTTTGCAATTCTGTAATAAAACGTCTAGCACCTGATGCACAGAGAGTTGAAAACTTAGATGTAACCCCACACTTGTGCCTGGGCCACTCAGAAGTGATTTTCACCTCTTATGCTTTATCAGTCGCTTCACTAACGTGATGAACCCAATGGGCCCTTTCCCCAGAAAAGCACAGATATTCGGTACACATAACATTTTACCCACAATTTGATGAGATGATCACACATCTGTCAGGCTCTTTCACAAAACCCTAGGGGGTCAGGCTAAGGACTCCTTCAAGCAGCACAGGGGAGTGTCTCATGCCCTGGACCTGATTATGAGACTTGAGTCCTCTGTTCTTACAGTTCCCCCGGAGAGCAGAGGGGTTGGAGGGGCTCCTTCACCTCGACAAATAAGCACCTGCTTTTCACAATGAGAATTTTGGTATGACTTAGTACTTGGGTATAGGTACACCTCTCAAAATTCCTTTGACTGCAAGTTATGGAAACTCAAAGTAACAAAAAAGTAACAAAATTTAGTGTCCTGCATAGCTGGGATTTGGACCTAGGAGCTCAACAATGTCATAGAGACATTCAAGCTCCTTGTCAATTTCTCTCTTTCCACCCCCCCCTCCTGCCACCCCCATCCATGGTTTGGCTCTGCTTTTCTGTGCTGTCTTCTGAAGCAAAGATGTCTACCAGCAGCTCCAGAATTAAGTCCTCAGCAGAAGGAGTTTCTTCCCGAGAGTCCCACCAGAAGTCGCAGGAAGACTCTGGGAGACCAGTGGTGGAGGTGGGTCACACCCATCCATACCACGTGGGTTGGGAGCGGGGAGGAGCGGTCCCTGAGGGAAAGGTGAGAGTTGCTGCCAGAGGAAGGGACCAGACCCAGGCAGGAGGGGCCACAGCCCGGAATGTGCGGTGCAGTAGGTGCAGCGAGTTAGCCAAGGGATTAATGCATTTTCATGTTCTGTTTATCACCATCCTCATTCCCATGGCACCATTTTATTGACAATAAGCCACAGACTTAAAGAATTACTTAGACCCAGTCACAATGGGAGGGATTGTTTGCTAATGTTTTATTGGGGGGGGTAATAATCCTTCCTATTTGCTGTGGGGTTTTGAAACATCCATTGATTAGTCTAATACATTGGCTTCTGTTTCCCCAGGCACATGTGGAGATGCCGAGAATGTGATCAGCTGTGAGTGCAGTGGCTTGGTGCGTCTCCCTTTGGTGATGATTATTCTCAGGAAATACATTTCCCTACAGGAAATGGCTATATTTTTTTCTCCTAATTTTGGAAAAAAGAAAAAAGTGAAAAGCAAGAAACTATGCAACCATTACCCAAGACCCCTCCACCTAAAATTACTAAATGTTAACATTTTCTTATTTTTACTCTAGCTTTATGCAAATATGGGTATAATATAATCATGTATGTGCAAAATGAATTCACTCTACCTATAGTCCTATTTTGCTATTTTTTCTTCTAGAGGAAATAACTATATGATTTGCTTTTTAAATGAATCCTTTCAGACTTACAGAAAGACAGATAGACTAATATAACAAATGCTTTGTAGTCATAATCAAACTTGAGACATAAAATGTTACCAGGTAAAGCCCCTGTGTGTGTCCCCCAATTCCATTCCTCCCCCACCCGTCAGAGGCGATCACTGTGCAGGCTGGGTGCTTATCACTTCCGTGGACACTTTGTTTGTGTGGTGACCACACACACATGGACACAATCTTTAAACAAGATAAGTAGGCTTTAAATGTTTTATATATACTTATACATATAAACTTGCATGTAATTACATAAGTATTTTATATTAGTTGTATATGTATAAAATGTACGAAAGAATCGCATTATGTGATACATAGTCAAATAAGCTTATATACATGTATATGCTGTCTGTACTTGTACAGTTTCCTTTCTTTGTGGAATAATTGTTTTGAAATATATTCAGGTTGAGTCTTCATAATTCTACTTTCTTCATCCATGATATACAAGTTTTGAAATCTTTGTAAAAATACTGCAGTGTCTTTCTCTTTCCGTCTCTCTCTCTCTCCCTCCCACTCCCCCTCTCCCTCTCATCCCTTCTCCCTCTCTCTGTGTTCCTTCCCCCCCTCCTCTCTCTTGCACGTAGAGGTTAGCATCTCTCTCAGCTGTCAGCCTGGAGGAAGCCAGCTGCCAGGTCTTGAGCAACCCTTTGGAGAGGTCCACAGGGGAAGGAACTGAAGCCTCTTGCCATCAGCCTGCGAGAGAGCTTGGAAGTACGTCCTCCACCCAGGCTTTCAGATGACTGACCGCTTTTCTGGTGGACTGACATCCAGTAGGACTCCTCAGTTCCATCCTCCTGAGAGACCCTGGGCCAGAAGCATCCAGCTAAGCTGCCCACAAATTCCCATCCTCAGAAACTGTACAAATATTCATTGTTGCAAACTGATCATTTTTACACAGCAAATGTAAAAAAAATATCAAAGCAAGCCCAAGCATTTATCAAAGCATTTATCAGATTTTGATATGGGCATTGGAAATGAAAATTCTCAGAAAGAATTTTTCCCTTGCTTCTCGCCACTAGAGGGCAAAATGGTCACAAATGATAGCTTGAGTAAAGAATTGAAAGACTTTCCATTTCTGTAAAACTACAGATGTCAGAGATGCAAAAATTCTTGGAGAGCATGTGGTCCAGCTCTGCTAAGTCACAGATGAGGATTCTAATGCCCATAGACTTTAACTGCCTGGTGTGAGGTCACACAGACTGTACATGCTCAGCTACATTTAATAACATGCACATCCAGTAATCAATTCTGTTGTTTTTTTAAAAAATTACTAGGTATAGACTAAAGAGAAAAGCCTTTTTAAATTTTGTATTTTAATTAACATATTAGTGTTTCATTTTTGATCTTATATTTATTTTTATCTTATTTATTGGGTCCCTCTTATGAGGCACTTACCATACATTATGTGCCATGTGTCTCTTCATTTAATAGGCAAAACAAACTTTCGAGACATACCCATCAATGCATGAGGGCCTGTATCTTGTCCAAGGACGTATAGCTAGAGAGACTCAAAATGGATATGAATCTGATATAGGTTAAGTGTCATTACAATGATATTGGGGAGGACAATTCCATCTTTGATTTTACCAGAAGTTTTGTGCCCCTAGAAATCTTTCAACATATTAAGACACTTAAGTGATTGCCATATAACATTGGGAGAGAAACAAAAAATAATTTGGTAACTCTCCTTTCACTGAGAGATTTTCCTTCTCTCTCCTTCTCTCTGTCTCTGTCTCTGTCACACACACACACACACACACACACACTTTGCCTCTCCCCTTTGTTTAACCAGCTGTATGATCTTGGGTAACCTGCCTAGAGCTTCATTTTGTTTTACCTTTTTTCATTTCTAGAATGAGAATGCACCTACCTTCTTCAAACTCTCAACAGGGATGCTGTGATGGTCAATGAACAAGTCTTTATGAATCTACTGGACATTGCGGAAGACAGGTGTTTTATAAAGTTGAAGAATCAATATCATGGTAATTAGTAATAATTTAGGAGAGATGGGCAGGTGTCTGGCACTAGTGACTTGGCTGGAGCTGTTGCCACAGTAAAGCAATGAAGTGAAGCCAACATGTCAGCAGCATGGAGTTAGGAGCCAGGAGGGTGCGATCTCTGCTGCCTCATGCACTGCTTTGTTCATCATCCCTGCCTGTCACAGGCTGGAACATAGTCCCAGCAGTTCCAAGGTGGTCAGGAAGGCAACGTTGAAACAACCACATTACGAGACCCGTAGTCTCCAAAGATGGCCGCCATGCTTTTCCTCATTGTATATGCATGCCACTCCTCACACTAAGAGGCTGAACCTATTTCTCCTCTGCCTTGTATCTGGACTGGCCCTGTGACTTACTTAGGCCAAGTGAATATGACTCTACTAATTCCTGGTCAAGCCTGCAGGAGGACGGGCAGCCTCTGCTTCCTCTCTCTTGGAAGAGAAAGGCATAAGAAGTGCAGTTACCCTGACACTGCCTCACTGTGAGGGAGTGAGGATTGGCCATGTGGAGAGAGACAGAGGCATGCCCGGCCGACTCTGAGATGCTGCAGGCATCACAGCTGAAGTTCTGGTCATCAGTCAGTAGAGAAGCACTCATGTATTTCAGCTCCAGTAGACACCACGTGGAGAGAAAGATCTGTCCAACCAGACTGCAGAAACAGGAGAATCACGTGCTGTTAACCCATAATGTTCTCAAGGTGTTTGTTGCACAGCAATAGATATTCAAAACACCTATCAACATTTAAAACAGGGCCATTTAAAAGATGTCTCGATGTCCTCTCGTTGCTGAATGAAATAGAAGATTCCTTCAGAGAAATAAAATAAGAAAATAGTGTGGTAAACAGAGAGGGTAATTCCTTTTTTAGAGGATGCAGTTTTTTAGCTCCATAAAAGCCCTGCCAAAATAGAGCATTTATTCCTTCACTCACTCACTTATTCATGCTTACTAAATATGTATTGAGTTTATTTATTGTCTGTTGTACATTGGGCACAGTTCTAGGCGTGGAGTACATCTCACCAAGGAGACAGATAAGGTTCCTAATCTCACGGCGCTTGCATCCTGATTAGAGCAGACAAATAACCACAACAAAAGGATTATATCAGCTAACAAAGCAATTGAGAGGGAGGAATGTGTTCAGCATTAGCATAGTCTTTCTAAGGGTCCCATCCGGAAGCATCAGCTGTAAACTAATGGGAGGGAAAAAAACCAAAAATGTTCCCCCTGAGCTTGTAATACAGTTTAATTATGTGCAACTAATTACCAGTGTCTTGGTATGCATATGCCCTCGCGATTCATGATGCAGGCAGGAACCTCCCCCTTGGGGCTTTGTGTCTGTAGCTTTGCTAACACCGCACGGGTGCTGATAAGGAAGGGTTTTCCCTTCTGCCTACGGACTGCGGGAGATGGGGGCGGGGTGACGTGCTAGCAGCGGCGGAATGCGGGCTGTGCTGGCGCAGGCCCCGTTCCCTAACGCCAGTGGAGACACGGCCATTTCTGTGCTTAACGAAAATGTTTGAGTTAGGAGAGAAATAAGGAACTAGATATTTTATAGTCCTAAATTTCTGGAAGCTTCAGGTGCTGATTTTCTCATGAATAAATGGCATTTTTTTCATTAAAAATTCCAAGTGGAAAACCCACTCTTCTTTCACAACACCGTATGCCACTCTGTGATATCATGAGTCGGCTGTCGTGATATTGCTCTACCTTTTAAACTTCCTTCCTTTGCTTCTTTATCTTCTCACACAATGCCTTCCTGATAGTACACGCTTAATAAATATTTACTGAATGAGCAGAATTGGTTAAAGAGACCAGCCTCTGCATCCGAATCTCAGCTCTGCAGTTTATTAGCAGTGTGACCTCAGTCAAGTTTCACGTGCCAGGGAACGGTGGTTGAAACAAAAGATAAGTTTACCCATTCGAGCACGAACCAGCTCAGGCATCAAGGAGGGGTGTTAGTATTAAGAGGTGCACCTCATGCCGGAACAGGAAGAGGGGAGCAAGGGGCCTGTGAGCTTCCTGCTCTCCTTGCTCCAGCTGAACCCCCTGGACTCAGGATGCCCCTGGTGGTCAGCACTAGCACTGCACCCGGAGCAGGGAACCGCTAGAGCCCAACACATTTGTGTTCGAGAGTCTCCAGGCATGGGCTCTCCTGTCCCCAGTGGGACTAAGCCGCAGGACCTGTAGAGAATCCAGAGGGCTATAAGAGGTATCTCAGAAGCTTGCCCTGTCTTTCTCCTGTGTGCATTGCTTTGGTATGTCTAGTTCATTCCTGGGATCCTCTCATCAGGAATGAGGCAGTAATATAAGCCTTTTTTTCTAAAGGAGGTGGTGAGGCTTAGACCAGGTAATCTTTACCCAAACTCAGAGATGAGAGGCCCAGTGCTTTGCCATTGGCTACTATAGACCCAGTCCTCAGCTTCCATGGCTCCAAGCCTCTCTATGCTCAGAAAAAAGTCCAGAGCATAGACGCGTACTTACTCCATGGCCTTGGGAGCCTAGGGGGTCATGGACTGAGAACAGACAGTAACATCCCTGAGCCTGTGGGACCCAACTTTTCCACGCATGTCCTCACATTCAGGGGGGATGAAACAGAATTTCTCTGCTTTAATCGTCTCCATCCTGGAAGTGGTAATGGGGGTGCAGACAGGGATCATCCTGTTTGTTTCCACCCCTATCTGTAGATTTCAGACCATATGCTGTCTCATCTTCTACCTGCCCTGAGCACAATCCCCATCAGGCAAAATCCTGGGGTGTTGGGGGTCCCAAATCCCACCATCCTTGCATCTCCCCACTCCCCATGCTATGGTCCCTGCTCATGCCCTGAGAGGACAGTTGCTGGTGTCCCTAAGCAGGGCAGTCTCCATCTTCTTCTTTGAGTTGGTCACCTGCCCAGGCTTCACTCTTCTGACCCCATGCCATATTACCCCTCCTCTTATGTGAGTGCTTGTGTGTGGCTGTGTGTACCAGTGTGAGTCTTCAGTGGAAGATAACCTACGGGGGTGTAGAGCACTGGGGACCTCATTTCCAAAACTAGTCATGTTGGCAGAGTTCAGCCTTGCCCTGGGTGACCTATGCCCTTCATTCATCTAAGGATTCTGCCTCTGCAGGGCCTGACCTTTCCCTACATTTCCCAAAGCCTCAATTCATTAATTGTAAGGGCTGGGTTATACAAGGAACTGCTAAAAGTTGCATCAAACCAGGAGGCTGTCCAGGGTCCTAGGTCCCCTGTGACTGGCGTCGTGAGGGTGCCAGGAGCACCTTCTATTCTTCCTCAAAGTGTTGAGGCGCACCAATGGCTCTGCAGGTCTTTGAACCTTGCAGCCCATGAAGGATTCTTTGCCTCACTTGTAAGTCAAGAACGGAAATGCAGTTCTCCAAAGAGAAACTGTGGCTTGCTGACTACTAGAGGATGACATGGATGTGAAGTGAGTCAAAGCTCTGGGGCTTCAAATCCCAGGCCAACGTCACCCATGGTGCACATCAAGTTGTGTCCCAGGGTTGGAAAGTGACTCATCAGGTTCACATAGTGATTCAAGGCAGAGCTTTCTTTTAACATTGGATTTTCTGACACAAAGCAGAAAACCTCGGGATGATACAGGCACAGGCAAGAGGATGAATCCTGCACTGTCATGGGAGAGAACTACTGACGTGGGCAGTCCCTTTGGGGTGCTGACTGCCCTCCCTGACAGGGGGCCAGCGTCTGTCTTTCTGCTCAGCACTTAGTAGCAGGCATCCAACCACAAGGCTGTGTCTTGGCACCTGGTGGCTGCCAGAGGAGCCACCTGAACCAGCACTACATTCCAGGTTATACATGTCAGGTCATGTGACTCCCATAATTTCCCAGCACATCACTACATGCGATTGCAAATATCATTGCTGGGTGGGTGTAGAGTTTGGAGAGCCTGGACTCCTTCATGTGATCACTCAGGAAACCAGAGTTCTTCCACTCGGAGGCTCCTCCATCCTTAGGGCACCCATGCCCTCTGCATCTATTAGCAGAGTGAGGAAACCATGGAGAAATGTATCAGGAAGGATTCCACGAGCTAGGTCTGCAATGGCACCTGTGAATTTCTTTCCTCTTGTTTGGCAACAAACCACATTATCCCATGGTCACAAGGGTGGTTGGGAAAGACAGTCCATCCTTGGGCCTCGAGAAAGAAAAGTCATTTTAATGGAGAGCTAAATTCCTCTGCCACAATGAATAAGTGTCCTCATTCAGATTCATAGCATTGAAAATCAGCAAGGAGTATTTACTGTATGCCAAGCACTGTACAAAGGGCTAAAGTGCAATTAAATTGAGCAGGAGTTGGCCTTGGAGAAGCTACGCACTGAATGAAGACGACGGTGGGAAGTCCCTGGCATCCTGGGAGCAAATGGTCAAGTGGAAGGGCTCTGGAAGTTCAGTGAACAATTTTAGATTTGGAAACAGCCTGGGATGGCTGCAGGTTAAGTCCATGTTCAAAGAAAAAGGGGATTTGGAGGCTGAAGGAAGATGGCAGCAGGAACCACAGAAGCAGGTCACTCACTCATGCACAAGACTTTCGAATAAACACTATGCAGCAATGAAAAATGAATTTGGAGAAATCAATAGGAATGAGATAACTGCTTTTATAAAGTGAAAAGCTAACTGCAGATACAGGGTAATCTCATTTTTTGAAAAGTCTTTATGGATTTAATGGCATTGTAGAGATATGTTCAGCTGTAAACTTCCAATTTTAAAAAATATTTTCCTGTTGATATGATGAGGAGGATTTCATAAATATGATTTGGTTGCTATTCTAATACAGTTTTTAATGCAAACACACAGTATGGTGTAGTATACAAGTTATTTCCCACACTTCCTTTTTTATTTGCTGTCATGGGACCCTGGGCATGACTGAGATGCCTGATGGACACCCTGAAATCCTGGGAGCTGACCTTTGTTTTTTTTTAAATTTTATTTATTTACTTATCTTTAGAGGGGAAGGAGAGAGAGAGAGAAACATCAATGTATGGTTGCCTTTCGTGCGTCCCCTGCTGGGAGTTGGCCTGCAGGGAACCCACCTGCAACCCAGACATGTGCCCTGACTGGGAATCGAACAGCGATCCTCTGGTTTGCAGGCCTGTGCTCAATCCACTGAGCTACACCAGCCAGGTGACCTTTGTTTTTTATAGCAAGAAATGCAAAGACAATGACATGCACTGGAATGCAGCCCATAACCATCGAATCTTACAGATTGTAATTCAATCTAAAGGCAAGCCTGAATTTCTTTGAGGAACCCAGGACTGTTTCCCATAGTGGCTGTAACAGTGGACATTCCCACCAGCAGTGATGAAGGTTCCTTGTTTTCCCCACAACCTCTCCAGCACTGGTTGTTACTTCTCTTGTTGAGGATCTCCATTCTAACAGGTGGGGTGGCAGCTCACTGTAGTTTTGATTTGCATTTTTTAGTGAAGTTGAGCGTGTTTTCATACATCTGTTGGCCATTTGTGTGCCTTCTTGGAAGAAGTGTCTCTTTAGGCCCTCTGCCCATTTTTAAATTGGATTGCTGTTTGTTTGGTGTTGAGTTGTACTCATTCTTTACATATTTTGGACTTAACCAATTCTTGGGGCTGTTGTTTGCAAATATTTTCTCCCGTTTGGTAGGTTGCTTTTTTGTTTTGTTGGCAGTTTCTTCTGCTATGCAGAAGGCTTTAGTTTGATACAGTCCCATTCATTTTTTTTAATTGACCTTTCTTGCCTTTGGGGTCAAATTCGTAAAATTTGACCCTAAGACCAAGGTCCACAAGTTTCGTAACTATGTTTTCTTCTATGTAATTTGTTGTTTTAGGTCTTATATTTAGGCCTTTGATCCATTTTGAATTAATTTTTGCACAAGGGGCAGACTGTAGTCAGGCTTCGTTCTTTTGCATGTGGCGTTCCAATTTTCCTGGCAGCGGTTACTGAGGAGACTTTCTTTCTCCCATTGTACTGTTATTGCCTCCTTTTTAAAAAAAGATTTTATTTATTTATCTTTAGAGGGGAAGGAAGGGAGAAAGGGAGAGAAATATCAGTGTATGGTTGCCTTTCATGAGTCCCCTGCTGGCAACTGGCCTGAAGGGAACTGGCCTGCAACCCAGGCATGTGCCCTGACTGAGAATTGAACTACGATCCTCTGGTTCACAGGCCTGTGCTCAATCCACTGAGCTACGCCAGCCAGGGCTTGTTATTGCCCCTTTTTTGAAAATTGTTTGTCCGTACTCACATGGGTTTGTTTCTGGGCCCTCGATTCAGTTCCAGTGGTCTGTGGACCTGCTGTTCTCCTGATACCATGCTGTTGTGATTATTGCTGCTTCGTTCTGTAATTTGAAGCCAGGGAGCACACGACCTCAGACTTTGTTCTGTTTTCTCAGGATTGCTTTGGCTGCTCGTTATGTTTTGTGGCTCCACACAAATATGATGATTTTTTGTTCTATTTATTTAAAAAATACCAGTGAGATTTTGATGAGGATTGGATTAAGTCTGTATATTGCCTTAGGTAATATGACCATTTTAACTATGTTTTTTCTTCTAGTCCATGAACACGGACTGTCTTTCAACTTCCTTGAGTCTTTTTCATTCTCTTTTAATAACGCTTTGTAGTTTTAAGTGTATAGGTCCTTCACATCTTTATTCCTATGTATTTTATTCTTTTTGTTGCAATTGCAAAAGAAATTGGTTTTTTTCATTTTTTAAATGTTATTTTTAGTATATAGGAATGCAATGGAGTTTTCAAAAAATTAAGAATAGAATTAGTATATGACCCAGCGACCTCCCTTCTAGGTATCTACTCAGAATTTGACAACATGTGTTTGCAAAGACATATGCACCCCTATGTTCACTACAGCATCATTCACAGTGGCCAAGACATGGAAACAACCAATGTCTCCTTCACTAGGTGATTGGATAAAGAAGATGTGGTGCGTATAGACAATAAAATATTACACTTACTCATTAGAAAAGATGACATACCACCATTTGTGATAACATGGATGGACCTTGAGAATATCATGCTAAACAAAATAAGTCAGACAGAAAAAGTCAAGAACCATATGACTTTCCTCATCTGTGGGATATAAAGCCGAAAGCAACAAGTGAACAAACAAGAAATACAACTAAAGAAAACCTCATAGATAAGAACAACAGTGTGGTGGATACCAGAGGGAAGAGGGCTGGGGAGGTCCAGTGCATAAAGGGGTCAATATAAAGTGACAGAAGAAGACCTGACTTTGGGTAGTGGGAACACAATGGTATGTACAGATGATGTAACATAGAATTGTACCCTTGGACATATATAGTTTCATTAACCAATGTCACCCCAATAAGTGTAATAAAAAATAAATAAATAAAGGCAAGCCTGGAAAGATGTTTCAGCTTGGGGTTGGCTTCTTTTGCTGGCAGAACCAGGAACCCTGAGCACTCATGCCATTTCTCATGGGGCCACCAGGGGGCAGTACGTGCTTGCTCTGGCTCCAAGGTGTCTCTACTAACTGGCCTTCTTCGCCTGTCTTCTGACTTCAGGTTTTTTAAAAAAATTTACTTGCTTTTCTTCATGGATTTCATGTAGAAGCTGACGGAAATCTACCATCAGTACCGGATATAGGTAGAGACACAAGGAAAATATCCCTTGTGACAAAACAGACGTGTAAAATGATATGTCCAAACTCTGTCTGTGTCCACCTCTGTCCTCCTTGCCATCCCTCCAGTCAGGTGTAAGCCTCTGGACAAAATTAAGTTGACCCTCTGTGTAATGTATTAGAGGTAGCTGCCCACCATGTGGTCCCTTTTTTTGTGATACGGTTCTTTGAGTACCAAGTGCTCCAGTCATAGCATTGTGGAAATGGCACTGCATCTCTGAGGGACACAGAGGACGTGTTGGGCGGGGGTCTCAGCAGAAGTCTGTCCAAGTGGGGATCGCCTGTCAGCACAGCCGAGGGTGGGGCCAAACTGTCTACCACCCTCCAAGGGCTGAGTCTGCTTTGCCCTGGGGATGTGAATTGAGTTATTTCCACCCTAAAAGAGCAGCAGGAGCAGAATAGCATAAAATGGTTGTAGTTGTAGTGAAAGAGAGATAAGGTTGTGGTTTTAATGACCCAATGTCCTCCTACAGCAGGTCTCCACTCTGTGTGCCGCCCACCGCCACCACTCTCTTATCCGAGAGCAGAGTCCACATCCTGGTTCTGGAGAGTTTCAGGCCCCCAGCCCAGCACCTGAGCGTGAAGACGTGGCACGTACTGCGCAGTGAGTCAGTTTGGGATGCAGATCACAGGCTGGAGACTGTATTTGAAATTGAGCCACTCCGGAGCTGAAGACCAGGCTGCCGTGTGGTCTTCCAGGCCCTGTACACACGTTGTCCTTCCCAGCGCACCTCAAGCCAGGACGGACCTGGTCCCTAGGGATCTTCCAGAATCACTGATCTGCTTTGTCTTTTCTCGCTTACTCTGGCTCCCCTGCCTGTCCTGGTAGGTGGTTTCTCTCTTTAGGCCCCAAGGTACTCCGCTGATCCCCTGGAAGAGCCCTCTGTGTGCCCCCTCTGGTTGGCCTACTGTCACGGTGCCTGTGATTCTGGCACTGTCCTGATTGCTGAGTCAGCCACAAGTGCGGAAAAGAGGCAGGACCTGCTCTCTGCCAGTAAAGACACCCACACAAACTGACACACAAGCATTGGCCGAGACCTCCACCCAGGAGGGCAAAGATGGGACAGCTTTCAGGCTGCGCACGTGCATGGGTACAGATGAGGCACGTCGGCAGTCTCCACTTCCACTCTGCAAACACTCTGTTTTGTTGTACATGACCTCTGTCCTTTCCGGATCGGGGACGCGATCCAGGCAGAACAGAGGTTGTGCACAGCACAACAACCATTCTTGCTCAGGGTGCACCCTCTCGTCTAGTCCCTCTTCCGGGCACACAGAGGGGATTCTTGCAGGAATACCCAGGAAGACCTCACACAGGTAGCCTGGCCTGCATCAGCCTGACCTGGGGCATTACCTCAGGGGAACCTCCTAGAAAAGGACCAGAGATTTCAAGGGCGAGGGTACAGTCACCATCATCCGCAGCATCTGAGAAGGCTCTTCTGGCAGGGTTTCCAACACGCAGAGCCCTGGAAACCCAGGAAACAGCAAGACAATGCCTTTCACCTTCTAGGGAATGGCTTTTAAATGTTTTTGTAATTGTGATAAATTTTAAATTAATTTGGCAGGAGTGGGCATTTTAATAACATTTATTTTTTAAATTTATAAACATGCTATAATTTTCCCACTTATTTAAGTCTTTCTTACTGTCTTTCCATAGCATTTCATATATTTCTATGTTTCTAGAGATATTCCTAGGTATGTAACAATTGTGTTCTTATTTTAAATGATCTCTTTTAAAATCACATTTGCTGCATTGTAGGTAATTATGAATGTAATTAACCTTTATATATTAATATGATATGTAACAAGCATTCAGAACACTTATTAATTATATTTGTAGACCCGTGGAATTTTTACTTAATCAATAATGTAGTCTTGATATAATGATAGTTTTGTTTTTTCTCTCCAATCCTCAACTTTTTATTTCTTTTTCTTACCATGCTCACTTGGACATACAATATAATGTTGAGTAGAAATATTACACATTACTTTAAATTATCCTCCAATTAATCAAATATGACACATATACATAACTATAGAATTGCTTACTTTGAAGTCAATACTTATTTAGATCTCATTATATGTTTTTTTTAATATTTTTTTATTTATTTATCTTTAGAGGGGAAGGGAAGGTGACGAGAGAAATATCAATGTGTGGTTGCCTTTTGTGCGTCCCCTGCTGGGAGTTGGCCTGCAGGGAACCAGCCTGCAACCCAGGCATGTGGCCTGACTGGGAATCAAACCATGATCGTGTGGTTCATAGGCCCGAGCTCAATCCACTGAGCTACGCTAGCCAGGGCTAGATCTAATTATATGTTTACCTATGTGTTTGCTTACTCCTCCCACTCCCATTCTGTGCATTGACTTCCTTTCTGAAATAAATATATCCTTGAGTAATTCTTTGAGTGTGGGTGTGTGAGTGCTGACTCCCTTACCCCTCTTTAGATAATGTCTGTTTTAATCTCTCTTAAAGAAGTTTCCTTGGGTACAGATTTTAGGTGCACATTTGTTCATCATTTTGTGGATATTATTCAATTGTCTTTTTGCCTTTATTATTGCTGATAGCAACATGGCTACTAGTCTAATAATTTTTCCTCTATAGGTAATCTGTGCTCATTCCCCCCTCATTTTTAAACTTTGTCTTTGGAATTTTTAAGTTTCACTACAATATAACTATATGTGGATTCTGTTTTGTTTTGTTTTGTTTTTTGCTTAGGACCTGTGTGATTTTAGTCTATAAACTCATATCTCTATTAACATTGAACATCTTTTTCTACTTTTTGCTTAACTATTATCTCTTTCCTGCTATTTCTTTTCTGTCTTTTTAGAATTCATTTTAGAGTTTTGTTGTTCTCATTCTGTACTTCATTCTCTTAAACACTCTGATATGTGATATCTCTATACGTCTCTGTTCTTCATTCTAAGCCATTTGCTTAGAGTTGTCTTCTAACTCACTGTATCTCTTCTGAGTTGGACCACTTCTATAAATTTTATTTGGTTATTTTTCACATTTGTCTTGTATCTTCTAAGTATCCCATTCTTTGTTCTTGATTTTCTGTCCTTTTTTTTCAATCTCTTGAATACCTTAAACACTTCTTTTGCAGTTTTTTTTAGGTTTCTCTATTATCTCACACTCCTTTAGAATGTTAATTCCTCTGGTGAATGTGCGTACTGACTTTACCTCATAACAAATGCTACTCCTAGCATTTGTTAAGGAATGCTGCTCGTTCCTTTTCCTAGTGTGAGCTCTTTTTCAGCTGAGGATTCCTTTCTGCTCTGGCAGTCCTGAACATTCTGTGTTTTTTAGCTACTGGTACAAAGCAATTTGCATTTATTTCTACTGGTTAACCTCCAGGTGTTGGTTGGTCCAGAATCACATCATTGTTATTTTTTGACCTAAGGAATCCTATGCAAAGCTAGAGATATACATTTGAATTCCGTATCTGTGTTTTAAATGAGCTTTTTGTTTTTCCAAAAAGGCTTTTCTTCTCGTTCAGCTTTAGGTCAAGGCAGGCTTTCTTGTTATTGATCTAGCAGCCTTTCCGGTGCTGGAAAGGCTTGGATGTTGGGCTTTCCAGTCCTATATGTAAAGGCACCTCAGTTCCAATATCTCAGCTCACAACCAAGGATCTAACTTGTCGTCCTAATATGGGCATGGATGGCCCCAACTACCAACTAAGATTTTCTGAAGGATCAGATTATAAGTCTGATGGATAATGATTTACCGTGGCTGTAAATTTTCTCTTCCTTTCTGATGACTTAGGATTTCTCTTCTCACTGAAAAACCCAGCTATTTATTTGTGTGTGTGTGTGTGTGTGTGTGTGTTGTATTTGTGCAGATTTGCCTGCAAGTTGTGTTGTATTTTGTTTAGCATTTCCATCTATTTTTAATAAGAGAGACTTATACCAGGTTGGTCTGCATTTTTGACAGAAGTGGGAGGTTAGATTCTTCTTGAACACGGAGAAATTTAGACTAAATTGCATATTCCTACTTGTAAAACTTTTTGTATTCCTCCTATAGTGCTGAAAAAAACTTATACAAGCAATCAGATTCAACAATGTGCTTATTAATTAATTATTTATCTCTAAATAGATTTACCTTTAAATTCTGTTCTCAGCCAAGAAAGCTCAGTTTTTTAATAAAAAATGTTTTAAATGGTTATTTATATTGTAACAATAGTTTTATATTTTAAAATATCTTATTTATATACATTTTAGAGAGAGGAGAAAGGATGAAGAGAGGAAGAAAAACATTGATGTGAGAGAGAAACATCAACTGGTTGCCCAAACCAGGACCAAACTTGTAACCAAGGTAGTACCCTGACTGGGAATTGAACTGTTGACCTTTCGCTTTGCAGGATGACACTTAAACAACCAAGTCACATTGGTCATGGCTGAGTAGATTTATTAATCATACATTATAGTAACTATTCATCTTATGTAGACATTTTAAACATAAGTCTTAAGTCACTGAAGTAATTAAGTAAATTAATAGGAGTGTTTCCAACATATAATTATTTTTCAGGAGAATAAATGGTTTCATTTGAATGACATTTGAAAGTGACAGACAAGATCTTCCCCCACTTTCACTAATAAACTGTCTACCTCATTAAAATAAAAGTAATGGGTGTTTTTTAAAATCCTAATTCTCACAAAGTTTGTTTAATGTGAAAACTCCTAAGAAGAATGATCTAATTTTATTTAAAATCCTTTCTTCTTTTTCCCTTATTTTTAGTGTTGTCTCCATTTCCCCCTCCATCTCTCCCCATGACCCCAATCATCCTTACCTCCCACCCTTGATCCTACCCACCTTTGGTTTTTTCCATGGGTCCTTTATACATGTTTCTCAACAACCCTGCTCCCTAATCCCCCCCAACAGCCTCTCCCAACTCTCCTCTGGTTATTGTCAGTTTGTTCTTTATTTCCAGGTCTCTGGTTCTATTTGCTTGTTTTTTTGTTTTATTGATTAGATTCCACTTATAAGTGAAATCATATGGTATTTGTCTTTCACTTCCTGGCTTATTTCACTTAGCATTTCACTTTCAGTTCCATTCATGCTTCAAGAAGGATAGGAGCTTCTTCTTCTTCTTCTTTTTTTTTCTGCTGTGTGGTATTTCATTGTGTAAATGTACCACAGTTTTTTAATCCACTCAGTTACTGATGGGCACTTAGGTTACTTCCAGCCTTACCTATTGTAAATTGTACTGCTATGAACATTGGGGCGCATAGGTTCTTCTGAATTGGTGTTTCAGGATTCTTAGGGTATAGTCTCAGCAATGTAATTCCTGGGTCAAAAGGCAGTTTTGTTTTTAGTTTTCTGTGAAAATTCCATACTGTTTTTCACAGTGGCTACACCAGTCTGCATTCCCACCAACAGGGCATTAGGGTTCCCTTTTCTCCCAACCTCACTACCACTTGTTGTTTGTTGATTTGTTTATGATGGCCACTCTCACCAGTGTAAAGTGGTATCCTACTGTGGTTTTAATTTGCATCTCTCTGATGGCTAGGATGCTGGGCATCCTTTCATATAACTCTGGGCCCTCTGCGTGTCCTCCTTAGAGAAGTGTCTGTTTAGGTCCTTTGCCCAGTTTTTAATTGGTTATTTGTTTTCCTGGAGTGGAGTCATGTGAGTTCTTTATATATTTTGGAGATCAAATCTTTGTCTGATGTGTCATTGGCAAATATATATTTTTTATATGGTTGGTTCCCTTTTCATTTTGCTGATGTTTTCTTTAGCCATGTGGAAGCTTTTTATTTTGACAAAGTCTCATTAGTTAATTCTTCCCTTTATGTCCCATGCTCTAGGGAACATATCAGTGAAAATATTGCTGCTTGAAATATCTGAGATTTTCCTGCCTATGTTCTCCTCTAGGACTTTTATGGTGCTGTGACTTATATTCAAGTCTTTTATTCATCTTGAATTTATTTTTGTGTATGGTGTAAGTTGGTGGTTGAGTTTCATTTTTTTTGCACATGAACTGTCTACCTCATTAAACTGTCTACCTCATTAAAATAGTGTTGTCAAAGAGGCTATTTTTACTTCATTTTATGCTTCTGTTACTTTTGTCAAATATTAATTGACCATACAGACTTGGGTTTATTTCTGGACTCTCTATTCTGTTCCATTGGTTTATGTATTTGTCTTATGCCAGTACCAGGCTGTTTTGATTATAGTAGATTTATGATACAATTTGATATCAGATATTGTGATCCCTATTACATTTTTCTTCTTTCTCAAAATTGCTGCCAGTATTTAGGGTCACTTATGGTTCCCTGTAAATTTTTGAAATATTTGTTCTATATCTGTGAAATATGTCATTGGTACTTTAATAAGGATTGCATTGAATCTATAAATTGCTTTGGGTAGTATGGACACTTTGATGATGTTAATTCTTCCATTCCATGAACAAGGCACACACTTCCATTTATTTGTGTCTTCCTTAATTTCTTTCTGTAGTGTTGTGTAGTTTTCTGAGTATAGGTCTTTTACCTTCTTGGTTAGGTTTATTCCTAGGTACTTTATTTTTCTTGTAGCTATAGCAAATGAGACCCCACCCCCCAATTTCTGTTTCTGATATTTTATTGTTGGTGTACAAAAATGCCTTTGATTTCTGGATATTGACTTTATATCCCACTGTTTTGCCAAATTCATTTATTAGGTTGAGTGTTTTTTTGGTGGACTCTATAGGATTTTCTCTGTACACTATCATGTCATCTGCAAACAATGACAGTTTTCCTTCCTCTTTTCCATTTCCGATGCCTTTTATTTGTTTTTCTTGTCTGATTGCTGTGGCTAGGACTTTCAATACTATGTTGAATAGGAGCGGTGAAAGCGGACATCCTTGTCTTATTCCTGATCTTAGTGGGAAAGTTTTTAGATTTTGCCTATTGGGTATGATGCTGGCTATAGGTTTGTTGTATCTAGCCTTTATTATTGTGAAGTATGCTTCATATACTCCCACTTTACTGAGCATTTTTATCATAAATGGGTGCTGTACCTTATAAAATGTTTTTTCTGTATCTATTGATATGATCATGGGAAATTTGTCTTTCCTCTTGTTTATGTGATATATTACATTTATTGCTTTCCAAATATTGTACCATTCTTGCATCCCTGAGATGAATCCCACTTGATCATAATGTATGATCTTTTTAATGTATTGGTGGATGTGGTTTGCCAATATTTTGTTGAGGATTTTAGCATCTATGTTCATCAGCAATACTGACCTATAGTTTTCTTTCCTTGTTCATCAGATAAAGATATTGTATCTTTATCTATTTGGGGGATACAATATCTTTATCTGATTTAGGGATTAGGATAATGCTAGCTTCATAAAAAGAGTTTGAGAGCCTTCCCGCTTCTCAGACTGTTTGGAATAGACTGTGAAGGATAAGGGTTAGCTCTTCCTTAAATGTTTTGTAAAATTCTCCTGTGAAACATCTGGTCCAGAGCTTTTGAGTACTGGGAGGTTTTTGATTGCTGCCTCAATTTCATCAACTGTTATTGGTCTGTTCAGGTTTTCTGCTTCTTCTTCATTGAGTTTTAGAAGGTTATATTTTTCTAGAAGTTTGTCCATTTCACCCAGGTTTTCAAATTTCTTGGCATATAATTCTTCATGGTAATTTCTTACAACCCTTTGTATTTCTGTGGTACCAGTTGTAATCTCTTATCTCTCATTTCTGATTTTGTTTATTTGGGTCCGCTCCTTTTTTTCTTGATGAGTCTACTTAAAGGCTTGTCAATTTTGTTTATCTTTTCAAAGAACCAGCTCCTGAATTTATTGATTCTTAGAAATGCTTTTGTAGTTTCTGTGTCATTTAATTCTGCTCCGATCCCGGTTATTTTCTTTCTTCTACTCACTTGGGACTATTGTTGTTTCTCCAGTTCTTGAAGGTGTAGGGTTAGGTTGTTTATTTGAAATGTTTCTATCTTTTTTAGATAGGCCTGTATCACTATGAACTTCTCTCTTAGGACTGCCTTTGCTGTGTCCCATAACTTTCAGGCTGTTGTGAGTTCATCTTCATTTGTTTCCAGAAACTTTTTGATTTCTTCTTTGATCTTGTTATTAGCTCCTTCATTTTTTAATAGCATGGCATTCAATCTCCATGAATTTGAGTGTTTTGACTTTTTTCTTTGAGATTGGTTTTTAGTTTCAGGCCCTTGTGGTCTGTGAAAGTGCTTGGTATGATTTCAATTTTCTTGAATTTGCTGAGGCTCGTTTTGTGCCCTATCATGTGGTCTATCTTTGAAAATGTTCCATGTGCATTTGAAAAGAATGTGTATTTTGTTTCTTTGTGATGAAAGGCTCTATATATATCAGTTAAGTCCATTTGATCTTGGGCATTGTTCAATGCCACAGTATCTCTGTTGATATTTTGTTTGGAAGATCTATCCATTTTTGACAGTGGCATGTTAAAATTCCCTAGTATAAGTATGTTGCTACCTATATCTTTCTTGAAGTCTTCCAAAATTTTCCCGATATATTTGGGTGCTCCTATGTTGGATGCATATGTGTTTATAATGTTTATGTCCTCTTGATGGCCTCTCCCCTTGAGTATTATAAAGTGTCTCTGGCCTTTGTTTTGAAGTCTATTTTGTCTGATATAAGTATAGCTACAAGGGATTTTTTTTCCTGTCAATTTACTTGGAATATTTTTCCCAACCCTTCACCTTCAGTCTGTATATGTCTTTTGTTCTGAGGTGGGTCTCTCATAAGCAGCATACATGTGGGTCATGTTTTCTTATCCATTCAGCTACTCTGTGTCTTTTGATCTGAGTATTTAATCCATTGGCATTTAAGGTTATTATTGATAGATACTTATTCATTGCTATTTTATTCCTTTTGTACCTGTGTTCCTGTCTCTCTCACTCTTTCTCTTTCTTTTCTTAAAGTAGTCCCTTGAGCATGTCTTGCAGTGCTGGTTTGGAGGAGGTGTATTCTTTCATCCTTCTATCTGGGAAGCTCCTTATTTCACCTTTCATTGTAATTGAGAGCCTTGCTGGGTAGAGTAGTCTTCATTACAGGCCTTTGCTTTTCACTATTTAGAATATTTCTTGCCATTCCCTTCTGGCTTTTAGTATTTCCACTGAGAAGTCAGCTGCTAGCCTTATTGGGGCTCCCTTGTATGTTACTTTCTGTTTTTCCCTTGCTGCCTTTAAGATTCTCTCTTTGTCTTTGGATTTTTTCATTTTAATTATGATGAGTCTTGCAGTAAGCTTCTTTGAGTTCCTCTTGATTGGGTCTCTCTGTGTTTCATGGATTTGTGTCACTTTTTCCTCTCATCAAATTAGGGAAGTTTTCCATCATTATTTTTTCAAACAGATTTTCTATCCCTTGCTCTTCTTCTTCTTCTCCTTCTGGTATCCCTATTATATGGATATTATTCCATTTCATGTTGTCCTGCAGTTCCCTTAACCCCTCTTCATTCTTTCTGAGTCTCTTTTCCTTTTCTTGCTCTCTCTGGGAGTTATTTTCTACCTTGTCCTCTAGCTTGCTGATTTGATCCTCTGCTTCATCTAGACTGATTTTGATTTTTCTATTGTGCTCTTTAATTCAGAAATTGTATTCTTCATTCTCTCTTGGCTCTTGTTGATCGTTTTTATGTCCTTTTTCTTGTTGACGTAGTTTGCAGTGAGTTCATCACAGTTTTCCTGTAATTTTTGGAGATTCTCAGTGAGCTCAACCTTATAACCATTGCTTTGAGCTCATAGTTGATAGTTGTCTGATAGTTGACTTGCCTCTATTTCATGTAGCATTCTTTCTGAGGTTTCCTCCTTTCCTTTCATTTGGGATTTGTTTCTTTGTCTTCGCATATTTGTTGGACTCTTCTTGTTTGCCTCTGCTTCTTAAATTGATCTGTTCTGACTCCCTGTGTTTGTGGTGTGAACTTCTATGGCAGGAAACCTGTGAGATTCCGTGATGCAGTCTCCTTGATCACCTGAACTTGATGTTCTTGTGATGCCCTTTATGCCATTTATGTTGGCTCTCTAGATGTAATTGGGTTTTGATTACTGTTGGGTAGTTCTTTGGTGAATCCTTCCCTCCAGCTGATTGACTGAGGGTCACTACACCCACCATGTTTTGTATGCTGTTGTGCAGGTGCAGACAGGTTGTGCTGAAGCTGATCTCATCCAAGGTTATAAAGCTTCTCTCTCACTATTGTTCAGTTGTTTGTTCTGGCTGATTTCTCCACAATTTAGTTGTAATTCCAGATTTGTCCTGGGAGGAGGTTAGTGTGGCTTCCATTCACTCCTCCACCATCTTGCCTCCCCCTAGAATCCTTTCTTCTCACATCATAAAACATTTGTGTCCATGTTCTAGTCACTTCCAGAACACAAGAATTAATGACATTGTCCTTGATCAAAGAATGACCCAATCATAAATACAAACATGTAAATAAATGATTATAATCTATTTTGATAGATGTTACACTAGAGTTACATGATCAAGGGTCAAGGGATCATAGAGGAGGTGGATGATTTTGTGGAAGACTTCACCAGAAAGTCATGTGTAAGCTCCATTTCTGAAGGCTGACTAGGGAGGGACTAGAACAACCCAACGCCATTTAGCCTGGAGGGTGAAGGTGGGAGTGGCAGAAAAGGCTGTGGGCATGTCATGGAGGGCCTTGAATTCCATGCTAAAAACTTCCAGCTTTGTCCTGGAAGAGGTGGAAAGCCATTATAAAATTTTAGGCAGTGTAATGATGTAATCAGATCTCATTTTACATAGATGATTGATTTGAGGGTCCAGATCTAAGAATAGGAGACCAGTTAGTAGGTTATGTTACCAACCTAGTCAAGAATGTTCCCAGCCCAGATAAACAGCTATAGAAATTAAGATGAAGGTGGAGGAAAGTGAGAAACATTTAAGAACTAAAGTCGGAAGAGCTTAGAGACTGATAACATGTAGTCAAGAATGTGAGGGGAAAGGGAAGTTTCAAGTGATTCCCTGGCAGGTGTCATTAATTGAGCAAAGAAGACAGAAAGCAAAACAGATACGGGGACACTCTTGAGTGTTCAGGGCTTAGGAGATTGTAGATACACCTCGGCTCAGAAGAGAAGCTAGGGCTAGAGAATGAGATTTTGGCAGCGTGAATATAGAGATCATGGTTAATACCACAAAAAGCTGAGTACATCTGAGAACATGCAGAGTCAAGGTGACCTGGGGCTCTAGGTTCTAGAAAGCATCTGTGTTTGACAGCAAATCAATGATGAGATGAAAGAGAACTTGAAACAATAAAAGAGTTGGATGAAAATCCTACTAGCCAAAAAGAAAGAATTTCAGTAAGAAAATATGTATGTTTGTTATATTTCTAATGCAAGTCCCATTGAGGTACTTCTAAGATAGATCTGTCCACTAGCTTCACTTTTTATAAGAACTCCTGATGGATAGCAGGGACTCTATCTGGAAATATAAGTTTTAAAAATAAATAAAACTTTGAAATTCTTGGGTGCATCTCTAGAAAAGAATGAGAGTTTCATCACGTAGCCCATTTTCTTAGCCAGCAGGATGCCATTGTTATTGTTAATAGTTATTGCTAATATAAGAATTAAAAAGCTATTCTTAAATAGAAAGACATCACCTCACCCTTAAAGTAGCTAACCAAAAACCCCACTATTACACAAATCGAAAACCAGGAGGCAAATTTTAATTAAAAATATTTATAGCAAGCGAAACACCAGCTGCTAGTTTCTCTTGCCACTCATGAATGTGTTTTGCAGCTGGCCATAATTCTCTCCTTTCAATCAGCTTAACCAATAATAACAGCTGTTCATTACGCAAGGTAGGTTTTATTAGCACTCAATGTGATATGTAGTAAGTGGTAAAAAAGATTTTAATACAAATGGTTTTTAAGAGAAGCACAGTTTGATTTGATGGCTCATTGTCTAAAGAATTTTTGTTTCGCCCTGGCTGGGTAGCTCACTTGGTTGGAGCACTGTCCTGCTATGCCAAGGTTGTGGGTTCGATCCCCAATATGTGCACATATAGGAATCAACCAATGAATCCATAAAGAAGTGTAACAACAAATTTCTCTCTGTCTCTCTCTCTCTCTCCCCTCTTCTTTCTCTCTAAAAATCAATCAAAAAATAAATTTTTTAAACAAGTATTTTTGTTTCTTTAAATTAGGAAAAAATTCCTTTGATGTCAAAGTGTCACCATCCTCTGTAAAGCTCAAATATTTCTACAAAATTCTTAATCTATTTATTTAAAACTATAAGAATAGTTTTAGACCACACTAGACAAAACTGGGAAAAACAACAGGAAGTAGGATCAGGATAAGCTAAGAGTGTATACAAGGATGAATTTGATGCTATACTTACGGTATTTTCTAAGATGAGCTGTTAGCAATCTTGCTCATGAATGCAAAACACCACTGAACCCGGGCCCAATCAGCTTTTTGTTTGTTCATTTGCAAATTTGTTTTGTATTGTTTACTAAGTTGCCAGTATTTTCTGTTCTTGTTAGTGAAAACCAGAAAAGTAGGACAAAAATTAATGAAATGAACTGAAGCTGCTGAAAATAATTATACGCATGATGATGAGGAATGTCGCAGATTTCGGACCTGGTGAGAGGAAACCCGTGACTCACTTGAGGGGCCCCGGTGGAGCCCGCTGCCCAGAGCTGGTCTGGGGACGGCAACGCTGCCCTGTCACATACACTCACGTGGAGCAAAACAGATCAGGTTAGCATGACTTAATGAGAGAAGGAAAATGTTTTCTTCAAAGAACAGTATATCAAATGGGTAAAAAATATTTAACATAAGAACAGATTCTAGTAAAGTTCATCGTCCTGCTGTCATGAGAAACTACAAGAAAAAGCTAAGTTGACACTGTTTTCCTAAGTAGGTGGAAGGTACCCATTAGTGGGACATACTCATGATTTCCAGTGGTTTAGGATTTCTTTGGTGTACTCCTTTCTAAAAATATTTCCAGATTTCACTTTTTAGAAACTATTATTTATGAAATTCAACTAGATACCAGAGGTCAACTAAATCCCTTGTTGTATTCTCCAAATGTCTTACAAGTTTTTTACTTGAAGCATTTATTGAATTATTAAAAAATGATGTCAGAACTTGGTAAAAAATTATTTTCTGACTTACATGTTCCTTTTAATCAAACAGAAGACAATGAGGGACATTTTAAGACAGTTTTGATCCTTCATATTTAAGTGTGATGCTTCTGAGGTATGAACAACATTTTTTTTAAACAAAATGGAATAGACTCGGTATTACATGGAGGGTTAAAACAATACTCCTCCAGAAGCAAGAGACTGGAAACCAAACACACACCCTGAGTCGGAGTCACAGATTTCTTGCACTGCTCTTGCCCCTGCACACATGACCCAGCTCATGAGGTGGTCACTGCAAAAGTCTGAATAAATTTGTAGCCGAGGGTCGTCTCTGTACCGGTCTTTATTTGGAGGGAGAGGAAAGGGATTTGCTTCATTTTCTATTTGCAAGTCAGATGAAGGGGCTCTAGATGAGGTTCCTCTTGTTCTCATTTTCTTCTAAAACTGTGGAGTGCCTCTGCTTGAGTGGCTGTACTAAATTTACATGGCAGGCATAGAAATAGTCAGCAAGCCAAATTCACTTCTAAATCGGCCAGAAATTTCATTTTAGAATAGATGCAAATGAGCAGGAAATAAGAGTGAAGCCAAGGCAATTTATAAAGGAGAAGAGCATATGATATTTTTTTAAAGATGAAAGTGGAAAAAACAAAATTGAGGGGAATGAGATAGAGGGAGAGCTTGTAACAGTGGGATGTTTTTGTTATGTCATTTATATGCTTAGAATAACTGACCTGTTTGAAGCACTTTATGTTTAGTGCAAAGGAAAAAATACAAATATGAGGCTTTGCGATGGCGATGTGACAAGCAGAAGCGATCACAACAGAAGTCTTCATTCTGTTAGGTTTCATCCCCGTTGAGACTGCTTACTGACTGCTATGTAATCCTCATGTTTACAAAAGGACAAGCTCATGAATGTCTGATCAGACAACGCCAAAGTAATTAAAGTCTGCAAAGTACCTGTGGTTATCCTTGGTCTAATTCCATAAATACCAGGGGATTATCAACTAAGGATGTCCTCTAAATCTGCTATGAAAATCTTACATGTTTGGAGCCAGTTTGGTATAATGAATTTTTTATTATACCAACTTCTCTATTTTCTACACTCTCTCCCTCAAACTGTTTTCAGTCTTAGATAAAATTTTATAAATGTGATACATATCTCAATAGATAAAGTCCTAAGAAAACCTTAGTACGTGGAGCAGAAGGATGCAAATGAATCATAAGGCTATATATATCCTGTTCCCACATTACTGTTCATCGAATTAAAGATCCTTTTCACCCTGTCTCTGTGTGTTTATGTTCTTTTAAACCAACTTAGAATTGCATAAATTTGTGTCTATTTCATTTACATTGCATTTATCTTTTAACTGCATCATTTTAGAAAACTCAAGCCATATTTTTAAAGGGTACTCATAGAACTTCTGTAAGGATTGTCCAAATGGCTTAGTCCAGAGAAAGAGGAAGGTAAAAAGAAAAAAATTAGGTCAGTTAGAAAGAGGAAAGAAAATTGCAAATCATTCCTCTGTTTTTCTGTCTTCTAAGTTTTCCTTCTGGCTTTCTCTGGATTGGGGTGTTGGTAAGGGCTGAAAGAGGAATGAATTCTAAGCAGCCTAAATCAAACAGAATCTGTGGGGCCTGAAAACTGAGTCGATTCAAAAGGAAGAGGATAAATGCGATCACATATAAGTTGATGAGCATTAATTAGCTGTCCCAGTTGTACCCTAGTATTCTGTATTGTATTATGAGGAACTAAGTAGAAAAACATGAAATTAAATGTTTTCTCTATTTACTAGAGTGACATTTATTTATTCATTCAAACTGAGGCTTGCCTCATTTTTGAAAAGTTTGAGTGAATTGAAAATAAATTTAGTTATTTATAAATAGAGTCAATTGAATGTATATTAAATTACATATTGATTTATCTCTTGGTCTTCAACTTGGATAAGTAAAAAGTAGCTTTTACTCACTCGTAGGAAAAAATATCTTACTTCAGGTAACTGCATGAAGTATTCAGTTACTTTATGTTATTCTAATCTAGTAAACAACCGGAGATTCACTCTGTTCTGCTACATGAAAATCAGATATTTCTGTAATATTGGACTCCCAGACTGCAGTATTCCTCTCCAGTCTCTGAAAAGGTAAAGGAGAAAAACAGCTGAGGAGAAAAAAACGAACTGGACACCAGACAGATATGGATTACAATATTTACTGTGTGTACATTATTTGCCTCACACAGAGCTATGCACTGGTTGACAAGGAGAGAGTCACCGAAAATCAAAACTGCGAAAGGAGTTTGCTGTCTAGGTGAGGAGATAAATATATTCACATCGAGTGGCTGAAAAACCAATGCACCAATGAGAGGTGTTAATAGTGGTTGGGAATGCAAAGGCTGAAGAAATCGATACTGAGCCCTGGTGGTATAAGATTAAAAATCTTGAAAAGAGGAATAATACTAATTGGAATTGGAAAGGTTATCATTATTTTCCTACATGGAAAAGTGGAGAGGATGACTTTGGAGGTCAGGTCTGGGAGTCCAGGGACTGACGTCAGGCACCATTGTTTCTTTATTCAGATAAAATTAAGGAAGTGAATTAGTCCAGATAAATTTGTCCTTTTGGCTTTGCTTGTATATGCTGAGGATGTTTAATAACCAGTTGATCTGGATTTGTTTCACCAATAAATAATACAGTGTAAATTAGTATTTATTGAAAAATCTACTGTATACCAGACTCCCTCATATATTCCTCACAACGCCCCATGGTATGTTAACGTACTGATATTACGCTAACTTTACAGATGATGAACGGATTCTGGCCCCAGGTGACAGCATTTAAATGCTGATCGGGGCTTGAACTCAAGCCTTCCAGGTGAAAATCTCATTCTCTTTATTTCATTCCATTTCCACTCTGCGCCAGGCACTAGGCGGAATATTTATTTTAAAAACAAATCAGCACTGGAACACACATGTATTAATGTTTTTATTTAAAGACATCTCCAGCCCTGGCTGGTGTGGCTCAGTAGTTTGAGTGCCAACCTGTGAGCCAAAGGGTCACCGGTGTGATTCTCAGTCAGGGTACGTGCCGGGGCTGGGGGTCAGGTCCCCATTGGGGGCATGCAGAAGGCAACCACACATTGATGTTTCTCTCCTTCTCTTTCTCCCTCCCTTCCCCTCTTTCTAAAAGTAAATAAATAAAACATTTAAAAAATATAATGAAAACCTCTCCATATAGTTGGAGAGTAATAATAATAATTTTAGGAGTTTTAGTAATTGCCCAAAATGAAGAATAACCAAACATGTTGATACTTCAAAAAAAAAACCAGAAAGAAGTTGAATGTTTGATATTGAATAAACATTTAAAATTTTATTAAGTGTCCCATTTTCTAGAAAATACATTTCCACTAAAAATGAAAATTTTCTTTGTTGCCATATTTTTTTACTTCGTGAAAAAATTATACTGAGGCAGGGTTGTGTGCTTGATTCATTCTTAAGAGCTGGATTCTACAGAGCACACAAAACTTCTCAGAACAAGCACTTATATGATGTGACACAAATTTAATACAATTTTAATGTGAAAAATTTATAAATATAAAATTATAACATAATATATTTTATTCTTTCAACAAATACTTATGAAATGTCTATATGTAAGAGATATGGTGCTGGGCCCTGAGGAAAAACAGAATTTAAGAATTTGGAGGTGGTTTCACAGATATCAAAGCCTCTAATTATTATAGGCCTTAGGCAAGTGATATGAGTAAATGAAACACTAAGACAATAGGAAATGGTTCAGTTTAGGTTGTATGTGCATAAACATCTCATTTTGAAAATACCTAGATTTCAAAGTAACCATTGAAATCAGTGGTTAATTCTTTTTGTTTAAACTAGTTTGTATATTTAGATGGTCATAGACAGTTGTGTGCTGATACGTGTTTAATACTTGGCTCTTTGGGAAAAAGTTTTGAATTACAGTATTTGCCTATTTTTGTAGGGCAATGGCATATAAAAACCACCAGGGGGTGTCATTGAACAGAAGCTGGAGGGAAATAAGCCAGGTGGTGAAAGACAAACACCATATGATCTCACCTTTAACAGGAAGCTAAACAACAAAACACTCAAACAAGCAAAATATAACCAAAGACACTGAGATAGAGAACAGGCTGACAGTGACCAGAGGGGAGAGGGGAGGGAATTTCAGGGGAAAAGGGGAAGGATTTACAGGAATTAGTATAAAGAACACATGGACAACAACTAAGGAGGGTGGAAATGGGAGGGAGGTGGGGAACACTGGCGGAGGACGGGCTGAGATGGGAGTAAAAGGCAGAAAACTGTACTTGAAAACAATTAAAATAAGAAAAAAGAATAGAAGCCGGAAAGAGCTGTGCAGTAGCCACCGTTATGTAGTATTTTTACCACACAGATAAAATAGACCTAAATAACTTTAAGTACACATACTGGTAGAGTGAAGTAAAATAATTAATAAGTGAAAAGTGTTGAGCATTTATCCACCTTGTTTTAAATAGAATTTATTTAATCATATTTCTTTCCATCTACCATTTCAAATCAGCAGATCTCCAAATTCCTAAAACTTTTAACAGTTGGCTTCTGAGAGCCAGTACAAATTGGCTTCAGCGCACCACTGTAAGACCAGGAAAAAGAAAACAGGAATAAAAATTCACAATATTTGCCCTGGCTTGTGTGGCTCAATGGATTGAGTGTGGCCTGCTAACCAAAGGGTCACCCATTTGATTCCCAGTCAGTGCCATGCCTGGGTTGCAGGTCAGTTCCCAGCAGGGTGCACACAAGAGACAACCACACAGCGATGTTTCCCTCCCTCCTCCTCTCTCTAAAAATAAATAAATAGTATGGGAAATGAAGAAGGCAAAGAACTTACACGTATAACCCATGGACATGAACTAAGAGAGGGGGAATGCTGGCAGGAAGGTAGTGTGGGGTGGAGGGGAATAAAGGGGAGAAAAAATGGGACAACTAATAGCATAATCAATAAAATACATTTAAAAATAAATAAATAACATCTTCTAGAAAATCACAATATTTATCTAGGCAAAGACAAAATCTCCCAGCCCATGTGAGTTGTGTGCAAACCGGTGTGCCACACTATTTAGTCAGGAGAACTGGCCTCTTTTCTTCAGATTGTCAAATAAAACAGTGACAACAGCCAACTCAGCAATGGCCGTTGAGTGTGAGTGAATCCAAATTATACCTTTTTGGGGGTCAGATCAGCAAGAAATACAGTTCTTGGTGTGTTGTAGAATTTTAGTAGTTAGTTTGTATGTGCCATAGGATGAAAAAGATTGACAATCACTGGTATAGGGGATGAATCAGATATTCATTAGTATTTATTGAGAACTAACTAACTGCCAGGCAGCTCTTTATGCCTACATTCTTTTTTATTCTTCACAACAGTCTTAGGAAGCTCTACTACTGCAATATTATCACATTGAAACGGATGGGGGAAAAGGCATAGAGAAGTAAAACAACTTTTCCTGAAAGAAAGCAGGGACGACTCCAGTCCTGTCTTGCTCAAATGCCCCCATTCTTAAGAGGGTATATACCACCCGCCTCCTCCCCCCATGAGGGACTTTGTATCTTTCAGAGCATTACCACCCTCAAAGCCATTCACACCTCCAACTGGGAAGAGCAATGAATCTGCGCCCTCATCTGGAAGGTCTAAATTCTCACACATCATGTGGAGTATATCAATTACAACGATTGAAACCCGCCTCACTCTGACCCCCTTCCAACTAAATTCTGAGAAATAGTAGGAGCACACTCCTCCTACTGCTGCAATGTTTACTTCCCATGCCCTTATTTTCATCTGGCCTTTCTAATTTCTGTACGAACAAATACAATTTGGTACAGCTAAATGTTTGTGTTTTTCCCCATTTCCTGGGTTTCCAAAGATTGTTCTGGGAAGAGTGGGCTCAGTTCTCGTCTGCCTGTCGGAGTGATTCATTAGATTTAATTTCACGCTGTGTTCTCTGCCATGCTGTCTCTTCCCCCGGTGACTAATAACTCTTCCACGAAGTCCAAACAAATGGCCATGGTATCTAGTTTTTATTTTTGGAAGTTTTCCCCAGCCAAAATGCGTAGAACCTCTTCACAGACAGCAGTTTAGAAATTCCTGGCCAGGATTCCTGTTCTTAACAGCCGCACTTGATATGGCTAGATGGCCCGTTGACTGATATTCCGGGTGGCATCAGGCCAGCGCAAAAGTTGTCAGGATATTTGAATCAAGATTCAGCACTGGGCAGTGATAAATATAGACGGGCAGCGTACAAAACAACTCTGGGAGGGGCCATATCTTCCCCAGGAAGTGCCTTGGTGCCAGCACTGAAGCATTAACACCACATGTCTTTTTCTACACTTGACATCTGTGGACACTTACAGTGTGTGACAAAAGGAGGAAGTGAATGAGAGTGGAAAAGAAGACAAGAGAGTTTATAGGTGACGCTAGCACACCAGAGAAGCGTGGATTGCAGCTGGGGCCCAGGGGTCCACTAGAAACCCCAGCTCGTCAACTTTGTCAGCCTGCGGTATGGGCTTTACCTCCAGGTGCCTCATGTCAAGGCCAGAGCTTAGCACAGTGGAAGGAGAGGTCGGGAGTCAACAAGTCAAATGCCTATTTCTAGCCACACCCTAGATGCTCAAAAAGGGTCCATTAGTCAACATGCCACATGGTCACCAGGTGAAACCTTAGGATAGGAAGCAGACCCTTCCCAATGCATTAAAACATGTCACGGACCCTGATCACTGGCATCCAGAGAGGGCAAGAAGACGCGGCTGTTCAGAAAGTTCCAGACACCCAGACAAGCTTGACATAGCTTTTATAAATTCATCAGTGAAATGAAGATGTCTAGTGGTCCAAATATGTGTGTGAGCATGGGAGGACTTCAGAGTCAGCATTTATGGGACTTGAAACTCTTCCCTGTGACTAACTGAAGGTCCAAGCCGATTAACAACTGGCCCAGTATCATTTTACAGATAATCCTCAATGTCATCCTCTGTGAACTGAAGAGACAATGAAAATACACCCCATGGTGCTGTTATTAGGCTCAAGTGAGATGATTTATACAAAGACTTTTAAAATGGTTAAAGTCCATATAATTGATCATTAGGCCTTTTTGGAGCAGCTCAGTCATTTGTAAAAATTAGTTACAGCACTTATCTTCCTCATTGGTCATTTTTAGAAATCATGTATAAAGCACACTTCATAAGTCATGCCGAGTGTTGGTAGTATGGTGGCTTTTAAATGGGTAATGTCTGAAAGAAGTCATCTTGGGATGCTGTATCTTCAGACTAAACAGAAAGCCATTGTACTTTCTAAAATCTCACCTCACTGAGTTACCTTCAGAACCTACATACAAGATGGAGAAAAAGTTATTCTCAAAAACCGCTGCTCCAGTCCTAGGTGCTTCCAGAGCCATGGGCTTTAGTGCAGAGATGGCCAAGTAGAAGAACCACACTAGGCACAACCAATCCTGAAAATGGCATGGGAATGACATTAAAAACCCCCAAGCACAAAGATACAAATGTCTGATGGGTGTGGGCCCCCAGGTTCCTGAGGAACATACAATCTGTCAAGAGGCACAACAGGAAGGACCTAAAGAAGGTGTAGGCCAGCACCACCAAGGCCATGAGCTCTCATGCCAAGGCTACTGAAGCCTCGTAAAGCCCAAGGGTGTTAATCCCAGGATCCAAGTGGGAGGCAGCTGCAAGCTCAATCAATTTGCTCACACCATTCACCCCAAGCTTGGGGATTGTGCTCGCACCCATGTTGCCTTAGGGTCTCAGGCTCTGCTTGTCAGAGTCCAGGGCCAAGGCTCAAACCAAGCCCCAGGCTAGGGCTGCAGCTCTGGCTCCAGCTCAGGCTCAGGCTCCCAAAGGTGCCAAGACCCCCTTGAAGACACCAGAGTAGAGGCCTTTGCCTGTCAATGTGAGGATGGAAGGACCCCCAGATTACTGTCTGCTTGGGGCTGGTGTCCTCTTGTGCTATTTGCACAAATATATCTGAGGCAGGAGCTACTATATATATCACTGCTTGTTCATGACCCAAAATAGTTTCCACTCTATTTACCTGACATTTACTCTGACTTTGGCCCAGGTTTAAAGTTCGTCCTTAAAGGAAGGTAATTATATTATTCTTCATGGTAAGAATTTCACATAACCTTAGCATTTGAACTAGCACCTAGTTCATAATGCTAAGGCCGGGCAGGGGACATGCTCATAGACCTAGTTCATAAAGAAATTGAGGGCCAGCAAGATAGAGCTCTGAGGCAAACTCTGATTTCCTGCCCTTAAACACATTTCTTATCCTAGGGAAAATGTTCCCCCATTCCTTGAGCTGTTCCCACTGAAGATCCCAAGTCATAAAATCATTTCTAAAGTATAACTTGGAAAACATATGTTGAACCATGGTAACAACATTGGAATATAAAAACAGTCCCCCAGAGTAGCCATATTGAAATTTCTACCATTTTCACTAGTGTAAGTCCTAATACATTTATTTGAAGTTCAGTGTGTTGGAATTTTTCTAATCTTAAAACTACATTATCTATTTCTAAATCTCTCATTTATAGAAGAAACTAAGGATCAGAAGCTGAAGAAACTCAAAACATTTATTGATGTTTGGTTGAATTACCAAGGTCACACAACAACTCAATATCAAATTATAAAGAAATACACAATAAACCCAGAGTGGATTTTTAGTAAACAAAAAAAATATGGTAATAAAAATATGCCAAAGGTCCATGATGGTGGCCGAGTCTGTGGAAGCTACACTCGTTCCCTTCCCAAATGAAATTGGAATCACCACTAAAACATAGAACAATCGACCCAAACAACCAACTGTAGACTAGATGAAACAGAAGTCTTATAACCAGGGATTTACAAAAGGAGCCACACCAAGACTGGTCGGAGGGCAAAGATAAGGAAAGGGCTGGCCCAGTCCACACAGGGTGGACTCCAGAGGGATGTCTCAGCTGCATTCCCATGCTGGGCTCCCCAGCCCAGAGCAGCAGAGCTGGGAAGAGGAGCCCATGTAGCCTCTGGCTGTGAAAATCGGTGGGGATTCTGACTGTCAAGGAGAGACAGGTCTGCTAGAAACCCGGGTGCCATCTTAAAGGGCCAACACAAAAAATCTCGTTCTCAGCCACTCACCCTGGGCCCTGCAGAGGGAGGGCTGTTCAGACCACACTTGAATCATGCAAGGAGAGGTTGAGATTTGGGGCTTCAGGGACAGAGCTGAAGGGACAGCTGCCAGGGTTCCTGTGCTGAGTTCCTCTCCTGCACCACACACATCTTTCTTGGGTTGATCATTCCTCTCTATATCAGCTCAAACTGTGGAATGCAATAGCCCCACCCTTCTAACTCTCCGTTATGATGCTCTGCAGAGCTCATACCCTGCAGAGGAGTCAACTGCCTGGGTCCAGGGTGTAGAGGTCTGGGCAGACTCAGGGGGTATCAGAGCCTGAGTTGTGTGGCTCTAGAGCCATTCTCCCCTTCCTATGAGCCTGACTGGCACTGCCCCTCTGACAGGAGATCCACTAGCCCTGCCCAATCAACTCCCAGTGGCCCAACCCTGCCAAGCTTGGGCTCTTGAGGATGTCTAGGCAGAATGCAGGACAGACTGAGTTCTGTGACTCTAGGACAGTGACTATGTTCCCTTGCGTGACCAAGTGGTGCAGAGTCCTCTCTTCACATGGCCAAGTCTTGGTCTGTTTGGACCTGATATACACTAGTCTCACCCTGATGACTCCCAGAGACCTTGCCCCACCGCAAAGATCTGCAGGCACCTGGTGGATGGCAGCTGGCCTTGGTTTACCCTGGGACTTTTGCTGAGTAGCCTTAGACCTAGCACTGGCACTGAGTTTGAATCTCTCTCAGTTAGGTGAACACCACTCACCCCTACCTGGTGACTCACTGAGAACCTACCTCATGCACTTGAATACCATAAGAGACTCTTTCATTGACTGAGCCTAACAAGCAGCCAGTAGGTAGAGGCAGGCAGAGGTGAATCTCAGGATGCCTTGGGCCTTTTGCTGACCTGCCCTGAGGGTTCAGTACTGATGGTGCACAGCTTAGTCTTTCTCAAGCACACCCAGTCCAAACAGAAGCAGCCACAAATAGTGTATCACTTTGTATCTTTAAATAGGTTGCTCAAGATTACTCACAAGTAGTATCTGACATTGACTATACCAGAGTCCCTCCTAAAGGCTCCAGAACCAACACACCCAGTGGCAGCCTTCAGAAAACATCCAAGCATGGCCCAATTAGCTCCACAAAGGGGGCATCCAAAGGGATATCTTAGCAGGCACCAGACCATGCTGAGGAAAATTCCATTTCATGGAGTCAGCCCACTGTCCCCCTCAGCAGCTTGTGCATGTGGTTTTGCTTAATCCTTATAGTCAGACAGCCTGAGAGTTGACCCTATGCGTGAATGGGCCAATAGCAATCATGAATCAAGATTCAAATACAAAAGAAGGGCTCATATAACTCACACAGGTGACAATCCTGGACCTCCAAGCTCTGGGTCCCACAGGACACCTACCACATAAAGGTACCAGAAGGAGGAGAGCAAGAGCAAGGGATTGAGAACCTATCTGAAGAAATAATGACTGAAAACTTCCCAAACCTGATGAAGAAAAAGACACACAAGTTCAGAAAGGACAGAGAGTACCACACAAGATGAATCTAAAGAGACCCACCAAAACATATCATTAAAATGGCAAAGGTTGAAGATGAAGAGAGGATCCTAAAAGCAATGAGAGAAAGACAGTTAGTTACCTATGAGCGAGCTCCTGTAAAACTGTTCATTTATTTTTCAACAGCAACATTTTAGGCCAGAAAGGATTGGCATGAAATATTTAAAGTGATGGAAAGCAAAGACCTTTTGCTACTAAAAAAAGACTTGTTTTGCTACAACCATGACTACTCAACTCAGTGAAGCTATCATGTAAAACTGAAAAAGAAATAAAGAGCTTTCTAGACAAGAAAAAGATAAAAGTTCTTCATTAACAAAGTAGTACTACAAGAAATGTTCAAGGGTCTTCCTTAAGAAGAAGAAAGAAAGAAAAAAGAGGAACACGGTTATAAAGAATAAAATGGCAATAAATACTTATCTGTCAGTAAGCACTTTAAATGTAAATGGCTTAAATGTTCCAATCAAAAGATATAGGGTAGCTGAATAAATGAGAAAACAAGACCCATACGTATGTTGTCTACAAGAAACCCACCTTCAAACAAAAGACACACACAGACTGGAAAGTAAAAGAATGGAAAAAGACATACCATGCAAACAGTATCCACCCCCCCAAAAAAGTGAGGGTAGCAGTACTTATATCAGACAAAATAAACTTTGAAACACAGGCTATAGAAATACAAAGGACACTACATAATGATAAGGGGATCAATCCAACAAGAGGATATTGACCTTCATTTCACCTGCTGTAAGTTTCTTGAGGGCAGGGATTCTTATCGATTCCTCTTTCTCAGCACCTAGAATGATGCCTAGTACATAATAAAGTATTTTCAATAAATATGTGAAGAATGAATAAATGAATGCAGACAATCTAAAGAGTAACACAGTGTAAATAAACAATGCCATATTACCACAGATCCAGCCAGACTGAATGTTTATTTATTTAATATCTTCTCTTTATGTCTCAGAAAATACCAGGCATTTTGATTCTGAGTATTCTAAGGAGTGCACATTATGTTAAGGGAAATAAGCCAGTCAGAGAAAGACAAATGCCATAGGATTCCACTCACATGTGGAATGTCATGAACAAACTGAACTAACAAGCGAAATAGGGACAGACTCACAGACAGTGAGCAGATGACAGCTAGTGGTGGGGTGTTAGTGGGTAGGAGGACGAGCAAAAAGGAATGACTCATAGGCATGGACAACTGTGCGGTGATTGCTGGGGGGTGGGAGAATAAGGGAGTTAAAGGGTAATATAAAAATACAATAAAAATTTTTAAAAAGAGTAGACAGTCACAGCCACCTCAGAAGGACCTGGGTTGAGGACACCATGCCAGAATTATGGCTGTTACTAGAATTATTTTTAGTACTTCTATTTAGTTGAATGCATTCTTTTGCAGGGAATGTAAAGTGCTTCTTTCACATATCTGCTTAATTGTCACAATCTTGTGAGCTGTGTAGGGACAAGAATGTCACCTTATTTCATGAATGAGGAAGCTGAAGAAGCTGGACTCATTCAAGGCCATTCAGGTAGTTTTTAGGAGTGGAAGATTAGAAATGTTTTTCTTGTTCTTGATCTTTCCATGGTGCAGAACTGCCACTAATTTTAGCATTGGAGTAATCAAAGCTTGCCTGCTGCTAAAAGACTCAAGCATGCACTTGGATACTACAACTCATGGGCTTTCTACAATTCAAAGCTGCCACAATCAAGAATGTATTCCGTCAGGTCCATTTTAGCTTGACATACAGGGCCCAGAGCTGTTACTGTGAGGTCCTCCTCAAAACAGATGACACAGGTCACAAGACCTGCCCAGAATGGACAGTTTAGTGAAACTGATTTCACATCTCGATAGGAGGAAAAGCAGCATCACCTTGCAAAGGGGCATGATGCCAGAGCTGTGAGAAATTTGTGGCCGTAGTTTGCAATCTAGCACATCTTGCTGTGTGTTCTTTCTGACCTACACTTGCTGACCTCTCCTTCCTTGTATCTCATTCCTCTCGGGAAACAACATTCTAGCCTTGATACTAAGATGATAATGATAATGACAACAGGTACCGTCACGGCACATATTTGTCTTGGTGTTGTGAATATGTTATTGCTCTTCATCCTCTAAAAATGTCTACCGTGGAGATATTTTTATTTTCATGTTAGAGACAAGGAAACTGAGATACTCAGGAGCTTAACAGGTCTCACAATAAAAAAGAACTTGAATTGGGATTCAAACTCAAGTAGGCTTGATTCCAACATCTGTTAACACTTTACTACGCCACATACCCATACCAAAATATTTGCCGTGTACTCACACGCCTTTGTGACTTTCATGGTTTTGAGACTCTCACAGGCTGTTCCCTTTGCTTGAGAAATCCTCCACCTGCTTCTCTCTTCCTCTTTTTTTAATCCTCCACTCCACATACCATGAAAAAGAATATACACACAACCCTTCACAGAAACTTTAATTCCTCCAGGCAGAGTTAGGTGACTCAGTTTTGTCTGCTATGCAACCCTTTGCTTATCTTCTTCTCGTTCTTGACCATTTGCTTCTTCGGCTTAGGACTCTTATCTTATTTTTCTTTGCATCTCCCAGGCCTAGTACGGCCCTTGGCTGATAGCCATTGTTTGATAAATGATTGTTAAATAGAATTTTTAGGAGCATGCCAACTTGAAAAATTAAGATTATATTCAGATATATGAATGAATTTCGCTGAAATAAGCAACAAACAGTAAAAAATGGTCAAACAGTTGTCTATGCAGAGTTTTAGAATGTCTTTTGCAAGAATGTGGCAGTTGCATCAAGCCATTCATTCCTTCTTTTATGCAGCTATGTGCAGGATACTGGGTACTTCACAAGGCATTCATGCATTTAGTCACTCATTTAAAAATAGCAGGTATAAAATTTAACCAGTGTTATGTTTAAGTAGCACTGAATTTTGTGTTTCGTTCTGTTATTGTGATCCGTAGGTTAGCTAACTTGACACTCCTTCCCAACTTTATTTTTCTCTTGCTTGCCTTCACTATCGAGGCAATAGTATTATAAATACCATACACTCAATTTCTTAGCCTCCCTGGCAGGTATGGGTTGCCATGTAACACAGTTCTGGTCGATGAAACATAAGTAGGACTGTGCTAGTGAAGTTTTTGTGAAAACTTTGTTTTCCTGTTTAAGTAAAGCATAAAGATAGCTGGCTTCACACCAACTCCCCTTCTCCCTGCTGTGAAAACAGACAAGGATGCCAGGAGCCAAGTCAATCACCCTGAAACTATGAGAAACAAGCATCATGCTAAGTGACAAAGTGTCAAGACAGGGACAGCCTAGACCCCTGTGATATATGGTTACTCCATACTCCTCCAGATGATCTACCTCTGGACCGCTTGTAAGTGAAAAAGAGAACTTGTTTGTTTAAACTAGTCCTAGTTGATTTCTCTCTTACTGGCAGCCAAATGCATTCTTACTAATGCAAATACAGTGTGGAAATTACCTAAAAAGGGGAGGAGAGCCAATCATAATTAAACAACAGTAGCAATGATATGACATAAAGAAGGCAGGGATATTTTTTGGTTTTGTTTTACACACTATAGTATTTCTAGAACTTAGAACAGTGACCAGCACATAGTAGGCATTCAGTCAACATTTACAGACTGAATAAATAACGTAACGGTATAGGGAGCTGCCCCCTGAAGATTGTCCTCTATTCACTTCTGCAAGATGTATTTTCAACTCTACTCCTGAACAGCTCTCTGAAACCTGGTTCAGCCACTAAAAATGTCTTGAAGTAAAAGTTTCACGAAGACTCAAGGGAAGTTAAAGAAATGAAACATGGGAGCTCTATAAATTTGCTAAAATTCCATGCTCACTTAATTATAAGATCACAAAGGCCACAGTAAGAGGATACTGGAAAAGGGCCTTAAACTCTCAGCTCAAAAAAAAAAGAACCACGTCACACATCTTACCTGGGCTCACCTGCTGCACGATCCTGTGTCCGGGAATCCCTCACTCTGGCAGGATGTGATCGATCACTAAGGAGGCTGGCCCCAGGCACCAGAATGTGGTAAAAAACATTTGTAGTTTATCTTTTCTATATTTTATCATCAGTGAGATGATAGAAGTTTATGAAGTAGGAAAGTGCTATCTGTGGTACTTTGGACTTTAAATATATGCTTTGTTCTCTTTCGCATCTAATATTTCCCAGTAAGCCAGAAGCATTTGGGTGAATTCCATACTTAAATAACTAAACAGGACTCCATCTATCTCTAAGAGAGATTTCTTCTTCCTATTGATCTAATCTACCCTAACAAAATCATCTTTTATTTTCAGTACTCAACCTGTGAAAAAATACCTGTTGCACATACAACTAATTCTAAGCTGTCAGTGTGAGGAAAACAATGCTCATATAAAACTAATGAGAAATAAAGCTCACTATGCTGTCAACAACGAATTTACCACCCTCTGGAAAAACATTGTCAAAATCACTACTGTTATTCTTCCTTTTTCGAGATTTCTAATGAAGGATTCATTTCGATTCTTTAAAACTAGCTCTTCGTTAATCTTCATAACTGCTTTTGCTCTACAGAAAACAATACCAAGTACACGACTTCAGGTGGGTTTTTGTGCTATAATAGTCCTGCCAATAATGAATGTCTGAGAAGCAAAATGACTCTCTGGAGAACACTCTGCTTGAGGGAAGCCGGAAGTAATAGACTGTATTTATTTTGTTTGTAAAATGGAAACACATGCAGCAGTATGAGTTCGGTGTCCATGAGTGTGTTGTATCCTAGCCAGAAGACGTTTTAGTTTTTTTCACAAAAATTTGTTTAATATTAGGAAGGCCTTTCAGTTCTCCCACTTACTCTCTTCAGAGCTCAGGAGTGCTAATAACTACAATAGCGTGCTTTGACATTTCTATCAATTGCACCAGGATGTTAGTCGCGAAAGAGGGATTTGGAAGTCGTTTGCCTCATTGTGTCCTTCCTTTAGTTTTCCTTTGGGATTCCCCCCATCTGTGTACAGGTTAGTATGCCTGTCTTTGGGGAATTTGTGTTGGGTTTGCCTCCGTAAGAAAGGAATTGAATTCCTTTGTTGATTTTGACCCCCATTCTAAACTCAACTATCACCCCTTCTTAGGCCCAAGGGAGATTTAAACTTCATTTATGAGGGAAAGAGCAGGGAAGGGTCAACTGACAGGTCAGAGCCAGGCGCTAATGAAACACAGGGATCAGGGGGTGGCAGCTTCAGCATCTTTCACAGGGTGCCGGGCACGAATGGGAGCTCCAGGGCACCTTTCACAGGAAAGCAGAGGGGAGGGTTGTATCAAGGGCTTGGCCGAGCTGAAGCCCCCACCAGCCATTGCCATCTTGCAAAAACATTCCCAGCTGTGCAGCCGGCCTGGTTTATGGAAGGACGGGACGGTTTCTGGCAGACATGCACTGAAAATTCTTTTCTAACCTCGCAGAGCGTTAGACATAATCTACAAAGCAATGAAAAGTATGGATATTTCACAGATCATCTCCCGTGCTTAGCCTCCCAGGAGGACCCCCTTTTACAAGGCTGTGGTTATGCTTCACGGGCATGGAAGTCGGATCACTATTTTGGGAACTGACAGTGGAAACAGTCAGCTTGGCTGTGTTCATGCTCTTGAGTGCGTGTAAGCAGTCACGAAATTTGGCTTCTTGATCTGAAATGACACCTGATATAAAACTGTCCCCTAAAGAGGTGTCAAACATAAAAATTCAACAGAGAGGAAGAAGCATGAATCCAGCAGAACACACACACACTGAGCAAAGGCTGGAACTGGTGAACATGAACTCTGTAATGACTTAGTCATCAAACACTCTATGGAGAGATTAGAGCTTAATCAGTGGGGTAAAGGACTCTCTACAGGGGATGTCAAAATAAATAAATAAATAAATAAATAAATAACTTCAAAAGATATTTGAAGGAATATCTGACATTTATTTCGTGTTTGTGGAGAGCCAGACATGGTGCTAAGTATTTTTCTAGCATTATCATACATTCCCGATTCAGTTTTTTGAGGAAGGCATTGTTATAATCCCCATTTTACACTTGGGAAAACTGAGGTATAGAAAGTCCAACTACCTATGAATGGTTAACCCAAATCTGTCTGAGTCTAGTGCCCCAGAACCTTAACTGATAAACCTGGTGAATAGTCACCTGTAATTTCAAAGTCAGGAATTACCCCATGTAGAATTAAGATACAATAACCTGGAAAATGTGAATTGCCGCCAGACCTCAAAGTGAAGTTTACAAAGACAAATCCTGAACTATCCCATTACAGGGCCAGCCAGACTTCAGTTGCACACAGATTAATTCAAACAAATTTACGTGTTTGCCCCAACTGCAATTAGTCTTGGAACAGCAAGTTTGTCAACATGACAGTGCTTCCTTTAAAGTGTGAATTTTTAAAAATAAAGACATTATGCCTTTTTTATGATATTACCTTTTACCAAGATGCCCATGGGACCGGTTCTGCACTGTAGGCCCTCTTTCCCCGTCTATTCAAAGATTTCTGATGACATAACACTGTGAGAAAGAAGTGCACGTGCTGTCAGAATTTCTCCTGTTTAGAGTTCCTTTAACACACACTGTTAAGGGGGTCGTTTCTCTCAGGAGAAGCACCGGGTGGGTTAGCGGGAGGCATTTCCTGAGTGCCTGCCGGTTGTTGAATGGCGACACTTGTTCTCAGAGCACCGGTATTTATTTCCTCCACTAGAGGACAGTGCTGGAAAGAATAACAGTTCTTACCTCTGAGGTCAGGCAGTCCCAAGGGCTGGAACAATCCTCTCATTGTTACTTCCCCTAACCCACGTGCATAGCCCATAAAGATTTTATTTCTTTGGAGGAAAAAGGTAATAAATATGTTTGCTCTAATGTGATGCAGAAATCGATAGTGATGCTGTCTTAACTTGCTGAGCACAGAGAAAGGGAAATACCAATAACATTCTGAATAGAGTTGCCAAAGAATAAGTGAAAGAAGACATCCTTATAAATATAGGTGAAATCCTTTTATAATAGACTCTTAAAAACAGGATATTTATTGAAGCTATGAACAAATGTTCAGAAAAATAATTTTTGTTGTTCTGTTTTGATCATTAGAATTTACCATGACAAACAACTTATTGCAGTAACATCCTATTTTTCTCTTCATCAGTATAGTAGTCACATACAAATGCTTCAAAACACAGACTCAAAACATGTATAACTCTGTGCAAAGGTTAAGCATGGCCCTTTGAAGAAAGGAATGAGAGCTTGGAGGGGAGGGGTTAACACTGTTTAAAGATGGATTTAAAGGCTGTAGGACCTTGCCAAGAACCCCCATTTAGTCACCTGCTAGAATCTTCCAGTAAGACTGTTACTAATTAGATAAGCTGCCAGAGTGGAGGCATTGTTTCCCTAAACCATAATTAAAGCTCACAGTCCCCAGGGCTTGACCTCTGCTCTAACAAGGTTGACCGGGACTCCGAGGTACTGACTGGAGAGTCAGTTTGCAAAAGGGGCTGATGGAAGCAGGGAAGGTGAGGAATACAATGAGAAGCCAGAGTAGGAGTTCACCAAAGGGGGCCAGATCCAAGCTTCTCGTTTTTCCAGGAGGCAGCCAAGATGACTCACCGACCATCAGGTAGTCACTGAGTGCCCACAGCGTCTCAGAATTGGAAAGTATCAGAGAGCCTGGCACAGTGCTGGGTGCCATAGGAGGTTATAAAAGTTATAAAGCTTTTCCCCACCCTGAAGGACAAATGAATATACTTATCAAAACAAATAGAAGATAAGGGATACAGTGAAAGTAGAAAGACCTCAGGTGTGAGGATGGAGGAATGGAGGGTACTATCCCACACTTCAGTTCAGTAAAATGGGCACCTTTCTTCTAAGAGCTTATAGTCCAGGGGAAAAGATGCCTTGACACCCAATTAACCATTCACTTTCCCATCTGAGGAGTATTCACTCAATGAACATTCGGGCATTGNTTATAAAGCTTTTCCCCACCCTGAAGGACAAATGAATATACTTATCAAAACAAATAGAAGATAAGGGATACAGTGAAAGTAGAAAGACCTCAGGTGTGAGGATGGAGGAATGGAGGGTACTATCCCACACTTCAGTTCAGTAAAATGGTCACCTTTCTTCTAAGAGCTTATAGTCCAGGGGAAAAGATGCCTTGACACCCAATTAACCATTCACTTTCCCATCTGAGGAGTATTCACTCAATGAACATACGGGCATTGATTGATTCATTCAGTTTCTGCCCTTGACTTGAAGGGAATGGTTTTCGGAATTCCCCCCCCTCCAAAGCAAGATTTATAACAAAAATCAGTGAGTCTGGAAGATCAGAATTGTTGTCCAACCCTCCTCCCTAACTGTGTGATTCTGAACGGCTCTGCCCAGGATAACTCACCACTCTGTTCAACACCAACAGTTTCCCTCTTTGTAGAATGAAATCCCAGATACACTGGTCGCAGGACTCACTGTACCCATGGATAGGAAATAAGGGTAGGAACCACCCTGAGCCCTTCACAGACCTCTCTTACGGACCCATTATGGTCTCGTAAATTCACCAATTTCAAAGGAATAGCTTTATTCAGTCTTCATTCAGGGATACGAAAATTTAGCCCCTGATAAGAGGAGACCCAGCTATTCACATTTCAAAGGATCTGTAACTTTAAAAGCTTTAAAATGTAATTTTTAAAAATAGGGCTTTTGTTTTGTTTTTTAAATGAATTAGCTGCAAGTGTAGAATGCTGGGCCTGGAAGAGATTTTAGAGATCTCTCAGGCACACACTAATTTCTACTGCCTAATCTGTAAGTAAGAAAATAATAATCAGGCTGTTTTCCCTGAGTCAACAGCAAATTCTGGGGAGAGCTGGAACCATATCTTCTGATTCTCAGTCTTGTAGGTTGATCAGCTGAGAACTACAAACACAAGATTAAACTCAGATAGAAAAATAGAGTGACTTTAAAACCATCATGCTATTCAATGAGATTTGCTCATTAAAGAATTCTACATTATATAACTATTCAGAAATACATCTATAAAAATATTGAAGTGCCAATATGAAGAGCAACAAAAAATGTGTGCATGAATACTACTTATCACATGCAGTCCATCAGCCCACTGAATTATTTTTAGCCTTATCAAAATCAACAGGGCAATGAAATATCTCCTTGCCCTCCAACCTCCTTATTAAAATGCATTAAATTTGTTTTTCTCATATGCAGAGAGATAAGGTTATTAATTACAGGAACTGCTTATCAGCAAAACATAAAATAGTAGGAGAGTCATTGGATCACTTAGCTAGAAGAAAAAGGAATGGAGGAAGGAATGTATTCAGAGTAAAAGATAGTTTAGGGAATAAATATGAAATCTATATTCATAAAGCACTTACTACTTGTCAATTGAAATTCTTCTTGGAATGGATTTGATTTTTTAAAAAAAGACTATACAGCAGAATAAGTATATAAGTAGGTACACAGTTGACCCTTGACGAATTCTGAGGTTAGGGGTACCCTACCCAGTGCAGCCGAAAATCTCCATATAACCATAGTCAGTCCTTTGTATCCATGGATTCCCAACCACAGATGGAAGATACATATGTGTAAGCTCCTATTTAAAGTTAAGGAACTAAACTGTTATATAACCTCTTCTGTAACTTTTACAAGTGAGAAAGATCACCTTGACTCCTAGATGGTCCTGCAGGGTTGTGTGGGGCTAGGGGGACACAGGATCACCAGGGAGAGGTGACCTCAGAGTCTACTCTAGCTGTCAGACATTGACTCCTGTATGAACCCTGGAGTTTGGGGGCCTCTTATGTTGTGAGCACTTCATGTCACAGTCATGTAAAAGAAATAAGCTGCAGTGGAAAGCAGGGGATTATATTCTCTCCAGAAAGCGGAGAAATAGAGTTCTGATCCTTTCCACTTCATCCAGTGTTTACGGCGCTGCTGTTCAGTGGGCTGTGGGCTCTCTGCTGTTGTGTTTTCTTGCCGGTCCATCAGACTGTTTGGAAAATGAATTCTCAACCTTGGTGTTAGTCAATTACCTCAGTCTTGGAAAAGGCCACATCAAGCCTGGACTCCTGCCCATTGAATTTCCATGAATTTCCATGTCAGAGTCACAGGCTTTAGCTTTCTATGCAAAATGAACTAGTGAAAGTCACTTGTATTGATGCAACAATTTTAGCAGAATTCATCTGAAATATATTAATATACATACACATATTCATCTGAAATATACATATAGTTAGTAAATTTAATCATAACACCTATTTAGAGGTAAAACTAAACACTTGGTATTCAGGTGCAATCATTCTTTTAACTATATATTTTATTGATTATGCTATTACAGTTGTCCTGATTTTTCTCTCTTTGCCCACCTCGACCCAGCACTCCTCACTCCCTCAGGTAATCCCTTCACCATTGTTCATGTCTATGAGTCATGCGTATAGGTTCTTTGGCTGCTCCATTTCTTAACCATAATTTACATCCCCATGGCTATTCTGTAACTACCTATCTGTACTTCTTTTTTAAAGATTTTATTTATTTATCTTTTGAGGGCAAGGGAAAGAGAAAGGGAGAGAAACATCAATGTGTGGTTGCTCTTCATGTGCCCCCTTCTGGGAATTGGCCTGTGACCCAGGCATGTGCCCTGACTGGGAATCGAACTGCGATCCTTTGCTTTGCAGGCCCGTGCTCAATCCACTGAGCTACGCCAGCCAGGGCATCCTATTTGTACTTCTTAATCCCCTCACTTCTTCACCCATTTTCCCAGATCCCTCTCACATCTGGCAACCATCAAAATGTTCTCTGTATCCATGATTGTCTATGTTCTTCTTGTTTGCTTAGTTTGTTTTTTAGATTCAATTGTTGATATATATGTATTTTTTGCCATTTTATTATTCATAGTTTTGATTTCCTTTTCTTAAATAAGCCCCTTTAACATTTTATATAATAATGGTTTGGTGGTGATGAACTCCACTAGTTTTTTTCTTGTCTAGGAAGCTCTTTATCTGTCCTTCCCTTCTAAATGATAGCTTTACTGGGTAGTGCCATCTTGGCTGTAGGTCCCAGCTTTTCATGACTTTGAATATTTCTTGCCAATCCCTCTAGCCTACAAAGTTTCTTTTGAGAAATCAACTGAGCGTCATGGGAACTCCCCTGTAGGTCTAACTGCATTTTTCTTGCTGCTTTTAAGATTCTCCCTTTATCTCTAGCCTCTGGCATTTTAATTATGATGTGTCTTGGAGTGGGCCTCTTTGTATCCATCTTGTTTGGGACTCTCTGTGCTTCCTGGACTTGCATTTCCTCCACCAAATTAGGGAAGTTCACTTTTATTAGTCTTTCAAATAGATTTCAAATTGCTTGCTCTTTCTCTTCTCCTTCTGGCACTTGTCCTATGATGCTAATGTTGGACCTCTTGAAGTTGTTCCAAAGGCTGCCCACACTGTTCTCATTTTTTTTGATTCTTGCTTCTTCTTGTTGTCTTGTTGGTTGTTTTTTGCTTCCTTATGTTCCAATTTATTGATTTGATTCCTGGCTTCATCCACTCTACTGTTGTTTCCCAGTAAATTGTTTTTTATTTCAATTAGTGTACCTTTCATTTCTGAATGGAACTTTTTATGCTGTTGAGGTCCTTGCCAAGTTCCTCAAGTATTCTTATAATGAGTGTTTTGAACTCTGCATCTGGTAGATTGCTTATCTCCATTTTGTTTAGCTCTTTTACTGGAATTCGATCCGCTCTTTCATCTGGACCATGTTTCTTTTTCTCCTCATTTTGTCAGTCTCCATGTGTTTGTTTCTATATATTCTTTTTTAAAAAATATTTTTTAATATTTTATTTATTTATTTATCTTTAGAGGGGAAGGAGAGAGGGAGAGAAACATCAATGTATGGTTGCCTTTTGCATGTCCCCTGCTGGGAGTTGGCCTGCAGGGAACCGGCCTGCAACCCAGGCATGTGCCCTGACAGGGATGTTTCTATATATTAAGGAGAGCTTCTTTGACTTCATGTTTTGGTAGTGTGGCTTATAGTAGTATGAGTCCTGTAGGGTCTAATGGCACAGCCTCCCCTACCTCCCTGGCTGGGTACTAAAGGTGTACCTCTTGTGTGGTCTGAGTATGCCCTCTTCTTGTAGTTGAGCCTTGGTTCTTGTTGGTAGATCAGTGAGAGGGATTTACCCAGGCTAGTCAGCTGCAAGAATTGGCTGTGACCACTTGCCACAAACGTCCCCCCTCCATAGAGGATCAGCTGTGAGGTGCAGGGTGGTGAAATTCCTACATATTCTATAGCTGTCCACTGGGTGTGCTGGCCCTTGGGTTTCCTGGGTGGTGCAAGCCAAGGTCATCTTCCACATGTGTTTTGCCCAGGGCCACCCTGTCTGAGCCATAAAGCAATTTGAGATGGCTGCTACTTGTGCTGGGCTTGGAGATTTCCAGGTCAAACCAAGATGCGAATCTAGGCTGGCTGCTGCTAGTGCTGTGCCTAAGGCTCACTGAGGCCAGCTGTTGCTTATTTGATAGGATTTAGGAAGTAGTGAAGTGTGAGCTTGGGTGGGCCTATAATATGGGTGAGGCAGAGTCTCTGGGGATCTCCAAGGTGGGTCAAAGGCAGATTGATGGAGTCTCAGATAAGGCACCAGCTTGCTGGTTCTGTGTGTGTGTGTGTGTGTGTGTGTGTGGAGGGCAGGGTTAGAAAAGGGACAGTGGCCTCTGCTCACTTTGATGCCAGACACTTCAGTTTCTCCCTGTAAACCATTAGTGCCCCAGTGTTGGAGCTCAGAGGGAATGAGTCTGAGTAGGTGAGTCCGTGTGTGGGTTCTTTAAGAGGAATTGCTTGTGTCTCCAGAAGTGTCTTCATCCAACTCAATCTCCACTGGTTTTTGCAGCCAAAAGTTGTGGGGACTTACCTCCCTAGCACTGGAACCCTGAGTTGTGGGGCTCAGTTTGGGTCTGGGACTCCTCACTCCCCACACATCCCTCTCAAGTTTTTATCCACCACACGTGGGTGAGAGCCCAGCCCGTTCAGTGTCTGTGCCTCTCCTACCAGTCTGCATGTGGTTTCTTTAATTTCATACTTGTCAGACTTCCATTCAACTTCGTTTCTGACAGTTCTGAGTAGTAGTTTTTCTGAAATTTAGTTGTATGTTGCATTTTGATGTGGTCGTGCAAAGAGGTGAACCATATATGCCTACATCACCATCTTTACTAGAAGTCCAGGGGCTATTATTTTTTATTACTCTTTTTTCTTAAGTAGGAAAAAAGATTTTTAGTATATTTGAGTGTTGGTGAAAGAGAAGAAGTTTAAATTCAGAAAGCCTTATGGCTGGAAGCAGTAGTTTTTACATAGAACTATGTACAAAGTTCGACGTGTACTATCTATCTACCTACCTTACTATTTATTTACTGAGTAGTTTTCCAAAACTTTTTCAGCTTTAGAATTTTTAAAAATCTTATCTGAAAATGTAACTCCAAAACAGAGGTGCTCCACTGCAACTGGGTAGAAGCCACACTCTGCGGGCCGTGGTGTCTCCATTGTACATTTGGAAAAGGGATAGCAGTGCCTGAATGTATGGTTGACTCTCCTGGCGGTTGTTTCCTGCAATCCCAAGAGGAAATGCTTGTGAACCAGCCTGTGTAACAGCCACTAAATAAGCTGCTTCAGAATGTGCCAAACCAGAGAGAAGTAATCCATTAAAATTAATTAATTAAAATATACAACCTCCCTTTTTAATCTGTATTGACTGGAAACACTGTAGCAAAATTAGACAACACTCCACCTAATGAATCTTATGTGATAAATATCCCTAAAATCATAGCCCATGCATAAAAATGGACAGCTTGTGAACAAGTGAATGGAAGAGTAGTTCTGGAAGCATCCATTCTTAGCTGTTTAAAAAAAGGTATCTTGATTTATATTCTATAGTGCAGTAGGAGGAGGTAGAATATTTTTATTTGCTTGCATTTTTATATTTATTGAGGTAACACTAGCTAATAGTGCTTGAAATTTTATTTCTATCAATAAAGACATCTATTTTAGTTGTTGTTGAATATTTGATAGTTGAATGAGGTGGTGTTTAATCATGTATTTGAGCCAGTGTTGGTCCCAGACTGTGAGGTCTCAAAGGATGGACTCACATCTGCTTGACTTCAATTCTTGGCTGTGGGTATGAGGCACCTAGGGATGGCCTTGGACCCAGATCCCATTCTATTGTTTCCCATTCCTCCTTGTTCTCCCTCCCTAGTCCTTATTCAGACTTTTTAATAAGAGCAAATCACTTCCCTCCATAAAAAGATTGCATCTGCAGAACTTTGCTCCTCAGCATCTGTCATGCTGGCCTGAAAACTGTATGGAATACAGCCATTTGGCTTTGGCAAAAATAATTCCAAGAGACTGAGGGCATAGGGGACACACCAGTTGTACTTCACTGGCAAAATTTTGCACTTTCTTTTTTGTTTTAAACATTGGACCTTAGAGTTAGCTCATCACATCATTCCAATAAACCTCAGCTAATCAAACTTTACAGTCCAAGTAACAACATTTTATAGTAAATGTTAGAAAGAGGTTAGTGTGTAGACAATTTACAATTCTCTATGAATATGGAATGGCCACGTCCAGTGTCTTCTAAAACATAGGCTCACCTTTCCTCTGAAATCCTTGCAGATGACATCCAATTCCTAGGGACCTTCTAGATTAAAAACAAAACAGCCCTGGCTTTTGGGGCTCAGCGGATTGAGCGCCGGACTGTGAACCAAAAGTCTCCGGTTCAGTGCCCAGTCAGGGCTCATGCCTGAGTTGTAGGTTTGGGGCATTGTACAAGAGGCAACTGATCCATGTTTCTCTCTCACATCAATGTTTCTCTCCCTCTCTTTCACTCTCCTTTCCCCTTTCTCTAAAAATAAATAAAATATTTTTTTAAAACTAAAAGAAAACAATGTCATCAAAAATTTGTTGTTCAATTGCTGCTTAAAGCTAGCAAATCTTTGTGCTCTCAAAATTCTCCTCAAGTTCCCAAGGGAGAAGACAGAACTTTGAAATTTATGTGTCTCTTAGTAAATTTGGAGTGAAGCATTGGTCCTGGGCAATATAGCAGGTTTTTTTCCATATATTTTATTGATTATGCCATTACAGTTGTCCCATTCCCCCCCATAATCCTCCACCCTGCACACCCCTCCCCCACCCTTCCCCCCACCCCTCCTTTAGTTCACGTCTATATGTCACAAGTTCTTTAGCTTCTACATTTCCCATGCTATTCTTGCCCTCCCCTCTGTCTATTTTCTACCTACTGTCTATGCTACTTATTCTCTGTACCTTCTCCCCCTTTCTCCTCCTCCCACTCTCCTGTTGCTAACCGTTCATGTGATCTTCATTTCTATGGTTTCACTCCTGATCTAGCTGTCCTCTAGGTTTGCTTTTGTGTTAGGTGTGGGTGTTAATAACTGTGAGTTTGCTATCCTTCCACGGTTCATATTTTTTAACTCCTTTTTCTTAGATAAGTCCTTTTAACATTTCATATAATAAGGGCTTGGTGATGATGAACTCCTTGAACTTGACCTCATCTGAGAAGCACTTTATCTTTCCTTCCATTCTAAATGAAAGCTTTGCTGGATAGAGCAATCTTGGCTGTAGGTCTTTGGATTTCATAACTTGGAATACTTTTTTCCAGCCCCTTCTTGCCTGTAAGGTCTCTTTGGAGAAATCAGCTGACAGTGTTGGGAACTCCTTTGTAGGTGACTGTCCCCTTATCTCTTGCTGCTTCTAGGATCCTCTCCTTCATTTTATTCTTGGCTAATGTAATTCTGATGTGCCTTGGTGTGTTCCTTCTTGGGTCCACCTTCTTTGGGACTCTCTGAGCTTCCTGGATTTCCTGGAAGTCTATTTCCTTTGACAGACTGGGGAAGTCCTCCTTCATTATTTGTTCAAATAACTTTTCCACTCATTGCTCTTCCTCTTCCCCTTCTGATACCCCTCTAATTTGGATGTTGGAATGTTTAAAGATGTCCTGGAGGTTCCTAAGCCTCTCCTCATTTTTTTGAATTCTTGTTTCTTCATTCTTTTCTGTTTGGTTGTTTGTTTCTTCCTTCTGATCCACTCCATTGATTTTACTCCCAGTTTCCTTTCCATCCCTATTGGTTCCCTGTGCATTTCCCTTTATTTCACTTAGTTTAGCCTTCATATGTTCCTCTAATTTGTGACTAAAATCAACCAGTTCTGTGAGCATCCTGATCACCAGTGTTTTGAACTGTGCATCTGATAGGTTGGCTATCTCTTGGTCTCTTAGACGTATTGGCTCTGGGGCTTTGAGCTGTTCTTCTGCTTGAGCCATAATGATTTGGTCTTTTTGTGCCTATGAGGTATGAGGAGCAGAGCCTTAGGTGTTCACCAGGGTGGGGCATCCCAGTTGCTGGGTTGTGACACTGTATGTGGGGTCAGAGAGGGGCAATGGTGCTTGTTTCACGCTCTCTCTCAGATTTTTCTCCCCTCTGCTGCTTCCCGCAAGCAAATTAGGCCCTTCTGGCACTGGTTCCTGGGTGTGTGGGCTTGTGCACCCTCCAAGACCCTGTGGGTCTCTCCAACAAACTCTCTGTGAGCCTGGGAGCCTCTCCTGGCACCTCGACCCCTGAAAGTTTTTCCAATTGGTGCTTTTAGGCTTTATTTCCAGGTTCTGGGGCCCTGTGTTTCATTGTCTTTCTCACTGTCCATTTTTTCATCTGGTTTATCTGTGTGTGAATGTGCAACTTTGGTCAGCCAGCCACCTTGTGCCCTCACTGGGTCTGCCCATTGCTACCCCATGCCTGGGATCTGATGACCACCGCCTGTGTGCCTGGGTCCATCCGGCCACTTTTTCTTGCGTGACCCCTCTCCACCAGCCGCTGACTCCACCCCTCTTACTGGTCTGGCTGAATGGTTCCTTGTTGTCCAACTTCTGTACAGTTCAATTTTCTGCCTGTTTTGTTGTATTTTTATTACTAAATCTTTGTTGTCCTTAAACTTGGTTGTGCGAGGAGGCATGGTGTTTCCACCTACGCCTCCATCTTGGCTGGAAGTCTCAATATAGTAGTTTTCATTCCTTGGGCAAAAAAAAAATTCTAAATAGATTTATCATTTCACATGTCTGTATTGGGAAGAAAGGAGTAACAGATGTGGAGGAGCTACTGAAATAAAATATCATTTATTCTCAGATATAGGGTCCTTACAGCCATAAAAGAGCATTTGCTTGAAACAGTTGGTAATCCATTCATTCATTCACTGATTTATTGTGCAGATGTTTATTGGGTACCTGAGATATAACAGGCATTGTGCCAGGTTTGGGTAAGGATGCATAAGGCACTTCTTTCTACCTTAAGGGATTACAAGTTAGCACTACAGACACAGAAATAAATGTCAAGGGCTGATAATGTGCAAAAAGATGATGCCCAGGGTCCTGAGGAAAGACAGGAAGGGGGGAGGAACCCCATCTTGTACATAAAGGTAACATTGAGAGGAGCTGGGCTATGGGAGGTGTGTGTGAGAGAGCAAAAAGAGGTCAGGAGGGAGAGAGGGTCAGGCACCAGATGCTGAAGGACCTTGTTCACTATATTAATTCATTTGACCTTCATCTGCCTTTGTATTTCTCCAGACTTTGATATCCTGGTGTAGCCCACATCCCCAGCCCCCAGGATGAACAAGGAATGCCTTCTGGAGCTTTGGTTCTAATTAGTGTGAGTAATTGAAAATATTTGTTACTAAAGGAGTAGAATGCAAAATCTGCATACATTTGTAAGATAATGATGAGATTCCCAAGCTGTTTGGCACTTACCTTGGGTAACTTAAGGTTGCACCTCTACACCCACTCTCTCCTCCACCCTTAAGAGGTCCCAGTATAAATGCTTGCAAAGCACATTGTGGTGGGTGTGATAGGAGTTATGGAAGGGTTTTAAGCAGACCATAGGCAGGAGCCAATGTGCAGAGAGACCCCAGCCTCCAAAGTAGATAATGATTCAGAGAAGGCCAAGAGTGAATGAGAGAAGGGCAGCTAGGAGGTTTTTTTGGTCAACAACATGAGAAACTGTACTGACTAACTAGGGCAGCAGCAGCAGACATGAAAAAAGTGATTTGCAAGACATCACGGAGATAATAGCAATAAGATAATTACCGATTCATTTATTTAATAAACATTTATTGACTGGCTACCACATTCCAGGCATTGTTCTAGGGCTACAGCAGGGTATGACTCAGAGAAGACCCCTGCCTTCTGGGGCTTCTATTCTAGTGGGAAGAGACAAACAAAAACAAGTAAATCAGAAGTTAACTTAGTCATATAAATTAATGATAAATGCTCTGAAGGAATTGAACTGGGCAATGTGATATTGCCTTGGGGAGCAGACAAGGTGGTCAGGAGAGTGAGTGGGGAATAAAAGCTAACATGATGGGTGAGTGACCTTGTCCTATGCTGAGACCTTGTCTTGTGCTGAGACCAGCAGGAAGGAAGATTTGAGAGGAAATAATGTCAAAGATGTTGAAGTCAGTTTGAGAGATCCATGAGAACATGCCCCAAAGAGAAAAATGAATATATATACATACACACATACATGAATACATACACATCCACATATATACACACATACATGTTCATGAGCACACACACACATAATGAATCACTCCACAAAGAGATGGGGAAGTGCTAAAACTAAATATCAAAATAGCAGCAATGTGAAGTGAAGGTGAGGGTTTGAATACAAGTCTTTATTAGCTCAGGATCATCATTATGTATGGCATCAACGGCATGTTTGCTCACATTCAGTAGATACAGTCCATGGTTTTATGTTTGATTTGGTACATGCACTGCTCTGCTTTTGTTTTGTTTTGTTTTGAAGAGACAAAGAGAGACAGAGAGAAACATCTATGGGTTGCCTCCCATTTGTACCCTGACCAGGGATTAAACTTGCAACCTAGGCGTGTACCCTGACCAGAAACAACCTGCAACCTTCTGATGCACAGGATGACACTTCAACCAACTAAACCCCCTGGCCAGGGCTTCACTGTTCTGCGTTTATTAGTGGAAACTCCGTAAGTGCGTGCGGAAGCCACTCAGTGGAGCAGCCCATGCTCTCCTTGGGGGTGTGCTTTAGACATCCCTTCTTCGATGTCCACCTGAACTTCAAAAAGACATCTGCACAGTCCACAGAGAGACTTGAAGCTGTAATAAGTCCACTTCCCAGCAGCTCAGGGAAGCCATTAAAACAATGAGAGAGTCTGGTGTTCTTCCTTGCTAGTCCCCTCGAGCCCCAATTATGGAATCTAAAACCCAAAATTCCAAGGACGTGTTGAGAAATCCAAATTTTGTCCTCCCCAGACAATGTAAAAATAATAAAGCCCCAGCCTGAAAAAGGAGGAAACCCAAGAAACATTTTCTGGCAAAAAGTGAAGGAATAAGCACATAACTTTCCGCCTCTTTCAACAGTCCACTGTAGCTGCGTGTCTTTTCTTCAACTGCTATTGCTTAGTAATGTTAGCATTTACGTTGACCTTCAAATTGGTCATTTGGCTGGAGACCGTTGCCTGTGAGGCTATTTAGCTAGGAAAGTGCCCGTTGGTTTAGGCTGACATCTTTCCTAATGAGGAAAGCCACAGAGTGGAGTTTGTGGAGTTTTCCAACATCAACATTTAAAACCACTCCACCTGCAAGGAAAAGTATGTGCCCACATGAAAGGACACTTTGAGTAAATGAAAGTTTCTTTTCTGATGTGCAGCCTTAAATAAGTCTTTTCACGGCTCATTCTATTACAGTAGATGGAAATAAGTGATCCTTTAAAGTCGTGGGGTTGTATGTGAAGAGTAAGCTAATAAACCATAGTGTACTGGTCAAGGCCTGAAAGACGGATATCTTAGGAGGTTGTAGATCATGTTGGTCTGGTACTTGGTTACTCAGGAAACAGAACTGGAAAGGCTGGATGTTAAGAGAAGAGACCAGCACATGAAATAGATGGCATGTGCTTATCCAAAAGCCAGACTCTAGGACTGAACGTGGGCATGTGGCCCTCCTTGTTTTTCCACATGTTTTTCCACATGCTCAGAGTGTCAGGAGATTCCTGGCACATGCCCACGCTCTGAGGCTGTTTCTGTGCTCGTCTGGGATGTGATGCCACCCACAGGAAAAAGCCCCTAATTTTCTAAGTCCTGACTGGAGGGGATATCCAACGACCACGTGCTTTTTCCCAGAAAAAAATAAATCAGCTGGACTTCATGAGGGCAACTCTATAATTATACCTTTCCAAATAAAAAAAAATGTATGTGTCAACTTTTTTAAAAAAGTATAATCTGATACCTGGTCAGATGAATTATTGAGGGTGAATTACATGTTGGTGCCACATTAGGCTCACACTTTAAAGCCAGTTTTAATTTAGTATTCAAAAGAAACCACAACACAGCATTTCTAGTTTAAAAATATGGTGAAATTAAAATAAAGAAAAATTGTTGTTTGCCTAATGCCTAATGCCTAGTGTCATTTAATGTTGGCGAGAAAAATATTCCAACTTGGGACCCTTTAACTTTAAAGACTATTTTTCCCTATCAGATCTCTCCATCTCCTTAGAAAACCCTGAGAAGATACATAAATTGAAAGAAAGCTGATAGCAAGAGAGAGGGGTGCTGTTTTAGAAGAGAGACTGGCTACCATCAGGTACAGAAAGTACCCATGGGTTGGCTTTGCCTTGGCGAATTCCCCACTGCTGAAGGCCCAGCTCTGAATCTTGCAAACTCAAAAATTTAATCTGGCCTACATTCCAAAGTATACTCATCTCACCCCCTCAAATACCATAAAGATGCATATAAAAATCAAAACAATCTTTAAATTTATAAAATGGGAAATATGATACCTAAGTTGGCTGGGCAATCAACGAACCACACTAGCATATTTTCTTCCCATAGAGAAGCTTCAGGAAATCCCAGATTATAATCAGAATAAATGAGATTTTTTATAATATGCAAAAAATATACCACATCAGACTCTACTAGCCTTCCAAACAATTGGGAATAGATTACTTGGGCCAGATAATAACTTCATCTTGATTACTGAACCAATGTCTCAGTCAGCCTTGAATACTTAGTTATGAATTGCCAATATTTGCGGTGCTCTCCTTTTCCCATTGTCTTAATGGCAAATATCTCATCTTTCATTTACTACATTAGCATAATTAATTACACTACTGACAGTCTTCTAGGCCAGGGACCCCTCTTTACTTTTTAGATTTTTCAAAATACATTTGTGTTTAGCTATTATATGTTCACATCTCAACCTTCAGAGAGCAGCCGTTAACTTTATCCAGATCTGGTCTCCCATCCCCATCTGGAGAGAAACGGAATCATTTGCAGGTTTTAGCTGTTGCTGGGACAACAACAACAAAAAATTCCAGTGTTCATTGGGTTGACTTAAAAAATCAAATAGTAAAAACCTAAAGTAATACTGATTCTGTTTGTGTGGCATGACTGTCCCTTAATCTGATGCCTCACTGAGAAAAATTTCAAGCAGCTCATTTGCAGCATAAAATTATTTTGGAGAAAACTTTTCTCACAAGTAATTATACAAACATTAAACAAAAATGCTGCCATGAAGTAAATGTGTTAACTTGTACTCTTTCTGTATCAGAGCTTCAATTCCATTGTCATCCATCTGTAAATACTGGAGAAGAAGCTGCTGTCACTTTAAGAAGATAATGACTGGCAGTTTTCAGATGGAAGTACCCAAGGAGAGGATGGTCTTGTATAGCTTGTAAACAACCTGCACAAAGGATTTAGTTTGTGTATAAGTTAAAGTAAGGGCATGGAAAAGGAGATACTACTTTTAAGCCCATTACAAATATCAGGAAAAGATTGAGAAGAGACAGTGCCATTGAGGTGATGAAGGTTACATTCCAACACATAATTACAATCCCATTTACAGAAAATGCGTCCTTCAGTTGTAAACATTGAGAAACCCATGAAATTTCAATCAGGCTTATGTTATAAATATTGGAGAGGAAAGATGATGGGATGTAATTAGTTACAGCACAGCACTACTTTTCTAGTGATGAGGTAGGGATGGTAATGGAACCAAGTGTGCCTGTTTTTCAATTCAGATGAAAAAGAAGCAGGAAAGACTTAGAGTGAATGGAAGGGTGACTCAGAGAGTTGGACTGGCAGGTGGAGGAGGCACTGGCTGTCCCAAGTCAGGAGCAGAAAGGAGTCCCTGCCCCAGAACACACCCTGCCCCATATTCCCTGCCAGGGAGATTCCTCCATGGAATTTCTCCATGACAGTGTTATTCTATTCTGATTCAAAATGCCATTGAGAATATTAGAACACTAAGCAGATGCTAATTATATACTTTTTGGTGGGAAATAATTTCCCAACATTTATTTCACAAAAGATTATTTATGGAACAGACCTTATAATGGGCACTTGGTATAGATCGTGGAACTAATACAGATACAATTCCTTGTCTCCTGGATCTTAGATTCTAGTTGGGAAGGAGGCCATTAATCAAATAGCTCCTAAATGCCTGTTTAATTACAGACAGAGATAAGAGCTATGCAGAAGGAAAACCTGGGCCTAAAAGTGCATATGACCTCATCTAGTCCGGAGTCTAGAAGTTCTCCGAGGGCGTGATTGTTAAGCGGACTGCTGAAGGCCTAATAGAAGGCAACTAAGTGAAAGAAGGGTAGGAATTCATGCTGGGGAAAATAACAGTATGTTCAGTACCCATACGAATACTATTTAGCCACAAAAGGAATAATTAACCTGGAAAACAATATGCTGAGTGATATAACTCAGACGCAGAAGACCACACATTGTACGAGTCCATTGATATGAAATATCCCTAACAACAAATCCATAGAGGCAGCAATTAGATTATTGTTTGCCAGGGTCTGGAGCAAAGGGAGAGTGAGAATAAGCATTTCATAGATATGGGGTTCCTTTATGGAGTGGTGAATTTCTCTGGGACTTGACACTGGTGATGGTTACACAGCACTGTGAATCCACTAAAATGCCACTGAGTTGTCTCCTTTAAAATGGTTAAAATGGTGAATTTTTGGTTATGTGTAGCTTACCAAAATTTTTAAAAATGAGACAGAAAGAGAAAGAGAGAGAAAGGGAGAGAGAGAACATTCTGTTCAAAGGCTCTCCTCCTTGTGTGAGTGAGCATAATCCCTCCCAGGAACTGGAAGTTGGCTAGTGTGGCTGAACAGCAGAGCACGGACGGAAGTGTGAATGGCAGGCACAATGGGGAGACAAGAGAGACATAGGTCCAGAGAGCCAGGCGGGGACAAGATCGTGCAAGGCGTGGAGACCATATCTGACTTTGGCATTTTCCCTAAAAGAAATGGTAAGCCCCTTAAATTTATGGGAGGTGGTGGAGGCATTACCTGATACACATTTTTAAGAGGTAATCACACAGCCAATTAAGGGTGATTTTTTACAGCATGAAAGTAAGACATGGCAGAAGATGGAGTAGAGGAAGGGTAATCGACATAAGGCAAATGGTGCCTCCATTCCAGTTTTGACTAGATTGACCATTACAAGAAGTCTTAGATTATCCTGACACATGCAGGTATTGCAGAGGCAGGTAAAGCAGAAGCAGATGGTGAGAGTAATTACAGAGACTTAGTGTATTGTGGTAAATTCACTTAATATAAGAAGGAGGAATAGAAGATTAGCAGGCATTTTGTCGGGTTTTTAAGATGAAAAGGTTTTGTTGGTCAATATAGAGGTTTATGGGGCTTCAGGGTTAGGCCATGAAGAGGATGGCGATGTTATCATCAGTCATGGCAATAATACGATTCCACCTTTCCATGATTAGTGAGGTCCGTTTAATGCGGACCAGAAGTTCTGGGCTCCAGATGATTTGCAGAACCTTACAGACAGGCCACGAGGACCGTTTGCACTGCATCTCTCAGCACCAGCTGCGCGTGCTGTGCTGGGGTAGAAACGAGGCTCTGTCTCAGTTTAGAGAAGATGCTTCAGGAGTAAATAAGCCAACTGAGGTTAGAAACTAGAAACAGACAAGTACAGCACTATAAATATATACATTCATTCATTTACCCCTTTCTCATTCAGCAGTTTTATTGAGTATGACCTACTGTTGGGCACTATGCTACACATAAATCTGCAAGACGAAACAAAAAGTAGGCCAGCTTATATAAAAACTAAGCAATTACAAATATAATTTTACAGACAACACATATAAAAGAAACTTTTCTTTTTTCTGTGTAGATCATAAGCACTATTGTTTGCTTTCTCACCAAAAATGTTATAAAAATCATTTTCTCAATGGACATGGTTATTGAATAAATACATTTTTAAAAAACCTGAAATAATACTTTTGCCCTGATGCCATATGTCCATCAATTGCTATATTTTGCATCTATGTTAATTTTTTAAAATATGATATCAGGAAGTCGTACATCTCAGGTAAAAATCTGAAAATAGGTAAGAAAATATTTATTTTTATTTAAATTTATATACAGGTACACATGTGACATCGTATCCACGGTAAGATGATTTTCAGAGCCATCTGACAATGGAAAAGTAAACGTTCAGTGAAATTTTATGAAGCAATTTCTCTGTGAAAATAGTTCTCAGGAAGGAACTTGCCCCAATTACCATAGCAATAAAGCAGCAGAACACAAAAATCCCCAGTATCGTGGCTGTTATTACCTAGCTCTGTAACAGAAATCTCTCCCCTGTGGCGGTGAGCAGGTGGGCAGGGGCTGTCTCCTTTCAATGGAGTTAAAGATTGGTCAGAAGCTCAAAAGCCAATTGAAAATGTTTCCAATGTCCAGTCAAGAGGGCAGAGTAGGTATACAGAGCACTCACATCCTCCCACAACCACATCAAACTTGCAACTAAACTACAGAACAAACATCATTTAGAACCACCTAAAACCAGCTGAATAGAAGTCTTACAACTAAGGACACAGGAAGAAGCCACACTGAGACTGGTAGGCGGGGTGAGGACGCAGAATGAGCTGGCCCCACATCCACATGTGGCAGATAAAAGTCGGGAAGACGACCTCACTGCCGAGGTTCCCCCGGAGGAGTCGGGCGCCTCAGCCCAGGGTTCCAGTGCCGGGAAGAAAAGTCCCCGTAACTTCCGGCTGTGAAAACCAGCAGGGACTGTGGCTGAGTGAGATGAAGGGCTTCTGGAGTTCCAGGTGGTCCTCATTATTCCATATTTTGCCATGGATAATGTATATTTCTTGCCCAAATTTTGAGGGAAAAATAAGGTTGTACATTATATGAGGGTAGTACCCGAAATACAGAGTATCTGTTCTTGTGTTTTATAATTATTTGTTATGTAAAACTTCTCATACCATAATATGTTCAAAAATAAATGCTAACATTCCTTTATAACACAAAAAACAAGTATCTAAATATAAATAAATATTTGAATTAAAAAATTAAAATGAAATTTTTTCTGTAAGTTTGGGTCAAAAGCATGGGTGTGCGTTATACCCAACAGAATATGGTGTTTTTCTTAAATATTTTTATTTTCTTGCTTCAAGAGAGAAGGGAACGGAGGGATAAAGAGAGGGAGAGAAACACTGGTATGAGAGAGAACATCAGTCAGTTGCCTCTTGTACATGCCCCAAACCTGCAACCCAGGCATGTGCCCTGATTGGGAATCGCACCTGCAACCTTTTGGTTTGCAGGACAATGCCCAACCAACTAAGCCACACTGACCAGGGCCCCAGGTGTTCCTCTCAAAGGGACCATGTGGACTTATTTGGACTAACATGCTCTGAGCTCCAGCCCTGGGGCAGGGGCTCAAAAGGTGCCAGGAACACGTAGAGAGGAACTGAATTATATGGCTTTGGTGTGAGCGCTGGGAGGGGCAGATTTTCCCAGAAAGAAATGCTGGCAGCGACCATTGTTTTTTGGCAAGGCCTCCCCTTGAAGACACAGGTGGGCACCATATCTGAGTCTGCAACAACCTGGAACACTGTTCACCTCACCTTCATGATTTCCTGCGACCATGCCCCACACAACTTGTGGGCTCACCCTAGCTGCTTCCAGTGGTTTTCCCATACGAAAGTCCTACCTTGGTTGATGCCGCAGACTTTCCTCAAATCTCCCAAGTGTTCAAAAACTCCAAGCAATAGCCTCTGACCTCAGCATGCCCATACCTTTTTCTCAGTGGTCCTAGTACCAACACTAGCAACAGGTGGACTCAGTTCACAGCTTGGCCTCTCTCAGGTACCTCCAAGCCCAGCACCAGTAGTAGCCATCTGTAGATCACTTTTTAGCTCATGCCAGGTGGCCATGGGCAGGGCGCAGGTGGTGGCTGACCTTGGCCTATGCCTCCTGGGATGCTCCAGAACCCAGCGGATATCTTCAGACCATACTGGAACACCACTCAACCACCTACGCTATTGGACTCTTTAAGCACCAGAGCCTTGCTGAAGCAAGTCCTGCCTCATGGGCTTAGCCCACACGTAGCAGCTCTTTCTCCAGTCTTCATGGCCAATTGGCCTGGGGGTAAATCCCTCCCATTGATGTGCCAACAGCAATCCAGCAATCGAAGCTCAACTATAAAAGGAGGGTATACAATCCACAGAGGAGGTACATCTGTAATGCCCAGCTTGGATAACAAAAAGGTTGAGACACTGGGCCCTACAAGACACCTACTACAGAGGGCCACACTACCAAGACTGGGAGATGTAGCAGTTTCACTAATATATAGAAACAAACACAAGGAGACAGCCAAAATGTGGAGACAAAAAAAACATGTTTCAAATGAAGGAACAGAACAAAACCCCAGAATAAGAACTAAAAAACAAACAAACCCAGAGACAAGAAATCTACTAGATGCAGAGTTGAAAACACAGGTTATAAGGATGCTCAATGAACTTAGGGGAAGAGTAGATGAACTAAGGAGAACTTCAACAAAGACAAGGAGACATAAAAATGTCTCACTAGCCTTTTTCATAAAAAATATGAAAAAGAACTAGTCAGAAGTGAAGAATACATACAGAGAATCAACAGTAGAGTAGATTAAGAAGAGAATCAAATCATTTATTGAAAGATAAGGTAGCAGAAAATGCCCAATCAGAACAGCATAAAGAAAAGAAATTTTAAAGTGAGGATTGTTTAAGGTGCTTCTGGGATAATATCAAATGTACCAATATTCACATCATGGGGATGCCAGAAGGAAAAGAGAGAGAAAGAAATTGAAATATATTTGGAAAAAAATAATCGTGCAAAACTTCCTTAACCTGGTGAATAAAATAGACATACAAATTTAGAAAATGCAAAGAGTCTCGAGATGAACCCAAAGAGGCCCACACCAAGACACATCATAATTAAACCACTAAAGATTAAAGACAAAGAGAGAATCTTAAAAGCAGCAAGATGAAAGGAGTTAGATACCTACAAGGAAGTCCCGATCATACTTTCAGCTGATTTTTCAACAGACACATTTCAGAGGGCATTGGCATAAAATATTCAAAGTGGTGAAAAGTAAGGACCTACAACCAAGATTACCCAATAAAGCTATTATTTAGACTCAAAGGAGAGATAAAGAAGCTTCCCAGATAATAAAAGGCTAAAGTAGTTCATCACTACCAAAACAAGTATTATGGGAAATATTACAGGGTCTCGTTGGAGGAGGAGGAGAAGAAAGAGGGAGAAAGAGGAGGAGAAGAAGACATAAAAATATGAATAATAAAAATGGCAATAAGCACATATCTATCAAAATTACTTTAAATGCAAATGGGTTAAATGACCAAATCAAAACACATACGGTGGCTGAATGGATAACAAAACAAGACCCTTCCATATGCTGTCTTCAAGGGACTCATTTCAGATCACAAGACACACACAGACTAAAAGTAAAGAGACTGACAAGATATTTTAACAAAAAAGGCAGGGGTAGCAATACTTGTACCAGACAAAATAGTCTTTGAAACAAAGACAATGAAAGACCCAGCAATTCTACTTCTGGGTATTTATCCAAAGAAACCCAAAATGCTAAATTAAAGACACATGTATCCATATGCTTATTGCAGCATTATTTGCAACAGCCAAGATATGAACAAAACCTAAATGTTCATCAATGGATGAATGGATAAAGAAGTGCATATATACACAGAATGTTACTCAGCCATAAGAAAGAGTGAAATCTTGTCACCTACAACAACATGGATGGATCTAGAGGGTATTGTGTGAAGTGAAATAAGCCACACAGAAAAAGACAAATACTATATGATGTCACTTATCTGTGGAATCTAAAAACCAAAATGAATGAACGGGCAGAAGAGAAACAGACTCAGACACAGAGAACATTTTGACAATTGCAGATGGGAAGGAGTTGGGGTGTGGGTGAAAAAAGGGAAAGTATTAAGAAGTACAAATTGGCCCTGGCTGGTGTAGCTCAGTGGACTGAGCACGGGCGATGAATGAAAGGGTCGCCAGTTTGATTCCCAGTCAGAGCACATGCCTGGGTTGTGAGCCAGGCCCCCAGTATGGGGTGTGCAAGAGGCAACCACACATTGATGTTTCTCTCCCTCCCTCTCTTTCTCCCCTTTCCCCACTCTCTAAAATTAAATAAATAAAATCTTTAAAAAAAAAAGAAGTACAAACTGGTAGTTATAGAATAATCATGGGATGTAAAGTAAAGCATAGGGAATATAGTCAATAATACTGTAATAAATATTTATGTTGTCAGATGGGCACTGGATATATTAGGGTGATCACTTTGTAAGTCATATAAATGTCTAATCACTATGCTGTATGACTAAAACTAGTATAATATTGTATATCAACTGTAATTAAAAAATAAAAAAAAATATTTTAAAAAAGCATTCCTATTGATTCAAATCAAGAAGCTAGGGTAGGAATGCAGGTGTACTCAGTGTTCTCAAAGTTTAAAAATACAAAATAAATAGCAATATCAAAATTCTATGGATTTGAGTATCTGAAACATTAGATGTCAAAGAAGAAATATTCATTTGTTTCATATAATTAATTGTGACTGAAAGTGGCACAATTAGTAAATCTCTAATAATATGTACATTTGCTTGAAAAATTGGTAAACAAAACATACCCTTAAAAAAATAAAAGTACTGTCAAGAATACACTTTCCTAGGACATAGAGAAGCCTGAAAAACTTCTCAAAATGTTTGCTGCGGGGTAAAGAGAACATAAGAAAGGCAGCAAATATACAGATTCTTCCAGCTGTTAAAACTCGATGACACTGATAAGCCTAAATTTGGAAAGAAATGCCTTCTTGATTGAGTCATTGATGCCATTCCTATGATCACATATAATTAGGAAAAAGGTTTGTAATAACCCGGGGTTCATAATCCCTAGGCTATCCATCAGTGGGCTCTCAGGGGTCTGTGAAACCTCTCCCCGCCAACACTAGGATAGTGTGTGATGGATATGCATCGTATCAGCCGGGCTAAGTTAGAACTGTATTTTCCAGCATTTCCTTCTCTGTCAATTTACAGGACAGTGTGGGCATCAGGAGACATGTTGTGCAAGATTGGAAAAGTGAAAGGGGAGCTGGATGCTTCTGGGTTTTTTTAATGCTGAAAAGGTGGGTATAGGACCCCAAGCACGGTTGGAACGCAAGCATGTTGTTACTTGCAGGCCCACCTTGTTGGCCGGGGCAGCATCTGGGCCCCAGCCAGCTTCTCCCGCCACCCCATTCGCTCCCCTGACTCCTGGGCCAGATGCCTAGTTAGTTCCGTGATGGAAGGCACCAGCTTCTCCTTCGTCCAGTTTGTCTCTTCTTGCTGTGCTTCCCATCCATCTTCTTTCCCAGCTGCTGTGGACTTCAGGTGCCAGCATCAGACAGAAACTTGACATCCTTACTTAGGCCTCTTAACCAAGTGCCACAGTACTGCAAGGTCAAATCCTCATAATGAACTATCTACAGTATATGTCTATTTTTTCCTAAACACATATATAATATACATTTGGTTGTGCTTAAATCCTAACTGATACATTATATGACAAGGCATAATTTTTAAAAAGCTGTAAGTGTTCCTCCATACAGACACAGAGTGAGCATGGGAAAGATTTGTTTACCTTTTGAATGAGGGAACCAGCAAGGTCTCTAAGATTAATTCAAAGAAAAGTATAAGAAATTACTGTCGGTAAAAGAAAGAAATCTGGACTAGAGTTGGCTAAATTAGATTCCATACTGCTTAGTATTTAGCATGACAATCAGAACATGACCTCTGGGATTATCTTCTCTTTGGGAGAGAAATAATTTGCACCTCAGCTGGACAAAAATCGTTTGCATCTTACCAGTTTTCTGCAGGTTAAGATGTAACTTACAGCGGTTAGTCCCTAATCAGTAATGAAGAGTAAATCAGGCAAAGCGCCAGCCTTCTCAGACGGCTCTGCCAAACTTTAAAACGGGAGAGTTGTCCTTTTGATTATTTCCACCTTGTGGACAAAATATTTTGTCAGGTTTATACGCATTTTTCTGCAGAGAACAGCTATTGTCTACATCAAAAAGATTTATAATTTTTTTTACAAAAAGAGTGTAAGAAGCCCTGAGCTAAAAAAGCAAAATATAACTGATCTTATTCAAATTGTGTAATAGTTGTAAAAATAAGAAAAATCTGTTTCATTGTAGAAGCTCTTACTTAGTCGAATTTTCTCCTTCCATTGCTAATAATTCCCTAAAAAAATCAAATGCTCATATTTCCCATATGTTACAGGCAACCATAAGATCTGTTCTCATGTTACTACTTTAAACTACTGTGTTATCTCTTTATTTACTTAAACAGTGGGCACCACTCAAGGAGGGCTTACTATGCACAGTTACATAGTTTGTCTTACTGAAACCTCATAACAAGCCTGGAGGCAGATGTGGCTGGCTGCTGGCTGAAAGGAGGAAGAGAGCTAAGTTGCCCACAGCCACACAACAGACATTTGAACTCAAGTCTCTCACTTTGGAAACCACATATTTAACTACCACTACGTCCTAGCTTCTTCTGGAGAACACTAGAAAGATAAATATGTGTATCACATAGTCACCGCTTACCTCCTTCGTAAACAATGTATAATATGAGCAGACTGCTTTGCTGTCAGGGGTCAGGAGCCTGATTCACAGGGGCACTCAGTGCACGTTAGTTCTCTCAGAATCCCTCCACCCGCCACCAGTCCCTTACAGAAAGGGGTTCCCAGGGTTCTGTTCACCTCTCTTCTCTGGGCAATGTCACAACTGTAAATATGATAGTTACAGAAATGATCCAAAATCTACTTCCTGAAACCCAAATTCACTTCCAAATCTCACACCCTGATTTCCAACTTGAGTTGCTCCATAGGCTGTTTCTCTAGCTCTTCAAACTGAGTTCCACATAAAACACACCTTCTATTTCCTCTCATTCCTCCCCCTAAAAGATACCCTAATGCAGCAGCCCCCATCCTTCTTGGTACTAGGGACTGATTTAGTGGAAGACAGTTTTTCCACATACCTGTGGGATGTTTTCAGAATGGTTGAAGTGCGTTACACTTATGGTGCACTCTATTTCTATTATTATCGTATTGTCATATACAACGGAATAATTATACAACTCACCATAATGCAGAATTGCAGGAACCAGTGATGTTTGTTTTTATCCACTATGGCTAGGGTTAGCACGTGGGCTTCCCAAGACTGACTGAGACAAGTGTGCAGTGCGGGAAAGAGGTGCAGACTAAGTGGTAAGTAAAGTAATGGGCGGGCCATGCACAGACTAAAACAAGTGTCGGATTCTGACTTAAAGCCTGCCACCAGATGCAGCTTCATTGTCACTTGACACTCACTGATATGGCTTTAATATGAGTCTGTGAGCATTTGACTGATAATGGTCTCTGTGCAGTCAAGCGTCCCTGCTAACAATAATCTGTAATTGCAGTCGCTCCCCAGCACTAGCATCATCACATCATCTCAGATGATCAGGCATCGGATCATCACAAGGAGCACACACCCTAGATCCCTCGCATGCACAGTTCACAGCAGGGTTTGTGCTCCTGTGAGAGTCTCAAGCCACTGCTGATCTGACGGGAGGCGGAGCTCAGGAGGTAATGGGAGGATAGGGAATGGCTGTAAATACAGATGAAGCTCACCTCCTGCTGTGTGGCCTGGTTCCTAACAGAACAAGGACTGCTGTCTTGGGGACCTCTGCTCTAGTGAATGTGTCCCCTGGTGTTGGTGAGGTCACCATGACGCATGTCCAGCCACGGTGCAGGGATCCAGAAGAGCGTTAGGGCATACTTTCTTGAAACATTAATCGTACTCAGTGCTAAGTAAAGCATAACATTATTCCTCCCCCTAGACATTCATAGAGCTTACTCCCTCACCTCTTTGAAATTTTGATAAAATGTTACCTTTTCAATGGGCCTGCCTGACCATGTTGCCCAACACAAACCCTTTTGCTTTCGTGGTCTCCCTTACCCACATCTACTCTTTTTTCTCCAGCACATAACATCTACTAACACTCTATGAATGTTACTTATTTATCATATTTATTGTTATTGTTAATCTTGCCTCACAAGAATGTCAGCTCTGTGAGGCAAAGATTTTGTTTGTTTTGTTTACCAAATTATCACCAGAGGACCTGGAGTAAATCACACAGTTGGCACTCTATAAATATTTATTTTACAAATGAATGGGTATGTGAATGGATTTTAAAGCAAGACAAACATAGCTATGTTAAGGCATGAACTATAACACTTGTAAGAATTGAGATGTAATGCATCAATTAAAATATTTAAGTTTTTTCTGTAACTTGGTATATGTTTTCTACTCACACAAAAATTTTAGAGAAAAACTTTTATCACTACAGAAATGGAGATCAGTATCATTTGCTTTAAGTAGAGGGAAATCCTATAAAATTATGTAATTATTAACATAAATATTACACATGTACCACTTAAAATCTGCTTTCCAGTGGGAGTACATACTGTTCCATACTTTAGGAAATATGAATCAAAGAAATTTAAGAAGCTACTAGATGAGAGATGACGAACTCCTAAGCCCAGAAGGGATTGTGGAAACCAGCTCACTGTAGAAATGCAGAAATGGAAGTTGAGAGAGGATTAAATGACTTTTCCCAGCTACGTAATGAGGAAGAGGGACCTCCCCATGACCTCTGTTCGCCTGACTACGACTGTGTCATGTCATTTGCAGTTAAGCAAATCCTCTCCAGCATTTACCTGCCTCTGAGCTTCTGTTTACGTTGAGCACTTCCTTTGCTCTTCTGGCCCCTCCCCCCCTACAGACTACACCCATCCTGCATCTCACCTTCTCCAAAAATGCTTTATATGTATTTCTCTTGCAGCATTTATTTATCCTCTTTTTGGATCACACTGCTGTCCTCTTGTGCTTGTTTTATAGTTCCTACTTTTCTTGGGCTTCAGTACGGAGCCTGAGCACAACAGCATCCTTATTTTTATACTTTCCCTTCATGACAGCGAGTGTGATACCTCTGTAAGAGTTTGTGCTTAGTTGAGATTTTTTCAGTGAACTATAATGAATCTTAGGACTATGCGGGAACAAAGCAAGGGGAAATGTGCTGCTGGTGGTCTTTCTGCGTTATGCAGCCCATCTGTTCACTATTACCGATCTCCACCTGCCGTCATCGCTGGCACAAAACTCCATCTGCTACTTCCTCGTCTTGTCCAAGCCTGACCTGGCACCAGATCTGTCAGACTCCACCTCAGACTTGCCTAGTCAGCAGGACTTTTCCTTCATGATTTTTACGAATCACTGAAGGTTTATTTTATTTTATTTGTCTCTTGAAAGTATCTAAGATGTGAACAAGGTAACCAATACTTAATTCAGGCTAATCTATCAAAGCTATTTGCAAAAAAAGTACTAAGCAGGTACTTTTGGTGTGGAGCCGAAGCAGCAGTTACAGATGACCTTGGGAAATCAATTAACCTTCCTGGTTCTGAGTGTTATCTCAGGATGAGAGAATTTTGTACAGTGTCTGTAAGGTCCCTTCTGAATGTAACACCTCTGAAAGCACATATTTATTCTTCGAGACAGTCTTAATTTCACCTCAATTCCATTTCCTTCCTGGATCTTTCCTGATCTCTATCCATATATAAATAAATCCCTTTTTTTTGACTCCTACAGTGCTTAATTCTTAACCCTGTTAGGGAAACACCTTAACTTGAACTGTAGTCAAGTTACCTGTGTTGCCTGAGTCAGCCTTACTCCATTACACTGACCCTCGTTTAAGTTGTAGTTTCTAGAATGTGCTAATAGAGTCTTTGTAACTCCCCCAAATACCTAGCAAAGTGGGTTATAGATAATAGTCGCAGAATATGCTGAATAAATATTTACTGACTGAGTAAGTTAATGAATGAACTTAAAAAGTATAATATCATGATTATTATGCACTAAAATAAAAATGAAAAATGCTATTGAACTGATTAGATAGTCAAAGAAATTTAAGCTAGCATTATGAATTTTGGTCACTATGGAGAGCAACTCCAGAAAATAAAGATTTAAACAAAATAGCAGCATATGGTGTGTTTAATATGCACATATAGAAGGAAAGGCCATGCCACAATGTGACATGATTCTAGAGATGGAGGCCAGGCTTCCGTTCTGGAAGAACGGAACAGCTCTTCCGTTCTGGAAGAGCGGCCAGAACAGAACAGTCATGTACCTGTTCCAGCTTTATCATCTGTAACATGAAGGTATCTACTTCACAGAGCTACTATGAGAAACGAGTGCCTGGCACATACTATGTGCTCAATAAATGTTTGCTGTCCTTTTGCAACCATTACTGACATAGTTCAATGTGTCTGTTTGTTAGTACACAATGTGGGAGTGATAATGAGAGAGATTTCTTAGCTCTTAGAGCATCAAATATGTCCTACTTATATCATCACATCAGAACAAAAATTCCTTAACTTAAAAATAGCTAAAAGTACTGAGATATTTTTAAAGTGACCTGGATTTTTACTCATCCCAAGCGACTTTATTTTTTTCTGTTTGAGAATCCTGCAATATTTGCTTGTTAAAAAATGGGCATAACCTGAGCTGCACCCTGAGTTTATCTTAATAAATGCACATCAGGCAGAAAATTAATGAGTATGGATATTTGCCCTTAATGCTCCAGAAAAAAAAATTATGCCATATTCTTATTTCATAAATATCTTCCTTTTGGAGACAATCTACTGATTTCTCCAAATCTGCCATTTAATCTTAATTCTGAGGTTGAACTTGATGCAAAGGCACAGATCAGGGTGTGTCTTCAGGCTCTACTGCTTCCTAGTGATATGAGACTGAACATGTTATTTCTTCTTTCTAAATCTCAGCTTCTGTATCTGTGATACAAGAATAACAACCTCTTCCTCCCTCAAAAGGTTACTGCCCTGGGCAGGTGGCTCAGTTGGTAGGAGCATCATTCCATGCACCAAAAAGATGGCAAGTTCTACAATATTCCCAAGTCATGGCACATACGTAGATTGTGGGTTCGATCCCCAGTTAGGCCCTCTCTGATAGGCAACTGATAGATGTTTCTTTCTCGCACTGATGTTCCTCTCTCTCTCTCTTCCCTCTCCCTTTCTCTCTCTCTAAAATGATAAACATATCTTTGGGTGAGGATTGAAAGAAGAGCTTGTAAGGATTAAATAAGGTCACATAGAAGGCACTGAACATAGTGTGTGGTAGAGAGTAAGTGATTGATACACTGATGGTATTATTATTTCTGATTAAATACATGTGCAGTTATATCAACAAAATGGTAAATTTTAAGTCCATTTAGGCATACTGCATTCACAGAGAGCTTCCAGGTTTCTACAATATCAATTGATTGAACAATAAAATTTTTATATGAAAGACAAAATTTTGCTTGAGTGGTTAGTCCTTTCAACAACTCTTTGCATGTCCTGGCATGACAACATCACCACAGCAAGGCTCACTATCATCTGTCTTGTTGCTGAAAGACTGACGGCCCACGGAAGTTTGCCTTAAATGTAGGTGGTTATACTTTCTGGTAATGGGCAGAAGATGGTGGTGCTATAGCAAGGATATGGGAGGGTTTGGGAAGCAGTAGGGTCTCCGACATTAGGCCCCACAGAAGGACGATCAGCCCTGAATAGCATCTACAGCTGAGGGGCTGATTCGAGGTCAGCATATGCTTTTCTATCCTATATATGCATCCCCAGCTCTCCTTTTCCAACTTATCACTTCACTGGTCACTGTAAGATCACGTCTAGGAAAGCTTATTAAAAATTCAACAACACATCAAAATTCAGTGAGACTACAAGTGCCTCTTCAGGCAACTTAAAGTATAAGAAATATCTTTTGAAAGACTAGAGAATTAAAACCCAAGCAGTTTGAGACAAAACATTTTTATAATACCTTTTTATAGATAAGGTGGTGACTTAGGACTGTGAAGTGTCAAAGTAAAAATCTGTCCCGGATTTAGAAATGAACAGAGAAACGGTGTCTAATGTTTGTGACCCTCTGAGCTCGGCTCTGATTTACAGTAGTCCCACTGACAGCTCACTGAGCCATGTGCACCATTTTTTACTTGCACCCAGAAGTCATACCCAGAAGACCCTGAGTTGTTTTAAAATGTCATGCTTTCAGTTTCCTTTCTCCTAAGACATAGCAGATCTATAATTTCTTCAGGTATTTTTTATAAATGGTTCCCATGCACAGGGAAGACTTTCTGAGGTCAAGGTTATCATAAACTTCTATTATGAGACAACTCATTACCTATAAGCAACCCTGGTCACCAGGTCTGTGCATATAGAATTGTCATTAAAGAAAAATGAAATAGCTCAAAAAGATGGAACAAGACATTTTTCTGGCTCTCTAAATTAAAGGTACTGGAGTGTAACTGCATCTCATCCATCTCAGGTCACTAAGTCAGGAGAAGCTGAGGAGCACTAACAGCCTTGCTACTTAAAATGCTATAACCATCATTTCTCTCTCTCTCTCTCTCTTCTTCTCCCTCCCCTTGTCCCTCCCTCTATTTCCCTCCGTCTTCCTCCATCCCTTATGTGAAAACTGTCTATTATCCAAAGGACAAAAGCAAACTTCTTTGAGGAAAAATAATAAAACTCTTTTTTTCCTACCTGTGATTCTTAGACAGTTGAGAAAGCTATTGTGCAGTCCTTGTACCACAGTATATCACTGAGCAGTGTTAGCACTCTGATAGGTTTTTCTTCAAGCAGTTGCTTCCATTATAAAAATCAGCTAGACTGGATAATTATATCTTCTCTACTGAGAACTATTTCTAACCATCATTATATGAGAATGTATAATAGTGGGTAGAGTTGAAATTGTGTTTATAAGCTGAATTTATTATAGGATTCTAGGAATTTAGGATCCAAGGAACAGCCCGGAAGAACCCTTTGTAGAAAGGACAGAAGGTCTGGAGGTGAAGCTCATTCTAAGGTCTAGACGGTGACATCTATGAAACTGGGCCAGTGTGTCAGGTTGAAAATGACCCTGGGACGAGATGGTTTGGGATATGCAGGTTGCTGTTTTCCTGGCACCCGCTGACCCGCTTCCTGACAGCAGCCACCTGAGTCTGCAACGTGAACGGGGCTCCCTCTGCTATTTTCCTGCAGAACATTTGTAGTCTCCTTCCTAGTAAAACTGGGTCTTTGTCGGTGTGTTTACCAGCTTCATGCCTTTTTCTATTAGACCAGAGGTCCCACGAGCCCAGGGGTCACATCTGCTTTTTCCCCCCACTGTCTCTCTAATTCCTAGTCCATATGCTTATTGAATGAATAAATACTAGGATAAAGGGGAGCTTTGATAAGGAGATATTTTAAAAAACCCAAAACACCAAGTGCATTGAGAGCAAAATTCAACATTTCCATTAGTTTCAATTACATTCAAGGGGCAAGGCACACTTATCACTGATATCTGAATACCAGGCATCAGGAACTTTCTCCTGGACATTTGGATCCCACCACCAGCAGCAAAGATGCTGTCAGTGGGAAAAGGAAGGGGAGAGGACATAGCCACACTTCTGCTTTTAGTTGCAATATGAGAAAACAATCGAGGAGAGAAAACAGCTTGGTGCCTTGGAGAGAAAAATGGCCAAGAAAATTATTTTTAGAATTCATATAAGACACCCCAGGAACCTCACCCCTAGAGACAAGGTCAAAATTTACATTTACAAGTTTCTTTTGAGATTTCACAATCACACTTAAAAAACATTAACTAATAGATTGATTGCTAAGAGAGAAAGCAGTTTATAAATGGGCATGTATAATTTAATGCTTCTATGTGTATGCACATGTTGGAAAGAACAGGCAAATTATTTACAATGTCTTCATAGTAGTTATTTTGAGAAGTCAGATTATAAGTGATTCCATCTATCTTTGTCTACTGTATTTCTTTACGTAAAAGAAAGCTTTTTAAATTTTTATTTTAATAGCCCTGGCTGGTGTTGCTCAGTGGATTGAGTGTGGGCCTGCGAATCAAAGGATCTCGGTTCGATTCCCAGTCAGGGCACATGCCTGGGTTGCAGGCCAGTTCCCATCAGGGGACACAGGAGAGGCAACCATACATTGACATTTCTCTCCCTCTCTCCCTCCCTTCCCCTCTAAAGATAAATAAATAAAATCTTTAAAAAATTACTTTAATAAACAAAACATCATTCTGTAATCATAATGAATCTTTAACACACTTTATGTTCATTGCAATACACAGGAAAACATAATTCTTGTCCAGTGTGGGGCAGTTATCACTGCGTACCACACTCAGACGTGCTGCCCTGTGAGTTCAGCAGTGCTGTGTGGGGCTCATCTGTATTTCTAATTTTCCCCTATTGAACAAAGAATCCTATGCTTATAAATATTTTAAGACTTTTAAAGGTGAACTTTGTTTGAAATCGCATAAGGAAAACGTATTATGATGATTTCAGTGTGCTAACTTGAGGAATGAAAAAAAAAGGAAAAGAGGGCAGGGCTACTTATAAAAGCAGGACTGTGATGGGTAAGCAAGATGACGTGATAGGACAGTTCCTGCTTCTTACATAGATTTTTTCTGCAGGTGAGCACCTCCGTTCTTCGCTCATCTACTATTCCTATGTAAGGAGGGGGAAAAGGCTTTCTGGGGGGGAAAGATTGAATATGATACATGGAAAGTGGATAATGAATAATAATATGCAGCTTTCTATCTAGAGTAAATAGAAACAGCCCCATTAAAAACACCACCTTCCCTTGGGCCATGAGGGACATGACCCACAGTCACCTGTTCCTCGTGGCTAACAGCAGCCCCTTGGCCTGGAATATGCTCCCTCCAGTTTTCCTCCTTCCTTCTCATTTGCCCAAAAAGGCGTCGACATCTGCCAGCTTTCAATTAGCTATGCCCTGAGGAATCTGTGGCCATCAAAAGGGATAACAACTTGAAGTGTTGAGAAATAAAGAAAACTACTCAACAGCTGTTATTAACACAAGAAAAGCCAAAGATTGACTGCCTCTCCCCACCCCACCTCCAGTTTTTGCATCCATCAAGTTGTCTTAGCTTCAGTGGCCTGATTTAACAAAAACAACAGCAGCAGCAACAAACAGGATTCGCCAACTGGATGAAACACATAATCCTTCTCGAGAGCCCATTCTTTACTGTGCTAGACCCTGGACGAGGGGGGAATAATTTAGGGTATGTGACGGCAAAGCCTCAGGCCTTTTTAAATGCAAACTGGTGAGTCATGGAAAGAAATGCAGTTGGCTTGACTGGAAGCACAGTGGTTTCCACATCGGGATGCACTCAGTTTCTCTCCATGCCCTATGGCCTTATTCAGAGCATTTTCTCGGCCCACAAAGTGACTGAGAGTGTGGATGAGAGTGTGCATGAGAGTGTGGCATCTGTTGATAATTTGCTTAGTACTATCTACTCCTAGTAATAGCTGAATATCTTTTTTAAAAAAGCTGTCAGTGGCTATGGAGAAGAAAATGGGAACAATTCAAAAGTATGCAGAAATGGTGAGGAGCATAAAGACCACGCCTAATAAGCATGCAAAAGGGGGACTTGGGGGAGACTTTGTAACAATGACTAAATCGCTCCTCTCCTATGAATCCTTTACAGCCTAAGAATCTCCCCAAACTCCTTCCCCTGCCCTCCACAACCACCCAGACAGACACAACTGTCCATCTCAGTTTGGAAAGTCCCACAGCACGTGAGTCTTGCAACAGAAACGCCGCCGTGAAGATTAAAACGCAGTATTAGAGCAAGATGTGCTCTTGCTCTGACTCCAGGTCCAACGACAACGAACCAAGCTCCTCCTTTAGGGAACATGTCTCATTCATCTGGGTATTCACCACTCTAGCTCAGTTTCTGGTATTTTAATAAACAACTATGAGTGATTATAATTGAAAGAGAGCTTACATAATTTTTACTGTCACGTGGTTGATTGATGTCAGAACTAAGACAAGAACCCACATCCCTAATTCTTTCACACATAATTTCACAAATGCTTAATTGTCTCCCTGAAGTGTAATTCTAATCATGCGCAGAAGACAAACAAAACTTTAATGGCTCCCTATCACCTGGGGAACTCTGGACTCCCCTTCAAACCTGCTCATTCAGTAGTTTCCATCTCTTCCCAATTACATGAGTCAACACTCAGGAGTCCTTCTGGATTCCTCTCCTTCCCCTGTATTATTCATGATCACACCCTATCAGATCTGCTTTCAAAATGCACCCCAAACTTGTCTGCCCCACTCTTCTTCCTCCGTTACCTTCCGAGTCCAAGGCCCAGCCCACCACTCAACTATTGAAGTAGTCTTCTTGTCAATGACTTAACTCTTCTCCCAGTTTCTAGCCTTGCTCATCTCTGATCTATTTGCCACATAAAAGACCAATGGAATGGACTTTTCAAAAACAGCCAGTCAGACCTCAAAACATCCCTGATTAAAACATCCCTGATTAAAACATTCCATTACTGGCCCTGGCTGGGTGGCTCAGTTGGTTAGAGTATTGTCTCCATACACCAAGGTTGCAGGTCTGATCCCGAGTCAGGACACATATAAGAATCAACCAATAAATGCATAAATAAGTGGAACAACAAATTAATTTCTTTCTGTCTTTCCCAAATCAATCAAGTAAAAAAATTTTAATTCCATTACCTTTCATTGCACTTGGGGAAATACACAAACTCCTAAACATGACCTATAAACAGCACCACCCTAAACAGGGTGCTCTATAAACTGGCCCTCTTCACCTCACTCGACCTCACCATCCCCTACTGCTCTTCTTTCTTGATGACCATATTGCAGATATTCCAGCCATGGAACTGATCCCCACCTTAGGGCCTTTTCCTCTCCTTGGGCAATTCTTCACCGAGAACTTCTCATGGACACTTCCCTTTGTCATCTGTCTCAGCCTTAATGTTACCTCTTAGAGGGGTCTTCACTGACCACCTGGAAATAGCCCATCCATGTCGCCATCTCTATCACTGTCCACTGTATTCTTTGTTGCACTTACCACCTCCTGACAGTCTTCTGATATTTTTCTCCTTACCACCTGAAGTAAAACAAAAGAACGAGTCCTTCTCCATCTTATTTACACTGAATTGCACTGCATGAATCAGCTCCCAACACACTGTGGATGTGCAATAAATATTCATTGAGTAAATAAACAAATGACGCCCAAATAACTTCACAGACTATGCAGAGCCCTTCTGTTAAGATATCAAGTTATTTTTCTGGCTACTGCTCTCTTTTTACAACCCTGTGTTTCTGGCCAAATTCAGCATTTTGTTGCCTCTGCTCATTCAGTATTTCCCTGAACTGTTAAATGATGGATGGGCGTTCAGAACAAAACCGGGACAACCCCAGCTAAACGTGTGACGCTGGCTACATCCCTCTGCTTAAATTTCTCTTTTGCCCACCATTCAGTGTCATCACCTTTTCTGGGACTCTGCAGATTTATACATCCCTTAGTATGTGGGCTACAGACAGCCAGGTGGGTTGGGCCCAATTTAATCTGCATTTCACTTAGGCTGGCTAAGTGCAGCAGAATGATCTGGATAGTTAATACCAGAGGTTTCTGCCCATGCAACAAAAAGTTTTTAAAGGAAAATTCAGTTTTCTACTTAATCAAATTGTATTATTATCACTACTTGACATGCCTTGGGGATAGATGTTTTCACTGGCAAAGATGTTTACACTTAGTCCTTGAGCCTGTACTACATGTTCCCGGGACCATTTGCTGTTTGGATGTTAATCTTATTGGAACCTCAAGACAGTGTCTCTTGCAGAGCAGCCTGGCAAGACACAGCCCCCACTTCACGTGGGAAGATAGAATTGCACAGTGGGTAGATATTTCTCTGTTATCAACAGATAATCCAAGACAGTGTCAACCTCATTTTGCTTTTGCTCTCATATAGTATAAGGCAGCTATGTAGCTTTATAAAAAACCTTAAGTGTGTAATCTTTAGTTTTAAATTCTCATTTAGTTTATTACCTTTGTTTACCCTTTGCCTCATTTTTCATATATGTGTGTATATACATAGATATATATATAATCATATCTAGCACATAGAACAGTGTCAGGCACATCATAGACACTTAAAAAGATTTGTTGAATAAGTTTATTTTCAAAATATTGTGGGAGAAATATTTCTGCATCATGGAAGAACTTCTTAGAAGTTCAAAAATTTGAAGCATTTACCTCTGAAATGCTAAGTGTATATATAGAGGCCTTCAAATATCCAAAGAACTTTCCTATCGAATTCACTCGTAATGTTCTGGTTTGGACTTATTTTGAAAAAAACTGCTACTCTTGAAAAGACACAGAGTGTACAACAACCCCTTTTACTGCTTCAAACATAATGAAGCTGCATCTCTCCATCCTTATGGATGTGATGCCGGCTTCCATCTGAATCTGGGTGAGTCTGTCCTTTGTTAGATGTTTGTTTCCTTGGATGAGAAGTTCACCCCTCTCGAGGAAGGAGCACATCTTGATAATTCACTATAAGTTTCCCCCACTGCCACCCCCAGCAAAGACACCGTCCCTTTGAATTTGGTAAGGTCAATGACAAACATATTCAATTTGGGGGCAACTGCTGAAACAGAGAGGATTTGTAACAATCTGAGTAGCTCGTTTTTCAAAATGTATTTAGCAGATTTAGTTTTGAGTTGGTAAAAAGAGAAATACAGTGATCTTTAAAAATGTACCTGCTTGGGAAAAAAATTAACTTGATATAGGTTACAAAATCCATTGCAAACTCTAAGTACAGTGTCACTTATTATTGTCAAGATTTCAATATGTTTTTCTACACATTTTTGTTATACATCCAGGGCTTTAACTGAGACCATCTGGCAACACTCATGTCCTCTTCCTTCTTTCCATCGGTGCTGAACTGTGCTGCCTCCCACTTCCTGGGCCACTAGGCCCCCTAATATAAGATCTAGAGGCCTGGATGTGCTGCTGCTGCTGCCAGACGACACTGTGTCTTAACTGTTACCTTCAGTGCGGCGCCTGGAAGACGAACGAGGTGAGGAAAGTAGCAGCACAAAGTGATAACACGCAGGGAATTATTTTCTGGAGCCTCTCAAATCCACTAAGATAGATGAATGGGGTTAGAAGGCATTTTGCTTTTCAAAAACCCAAACCGTACGTGCGTGAAAAAGCCATGAGAGAAAAGCAGAATTCTGTGGTGTCTAGACGCCCTCCAAAAATAGCTATGATCTGCTGCTCCAGCTGAAATGTAATAGAATAAGGATGGAGGATACAAATTAACTTATTAAACTTTTCTGAGTTACTAAAAGTCATTTCAAAAAATTCTCCTGAAAACGTATCTACAGGCGCGCACAATCTTCAGCACAGATCGCTGGAAGGCGTTTCAGAGGTTAAGGACACCGGATGGCGGTGAGCTGCGGCGCTGTTCAGTACGGTCCTTAGGAAAGCAGCTAAGAGCTGAAGTAAATGGGCCCTGTGGTTAACAGATGTATATACAGTTCAGATGACTGTTGCCCTGTTTAAAACAAGAAGAAAAGGAAGGAAGTGACAATGGGGTAGCTTCTGTGATACGGAATCTCTTAAAGTAAATAGTGCCGATCATTTGATGTTCCACATGTGCGTTACTGGAACGACTTCTTAATGGGAAGGCAACACTTTGAGGAGTTACCAACAATGATAAAATCAATGGTAGCATCAACGGATTATTTCTTACACATTTTTTGAAGTCGTGAGACAACATGAAATGATTTTTTTAAATGAAAAAAATGGTTGACTGAGCCGAGTTTCACTGCGTGTGGAGGGTCAGCCTCCCACTCCCATCACATCTGAACATGGGGAAGAACGCGTTCAACAAGTTCGCGCTGATTTTTCAAAATGCGTGTCTTAGTCTTTCTCTCAGAACTCATAGATCATTGACATCCCAAATTCAAACGGACAGAGACAATCGAATAAAACCAATGAGAGCTGTGTCCTCTAGTCGCTGAAAGACTGGTGGGAAAGACGTGGTGTGTTCGTAAATACGTCCGCATCTGCGGGGCTGCCACATGGCTCGGGTAGGTCGTGCCGTCACAGCCTGCATGGTCCCCTGGACAGGGTGTCCAGAGGACAGGGAGAGGAATTTCTCCCATCCGGAAGGTCAGGAAAGGCGCGCTGATGCCAGGGTGATGCCGAGGGGAGTTCAGCTAGAGGAGACAGGCATCTGCGGACATCGGTGGCCCAGAACCTGCTGACTGACCTTGGTCCTGAGCGATGAGGTCAGTGTGCATTGCGCTGGCCTGACCTCTTCGTGGGACTCCTTTGCACACCTGCTGATTCCTTTTCCTCCTCTTCCCTTCTCACCCCCAGCCCCTTCTGCTCAGCTCATGCACTCACAGATCTGACCTTAGACTTTGCTGCCAGTTGCCCACCCTGCAGCCTTTCAGGGTGGGATAAGCTCTTCTCAGTGTGTTCCTCTGGAGCCCTAGACAGATCTGCTGCCATGTTTGTCCTGTGGATTTTGAACAGCGTCCTTATCTGGATCCCCAGCCACACGGTAGGCTCCCTCTGGTCACAGGCTTCCCTTAACTTGTTCTCAACTAGTTAACTCTCCAGTAATTAATACAGTAGGCAATGCCTCCTATGTGCTCAGTAAACACATTTTATATTGCTTACATGATCATATTTTACTGATGATCAAATTAAAATATTGTGACATAGAGGGACATGTGTCATATGTTAGCTTTTCTCCACTATATAATTTCTTTCAAAAGTGTCTTGATATTAGTAAGAGAGAAATCACAGACGATAAGATTATATATCTCTTTGATTTTTAAAATGCTGCTCTTAGAATCATTAGGATTGTTATTCAACTAAACAAATAAATCATTTCCCTTTCCCATTAATATCCATATGGCAAGAACACAAAAATGTATGCATTTCATTTATTTTGAAAGTATTGAGAGTATATGACAAGCTGAGGCACTTGGACTTCATCCACTAATTTATCCAACCAGAACATACTCACTTCACCCCAGAACTGTTCCAGATACTGGGATATAGTTGAAAGAAGACAAAAAAAGACTTCACGGGGGTGAGCGGCAGGAGGAGACAAACATGTAAACAAATAAATAATCAAAAAGATTTAGGGACAGTAAGTGCTGTGAAGAAAATAAAAGGGAGTGAGTGGGAAGAGGGGAACATAAGAGAACCCACTTCATGCAGTCAGAGAAGGGATCTCAGCAAAGTGTATTTGGGCTGAGAACACATGGCAAGCATAAAGCAGGTATAAGAAAATTGGGGGAAGAATGCCCTGGGGCCAGTCATATGAAGAAGTTTTAAAAGCAGAGTTCAAATAATTCAGTTGAAGGAAATGTACTTCTCTCAAGTGCCAGTGAGAAGTATCCTCCAGGTTGGTTTCTGCTGAGATCCCTCCTCTCCATGCACCCCCTTCCCCATAGAATCATTGCTCGTCTGTCGTGAAAACACCTCATGGTCCAAGGAGCAAGTCTTGGAAATGGGGGAGGTAGGGTAAAGTTCTTAGTGTCAAAAGTCATTCTTCATTTCCTATTTAAATAATTAAAGAGTTCTCTTTTCTCCTTCCAACTCTAAACCAGTCAGGTTTCTTGCCTGCAAACCACTGAAACCAACCCTAGCTAATTTAAGATAAAGATGGTTTGTTGGAATGGTATGAAGATTTTATTCACCTGATGGAAATGCTGGAGCGTCTGCTTAAAGCGCTGACAGCAAACAAAGGGTCCTAGCAATCAATCAGACAACACAGCCAGGGCTCCAACAGCAGCGTCTGCTTAGCACACAGAGCTGGGTACTGCTACTGCCTCATCCCCGCTGCTGGCATTCCCGTCAGTGACTGCTGGCCCCAGACCACGAGCTTCTTGACTCATTCTGCCATCATCACACCAGTTTCGCATCCTTCCCTCTAGATTCAGATTCCCTGGCAGACACCAAGGAATCCCGTTGGTCAGGTCTAACTCTTATGTCTACACGTTGGTTTTCCCAAATCCAAATGGGGACACTGGTATTCATCTCACAGTGCTATTGTCGAGTAAATGAAATAGTATAGAACATGACAGTAGCTGATATATAGTTGTTTTCATTCCTATTTTGAGCCCTTAAGACAGAAGTTTCTCAGATTAAGTGAAGTAGCTACCGATGCCTTTGTTCTGACTCCAACTGTGGCCGTTTCCACCGTGGGTTTCAATCCCCTCTCATCTTGTCATTTTGCCGCTCTCCTCGTTCTTTATTTTCTCTTCTGTCTCCTGTGTCATTTTCTTTTTTTTTTTTTTAGTATTTATTTATTTATTTATCTTTAGAGGGGAAGGAGAGGAGAGAAACATCAATGTATGGTTGCCTTTCGTGTGTCCCCTGCTGGGAGTTGGCCTGCAGGGAACTGGCCTGCAACCCAGGTATGTGCCCTGACTGGGAATCGAACCGTGATCCTCTGGTTCGCAGGCCCACGCTCAATCCACTGAGCTACACCAGCCAGGGCTTCCTGTGTCATTTTCTTTAACACATTTTGATTTTCAGAATTACATTGGTTTTCTTTATTAATCTCACTAGCCAATCTGCAAATTTCTTACTTTATTAGGCAAAAGAATGTTTCAGATTTAAGTATTAGGACTTCAGGTCTTCACTTTCATGTTTTTAAGTTACAGCTTTATTTTGTTGTTGAAGACAAATAGGTATTTTATTCTGTGATTCTATGTCCAGAATCACCTAAAAATCTAGAGGTTACATTGGGTTAATTCCCCAATCAGCATTTTTCAGTCTTGGCACTACTAACATTGGGGGCCAGGTAGTTCCTTGTTGCAGGCTCCACCTTGTGCATTAAAAGATGTTTCATAGCATTTCTGACTGCCAGTGCCTCTCCTCTCCCCCACCCAGTGTGACAACCAAAAGTGTCCCCCGGAGGGAAGATCGCCCTGGTTGAGAGCACCTGCCGGGCACTTGACCAGGACTTACAGCCGTGCTACTCTCTCTTCACCAAGGGGCTCTTTCCTAAATGGTATGTGAATGTTGTGCCTCAGCCTAGAGGGCTTTGGCGAGTTCTGTGAACAAATGAAGGATGTTTCTCCAGTCCTCACCAGAGTCTGCATGGACCTCAAGGTCTTGTGGACAAGAGTGACTTAGCTCAGACACTGTACATAGGTCATGTCCACATAGTGTTCTTCAAGAACATTCATAAGCTAACTCAAATGCGTTTTTTTAATACATGACTTACAAACTTGTGGTTGTTATAGTATCACCTTCCATTGTAAAATACCATTGACTGCAGGGTTTGCCATAGTATCTTCCTTTTTACATAAGAAAACATTATATTAAATGTTTACAGGTTTTCTTTTTAGCTTATTTAACCATAAACAGTACTGTATTTCCAGTCCACTCTATTCCCAGGATTACACTTAAACTTAAGTGTACATCTAAGTGTACACTTACACTTAAGCATTTGAGAAGGTAGACACAATTCTGAAAAGGTCCCTGTCCAGGAAGTTCCGTGTTGGAGAAGCACAGTTCCAAGAAAGGGCTGGTCAGCGGTGTCACTGATGGGGAACTCTCAGGCAGCGGACTTGATGAACTGTCTGGGGGTATCCTCCAAATGTTAAGGAATGTCGGAATCATCGTGGAGTCTTGAGAAAATGCACACTCCTGGTCCAACATGTGATGACACTGAGGATGAGCAGCAGAGCCCAGGGATGCCATCAACTCCAGACAAGCACCTCAGTGAAGTCTGATGTCCACCAATACACATCCAGGAAGATTGGTCTGAGCCTGCTTCACATTTAGAATATAACAGTTTGTCTAAATCACTCCTTGCCTGTGACCATCACGTGCACCATCTCATGATGTACTGCTTTTCATAGATTTCCTCATGATCGTGAGACATCCCAAATAGTACTGGGGATTCATCTGAACCTTCTATTTAGTGAAATTTGTAGTTTGCTTCTAGTAATTAAATGATGTGCCACTGGGAGTTAAATAGCTTTATGAGCCAGCTGAGGCCTTTCAATAGATGAATGTTTAATGCTATGGTGCCAGATTTTCAAGATGCTTATATCGGGCACACCAATCTTAACTATCTTAGAAAATTTTCTATTTCCCCAGACTTGGCGATTTCTACTTCCTTTTAATGTATCAGGTAGAGCAAAACAGATGATCTTTATATAAACTAATTTTTTTTTCAAGACATTGAAATTAAGAACAATCTGACAGTAACCAGGGGCGAGGTAGAAGGGGATAATGGGGGAGAGGGTTTTCAGGAACAATTATATAGGACACATGGACAACACCAAGGAGGCGGGTGTGGAAGCAGGGGAGGGAGGTGGGTTTGGCTGAGGTTGCAGGGGCATGGTGGGGGGGAAATGCACACAACTGTAATTAAACAACGATAAAATAATTTTTTAAAAAGATTGAATAATACTAATTGTTTAAAAGTTTTAAGTGATAGAGATTTGAGTTTAATTTAAAATTCACCAGAGTGTGATGATATTACTAATACAAAGTTGTTAATGGAGGTAAATCACAATTCAATCACAGCTGAATGATCAAAAGAGCTTGGACACATAGTAAATTTGTCTGTGTCCAGTCACTGACAGATACTTATCAACTTATTCCCTCATTGGTGGCTGGAAAATTTCAAATTTGACTTTGATTATAAGATGCACTCAGATCTCAGCAACAATCAGATATGATAAAAAGTGTTTCACAATATAAAAGTAATTTTTATAAGTAAGATTTTAAGTCTAAGTTTTATACCGTTGATCAATATCCTTTTCAAAAATATTAAAATGACTAGGCACAGTCATCTGAATGGGGGAATTGTGTCTTGAGCAGAATTTTTAAAACAAGAGATTTTACTATTGCACAAAAAAGAGTAAAGTTTTTGAATAAACAGTTCCTATTCATATCACACATAATACTATAAATATATAATTAGTGTGTTCTTAGTAAATGTGCTTCTTCCAAATTTTAAAAAAACATAAACTAATTCAGTAATTTTCTTAACCTCCTTTCCAAGACAAACAACAGAATTAATGAAAATACGCAGAAACAGGTTTATCAGAGAGAAAAGCACAGGATTAAGTCTACAAACAAAGTTAATGGTGGAAAACTGTTTGGCTCCGCTCAGTTTCAGAGGGGCATGTTCCACAGTGATAACCTTAGAATACACTCCAGAATTGACTGTTTTTATCCGTAATGTGTGCCAGTGCCTATTTTATTTGGTAGGTTCTCCTTACTCTGGACAGAGAGCACAAAGTACAAAGGCAGATGAAAGTGCAGAAGTCTCCTTCCTTGAGCTGCTCTTCTTACAAATAATCATTACCTATCCACCCAAACTCTCTGAGTAGCATTATTGGAAGACACAGGTACGTAGGACAGCTAACAGGAACACTCTGGGCTAAAAGGGTGCTGATGGAACTCATCTGAATACTGTCAAGTAACTGCTGTCTTTGTTTCATTAGAAGCTCCTCCCCTACATTGAAAGACATTTATTCTGATATGATCAAGTTACAAGATGGTAGCCTTGCCAAACACAAACAACACCAAGAAGTCCTTTCTGTTATTTTCCCATTGAGTCTGGCCTCTGAAGTGTTGTGATAAAGTAAGTATGGGGTTGTGCCAAGTTCAAAGGCTCCTGGGATTTATTTCTTGGACTTGGAAAGCCTGGCTGCATCTTCGGTGGCTGATTTGTGGAGCTGAGAGCCAAGGCAATCATGGTGAAGCCCCAGCCTCAGCCTCAATGGCAGCAGTGAGCATCCACCTAAAAATTACTTTCACTAAAACCTGGCTGGTGTGGTGGCTCAGTGGATTGAGTACCGGTCTCTGAACCAAAGAGTCATTGGTTCAATTCCCAGTCAGGGCACAACCTGGGTTGTGGGCCAGGTTCCTGGTTGGGGGCATGAGAGAGACAACCACACATTGATGTTTCTCTCCCTCCCCTTCTCTGAAAATAGATAAATAAAATCTTTTTAAAAATTATCATCATCTAAATGTGTCAGCTAACAAGAACCAAAGCTGTGGCAGTAAAAACTGGAATAAAAAGGAAGGAATAAATAGGGACAAAATTGCTAAGAAAGACTAGTCAGAAATGTGTCAGTTCTTCACATGGAAATATGAAGAAAGGCAAAGTCAAAAACTACTTCTTTCTGTAAAACCTGGGAGGCTGTGAAGATAGCAATGCCATTAATAGCACCGGGGAAGTCAGGAGTTCAAAGATGTATGAGGTTTATGATTTATTACATTTGAAGGGTCAGTCCAGTTGGAAGTTTGTCAGTTGGCTCATGAAAGATTAGAAATAAACTCAAGAGATGAATTGGGAATCTGCACAAGGATGTCAGTGGAAACTGAAAGAGTAGATGTATTCTTCCAAGGAGAAAGTACAGAGATTAAGGAAGAGATGGTCAAAGATAAAAGTTTAAAAAATACTCAAATAGTAGCAAAGAGGGAGGGAAAACAGGCATTTGAGAAGGTAGACACAATTCTGAAAATGTACCTGTCCAGGAAGTTCCGCGTTGGAGAAGCGCATTTCCAGGAAAGAGCTGGTCAGCGATGTCACTGATGGGAAAATCTCAGGCAGCTGACTTGAGGACAAACAGTGGAATAAATGACAGCAGCCCTTGATAAGTTGAAGGCAAATCTGTAGGAAGATCATTTGGTGACAATCCTCCAGGGACTGTGTGAGTGACATCTTATAATCCATTTCCAGCTCAGCCTGAACAGATGGCACGAATGAGGATCTCTTCTTACGAGGGTTTCACCTGGATTTATAACCCAGGCAGCCCCATTTCCATACTTGCCTGCAGAAGGACTGGAAGCCAAACCCCATCGGCGTTCCCAATGCGGGCTCATTCACAGGATGTCTGAGATGGCTTCTGCTCGCAGTTTTGTGAATCAAGTTTGTAAAGTAGTGGTGTTATGGGTAATATAGTACATTCTCTCACCTGTACAGACCCAGGCGTTAGTGCTTTGTATTATAACTGTATTTCAAATAAAATATAATTGCTTTCTGAACTGTCAGATTTCAGCAACTTAAAATGAGCTATTAAAAGTAAAATTGATAAAGCTATTTTCATCTCAAATATTTATTGATATCTTTTGTGTGAGAAATGGAAATATGCCATTTGCTTAAATTTTTAAAATATATTTTATTGATTATACCATTACAGTTGTTCTATTCCCCCCTTCATTCCCCTCCACCCACAAACTCCCTCCCCCACCCTTCTCCCCCCTTAGTTTATAACCACCTGTCTCAAGTTCTTTAGATTCTAATTTCCCCCACTATTTCGCCCTCCCCCCTATCTATTTTCTACCTACTGTCTATGCTATTTTCTGNACTGTCCCCTTATCTCTTGCTGCTTCTAGAATTCTCTCCTTCATTTTAGTGTTGGCTAATGTAATTATGATGTGCCTTGGTGTGTTTCTTCTTGGGTCCAACTTCTTTGGGACTCTCTGAGCTTCCTGGATGTCCTGGAAGTCTATTTCCTTTGCCAGACTGGGGAAGTTCTCCTTTATGATTTGTTCAAATACGTTTTCCACTCATGGCTGTTTCTTTCCCCCTTCTGGTACCCCTATAATCCAGATGTTGGAACATTTAAAGATGTCCTGGAGGTTCCTAAGTCTCTCCTGTTTTTTGAATTCTCATTTCTTCATTCCTTTCTGGTTGGATGTTTCGTTCTTCCTTCTGGTCCATTCCATTGATTTGAGTCCCGGTTTCCTTTCCATCACTATTGGTTTTCTGTGCATCTCCCTTCATTTCAATTAGTTTAGCCTTCATATGTTCCTCTAATTTGTGACTATAATCAACCAGTTCTGTGAGCATCCAGATGACCAGTGTTTTGAACTGTGCTTCTGAGAGGCTGGCAATCTCTCGGTCACTTAGAGTTATCGGCTCTGAGACTTTGAGTTCTTCTTGCGCCATCTTTTGGGCTGTTCATGCCCGTTACGTATGAGGATCGGAGCCCTAGGTGTTCACCACAGCAGGGCAACTCAGTCGCTGGGTTGTGACGCTGTATGTGGGGGAGGAGTCAACGAGGAGCAATGGCGTCCCATCTGCCGCCTCCCACTACGGCCCCCACAGGTGCGGTGGCTGCCACCGTCACCGGGGCCCTCACATTTAGTCCCACTGCACACGAATGTGCGACGGTGGTCAGTCTGCTCCACACCCTGACTGAGTCTGGGCCACTTGTGTGCCTAGGTCTGGGGATCTTTCCTGCCTGACCCTGCTCCACTGCTGGTTCTGCCCCTCTTACCGTCCCGGTTGAACGGTTAGTTGTTGTTGGACTTCCGTATAATTCAATTTTCTGTTCTTTGGCTGTGTCTTTGTTCTCCAAACGTTTGTTGTATTCAAACTTGGTTGTGGGAGAAGGCTCAGTGTTTCCACCTATGCCTCCATCTTGGCAGAAGTCCATTTGCTTAATTTTTAAATGTAGCAAATCCAAAATGAAACCTTTCATGCCCACAAATCTTTCTGTATTACACTGAAGTCCTCTCTCATCTGTCCCAGAGGAATAGGGTCTGAAATTAACACATTTCATTTCTGTAAAATACTCAAACTTCCTTTTTGATGTATGGCACCCATCCAGATTTTATGCGTAGCCCCTGAATTGTATTATTGCTATTTCAAATACTCTATCATATTTTGCTATATGTATGATACATTAGGAATTAGGGAAGAAATAAGACTACACAGTTTGATTAATTACAGTCCAGCAGTTATAATTCTGCCTTTGAATGAATCAAAGTAATTTCTTTTATTATAACACAAGTAGTCCTATTACAGACATAATTTTTTATGGCTCAGTAATAATCCTACACTTTCATAGAGTTATATTCTGGTTGTAAATAATAGAACACTACATTGAACTAACTCCAGTATTCTCATAATAACTAAAGTCCAGTAACCGAACCAAGCACAGGCATGTGGGGACGCCCCAAGGAAGATCTAGAACCAGGGTTTTGTCTGTGCTCCTTTCTGTCCTTCTACCTCACAGTTTCTCTGAGGACTAGCCGCCTCTGCTCCCCAGTCAACAGCAAAGGACACGGGGCAACCCCGGCCTCCCTGACTTCTGTGTTACAACTCCGCCACTCAGGGAGAGGCTGGTACTGTCTCTCTCTCATTCCAGTTTCAAAACTCTGAGGCAATGTAACAATAGACTGGCTAGTTTTCATCGGCTGTCCATTCTTAAATGAATCAATTCTCACCAAGGAGTGGGGGCCAGAGAAAAGACTGGTTGTTTGACCCAGCGTGTCACTGTGGACTGAGATCATGGATGTGTTGAACTGAATGGTTGCCCTGAAGCTACAGGGGAGGAGCGGTGCCTGGAGAGGTGGTGTGTGTTGTGACAGCTATTACACAAAGTTCTGAGGTAGCCTGTTGATTGAGTCAGTTAGTTTTTTAAAAATCAGCGAATTTGCTCAGATAAAAAAGTACAGTCATAACTATCATTTGGGTCTGTATAAATAATTTTATTTTTAAAATATTTGTTATTTTGGGCATGTGTAGACACACCAGTGTTATTTTTAGTTGCCAGTGGGGGACTCCGGTGGAAAATTGGGTGAGCAAGAGGCCATATTTTTAAAAACACCAGGCAGCTGGTTTATCCAATCACTGATTGGTAAGGGGTGAACCTGAAGGTTTAGAATGCTCCTTGGCTACTGACTCAACTCCCTTTCTGTTTGCTTTCCTCCAGGGCCGACATCAAAAAGTGGTCCCTTGAAGCTGGGTGGGAGGGCGGGGAGCACTGCTAGTCAGTTCTAGTGAACAAGCTAGAAGCGGAAGTCTATTAGAGCTACCTCTTCTGCTTTTCTCTTTCCTCCTTGTAAGCCCAGGAGGACACCTGAGGTGCTTGTCACCCCTGAGGATGGCAAAGCAGGAAAAGAGGGAAAAGTGAGGAACCATGGGCTGCCTATGCCTGGACTTCCTGTTGTACTAGACAGATAAATGCCTTACTGTATTAAGGCCACTCTGTAGGAACTCACAGCCAACATACTTAATGGATGTAGCTATCATAACGCTAAGAAGGTCGAAAATACTGGAAGTCTGTACGATGGCACCTAACGGTCACCAATTTCTATTGCAAATCTTTTTACCTTTTCGGGAGGTATAGAAGGCTGAATAATGGCTGCTCAAAGGTGTCCCCATCCTTTCCCAGAGGCCATAAATATGTTATCTGTGAATATAATACCTTACTTGTTAAAGAGAGCTTGCAGGTGTGATTAAGTCAAGGATCTTTTTTTAAAAAATATTTTATTGTTGTTCAATTACAGTTGTTTGTATTTTCTCCCCACCCCCTCCAAACCCAACTCCCTCCCTTGCTTCCACCCTCTCCCTTGGTTTTGTCCATGTATCATTTATAGTAGTTCCTAAAAACCCTTCTTCCCTCTGCCCCCCCCCCCGGCTATNTCTGGTTATATTTTGTTTACTTTTTTCTCTTGTTGATTAGGTTCCAGTTAAAGGTGAGATCATATGGTACTTGTCCCTCACCACCTGGCTTATTTCACTTAGCATAATGCTCTCCAGTTTCATTCATGCTGGCGCAAAGGGTAGGAGCTCCTTTCTTTCTTTCTTTCTTTCTCTTTCTTTCTTTCTTTCTTTCTTTCTCTTTCTTTCTTTCTTTCTTTCTTTCTTTCTTTCTTTCTTTCTTTCTTTCTTTCTTTCTTTCTTTCTTTCTTTCTTTCTACTGCATAGAATTCCATTGTGCAAATGTACCATAAGTCAAGAATCTTAATATGGGGAAGTGGTCCTTGACCCCATGTAACCTATAAGGGTTCTTATAACAGGGAGCTAGAAGTGTCAGAGTAAGAGAGGTATTCGAATGGAAGCAGAAGTCCGAGAAGAAAGAAGGTGCTTTGCTGCTCGTTTTGAAGATGAAGCAAGGGACCTTCCTGCTGCCAGCCAAGGAGCACAGACACCTCTAAAGACCAGAATAGGGAAGAAAATGGATTCTCCCCTAATACCTTCAGAAGTCATGAAGCCCTGTGAACCCATTTTCAATTTCTGACCTATAGAGTTGTAAAACAATGAACTTTTATCATTATAATACTTAGTCTCCCCATTATTTTTACAGAAGCAACAACAAACTAACACAGGGGCTTTAATTAACAACAGTATGAACACTCCGGCAGGAGTTCCCAAAGATGCAGACCCCACCCGGTCTCACATCCACTCAGGACATTTCAGGGATAGCAGGAGGCTGTGTCCTTTCAGCAGATTATTTTCTGCTCTGATCTAGTAAGAATGACACTGGAGACTTGAAGCCAAATCTGGTTTCTTTTATCCATATTGGCTTTTTTGAACTCTGTTTCTAAGAGGTTTTTGTGACTAGGTTGTTATCTAGTGAGAGAAAATTTTACTCATGTGACATTTAGCATAGGACTCTCTGAATCTATGATTAATTTTTGCATATCAGATATTACCTCATTATCAGATTTACAGAAAGCAGCAATGTAATTACAAAGCAGCTATTTTCAGCACACTCTGCCAGGTTACTTCCCTGCCAAATGTTACACCCTGGGAAACAACACGTGGCACTATCGAAAACACGTTGAGCCTCATGAGCAATCAGTTCAGATAATTGCATCTTTATTACTGACAGTTCCCTCAGGAATTTTGAGTCTCAAGATCTCCTCTGTTCCAGGGCTGCAATTCATTAAGGTTTTCGTCCTGAGCCAGTTTTAATTAAACTGCTCTCCTTCTCTCCTCAGCTCCCCATAGCTCGTTTTTCCAAACCGGTCAGAGATGTGGAAATCCAGCTGTTGAGTCACTCTGAGACCTCCTCCTGTTTGTCGTTTCAAGGAGTCTCCTCTCAGTTTACAAATTCAGCAGTTTATTTAGCTGAATGAGCATAAAATGTGGCTGCTTCCACAAAAAGAAAACAGAAAATGGAACAGAAAAAAATAGAAGAAAATACCATTTAGCATCTCCGTTTGCATCTTTCAGAAAATAGAACAGGTATTTGGAAACATTCATGAGCTGACACCATGCTTGTGGCAACAATGCTGGGTGATGGATTTAGTGCAATGAATATAAATAAACTTTTAGCTCTCCATGCTGAAATTAATCTGCCTTGTGATTGATTAACTGATAAGATATGACACATGATGTTGTGACACCTATACAATATGATAGATGATACATTTCTGGAAACCTCAACAGGATTCTCCTAACTAGCTATACTTATTATTTATTTTATGCACAAAGTAAAAAAAAATGTTTGTTTGATACTTGTTTGTTTCCACTGAGAAGCAATAACATATAACTGAATGTCTTGTTAGTTTTCATTATTGGTTTTCAGAGTGATAACCTTGTTTCAGCAACATAGGTTTTCCTTCACTGTGCATAAGATTAAAAAAAAGGGTTTCTTTGTTCATCCGATGATCTAATAAATATTCATTGAGTGCTTTCTTTGTTCAAAGTCTAATACAAGGCAATGCATAGAGTATAAAACTGTCTGAGAGGCTCTACTTTCAGGCAATTTACTGAGTTAGGTTTTACATGGTGACTCATCCTTAACCTCGGAGAGCTTAGAGACCCCCCCCCCCACTACTGCCCCTTTCCTGGTTGCACTGGCTGGGAAAGAGGACTGAGAACAGGGAGTCTGGAGGAAATGTGATGAGTTAGGAGGCGTCACTTTGTCATGAGGTATTGTAGGAACAAATATGACAATAAAATAAAGAGAAAAATAATGTTATAAGATACATTTAAAGACAATGCCCTGAAAGAATTTAGTGACTAATTGGCAACATAGGTAAATGTGGGAGAAAATATCATTTGTTTCTTTAATCCATTTAAAATATGTGACAATTTAACTAAAAATAAGAACATTGTCTTATGGGTTTTAGAAAAAAATATATGTAATATTTAACACATGTGGCATAAAGGATTGAGTGGAGTTGGAGACATGGAAATATACCTTATTGTTACAACATTGCTGTATAATGTGAAAAAGGACAATATTTACTGTATATGTATGCTGTGAAAAATTAAATATATATACTTCAATTCCTATAAGCAATCAATAAAAATTAATGCAAAGAGGTATAGCTTTGCACAAAGTCAATAAGTAAATTAAAATGGAATTCTGAAAATTATTCAAATAAGCTAGAGGAAAACAAAGGGGACATACAGAAAACAGGAGATAAAATGATAGCCCTAAATCCAACCAGGTCAATAATTACATTAAGTGTTAAAGGAACTCACTGAATAATAAAAAGTTGCAGCAAATGGTGCTAGAACAACTGGATATCCATATAGAAAATACTGAACTTCATTTCTTATTACATGCCTACGCAGATAACAGTTTAAGGCATACCATAAAACTAAATGTAAAACCTAAAATCATAAAGCTTTTAGAAAATAATACAAATGGGCCACAGAATGTCATATCACCTAAATAAAACTGGTAAATTGCACTGTGTCAAAACCACTGCTTATCAAAAAAAACCCCACTATTCAGAAATGAACAGACAACCTATAAGCTAGGAGAAAATATTTTCAAAACAGGCACCTAAGATATATTTAAAAAATCATTTCAGTAATAAAGACATACAACCAATTTAAAAAATAGACAAAATATTTGGACAGACAATTCATTAAAACAAGATGTATCAATGGTTGATTAGCACAAGATAATGTTACCAACATAATTATCCGTCAGAGAAATGCAAATTAAAGCCACAATGAAATGTTACCAGGTGACCACTACAATGGCAAAAATTTAAAAAAACTGATGAACACCAAATGTTGAGGAGGGTATAGAGCAGCTGGAACCATCATGCCTGTTGGTGGGAATGTAAATGTCATAACCATTAAAAATTGCCTGGCAGTTCCTGTAAAATCAACATGTACCCACTCTGTAACCTAGCAATATCACTCCTAGGCATCTACCCAAAAGAAATAAACAGATATGTCTACATAAAGAGTTGTCTAAGAATGTTTGTAACAGCATCCATAATATTGTAAAACTGGAAACGACACAGGTGTCCATCAAAAGGAGAATGGATAAACACAATTTAATGTATTCATGGGATATTACTGAGCAATAAAAAGCAACAAAAACTATTGACATAACCAATAGTGTGCTCAAATTTAAAAATTATAATGAATGAGGAAACCTTAAACAAGAGTGCATAGTATGTGACTTTATTTATATGAAGTTCTGAAGGATTTAAAAATAATCTATGGTAGAAAAATTAATCTATGGTGTTCCTTCTAGAAGTGTAGGGGGAGAGATTGATGGCACCATAATATAAGCCAATTTATGAGATAACATTAATTTTCATCTTGATAAGATTTGGGGTTACTCAGGTGAATACATTTTTCAAAGCTCATCAAATGTCATATTTAAGATTCGTATAGTTACTTGTGTGCAGAACCAAAGACAACTGTAAAAAAAACATTAAACTTTAGTTATTGATATGCAAGCTGAAGTCTTTAGGAGGAAGTTTATATATCTGAAACTTACTTTGAAGTTAATAGACAGAATTGATTAATGGATGAATAACAGATAAATGTATCTAATAAAATAAGCATGTGTAACAAAATATGATTCACTGTAACATTTTTGAACTCCTCTGTATATTTAAAATATTGGAACATTTCAAAAAGTCAATCTACATAATTCTCACATTAACGGAATGAGGTAAAGAACAACTTACTCAATAGTTGTTGGAAAAATAAACATTTTAAAAATGCCAAATCTATTTTCTATAAAACTCTTAGAAACAAGGAATAGAAGGCAACTTTTAAAAACTAAAATAAGTTTCACAAACACATACATAGACAAACTATAGCAGAATATATTCAATGGTGATCCTTTCAGAGTTTTGCATTAAGATAGATAGTGCACGAAACATGATTTTCTACCGTCACCAATGTTATTTAACAGTTCTGGAAGTTCTGATGAGTTACTATAATGCAAGAAAAATACATTTTATATCAAAAAGTAAAATATATGCTCTATGGAATTGAAAAAAATAAAATTGTCTTATTTGCAGATATAACTACATACATAATATTCAAAATATTTATAAATTACTTAGAATTAATAAATATGTTTAATAAAGTTGTTGAATATAAGGTCACTATAGAAAATCATTGCATTTCTGTGCCCTGGCTGGTGTAATTCAGTGGATTGAGTGCCGGCCTGTGAGCCAATAAATAACTGCATTTCTATGTACCAGCAATAAAAAGAAAAATTAATTTTTCATGATAACATAAAAAAATAAATATACCAATTGTCTTGTAATAAAATGTGCAAAACTTTCTTGCAAAAAACTAGAAAATATTATTGTGAAAAATTAAAAACTAAACAGATAGAGAGGTACACTTGTGCATGGCCACAAGCTTCAACATTACAAAGATATCTGTTTTTTCCAATAAAGCCTTTTGGTAAAACTTGACAAGCTAATTTTAAATTTTTAATAAAAAGGGTCATAGGCCAAAAACTATCAATACATACTTAGAGAAGAAGAACAAGGTCAGATGATTTGCCATACTGCATATCAAGACTTATTTAAACGCTACAATAATTACAAGGGGGAAAACATGAACAAATACACCAATAAAACATACTAGAAAAGGAAAAGACCCTTGCATTTATGGGCACCATATTCCACAGAGTAGGCATAAAGAATTGTAAGGAAAGTTCAATATTTTGAATAAACGATTCCAGATAAATTGGACATCCATTTTTTAAAGACTTTATTTACTTATTTTTAGAGAGAGGGGAATAGAGGGAGAAAGAGAGGGAGAGAAACATCAACGTGCGGCTGCTTCTCACACGCCCCCTACAGGAGACATGACCTGCACCCCAGGCAGGTGCCCTGACTGGGAATGGAACCAGTGACCCTTTGGTTCCCAAGCCCGCACTCAATCCACTGAGCTACACCAGCCAGGGCAAATAGGACATCTATTTAGAAACAAAATAGAATCTTAACTTTCTGTTTCTCACTATACACAGAAATCAATTCCAAGTAAACTAGAGATCTAAATATGACAGACGAAACAACAAAGTTGTTGTCTGGGGAGAATATAGAAGAATATTTTCACAATCTAGATTATTTGTTAAACAAAAAATTAAAAACACTAAACATGTAAAAACAAATGAAAATTTGGATTACATTAAAATTAATAACTTCTTTTCATCAAAAGACTTGGAGAACATGAAACTTGGGGAAGATATTTGCAAAACATGTAACTCATAAAGGGATTAGATGCAGAACAATGAGAACTCTATAAATCAATTTAACAAGAGAATGGGCAACCCAATAGAGATATGGGCATGAGATTTAAACAGGTCTTCGCAAAATAGGATACCCACATGACCCATAAACACATGATGACCTCAGCAGTCATCAGAAAAGTGCAATTAGGATCACAGATGGGACCACTATAAACCCATTAGAATGGCAACATTAAAAAGACTGATAATACCAAATGTTCACAAGGCCATGGAAAAATAGGAACACTCATTCACTGCAGGTGGCAATGTAAATTGGAACAACCACTTTGGAAAACTATGCCATATTCTGCTAACATTAAAAAATGCGCAAACCCAATGATTCAGCACTTCTACTGCTAGACATATACAGTATAAATACATGCACATGTGAAGGCATAGACATATGAGCTTATATCAAGTTTACAGCAGCATTATGTGTAGTTGGCAAAAATTAGAAACATCTCAAATGTTCATCTAGCATGGAATGGGTATAATCACATCATGGAATAGTATACAGCGATAAAAAGAAATTAACCACAGCTACATGTAACAGTAACATGAATGTCACAAGTATAATGTTGAGCAAACTAAGAAAAGCAATATGTGAGAGAATACATCTTGTAGGCATGTACATAGCTTTTAGAAACAAGCATCCCTAAGGTCAGGCCCCCTTCTGGAGGCAGCTTGTATCTGATGACTGGTCCAGGCAAGACACTGTCAGGAACCCTCCCAGCTCCGCAGCCCCCCATTGAATGAGAAGAAGTCTGGATTGTGACAGCCACCCACCTCTTCATTTGCCTCAGGGGTTTCTCAAAGGCAGCACTGTTGACAGTTTGAGCTGGAGAGTTCTGGTTATGAGGCTACCCCGTGTATGTTATAGGATGTGTAGGAGCATCCTCAGCCTCTACCCCACTAGATGCCAGTACATCTCCAGATGTTGCCAAGTATATTATGGTGCACAAAATCTTCTCCATTCTTGCCCTGGCTGGCATAGCTCAGTGGATTGAGCACAGGCCTGCGAACCAGATGATCACGGTTCAATTCCCAGTCAGGGCACATGCCTGGGTTGCAGGCCAGTTCCCTGCAGGCTAACTCCCAGCAGGGGATGCTCGAAAGGTAACCATACATTAATGTCTCTCTGCCTCCTTCCCCTCTAAAGATAAATAAATAAATACAATTAAAAAAAAATACAGTATCTTCTAAAAAAATAAATAAATAAAATTTTTAAAAAAGTTAAAAAAAAAATCTTCTCCATTCTTGAACCATAGCCCAATCCTATCCTTGTCAACGGCCACAGGTGTTGATCCTGAGAGCATGTACTGATAAACTCCCTGACACAACTCATTAGATCTATAGCATACCCTGACGACTTCCGTTCATTCAACAAATCATTTACATGTGTGTTTATTTGTTGGTAAATTATACCTGTACTGTGTAAGTATACATTATATAGTACAGAATATAATTATAGACCATAAGCTATAATTTAGTGTGAGATAAAAATAGATATAATTAGTAGGTCTAGTATTTTTTTCTGTTCCCCAAAAATATGTTTGCTGGCACTTCCTAAAAATCTTAAGCCTATCAGCAGTGTCCAACCTGTAGCCCACGGGCTACTTGTGGCCCAGGATGGCTATGAATGGGACCCAACAGAAAATCGTAAATTTACATAAAACCTATTTTTTGCTCATCAGTTTTCATCAGTGTTTGTGTATTTAATATGTGGCCCAACACAACTCTTCTTCCTATGTGGTCCAGAGACACCAAAAAGTGGTGCACCCCTGCTGGTGAAGACCTGTGCCCCAGGAGGCGGGAGGGAGCGGCAAAAGGAACATAGCTAGGAGGTTTAGTCCTAGTCATCCTCTGAGTCAGGGGAAAAAGGAGAAAAGAGTTACAGTGAAAACTCCAGGGGATAACATGGTGATGAGTAGCAAGACGGACCGTCACCATATATCCAGATGGCATAGATCACTGTGGAAAGTGTCAGATAAAGTGAATTTGTAAGTAAACAAAGAAGTAGACCAGGCATGTCTGCCTCTGCCTGCATGCTGTTCACTGAAACTCCTTTGAAAAAAAGTACAATGAAAGTTTGAAAGTTGGCAAGAGCACTGAAGAGTAAAGATATGAGAAGACTGTGAATCAAAGTTCAAAGGGAATTTCTTTTACTTATATCATCATTGGATCAAAAGATAAGTTCTTGCACTTCACAACACATTCTCTCATCTCTGAATTGAAATTAGTTATCTCATATGTTTGTTTATTAGTATAGCATTATACCATTAGAAATAAAGAGAGATTATTTAAAATCTACACAGAAATCAACAGATAACTGTAGTAAAAAGCTTTGTTTCATTATCAATCTACTTTAGAAGAAATAAAAACAAAAGACTTCAAGGTTTTGAATAATATAACTAAGAATGGTGAAATTATGGTGTGTGTGTGTTGGTGGAGAGTTTCCCCCCAGCATTCCCATTTTATGCCCAAGTTCTAACCTCTTTGGGAACTTTTCTGGGAAGTCTGCAGAGTGATAACCTACAAGTCCTCAGGAGCCAGTCCCTCAAAGATGGGCTGTAGTGCTTCTCCCCCTCCTGCATGTTCTATGTTAAAGCCCTAACCCCAGTACCTCAGAAGTTGTTGTATTTGGAGACAGAATCTCCAAAGAGGTGATTAAATTAAAATGAGGCCAGTTAGTGTGGGCCCTAATCAATCAATCTCACTGGTGTCCTTACATGAAGAAGAAATTGAGACATACGGAGAGTTGCTGGGGGGTGGGGCACACACCCAGAGGGCTGACATTAAGAAGAGGCAGAGTAAGGGGGTGGGGTGGGGGCAATGGGTGGAGATGGAAGAGAGTGTGGGGAGATAAATGGTAATAGAAAAGATACAGTAAAAATAATGTATGATAATAAAAATACAATCTTGTATCAGAGGACAAACTTAAAAAAATTTGATTAGAACATTTTTAGGTAGTTAAAAAATTGATAAGCTTAACTACTTAAGACAAACGACTACCAAAAAATAATGTTTATTCAAAAAATTGTAAGCAAAACTAAGAGCCAAATAAAACAGAAATATTATTTAATTTCCCAAGAAATCTTAAAAAGTCAACTTTGTGACATGAAGTATAAACCCTAAATCAAATTGATATTTCTCCAGAAAAACTATGACAACTTGTGAAAACTGACTCAAAAATATATACCTTCTCTTTATTATAACCATTAAACAATATGAATCAACATTTTAAAGTCTACCCACAAAGTATAAATTAGCTGAAATGAATTTATAAGTGAGTTCTAGTGAACATTTGAAAACACATCATCGCAATCTTATAAAAACCCCTCAAGAAAATAAAAAAGAAAGGAACAAACATTCTCGAACCAAAACTAGCAAGAAAAAGCTAAAGGATACAGCAGGAGGGAAGCGTAGTGAGCCACAGGAGAAATGCAAATGATAAACGAACATATGAAAAATGATCCAGTTGCCCTGGTAAGCTACCATTCAAACCAAAGCCATAAATAGATGCCATTTTTGCTTCTCAATTTTGCAGTTATCTTGTGGGTGTCAGTTTTTTTTTTGGGGGGGGGATGCCGACTGGTAAGAGAATTAATTGTTACAACTTTTCTGGAGACAGCAACCAGGGAAATTTGGCAAGATATATCAAAAGCCTTTTAAAAATGTGTATGTTTAATACAGTGATTCTACTTACAGGAATCTATTTTTTGGTAAATGATCAGAAATGTGGGCAAGTAAGGGTTTTTTTTACACTATGATTGAAAAGGAAAGAGTTTATTAAAATTATGGTATTCACATATAAGAATGATTCAATATACTCTAATGATTCTAGTGTATCCATTCAAAAGAATGGTTTGTACCATATGAATACTAGATTTCAAAGGGTGTTTAGTGACATAGAGAAAAGATACTGATGTAATAATATACAAACAACAAACACAGCCAAGTATATATAGAAAACACAAAATATTTGGGGTTAGTCTTGGTTCAGCTACTCATCAGATATGACATATTTTGAGCTTCCTTATTTATAAGCTACAAACTCTTTCCTGAAGGGTTCTTGTCTGAAATAGATGAGCTTATATACTAAATGTGCCCAGCACTGTATTTAAGATACAGTAGGTTTTCCACAAAAGTTAGATCCTGTCCCCTTACTAATACTTGAATCTTACCTTTGATCTCTGAGATTTGATGTTGCCAGTATTTTCATTATTTTCAATTAAAACTTGGTTCCATAAGGCCGTATCCTTATAAGGTGACTTTAAAATAATATTTGGCACAGCTGAATATGAAAATACAGGCATAATTAATTAAGGAGGAAAGAATTCATTCAAAGAGGACTAAAATATATGTTAATTGAAATTGGCAATTATTTGATCTTGCTAATCATTTCATTTAAAAGTCAAACAAGTTGTACTTGGAGACAATTAAAGTGGATCAATTTATTTACTAGATAATACCCTAATTATCTATTTTGTTCTCTATCAGGAATGTTATACAGGATCAAATAATCCCATGTTGTTATGAAGAGCAAAATAAGAACATTTGTCATTGAATTATTTTATAAACTGTTCTTACATGCTCTTATTTTATCTAAAACTAGGAATAGTTTCACAGAAGTATTAATAGAATCAATAAATAGTGATATGTAATCAATACTTGCCATTGATAAGTTTTTTGTTGATTTTACTGAGTTGATTATAAAGAACTTGAGGCCACACCAGGTGCTGTGGTTCTACAGTATCTGGCTTGTTTAAACACACAGAGAACAGTACTATAGAGTCATACACTAATATTCTAGATTAAGACAACTGTTTATACAGTGACTTTGGTCTATATTTTTACAGTCTGAAGCAACCATTCTTTGTCATAAAACCTTGAATTAACCAAGAAAACATCTCAGTGTCAGGAAAATAAATTTTGGTTTGGGGGGCATTATGTCCTGTGTCTCTATCACAACGCTAAAGAACAGAACAATGGTGTTTGACTGCCTGTTCTTTTCAGCTGAATGGAATGGAAAATTACATAAAAATTGAGCAAAGAAACTTCCTTGACCTTCCAATTCCTTGGAAATGGAAGTGTTTATTCAAGCATTTACATGACGGCCGTGGCTCAGGGTGCCCTTGATGAATACAAACTGTTTTCCAAGGTGTAAGGTGAGCAGTGTGAGGCAGATGCTTCCTTCTCCTTGTCTCTGCTAACCTCTCCATCTGGGACCACCTAGAGGTTCAGAAGGAAAATCCTTCCTGTCCATCCTAACTCCCCTGCGATCCTACACCAGGCACCTAACAGTTCTGGCTTCCGCCCTTGCCTTTTGATGATCCATTCTCCACAGAGCATCAGCAAAACAATTTTTCTCACTTCCTTACCTAAAATTCTCAATGGCTGCCTATTGTGTTTGGAGTGAAATCTGAACCTTTACCATAGCCCACAAGCTCCAGCTTCTGTCTGGCTTCACCTTACACTACCCCCAGCTTCATCACAGGGCTCTGCACTAACTTCCCTTTTTACTGTTGCTCAAACACACTAAGTCCATTCCCACCTTACGGGCCTTTCTCCTGTTCTTTCCACCTGGAAGGTCATGCCCAAAGACTGTCCTCAGTCTGCCTTCTTTTGTGACACTCAGGTCTCAAGTCAAATATCATCTCTACAGAGAGATTGTCTAACTCTGATCCAAAGTGAAACCCTGCTCCCTGGTCACTTTCTTGTAGGTTTACTTTTTCCCCCCAATAGCATTTTTCACTAGCTGACATTATGTCATTCATTTATTTGTTTTCCTTTTTTTTTACATCATCTGCATATTGTAATGTATATTCACCCTCCCAAGTCAAGTCCCCTTCCATTATCATTTATACCCTCTTTACTATCTCCTACCCTCCCCCACTGCCCTTTCTCTCTGGTAATCACCATACTGTTGTTTGTCTATGAGGTTTGTTTTTTGTTGTTGTTGTTTTTTTTTTTGCTTAATCCCTTTACATTTTTTACCCAGCCCTCAACCCTTTCCCCTCTGACAGCTATCAATCTGTTTTCTTTGTCTATAAGTCTATTTCTGTTTTGCTTGTTTATTTTGTTCATTAGATTCCACATATATGTGAAATCACATGGTACTTCTCCTTCTCTGACTGGCTTAATTCATATAGCATAATACTCTCTAGGTCCATCCATGTTGTCTTACAAGGTAAGATTGCCTTCTTTTTTATGGCCCAGTAATATTCCATTGTGTTAATGTACCACAACTTTTTTATCCACTCATTTACTGATGGGTGCTTAGGCTTTTTCCAAATCTTGCCTGTTGTAAATAATGCTGCAATTAACATAGGAGTGCATATTTTCTTTTGAATTGGTGTTTGGGGATTCTTAGGATATATTCCCAGAGGTGGGATTGCTGGGTCAATAGGAAGTTGCCTTTCCTACTTTTTGAGGACAACCCATGCTGTTTTCCACAGTGGCCGCACCAGTCTGCATTCCCATCGCCAGTGCAGTAGGGCTCCCTTTTCTCCACATCCTTGACCACACGTGATTGTTGACTGATTGATAGGCATTCTAACAGGTGTGAGGTGATAGTATTTCCTGTGTATCGTCTTTTCACTCCTAACTAAAATTTCATCTCCACAAAGACAAGTATCTTGTTGATCATACTCCGTGTTGTATCCTTAACCTCTAGGACAGTGACTAGCACAAACTGGCCAGCAGAATTTGGTATAGGAACAAAGAAATTTAGCTGTGCAATTCACCAGTTGGAAGTTTTTATTTGCAAGCAATAGGGACTGACTGCAGCCAATTTAGAAGAAAGATGTTTATTGGAAGGATATCAAGTGGTTTGCAGAACAGCCAAGAGAAATGGAGACACAGACTTGCAGAATAGCCAGGAACAAAGGCTAGAGGGCCAAGACCACAACTGCAGTGACACCAAGAAGCAGTCTGAGCAGAACAATGCTGCCCTCGGCCCTGCTTGTCCTGCCTCTGGACACCCTACCCACTGCTGCCCCTCCACAGCTGCCACTGGACACTGATTGTTGCTCTCTCACCAGCAAACTGAACTCTCAGTGCCCCTGTTTCTTTACTTCCTTTTTTCTCCATGCACACATTTCCTTGAGCAACTATCTTGGCCCCATATCTACAACACTAGTTGAGGGTAAGTTATGAAAAAAATAGTTTCTGGCCTTTGGGGCTTCTGTGTAGGTCTGTCTTGTTACCACAAAATCATAAAATGTGCAAAGCAAGTCATTTCTTATTATACTTTATGATGAGATGTGACCTGGAAGGGCAGTGGTCTTGCTATGTCCGTGATAGCCCTTTCAATTTATTCTATAATTATATATTGAACATTTTCAATTTTTTCTCATAATGAATATTTTCTGAGTGAATACATAGTTATGGGAAGTTGACCACAATCTCAAGATTGGTTATAATTAACCTTATGAAATACAAAAAGCCCCACAAAATCCTAATGATCTCAGGAATCATAGGTAGCTTTGAAAGGCTGATGAAAAGACACCTCTGTTGCCAGTGGAAATAGGGTGCTTCCACAGAGTCACAAGGAAAACATTTTGGGGACCCGTTCATAGAAAGATGTGAGCAATTGTGGCAAGATTTATTGGAAAGAGAAGAAAGGACTGTTCCAGGTGCCCACTGTCTCATCCACAACCGATGGCTCAACTCTGCCTCACTACAGAGTAAGTCCAGCTTCTGGGACAGCAAGCCCGCACTTGTCCTCACCAAGCCCAGGGGAACCAGGACCCAGGGATACAGAACTTCTCTGTGTTTCATTTCCCCATCTGCACGTCCACCACCAAGACTGCCTGGACCTCAACCAGTGCTGTGCCTGGGCCTGCGCAGTGGCCCATGCAGCTGCAAGGTCTGCAGAGCTGCTACGCTGAGAGAGCGTGCAAAAGAGCAAACGCACAAAGAAATAAACCTCCAACCTCATATCTTTGTTAAGCTTTGATTATATCTTTTTGGGTTTGGGGAGGGATAAGCTTTCTTTTAAAATAACCAATCTCTTTCCTGATTCTTTGCAGGATTTTGCTTCGCCCTCCACCTGCACCATCTTGGCTTCCAGTGTGCATGCCTCAGAATTCAAGTGGAAAACTTATTTGAACAAATAATAAAGGAGAACCTCCCCACTCTGGCAAAGCCAATAGACTTCCAGGAACTCCAGGAAGCTCAGAGAGTCCCAAAGAAGTTGGACCCAAGAAGGAACACACCAAGGCACATCATAATTACATTAGCCAAGATTAAAATGAAGGAGAGAATCCTAGAAGCAGCAAGAGATAAGGGTACAGTCACCTACAAAGGAGTACCCATCAGACTGTCAGCGGATTTCTCAAAAGAGACCTTACAGGCAAGAAGGGGCTGGAAAGAAGTATTCCAAGTCATGAAATCCAAAGACCTACAGCCAAGATTGCTTTATCCAGCAAAACTTTCATTTAGAATGGAAGGACAGATAAAGTGCTTCTCAGATAAGGTCAAGTTCAAGGAGTTCATCATCACCAAGCCCTTATTATATGAAATGCTAAAGGGACTTATATAAGAAAAAGAAGATGAAAAATATGAACAGTGAAAGGACAGCAAACTCACAGTTATTAACAACCACACCTAACACAAAAGCAAACCAAGAGGACAGCTAGATCAGGAGTGGAACCATAGAAATGGAGATCACATGGAGGGTTAGCAACAGGGGAGTGGGAGGAGGAAAGAGGGGGGAAAGGTACAGAGAATAAGTAGCATTAGATGGTAGGTAGAAAATAGACCGGGGGAGGGTAAGAGTAGTGTGGGAAATGTAGAAGCTAAAGAAGTTGTGACACATGGACATGAACTAAAGTGGGGGGGGGGAGGTGCAGGGCGGAGGGTAATGAAAGGGAGGAATGGGACAAGTGTAATAGCATAATCAATAAAATATATTTTTTTAAAAAAGAATTTCCTCTGTAACTGGTCTTTCCCCTTTCCCCTAACTCCATAATTTATGAGAAGGAGCCAGCTTTCCCCGGGGATACTGGAAAAGCAGTTCTTCCTGCCTGCTCAGGGAAACAGAGGGATGTTTGTTAATTTGGTTGGTGGTGCACCACTACTACCTCCTGCTGTGCCTGGAAGCTCTAGCTTCCCAGTTAATCTGGTTTAATTAGATGTCTGGCTCCATGTGCTCCCTTTGTCAACAACTAACTAGCTGTGAATGCTAACACCTCCACTGCAAGACCTAGAGTCCATGACTATCTGATCTCCCTTTGTGAGCACACATTCACAGCTTGCACAGAAGATTTGAGCTCTAGATCCAGATGCTACACCCTCACACCCACTGACTGCCTATGTGCAGGTCTCTAAGCCTTGGTTTCTAATTACAAAATAAGAATATTAATAAAATTACAATATCCCTCTATTATTGCCTCACCAAGTTCTTCTGAGGACCATATTGGACAATACATGAGTTTGCCTCAAAAAAGTAATTACACAAAATACATTTCAAGTACCCAAATTATTGTTGTATAAGTAGCAAGACTATATTGAAACTGGAGGGCATACCTATCCCAATCATAGGAGCTACCATGTATTTTTCTGTGTGCTCCGAGCATGCGTGGCCCTCATCTCTCACTTCATCCTCTGGCGCCAATCTGACAGAACAGACGCCCCTCTACTAGACCTCCACTGAATCTACTAGGTCCTCTGGAGGATCCGCCTTTCCTGTCCTTGTACTCCACATGGGGAGATTTTGGCTAAACCGACCATACTCTCATTCTCCCTCACAAAGGGCACGGGGGATTTAGATTGGCCAGTTTGGGGTAAGAAAGTGACTCTATTTAGACCAGTAAGTACTGCCCTGTCATGTTTGTCCTACATATCATGTCGGCCACTTTGTCCTGTACTTGAGAATACTTCTGCAGGGAGTAAAATTCTCATTACAACGATTGTTATCTGTATCTTATTCACTGGGAAATCTTAGGTTTTAGAGATTTGATTAGTTCCTGCTATGGCTGGCTACAAAACATATGAAGTATTTTGTGTATATTAATTCTAGGCACATTTACACTAGAGTATTTTAGCAGTTCTGCCTTTAATAATAATTGGAGAAATATAGACCTCTGCACTGTGAGCATTCACCTTAACTTGCTAACATGGTCAGACATGGAAAAGGTGATACACAAGGTGCAGCAAAATAGGTTTACAGTTGTTTGTGTGGAAAATAATACAATAATTAATAAATAATCATACAAGAATGAACTCTGTTTCATGTACTCACAATTGTAAACCTACTTTTGCCCACCCTGTGTGGAGAATAAACACAAGTCGTGGTGCTTACAACACAAGAGAAGCACAGTGGGCAGATTTTTAAAAGCTCGGCTCAACAGGGAATAGAAAAAACAACAGATAAATGTCTCCGCCTTGCTCCAAGCAGCCTTGCCTTTGTGTGTTATTTCCTGGCAGATGAAAAAGCAAAGAGAAGCTCCAGCCGGCTTTGCTCCCCTGGGATCCGAAAGAACAAAAGAAAAGCAAACACTCCTCTGTTTCCAAGACTGACATTTAGGCAAGGATAGCCTGGCTTCTTTTTTTCTTTCCTCTTCCTTTACTATTGAACAAAAAGATTAGTGGGAAGGGGAAAATCCTCTTTAAAATTATTTTTGTTGTAAAAGTTAAGAGTTTAGTATTTTAAAAAAATGATTTTTGTTCAATTACAGCTGTCCTCTTGCCCCCATTACTCTCCCTGCCTTGTCCACACCTCCTCCCACATTTAATCTTCCCCCATTGTCTTTGTCCATGGGTCCTTTATACATGCTCCTTGACTTGGCCCTTCCTTGTCTTTCTTCATTACCCCCTCTCCCCTCTCCTCTGATGGCTGTCAATGTTTAGTATTTTTTGAAAATGGCAGCACAACTTATTTTGTTTCCCTTCTTCATGTTGTCTAGTGCAATATTCAGTTGTTAAGTCCCAGGCAACTTTTAATTCTTTTGTGATGCAATAGAAATTTAAATCTTCCAATATTTTCCAAATGCTCTAATATTCTAGGCATCATAAGGAGTACCCTCAGTTCATGCTGACTATAAATGACTTCCTTATGTAACATAAATCCTCTCAAAGCCTTATGCCCAGGACTTCGCCTCCTCTCACACACTCACACAAATGGTGTGCCATGACAGTAAGCCATCACTGGGACAGACCCGAAGAGTTTAATAACGATATCATGCCATGTGTCTGACCTCAGTAATTGCTCCAGTTTCTTGGACCCATGAGCGGTAGGTGATTTGGACACTCTGGTGGATGGCTAAAGTTACGCTGGAGTGTGCAGTCCCAATCCACACAGGGCTTCTCTCACCACCTCTGTCTCACAAACCTTCCTCTAAATAGCAAGACATGTGTGGGAGCGGCATTCTTGCTCAACCTCAAAAACACCACCACCACCAAAACAGTATCTGGCTATTGCATTTAGTATCTTTATTCTCTAGATCCTGGCATGTTCCAACAGGCACCCCTCTATGAAAGCCTTTCTTTATGTGTCTTCCCAACAGTGGGGATCAGACTAAGATGGATCAGCTAAAGAGAGCAGAATCTTCTTTGGTAGTTTTTACCAGTTAAATCAACAAACGCCTTTGACGTTAAAAAGATCATAGAGCCTGAATCAGGTGCTCTTGACCCTGCTTGTCCTTACATCTTATTCTTATGTGTTTGCTCCTAATCCTCCATTATTCCTTTTTAGTAACTTTCTAGGGCTATTTTCCTCTTCTTTTTTTCACTGTGAATATTGCCCAGGCTTCCATCCTTGGCTCTCTGCCTTGAACACTCTACACTGTGGATTACACACCCAAGTGCTTACAGGAATTTGAGGATAATATAAATAAATAAAGCAGGTCGTATATGAGAAAAATAATGTGGCTCTCTTGCTCATTGATACAGTAAGGAATACAGGAAGGAACACTGTATCAATGAGTAAGAACAGGAAACTAAAACCAACGCATGCACAGTTTTAAACGACAGCTGATGTTCAGTATCAGGGAGCCATCAGGAGTGGCTACCAAGGAAACAGCTGCTTCTTGGCTCCAGTCAATGTGCACCAATAAGTAATACGACTATGAGCAAAAGTTGCCTATTTTTCAAAAGAATATTACTTAAAGACTTTTAATTAAAATTTCCAATGTTTAAAATTTTGCTCAAGCACAACACATCTCCATAGCAGATATGGTCAGTAAGTTGCCAGTTGGTGGCCTCTTCACTACAGATTGCTAAAGGCAGCGGTTTTCAAACTGCAGAGCATGACATATTTTTGGAGTATGTAATCAGCCTAATAGACTGCAAGTAGCATTTGTCAATGAAATAGAATTGCATAGAAAAATTAAACGGAAAATAATACAATGTTTCCCTACAATGTAGGGACAGGAGACACACAGGCACATGCGTCAGGGTGTGAGTGGGTCACCGTTAAAAACTCTACTTCTGACTCTGGACAAAAGGTCTGAAAGCGCCGCACAGATGATGCCATCCCACCCTTTTACCTTCAATAGCAGTTTAAATGCCAGGGGTTTTGAAATGTGCATCTGTGTGCTAGATTTTTCTCTTAAATTTAGCCACTTATTTTCAATTATCTGTTGGATATTGTCACTTCCTCCACAGATCCCACAAATGAATAGAAAAGAGTGATGAAAATAATGGGCTTTGTAGTCAGATCTCAGTTTGAATCTTAAGATTTTTTAGCCTTTTTTTCCTCATCCTTAAAATCAGGATAACTGAAGTATCTAAATAGGGTTGTTATAAGAATGTGCCCTTACAACAGTGCTTAGCACATAAAAAATAAACAAATATTGCTTGAGCGCCAACCATATTCCAGGCATTGTTCTAGGCTCTAGAGATTTATGAGAAAAGTCAGCCCTTCCAATAATAAGACAGTGCTGCTTTTCAGTAGTTTGAGAAAGAATGTGAAAATCAACAAAACATCTTAGTGTTTTACTGGATACATACTGTAGTGCTTTCATAATGCAATCTATCAATACCCTTTTCAAACAGCCTCTTTGAAGTTTACTAGTTTATGACCACAAGGAATGACCTTCTTCTCCCTGCTGAGTGTCAGGAGACCTCCTCTCCCCTTCTGAGTGTCACGAGTTATTCCCTGCCTTTGCTGAGGCAGTTTTCAGAGAAGTCTCAGCTGTACTGGGGAATAGAAACAGATCTGTAATGTTTCTATTAAAGAATTCGGGTGTAGTGTTCCCCAAGTCCTGGTGAATGAGACGATGTCTGTCTTATTCCCTTCGGGCTGCTGTAATAAGGCACCATAGACTGGGTAGCTTACGAACAAGAGAAATTTTTTCTCAGAGTTCTGGAGGATGGGAGTCCAAGATCAAGGTGCCAGTCCAAGATCAAGGTGCCAGCAGATCTGGTGAGAGCCCACTTCCTCACTTCCTGGTTCATACTCAACCAGTTTTCTCAGTGTGTCTTCATGTAGCAGGTGAGACAAAGGAGCTCTCTGTGATCTCCTTTATAAGGGAACTAGTTCCATTCTAGAGAGTTTTGCCTTCGTGATTTAATCCACTTCCAAAGGCCTTACCTCCAAACACATCATATTAGGGATTAGATTTCAACCTATGAATTTGGGGGGTGGTGGGAGACAAAGACATTCAGTTCATAGAGAAGCTGGCTGACAGTGAACACAAAAATAATCTGTGGTAACCTCCCGGTTGGCTTTCCTACATCCTGATCCATCCCCCTTCAATACATCCTTCACACGGAAACCACAGATGTGAGGGCGACTTTGCCCTCAAGTCCCCGTCATCCACCATGGATGAAAGTAAACACTATGAAGACATGATCTGCTTAGGGAGGAAAGGTGGCCAGTTTCTCAGAGGAAAAAGGCCAGGAGCCCCTTCCTCTGGGGGCTTTTATTGGGTTGTAATACACAGGAATACAGGGCAGCAAGGATCAAACAGTAGATAACATCTCAAAGAAATCCGAGGGCTTAGTCTGAGTCAGTGTCTGTCAGGAAAGGGGGTTGCAGAAACTTTGGGAGGCATACTCATCTCCTGCTCGGACCCTTAACACATGAATGAAAGCACTCTTAGAAAAGCAGGCTTCACAGGACTTTTAGAAACTCTTTCTTCTGCCCAGTCACTCCCGGATCCCACTCTAGCCAGGCAAGAGGCTGCACTGCCTCCCCCATTACAGGTTTTCAGGCTTAACTGGATTAGAGCTAGGAAACCCTTCTCCCAGAGGACATGGAGACTTGGGCTATGTCAAAATAGCCAGGGGGAGAGGGTCCATCATTTCCCCTTTATTGCAGCCCCCCAAGTCCTTCCATGATGACCACCCAAGTGATCGTGTCTGGCTTAGGTTGCCCCTCTTCTGAGGAGTCGTACCCATCATGGACTAACCGACCATGTTTTGGGGGCAGGGGAGTAAGCTGAGGCAGCGTTTGCTACCAGAGACAACAAGCTTTATCTCTTTAGTGGCTCGCATTCTGGAGGTCACTCACTCATCCTTAGCCATGGGAGGCAGTTACAATTCCTGAAACCAGGCAGAGCGGTTTCCCAACACACAGACCCCATCTCAAATGGATTCTGGTCATGCCCCTTTGCTGTCTAACCCTTTAATGACTACTTAGCACCACCTGTAGAAAGTCTAAGCTCCCAGTGGGACTTACCAGGCCCTTTATGATTTTTTCTCATCGCTTAAGCATCATCTGCCCTCAAATACTGTCTTCCTGTCAATCAGAACGACTTGCAGTTCCCAACACCTGCAGCAGCTGCCTCTGTCACTTCTGGGGTCGTAGGTGGGCCACTCCTCCTCCAGCGGTGCTTTCTGCTGCACCCGCTTCCCTTACTTCTCACATGTCTTTCCCACACGCGCACCCTTCAAGTGAGCACACTTTAAAATGGTTCTATGATCTCAACTCTTTCCACTTTCTTTAAAGAGAGGAGGAAGAAGCTCAACATCTAAAGAAAAAGATCATTGAAAATCATTGTTCTCTTTATACTGAAGTCAATCTGTAAAAAAATGTTTTAATTAAATGATTGGAATAAAAATTGAGTAACAAACTAAAGTTACTTCAGGTACAAAATATTTAATAATAAATGTATCTTTTTTGTAGGAGGGTGTGTGTGCATATAATGTGTGTGTTTCCAGATTATCATTAGCAAAAATGCTGCATTCCTTCCATATGCTTTTAACCTCATTCATTTTAATGTTTTTTATTTTATTTTTATTTTTTGAAGGACTTTAAAAAAGTTTTTATTTAGTTATTTTTAGAGAGGAGAAATGAGGGGAAAATACAGAGAAACATTAATGTGTGGTTGTGCCTGAAGCACCCCTATTGGCGTGTGCCCTGACTGGGAATCGAACCAACGATCCTTTGGTTTGTAGGCCCACACTCAATCCACTAAACTCCACCAGCCAGGGCCTACTGTTTTTATTTTATATCCACCATAATACTTTTAATCTGTGTCATATGCTCAATTTTTATTTTTATAGAATGTATCCTACCCATAATAAGTATGAGAGAGATGATAGATGATAGATAGATAGATAGATAGATAGATAGATAGATAGATAGATGATAGATAATAGATAGATAGATATGTGTCAGAACACAGACAGGCACATGTACACGTACACATGGAAGTATGACAGACGACCACTCACGGAGGTCTGAGGGAGGTGGAGACCGGGAGCAGAAACAGAGTTAGAAGGGCTGTGTGAGGAAGAAATTCCCTTTCCCCAAGTGAAACTGTTGATGGTGACAGAAATCCTCCTGAAAAAAACCTAAATCAAAACTACAAAAGGCCAAAATTTTTGTCTTCAGTTACAGAAAGCAATCAGTTGTATTGAACGTTGTTTTTCTTGAAAAAAATCTCTTACCAGTTTGTTAACACTATTTGATGATTACCGAGTTTTATTTCCCTGACATGCGTCAAGGTAGCCTTTTCTCTATTTCCTGTCACTTCTTCCTCTTCTACAAATATTAGCAACAACATGTGCCTCTGGTAGGAGACACACACATACACACACACTCTAAAACAAAAAGCCAGAAAACCTACAACACATCAAGATTCACAAATTGGTAGATTGTATGAGGAACTATAGCAAAATATTAAGATAAACATCATAGTTAGACTTATAACTCTTCAGGCAATAGTTAAGCTCATCTTTATAGGTTTTCACAATTCTTCTCTTGCTTAATATATTTGGAAATAAATACATATATAAAACAAAACAAAACCTTCCAGGAAGGAGCCTATTCCCATTCTAAAAGCTCTGAAATTTGACCCAAACATAGCTATAGAGCAAGAAAAATACAGAAAAATAATTTATTACCAGTAGTGGCTTTACTTTAAAAGGTACCTACAATGCAGATTATAATGTAATTTTCAAGACTATTTAAGAATTCCTCCCAAGCAACATCATTATTTAATTAACTCTGGTGAATAAATGTTATCTTCTAGTTGACATCTCATTAATCTGACCCAGGCAAGAACACACTGTTTTTACCACACAGGGTACACATCTTGCTATAAAATGATGAATTTCAGGAAATAGGGTACAGTATGGAAATGTAATTGTTCTAGAAGAGACATGCATAACTTGTAATCTTGAAGATTAATTCTGCCTGGGCTCCACTCCAGTATCTCAGAACAGTTGTCACCAAAGGAAAGCTGCCACGTGGCAGGAAGGAAGAGTGTGCCAACTGCCTCTGGCCCCTCCGGGCCACCGCCCAGAAGTTGCCGGGATCCCACGAAGCATCTTTCTTTTTCTGAAAGGTAATTGTATTACAATCCATGCTGCAAATGAAGGTGTGAGTGGAAAAGTCAGCAGTGGAAAGAAAGAGGAAACAAAATGGAATCTAGAAACCGGTGAACCACTGCTGGTAAACGTGAGCCATTCACATGCAGTTAGGGGTAGCTTTAAGGGCAGAAAAGGTTTTCAAAATATTTTATTAAAATCCTTTGCCTTCCGCCAAGATGGAGGCATAGGTGGAAACACTGTGCCTTCTCCCACAACCAAGTTTGGATACAACAAAAGTTTTGGAGAACTAAGACACACCCAGAGACCAGAAAACCGAATTATACGGAAGTCCGACAGCTACGAACCGTTCAACGGGGACGGTAAGAGAGGCAGAGCCAGCAGCGGAGCAGGGTCGGGAGGGACAGACCCAGGAGTGCAGGCAGCCCGGACCTAGTCAGGGTGCGGAACAGACTGACCAAGGTTGCACATTCACGCGCAGTGAGACGGACCACGCAGGCCCCAGGGGGTGAACCCAGTGGTGGAGGGCTGACAGCGGTGGCACACTCGCGTGCAGTGGAGCAGGGCACATGGCCCTGGTGACGGTGGTGGCTGCGGTGCTGGTGGGGGTCGTGGAGGCGGGTGCTGGAGGGAAGCCATTGTCCCTCTTTGACCCCGTCCCCACATACAACGTCGAAACCCAGCGACTGAGTTGCCCTGCTCTGGTGAAAACCTAGGGCTCCCTTCCTGCTACTTAACAGGCACGAACAGCCCAAAAGATGGTGCAAGAACTCAAAGTCCCAGAGCCAATAACTCTAAGCGACCAACAGATTGCCAGCCTCTCAGAAGCCCAATTTAAAACACTATTTATCAGGATGCTCACAGAATTGGTAGAGTACAGCCACAAATTAGAGGAACTTAGTCACAAATTAGAGGAACATATGAAGGCTAAACTAATTGAAATGAAGGGAGATGTCCAGGAAACCAATAGCGATGGAAAGGAAAATGGGACTCAAATCAAGGGAGTGGACCAGAAGGAAGAACGAAACATCCAACCAGAAAATAGTAAAGAAACAAGAATTCAAAAAAATGAGGAGAGGCTTAGGAACCTCCAGGACATCTTTAAACGTTCCAACATCCGGATTATAGGGGTACCAGAAGGGGGAAAGAAACAGCCACGAGTGGAAAATGTATTTGAACAAATAATAAAGGAGAACTTCCCCAGTCTGGCAAAGGAAATAGACTTCCAGGAAATCCAGGAAGCTCAGAGAGTGCCAAAGAAGTTGGACCCAAGAAGGAACACACCAAGGCACATCATAATTACATTAGCCAAGACTAAAATGAAGGAGAGAATCCTAGAAGCAGCAAGGGATAAGGGGACAGTCACCTACAAAGGAGTACCCATCAGACTGTCAGCGGATTTCTCAAAAGAGACCTTACAGGCAAGAAGGGGCTGGAAAGAAGTATTCCAAGTCATGAAATCCAAAGACCTACAGCCAAGATTGCTTTATCCAGCAAAACTTTCATTTAGAATGGAAGGACAGATAAAGTGCTTCTCAGATAAGGTCAAGTTCAAGGAGTTCATCATCACCAAGCCCTTATTATATGAAATGCTAAAGGGACTTATATAAGAAAAAGAAGATGAAAAATATGAACAGTGAAAGGACAGCAAACACACAGTTATTAACAACCACACCTAAAACAAAAGCAAACCAAGAGGACAGCTAGATCAGGAGTGGAACCATAGAAATGAAGAACACATGGAGGGTTAGAAACAGGGGGGTGGGAGGAGGAGAAGAGGGGAGAAGGCACAGAAAATAGCATAGATGGTAGGTAGAAAATAGATAGGGGGGAGGGCGAGAATAGTGAGGGAAATACAGAATCTAAAGAAGTTGAGACACATGGTTATAAACTAAGGGGGGAGAAGGTTGGGGGAGGGAGTGTGCGGGTGGAGGGGAATGAAGGGGAGAATAGAACAACTGTAATGGTATAATCAATAAACTATATTAAAAAAAATAAAGAAAATAAAATCTTTAATTAAAGATGCTGAAATATGCCTCTTTCTTAAGATGTTATATTACTTATTATTCTATTTAAAAATCTAGCAAATATTTAAAACCATTTGTTAAAGGGATTTGAATAATACTGATTGATTCTCACTTATAAATGTGGTAACCTAAACACTTGGAAATGTTGTAAACATCATTTATAAACTTAATATAATCGACTTCCTTTTCAGTTAAAAATGTCTGATTGACAAACTCTTTCAAATACTTAAGTAATTCAGATAAATCAAATTAACTTTATGAATACGAAGAAACTGGAGTCCTTTTAATATTTTCATACTGTGTATGATGTTAGTAATATTCACCCAAATCAATTATTCAATTACATATTTGAAACTAAAATGAAAAGATCATCAACACACAAACCCACACACAGCATGAAAAGATCATCATTCTAAGATACTATGTTTCCTCAAATATATAAAATACTAATTGTGCACAAAATTCTACCTTAACAATATTAGCATATGGTTGTTTTAAACACTTTTATACTAATCCTAACTATTTCCATAGTTAAACAATGCTTCTCTATGAAGAGACAATAGCATTCACAGTTGATATAGGTTACTTGACCAGTAATTTTTAAAAAATATTTTATTTATTTATTTTTAGACAGGGGAAGGGAGAGAGAAAGAGAGGGAGGGAAACATCAATGTATAGTTCCCCCTTGTACACCTCATTCTGGGGACCTGGCCTGCAACCCAGGCATGTGCCCTGACTAGGAATTGAACCCGAAACCCTTTGGTTCACAGTCTGGCATTCAATTCACTGAGCTACACCAGCCAGGGCTTGACTAGTGATTTTGATTGGGAGTAAAATCTGCAGTTTCAGGCAGGCAGGGCAAGTCTTGCCACCGGCCCTCTAGGTGGTTATTATTTGAGGAGTGGCCTTCTCAGCATGCTTAAGATTACCCAACGACTAGAGATTTTGACCCAAAATAATTTTTAATTTACAAAGTTTTGTAAGCTCCCCTTCTTACCACAGACCTCTCCCTGGTCCAAGATAGCAATGAAATCTTTTTAATCACCTAGCAAACCCTATGCAATCTGGACCCAACCCCTCTCCCCATCCCCACCCACTTTGTCTACTACCAAATCTCCTACTATTCTCCCCCTTACTCAATCCACACCAGTTATTTTGCTGCTTTTGGTATTTGCCCAATGTGCTCATGCCTCAGGACCTTGCACTGGCTCTTTTTTCTGCTTGAAATAGTCATCTCCTGGATGCTTGCCTCCTGCTTGTCTTCAGGCCTTTACCCAGATGTCGCCTTTTCAAAGAGGCCTCTCTGGACCGTCTCATTTAAAACTACAACCTTGGCCCCTTCCTGCCCTTTCCATCCTTTTATCCTCCACTCAATTTCTTTCTCTCCTCCCACTCAGTCACTCAACACATCTGACACCATATAAACTATAGTTATTTACTTGGTTATTGCCTATTTCTCCAAAGATTTATGAGAGATGGAATTTTTTTTCTCTCCCTTTGTTTCAGTGTTGAATCCCCATGGCCAAGAAACTGCACCAAAGAATGTTCCCCCAAAATATTTGTCAAATGAATAAATGAATAAAAGAGCTGACTCCAGGCTGCCACAAGGAGTGTCCACGTTGATATTGCTGTTGTTGGAAAGAGAAGCTTTGCTCTTGTAAAGATGCAAAGTTGCACCAACCCTTCAGCAACAGCTTCAGGAAGCAACACGCTGTTCAGAGCAGCCTTTCCTCTCCCTGTGGGCAGACCTGCCACGGCCTCAGCCTGCTTCCCATCCGCCATGGTGATAATTATTCATGTTTGAAAGTAAGGTTACACTTCTTTAAAAAATGTATTGACTTTTAAAGAGAGAGAGATTTGTTGCTCCACTTACTGACGTTTTCATTGGCTGATTCTTGTACGTGTCGTCAAAGGGTTTCCTGCACAGGCTCATTGTGCAAGAGGGAAAACAATTCCCCGACTCGCTTTATTGTTATTAATACAGGAACAGAGGAAAAGGAGAGCTGACCGTGCGACTTCTTACTCTGAATATCTGGTCATCCATCACATTTTACATTTTTATGGAAAGTACTGTCTTGAAGTGTGAGGGGTGGAACCACTTGTCAGTCATCTTCCTGTATCAATATTCATTATGTAGGAGTAAGGATATCTTGTTCTGACTGGTACTACCCCAGGAAAGACCAATTACACTTCTTAATAAAGAAAATCCCTGAGTGTCTTTATAGACTAAGCCAACTTTGTCCTTCTGCCACTGTGCTATGGGCTCAGTGAGAAGCCCTACAAAAGTAAACGTCTGGGCTCCAAGCAATATTCAATGGTACCGAGGAAAAAGGCAGAATCTTGTCATTTTCTGAGCCACGCTTCCCTTATGTTTTACTTAAATGAAAAGGGAGGTATGTACAACTTGAGGGTCTGTGGGTGCCACATTTGATGACAGACAGCCCCTCATTCCTGTAGCGAAAGACAAACCAAAAACTGTGAAATGACCTTGCAGACACTCTTTCTACAGTGGGGATTGTCAAGTGCATTTGGAGAAAATGGGGACTTTGTTTTCTGAGACTTACCCTAATAGTTCTTTAGAGATCTTGAAGGTTGGTTGCTGCTAAATAAGCAAGAGACTTACATCTGCACAGATTCATTCTTGTTTTGGAGAAACCTCTTGAATGGGCCTTGCAGCTTCACTGATGTAGGTGAAATATAGAGCCACAGTTCAGGGGATAACTGCGAGGTCCTTACCCGAATGTAGATGTTCAGAGTCAATTAGCTACTATGTCATCGCTCTTTCTCTGCTTTCCGCTTTCATATATTGTGGTTCAGAGTCATAGCTCTCTGTTACTGTTATTGAATATGGAGTTTCTGCTTTTGTTTATTATTTTTCTTGTTGTTTTAGGGTAATTTATGAGAGAATTATGTGGCAAATTATGTCATTTTGGGACTGAAAGTGATATGCCATGCATTTTAATATTTGTCTTATCACTACAGCAACTCTATGAGGTGGGTGCACGGGGAAGGACAGCTCTCATTAAAATAAACAGAACCACAGAGGTTTCTGCCTTCTGGGGGGTGGAGGCATGATTAATCTCCGTTTAGATAAAACAAATGATTTTGGAAGTCTATCCACCTTCTGGTGGAAAAGGCTGGGCTTGCTGGGTGTTGTCTAGATGATTGGGGGCTAGTTGCAAAAGTCACCCAGGTGACTATAGTTCACAAAGGTAGGGATCATATTTATTCATTTTTTTATTGTGATGAAGCTACATTCTATCCTCGGTGTATTGCCTATTACAGAACGATTCTCAGCACATACTGGGGTAAATGCTCCCACACTCTAACAAACATCTGCTCAGTGGTTTTGTTTAGCACTGAAGGACAGAACGAGGGGCAGAGCGGGGAGAAAGGAGGAGGGCCCTGCAAGCTTGAAGGACAGCTGGATTCGTGAAGTCAGATTTGATCTGTGGGTCTGAACGTGGCAGCACAGCCAACATTCTCACAAAACACACAGTTTCTCCTTCCATTGGTTTGGGGTGGAGGTGAGGGGACTGCGGTCTGCAGTTAACCTGTACCTTGTCCCACCCCCTCTTGACTCTGGTATACAGCCAGATTTGGGAATCATTAGACCAAACATCTCTTAAGGTCCTAGTTTCCATGACTTTCTAAAAATATAGTTAACTTATTTCCTCAAGAGAGGCTACATAATTTTCAAATCAAACAGGGCCTGGGACAGAGGTGGGTCTGACCCAGCAGGATCTGGAATGTATAAATCATTGGCTCAGAAGTGTCCTTGGTTAGAGGAAATAAGACTTTGTGATTTACTAGCTGGCTGTAAGTTGCTCAAATTGTTTGACCTTGTTTAATTATTTTGTCTCAGTTTCCCCATTCCACTTGCCAAGAAATTTCCCTAGCTTTTTACTATGCTGCCTCAGCACTAGGACCAGAGTCTGTGGGCTGGAGGGTGGGGGCTACTTGTCACAGAGCAGCCAGATGATAAAGTCATGCTGTGCCGTACCCACAGGGTTTGTCTTCCTGTAAGTATACTGACACCACAGTGTGGTATTACCTCATACTTCTTACGCACACTCTGAGTCAGTATTTACCAATCATATGATGTCAAACATACTCATATTAACGAGGCAGGGAAGGAGACAGTCATAGCCAAGATTCATCAACTGATTTACCATGAGCTTGATTCCTTACAGAAATTACATCATTGTAACCTCATACCAAGCCAATAATATAAATACTGCTTTCAGTCTTGTTTTACATTTGGAAAGGCAGCTGGTAATGTACTGATAAAGGTTTTTTAAATATATATTTTATTGATTAGACCATTACAGTTGTTCAATTCCCCCCCCTTCATTCCCCTCCACCTGCACACTCTCTCCCCCACCATTCTCCCCACCCCCCTTAGTTTATAACCACGTGTCTCAAGTTCTTTAGATTCTATATTTCCCCTACTATTCTTGCCCTCCCCCTGTCTATTTTCTACCTACTGTCTATGCTATTTTCTGTACCTTCTGCCCCCTTCTCCTCCTCCCACTCCCCTGTTGCTAACCCTCCATGTGTTCTCCATTTCTATGGTTCCACTCCTGATCTAGCTGTCCTCTTGGTTTGCTTTTGTTTTAGGTGTGGTTGTTAATAACTGTGAATTTGCTGTCCTTTCACAGTTCATATTTTTCATCTTCTTTTTCTTAGATAAGTCCCTTTAGCATTTCATATAATAAGGGCTTGGTGATGATGAACTCCTTGAACTTGACCTTAGTACTGATAAAGGTTTAATAACTAAAAAATTTCTTTTAGTTCTTTTTAGTTCAAAAATTTCTTTTTAGTTCAAAAATTTCTTTTTTGCCAATTTCTATCATATAAATACTCCCACATTGGCCAATTTCAAGTACTAACATGATGTCATTGAATGCAGAGTTAGGGAGAGTTGCACCTTAGTATATCATTGTATAGTCTAATACAGTGTGTATATAGTATGTTATGGATATAATATGTACAATAGATGGAAAAAAGCTCCAAGAACACAGATAATAGTAAAATAACTAGGAAATGGTACATTGGAGTATTTATTAACTTTATTTTATACATAATTGATTTAATTTTAACTTCATATACTTTAATTCTTAATAATGGCTATGTTTAGCAATGAGCTCACAAAGTTCTTGAAAATTTAACGATCAGTTCTCATGAGCCAGTATGAGCCGGCTCCAGCACACCTCTGAGCCCACCGTGATTTGGAGTGCATTCATAATTTCTAACATTGCCAAAAAACAGCGGGTCTTTACAAATCTTGTCCCTTTCAATCAAGAACTGAATCTTGTGTTTTAAACTCTGTTCCTAGGACCTCCAAGTGATCTGGGTAAACAGAGTCCTGTGGTGGAGAAATCCAGGAGACAGACACGCAGATGAGGCATACAGCCAGCAGGGAGCAGATGCCAGTGTGCGAATCAGTATCAGTCACAGAAACCAAACCACTTTCAGGTAAACCCAAACTTAGTGTAAAGATAGATCTTATCCAGACAGAGTTGGGATTCATCCTGGACATGGAGTTTTGAACTTACAGGGTAGGAGAGGCAAATGATTGCACTTGACTGATAAAACCGACCTTCAGGTTGCCTCTCCAGCCTCCAGGCCCCTTCCTTATCCATATTTTTGTCATTGAGGGTGGGGCAGCCCTGAGCTTCGGGGATGTTGACTCCAACCCTGACTATAAAGAAAGAACGTATTCTGAGGGCCTCAGGAAATCAGAGTATTTCTGTTCCCTGACCCCAGATACACGTGGGGGTCAGCAACACAGCTGGGAAAGTTTGCTGGAGCTTTGGAGTAAATTGTAAGTTATTCTTCCGGAAGTGAAAGTATGTAGACCTGGGAGTTGTCTGCAGTCAGGTCAGGGCCACAGCAGCACAGCAGCCTTAGCAGGACTCTGATACAATGGAAGATGAGACAAAAGGAAAGAATCCAGGTCCCTGGTGATGCAATTGTGCCCCCAAATCAGCCCTGACACACACATACTTCTGGACTTCCAGTTATGCGAGCCAGTAAATCATGGCTTAAGTCAGTTTCAATTGCATTTTCTGACACTGCTGACTAAATGCGTTATAACTGATACAACCTTGAAAGTCATCAAGTAGCTGTTCCTTGAGAGTGGGAGGTGGCTAAACATGTCAGAGCAATAAGAGAAGTGAACAGTCAGAGAAGGCTAGAGTAGCTGATCAAGGTGACACAGATGTCTTTCTTCAGAAATGCCTTTGAAGGAAATGTGGATGTGGAAGATGAGGAAGAGAATTAGCCTTGTCGTCCACAAAGAAGGCGTGGCCAGCAGGGTAGGAATGCGCTAAGACTGACTGAGCACAACCCTGCCCTTTCCCCTGTTTGACAGTTACAGAAAGGAATTTGTTTTCCGGTGAGCAGGGGATTCTACCTGGCTACCACTGACTCTCCAACTTTGCATCTACCTGCTGCACCAGCTTGCTGAGCCAGCTGGGCATCTGCTCCTCAATCAGATATGGTGGCTAGAGGAAGTGAATGCCAAGCTGTAAAAATAGCAAGACAGGTAGAAGGAAGTTCTCTCTAATTTGCACCTGGAGGAACACAGGGGAGGCGGAAGTAGGCCAAATCAGTAATAATCCATGCATCAGGCATAGATTATTACGTAATCTTGAACAACCCCCTTTGAAAATTTACCTTGAATGTCAAAGGGGATTTTTTTGGGCAGGGGCGTGGGGTGGACGGTTGACATTCTATAAGAAAAACATCTAGATTCCAAGTCAATGTACACAACAAACCAATCAAATCAGAACTGTATGATACACTCAGACTAGAGATGAAGATACCGTTCAACAGTTCAGCAAACTGGCATTTGTCCCACACTCGGTGGTGCCACATTGTCTCATGTGTGAATATGGAAACAGAGCTGATGAAGTTAATTAAGCCTAAAACATAGGTAGTAAAAAACTGGAACTTAAATGGTAAGCTCCTCAGAGGTACGCTTCCTTCAGTTGTCAACCAAAAATAAGAGACCATGCCTGAAACTGCCATTAATAGCTGAAGCCGCCTCACTATTAGTTTCTGCACCTAATATGCCAGCAATTCTGCAGGATTTTCTGAAATAAGAGTTTAGAATTATAGACAGCCAAAGAGTAATTCTAGATAACACAGCCTCCTCTGACACTATTCAGACTGTGTGCTTTTGATAGGGTTCTTTTTTCATTACATTTTCTGTTTTGGTGTCCCTTCCACTTCTTTCCATTAATCTGAAATTTCTCAGGTAAACTTACATCTGCATCTGATTCATATCCCATTCCTCCGCCTCTCCAAGAAAACAGGAATGGGGCAAGAATTCTTATGTGCATGCCACCGGATATGTACAACTATCTGGGACCTTGGAGTTTCAAGGCCAAGACCATGACCTTGAGATAAACCAAGACTATAGCCAAAGATCCCTGAATCATGGGGATTATTCTGAGTTCACCCAGGCCTCTGTGCACAGCCAGAAAACACCAGAAACATTTTTTAATCTACAAAAATAATTTTTACAGAAATGAGAGGAAATTATTGTTGATCTTTTTACTTTATGACCTCCCTCTTTCTAATAGGAATTAAGATAAACTTGTCATCAAATGGCCTTTTCAAAGATGCATGGTGTCATAATAGAGGGCACCAAGACCCTGAAGTTAGACAGAAATGGGTATGAATCCAAGTTCATTCACTGACCAGCTCTGTGACTTCCAGGAAGTAACTTAGCCTCTCTGACCTTTTTTTCATCTCTGCTATAAAAAAGGGCTACTGATAACTGAGTTTTAGGCATGTTATATGCATTAGAAAAAAATCTTAAAAAATGCACATAGCACAGTAGCTGATACAGAGTAGACACTCAACACATTACATGTAACACTGTTTTCAAACCAAACTAGTTGGAACACTTGGAATCCATCCTATGCTTCTAGATGGCTATATGAACCTAAAAGGTTTTTCCCCCATAGACATTTTCTGTAATTGTATATACTGGCTGTGAATCAAGTTATGAATCAAGGACAATATATTTCAGTGAATCCTGTTCCAGCTTAAAAATAAATTCTAATAACTTGCCTCAAAATGGAAACAATCAAGATTCGAGTTAAGACAAATTCAATAACCACAAAAGCCTACAGAGCTAGACAAAAGAAGATAGTACCATTCTTTCCATGAGTGTGTGACTCATTTTCAACTCAAAGATGGTGCACAGGAAACAAAGCTCACTTACAAACTGGACTTCCCAGAGCCTCCAGGGATGAAGGCCACACCCCACTCATTTTTCACATATTCAGACCGAATGTCATGTCCTTCCTTGCTGGACTCAGTTTCATTTTTGCAGGTATAACTTTTATAAACAACACTAGGAAGGAGTGCCATTTGGAAGTTTACTCCAAGCATATTAAGATAACACATTTATTTAGATTTCTCTATAACGTTTAGGCTGCACACTGGCTTCCCAACTATGCTAGAGAAGTGAGGGTGTTGGGCCAGACATATCAGAAAAATGTTGCAGTACTTCAAACATGTCAGAAAAGGACAGGTGTGCACTTTTCACGAAGCCTTTCCTTTGGCAGCTTTAGCTTTTCTGTAAGACGCCCAGATGTCACTGACAAGCTGGCTCTCCAACTTTGCATCCCAATAGATATAATTTTCACACTGTATACAAGCAGATAACGCATCTGATGTGTCAGACAGTTGCCCCTGTGTTATCGAGCAGCCGAGCTCTCTCATTTCACTAACAAATGTGCAGACAAACGTATATTGTGGCAAATGCAAGGAAATGGCTGGCCTATGTTTGAAATTTAAGCCTCCCCCATTCTTTACAGTGAGGCATTATTCAGGCCAACAGGGATCCATGGTACCAACATTGCCCTTGCTCCCCGGACTCTTTGAAGACTGCAGAACACTAGAATAGCTGATATGTTTTAGTGAGTAATTCTGGTTATAGACAATTATTGTGAAGGGACCCACATGACAATAGTCATACCATTAATAAAATGGTTTCATTGTAAAATAAAAATACTCAAGATGGACACCATATCAAGGTGATCATTTGGTAAGTTATATAAATGTCAAGTTACTATTTTCTACACCTGAAACTAATATAGTGTACGTCAACTGTAATTGGGAGAAAAATAGTTTAATTAGCCAAAAATGCTGTATTAAAAGAACTTTCCTTCATCCTATAACATTTAAACATGGTAATAAAAGAAATCCTATGCTATTGAAGAAGTGTAAGCCAGCAAAAAACAAACAAACAAAAACTCTCAAAGAAAACAAAGACAAAATAGACACCAGTATTTTGGCCCCAAATCCTCCTATTACAAAGTAGAATTCTAATAAATATTTATCAAGTAAAAAAATAAATTGATGGGAAAATATATTCTATGGATTTGGATGCCTTTCTACATGGGTAATTGTTTTTGATTCAATCATGACTCACTCCTCTGAAATGAGAATATTTAGACACAAAGTTATGATACGCTACCAACATGATAGAGTTAAGAGCACATTCAAGAACTCTAATTTTTCCTGTCCCTTCATGCAGTTCCTCTAGTTTTTGAGAAAAAAAACAAACCCTCTTCCTGATGTTTCCATCCCTGAAATATTTATAGGCTGATGTCCTCTCTAGTCATTACTGAGCTAAGTTGCAATCCTCTCGTCAGTTCCCAGAAGTCGTTTTCTCAATATGCTTAATCATTTCACTTACTTCTGACTCCACCCAATGTGCCTACATCCCTTAAACAGAAGGTTCCAAAACTGCAATGTAGCCCTTAGAGAAACCAGAGGGAGGTCTGGCACCATGAAGACTCTTGATAATAGAACATGTCCTTACACGTAACTCCACGGATGTTCAGCCATGAAATTCTTTAATTCCCTCTCACCCCGTGGGCAGCTGTGATCCTGAGCAGAGCCCCTGGGGTGAGGGCAGGAACCCAGGAGAAAGCATACTGCTTCAGATGCCAGGCACACCTGGGTCCAAATCTCGGCTTCCTGATTCACTACCTTCATGACCTGAGGCAAGGGATTTAGTCTTTCTAAATCTGAGTTTCATTGTCAGAAATACTAGCTACACCATAAAATTCTGGTGAGAAGTAAATTGGTTAATAGGTATAAATGACCTGTATGAAATACAACAAGTAGAGGTCTTTATATGCTATATCTCTATATACCTGTAATACTATACTTAGCACATAGTATGTACAGCACTTTCACCAATCTCTAAATCTAACAGTTAAATAGCTCTGTTTTTACAAGAGAGACACCACTCAGTTTACCAGGGATTTTCGTCCACCCTCCCTCCATTTCTTATGAACTCATCCATTTCTCTCTCCGCTGATCTGAGTTATAATTGAATCAGCTACCAGCTGATTGGAACCACCATCATTTTTTACCACTGTAAGAACCTGCCGCTGACTCATCTCCTTGCTCTCATTCCTGCCCCTTATATTCCATGTTTACACAATAGCAATGTCATCTTATCAAGAGGTTAATTCGATCAGTCTACTTCTTTGTGTACAACCCAGCTTAAGTTTCCCAATACACTTCGAAAAAATCCAAAATTCTTTGTATAAACTACAGGGCCTTAGGTGATCTATGCCTACCTGTATCTCTGAAGATATCCCCCTCCATTCTTCCATTCCTTGCTCTGCTTTTAGCTACTTGGGTCTTTGTATGTTTTTTTGAACTCACTAAGCTTATTCTGGTGCCAGGACCTTTGCCCTTGCTGTTCCCTGAGCTTTGGATGTTCTTCCCTCAGATCTTCGTATGGCTGGTTCCTTCTCACCATTCAGATCTAAGGCCAGATATCACCTCCTCCAAGAAGCCTCCCCGGATCAGCAACTTGTATATTGATTGTCTCTCCTCTGTTCTCCAACATAGGCACTTTCTAGCACATTATTTTGTCTTTCATACCACTTATCACTACCCGAAATTACCATATTTATTTATTTGCTTACTTTACATTATTTGCATAATGTAGAGTGTCTAACTCTACATTATGAATTAGATGTGGGGGACATTTATGCTCCCCATGGAATGTCAGCTTCATGAAAGAAAGACATTTGTTTACCTTGCTAATGTCTGTATTATCACTGTCTAAAATAGTGCCTGTCAGGTGTTGAATCCACCAACCGAGAGAACAAATGCTGGAGACTTTCAGGATTTCAAAGATGTTACTTTATTGGCCAAGTTTAACCTGCGCAGGGGTGAACTCTCAAAGTGTCCAGCGACACAGTGCCCACAAGGGCTGCAAACGAGAGTCACACCCAGCGCTTACAGCTAAGTCCTTATATAGAGGCAAGCAAGCAAGCATTACACAGATGATGTGGCAGTTAGCTATTGGCTTACAGAACCCGCGCACGGGAACAGGGTGGGGTCTGTCTCAGCTGAAAGGAAAATTTTGAAACTGAACAGATGGCAATCAACTTACAGGATGTTTGCTAGGGACGCAGGCTCCTTGGGGCTGAGACTATTTTTCTTGTTCCCAACATCAGGGAGAAAGCACTCGATACACATTTGCTAAACAAAGGAATTGGTGTTTTTAAACCTCCTAGAAGAACTGACCGTTGTCACACTTTCCATGAACATGAAATCACCAAACAAAATAGTGCAGTGTTAGAGTGTCATCACAAAAGTGTCCTGGCAAAAGCAAACCAAGCAAACCTGGATATCGTCATCGATATCCAGGCTCTAGATTTTTCACGATTGGACAATTCTGGAGCAGTGCAAAGTGGTTCAGAACACAAAGCGTGTTTCAATTCTAGCTTTGCCACTTCCTATTTGTGTGACCTTGGACAAGTTAGTCAACAAATTAAAACTGGTTTCCTCATCTAAAAAAAAAAGAATAATAACACATACATTAGAGGATTTGTGTGGATTAAATGCACCGAGCCTGTAGCCCAGTTCCTGGAACATTGTGCCCACTTAATAAATGGTGGTTATTATCACTGTTGTTATTACAGTAATTAAATCCGGCACCACACTTTGCAAAGAACACTGACAAACTGGAGCTTATCCAGAGGAGAACAATCTTATGAAGGGTCTGGAAACCACAACTTGTCTGAAAGGATTGAAAGACCTCAGGATGTTTACCCTGGAAAAGACACATTTTAAGAGGAAACATGATAGCATTTAGAAAGCACCCAAAAGAACTATCTTCTATAAGAAGGATTAGATTTACTCAGTGCTGTTCTAGAAGATACAGTTAAAGCCAAGGAGGAAAAGTTAATTCTTGAACTATTTATGGTCTAATAATCAACTTTCCCAGACCAAAATTGGATTGAATTCTACTCATTAAAGAATTAAGGCTTGGTTATATACATTTTGATTATAAAAATTATAGGGAATAGGAAGCCATTTATAATGGCCATAATGAAGACTTTGTATAAATATGAAAAATATGTGTCATGTCAATTGCAAAAGAAAGCAGACTATGAAATACATGCATGTATGCTGTGATCCCAGCTCTTTATATATGGTAAAAGAGAATATAAGGACAAACATATATAAATGGCACGTGCTGCTTCATGAAGTGGTGTTTCCAGTCACTCCAAATGTTGGGGAGGAGGCCATGTCCTCTTAGAAGAAATAGCATTCAAGAAGCCATGCGCCAGCAAAAGAGTTGGGCAGGGTGCAGCCTTCAAAGATTTGAAAGTGCCATGGCTCTATGACCCTATGAAATTGATCACTGAATTGTGGTGATATAAAACACTTGTTGTTTTAAAGGAGTAAAGAGGGCATTAAGCCCCTCAATATCTTTATTTTCTCCCAATTAGAACGGGCAAAATATCTAATCCCAAGAACCCGAAAGAACTGAGCTCTGTGATGTAATGGGGACATTGTGGCAACAAGGAGTAGATATCTCTGCCCATTATTTTTCTCCTGCCCCAGTGAAGGTCTGTCAATCTCTCTGAATCTCATTGTCTGGATCCTTCCTTGAAAAGGAGGAAGTTGCATGCTTTCTAGTTTTAAAAGTCTGGGATTCATCTGATTATTTTGTTTGATAAATACGAGCTTGGCCAAGAATTAGAAGGCACCTGAACTCTGTAAACAAGGAGTTTCCAAGAACGCTAATAAAGAAATAGCTTCAGGAGAATTTTGGTCCCAAAATCAGGGAGAGTCCCTTTTCCATGCCAGGTTCAAAAAGTAAGAAATGAATGGTTCCTTTTGTAAGTCAATGGGTGACAAGTTGACCTCTCAGAGACAGACATCCATGAATGGGTTTTTTCAGTCAAGTCTCCTTGTTTTATTTTATTTTATTTTTTTTAATCTTTTTTAAAAAGATTTTATTTATTTACTTATTTATAGAGGGGAAGGAGAGAGGGAGAGAAATATCAATGTATGGTTGCCTTTTGTGGGTCCCTGCTGGTAGTTAGCCTGCAAGGAACCGGCCTGCGACCCAGGCATGTGCCCTGACTGGGAATCGAACCGCGATCGTCTGGTTCTCAGGCCGGCACTCAATCCACTGAGCTACGCCAGCCAGGGCTTCCTTGTTTTATAAGTAAGATGACATTAGTCATCTTCACCATTGGCTCCTCCATCTGTGATGATAAAGACCCATTTCTGCACTGTTGTTAAAGTTCCAGGAAGAACTTTCAGACTGTTTTTATCCTAGAAGGGTCAATAGAAAGAGGATTATAATTTTCAGGCACTGAGGACATTATCTGATCCTCCCTTGAGGTCAGACTCCTTCCTTGCCATTTTATACATCAGAGGATTTCCAACTGTGGCAAAAACACATACTGCTCCTTTCTCACTCGGGGCACTAACAGGTGCACTTCCTGATGAGGCATTAGAGATATCACAAACTAGTGACTGCACAGAACTTCTCGAGACACCGTGTAAAATAACACTTATAAAGAAGACTAGAGAAAAGCCTCATTCTCTTCAAGGTTTTGGCTATAATGAACATAGATGATTGTGTGGGAATGAAACAAAGTACATCTTGCCGAGTCATGCTCCCCTGGTGAGAGTTCTGACTCCTACACTTTTCAGCAGAAAGAACTGTGACAGACACAACAGGGGTGAGTGTTGTGAGCTGTGACAGTTCACAGCAGAACTGGACCCAGCCTCCTCAGCACAGTGACATCAAACTCAAATGGCTGCCAGTTGAATGAAAGATAGCCTTTTATTTCTTCCAGAATTTAGGATTTTTTATTATTAATTGTAGAACAGTTGAGTTAAAGTTCACATAACACAAAATTAACCATTATAAATGAATAATTCAGGGAATTTAGTATGTTCACAGTATTGTACAATGTCACTTTGATCTAGTGTGAGAACATTTTCATTACCCCCTCATGTCTATTAAGCAGTTACTCACAATCATCTCCTGACCCCAGTCTCTGGCAACTGGCTTTCTGCTTTCTGTCTCTATGGATTTACCTATTTTGAGTATTTCATATACATTGCATTATATAACATGTGATCCTTTAATTTTAGGAAGATAGACTTTTAAATCATTCCCAAGTACATACTTTATAAAGAAGCCACGTTTGTATAGGGAAATATATATAAATTCTTAAAGACCAAAAATTCAGTAAGTAAATTTGAAGGTCTGGTTGTTTTGGTTTTTTTTTTAAGAAAAAAAGAAAAGAAAACATGTTTTAGACCAGTAAATCTTTCATTGAGAAAAGGAACCTAACTGTCTTACCATGCGAATTATCTCACTACTGCTCATCAGGAAGTTTCAGACTGGAGGTTTAAGGGCCACGTTTCTGGGAGAGGTCGAAACTGCAACTGAGGCTTGGTTTGCTCTTGCCAGGACCAATGATTCCATTTGGGCCTGTTACTCCATTTGGGCCTTTCTTAGTGACATTGTCATATTGATTTACCTAAACAAGTATTTTATTAAGAGCTGGCATTTGTAAAATACCTAACGTGATTTAGCAACACAAGGCAAGCCTATTGTCTTTGTATTACGGAGAAGGGAAAAAATAATTTTCTCCCACCTTTCTGAATTTTTCTGGCCAAACCAATAATCAAGTTAACATGAGACAGATTAACTGAAAAAAAAAGACCAAATTTATTATGAATGTATATACAGGGGTTTGTTAAGACTATAAGACCTGAGGAGAGGCTAGATTTGGCAGTTGTGACTTCTATGCCAATGGAACTAAGGAGAAGGGGAGTTAGGGGGATTATTTGGGAACTTCAAGGGGCAGAACGGCAATTCACATGCAGAAAGAAGAGCAAGTGTTTGGTAAAGGTTTGCTGGGCCATTGTTAACAGGGACACAGAGAGGACTTTGATGGGACAGGGCCTTGCTAGGTCCCTCCCTATCACACTCAGTTCACATTAAACTATAGTTATCTATGATCATAAATCTCTTCCTGGAGCAGATCTTTTATTTAATTTTTTTAGGCCTTTAGGCCTTTAGGTAGGGAAAGGTCAAAGTTTCTTTCTTTGTCTTTTGTTTCTTAAAAATAACCAGCTTAAAATAATATACCAAAGGGCATGTTATGGGGAGGCAAACTGCTTCCTCTCAGTACTCAAAGGACCCACAGTGTGGGAAGAAGGTAGCAGAGAAAGGAGACTGAGAGACAAACAATAGAAGCCTTTTTTTCCCCCAAGCAAGAGAGAGAAGCAAGGCAAACTAGGATGCCTGGAGCTTTGAGGCCCTTTGTCGCCCACATCAAAGAAAGGTCCTTGTGTTAGGTAGGATTCTTGATTGCAGGTTCCAGAAATTCAACTAAATTTGCTTAACCCCAAAAGGGAAAAAATTTATTATGAGGAAGCAGTGGGGACTCATGACATGTGGTAGTAGAACAGAACCTCGACTCGAAGAGAAGCTCAGGAATCTATCTCTCTCATTTTGGCTCCTGTATGCACTTTAGTGTCGATTCATTCTTTGTTCTCTGTCCATGTAGGCAAAGATGTCATCCCACAGTTCCCAGGTTTCTGTCTCCTCTCTTCTAAAGTGGCCCGGAGGATAAAGTCATGGGCTCAGAGTCAGACAGGGGTGAGTCTAAATCCTAATCCTGATATATACTGGCTGGGTGACATTGGACAAGCCACTGGACCTCTCTAAACTCTCTGTTTTCTCATTAATAATTAGCACCAGCTTACAAGATTATTTAAAAAATCAAGTAAACACTTTTAAAGATCAATGTCTTATAAATCTCTAATAAACATTCATTATTTACCGTTACTATTATTATCGTTGTTATTTGTAAAGAAGCCAGCCCTAATGGAGTGGGTCATGGTCACAAATCAAGATTTCTAGGAAAGAGACACTGATTGGTCCAATTTGGGGCAAGTACTGAGCTCTACTCCATCAGTTACATCCAGATGGTAACTTCACAACCAAGAGAGATGGCTACCAGAGACACAGTCCTATGGTAGAGTGGGGAAACTCTCTGCTACAGAACCCCCCTCCCGCCCCCCTGCCTGCAATAGAGCCCAGAAATTAGAGAGAAGAGGTCTGGAGAGAAATATGAAGGCCCGTGCTCCACCCGGCAGAACCCAGGCCCAAGAAAGAGAAACATGAGTCAGGTTCTTGAGCTTGGCTTAAGACACTCCCTCGGATTGATCTTTAGAACTTGCGCTACTGCTTATTTAATTCAGCTGGTGTTGATTAGTTCACCTCTTGGCCTTTGAAATCATTGTTTACTTTCTTTTTTTATCACTTTAGCTTGTTTGGATTGTTTTTTAATTCTATCTGACCTTTAATTTTAAAATTTACTTTATCTTAGCTGTTGTTAGCTCATGGTTTTTTCGCTGCAGAAGAAGTCATTTGCTTAACCCAGTTACAGACCCATTTAGTTTTTATTTAACTCTTTTATCTTATTTTTATTCTAAGTTTTATTGCTATTTTAACTGTTTTACTGTCTGTAATTTTTAGTTCTCTGAAATAGTTCAGTAAAAAGAAATGTCGATGAAAGAATTCAACTGGGAAGATGGTCTCTTCCCCTCAGAAGCTGATGGGCGCCCATCGGGTAGGGGCTGCTTGCCCCTGAAGCTGATCATCACACAAATCTTACAGCAACCCATCATAATTTCCCTTTACTCTTCTCCTCTGCTAAGGGTTTAACCTCAGGTTTTTTCTCACCACACTTTGGTTTCCACTCTCCCAGGAAAAAGTGCCTCCTGTCAGCAAACTAAGTAGGGAGTGCACTCTATTCCTCTGGAGAGCCAAAAGCTTGAAACCCTGCCAAAGAATAGGTTCCCTGCCTAGAACAGGGATGTGCCATTCCAGGTGAAAGAGGGCTTCTCGTCGCTGGAGAACTGAAGGACGGCTCTAGTGTGACTGGACCACTCCCACCCTGGGCACTGGCCCTGCCCCAGCAAGGTCCAGGACATTTTGCATGTCAGGTGACCTCCAGGTTCTTGACTCGTAAAGGCAAAATTTCAAGACCTGACTCCAGCTGAAAGTGAGAGTAAGTTTATTTCTTTGGACAGTAGGCAAAGGAAGTGTCCCTGTAGACAGGATTGGGGGGGTAAACCTGGGACGAACTGCTGCTGCCCACTGCTCCCCCCGGGGGTGCAAGTCTCATCTGGACCCTTAGGGCTTAAAATGAAAGAAGCAAAGTACGTGCCTGAGGGAAGGGGGGTGCAGGTGTGCTCAAAAAAGACCATGCACTGGCATCCTTTGTCCTGAGGATGGTATCTCAGTGGGAATTTTAGGGCAATAGTCAACAGAATATTCTTTCAATTTCTGGGCATATTGTTTAGTATGCTGAAGTATCAAAATGACATTTGATAAAATTTGGGGTCATTCTCTGGCTAGTTTTACCTTTATCTTGGATTAGCCTGGCTCTAACTGGTGTTGTTGTTGTTGTCTATCTCTCTAAATTGATTTGAACATATGCTCTTAGGTATCTTTGGTTAGGGAGGACAGTCTAGTGATTTATCAGCTGGTTATTAAGTGCTCAGCCCTTCTGGCAAGTTGTTCAACCATTCGTCTCAGTTTCCTTGTCCCACCTGCCAGGGAATTTTCCTGGTTTCTTACTAACCTGTCTCACTGGACCTTTTCTCTTCTCTGCCCACATTTAGTGTTTACTCCTTGGTTGGTCTGTTAGATACTACACACATGCTGATGACTCCCAAATCTATGTCTACAGAATGCAGCCTCTCCCCTGAACTCCAGAAAGCCAGCTTTCCACTGGGTATCTCAACGTAAATGTTCAGTAGGGACCTCAACCTTAGTGTGCTCAAAACTAAACTACTGACCCTCCTCCCTGCTGCACCAGCTCCTCCCAACATCCTCTCTCCCTCAGATAATGGGAACTTCGTTCTTATGGTCACGGGGCCAAACGTCTAGAGTTCACCCTTTACGACTCCTTTTCTCTTATATCCCATCTCCAATCAATCAGCAAAGCTTGTCGGTTCTACTTCAAAATCGCATCACCTTTCACTGGGCGTGTAGCCTACATACTGTTCCCTTTCCTCCCATTCCCACCTCCTAAATTTTTCTTATACATAACAGCTAAACTGGTCCTTTAGAAATATTTGTCAGACCATATCATTCTGCTGAGAGTCCTCCACTGATTCCCATCTTGTTGAGACTAAGAGCCTTAGTCTTTCCTGTGAGCTGCAGGGGCATGATCTGTTCTACCATCTAACTCTTTACCGCCAGCTGGCTCTCTAACTTCATCTCTTACCATTTCCCCTTTTAAGGCCTTCGCCTTCTTCCTTCCTCCTGAAGTTTCTTTTACCAGATAAATATGACACATGGTTTAATCCATCACTTCCTTTGGGTCTATACTCTAATGTTACTTTATTATCTTGTATAAAATAGTACCCTCTTCATCATTCTATCCTCCTTCATACTTTATTTTTCTTCAGAGTACTTGCCCCAATCTGCCTCAATTGGTTGTGATCTGCTTCCCGTCGCTAAAATGCAAGGTCCACTACAAGAGAAGATGTCCTTTCCAGTTCGCTTGCTGTTGTATTTGTGATGTCTAGACTAGTGCCTGGCACTAGAAAATGTTCAATAGTTCTTTGCAAATTTATTGAATGATTAAATAAATGATTTAAAAATTTCTGGTATTATCATTCAAGCAGCATTTTCAAACAGTGAATGAGGGGATAAGTTGGAAAGGGGAAAAAGAAAATTTAAAAGGAAGGCGTCAACTATTGATTCAACTCCCCTACTATTGATTGAACATCAACTATTGATTAAACACAGGCACTGTGTTAGATGTGTCTCTGGGTTATTGCTTTTAATTCTAAAATTTGTAAGCTAAATGACAACATTTGCTAAGCTCTAGTAGGTTCCCTGAAACCTATGTCCTGTTATCTACTATCTTTCCACCCAAGCTGTAGTACTGTTTGCCTGCAAGAGACATAGCCTTTACAAGGTACAGTCTGCTAACCTTGATTTTGTATGTTTTCCCCACTCTCTATAGGAAACCAATTAATGGCAGTTAAAGGTGGCTGGCCATATTTATCCTGGTGAATTCAAAATGAAATATGAACCATTAAAAAGGATACAAAGGATTATGGGTTCATAGTGAAAGGAGGAATTAACCTCAATATATGGAATCAAAGAAGACCTTAGTAAACAACATTTGATCTGTGCCTCAGAAAATTGACAAGCTTTGTAAACTCAGAAGTGTGATATAAGGCAAACAGTGCAAAAACCTTTGAATAAAACTGATAGGCAACATCCACAATGGCCCCAGTGAGCCCCACCCTCTGGTGTTTGTGCAGTTGTGTAACCCCCTCCACTTGAGTATAAATGGGACCCGTGACTGACTTCTAGCCAATAGACTCTGGCAAAGGTGACAGGAATGTCACTTCCATAATTAGGTTCCGTAAGAGTGAGACTTCTGTTTTGCTAGCGGATTTTCCATATTGCCTTCCTGGCTTGCATACTTCGATGGAAAAGTTTTTATGTTGGAGAAGCCATATGGCAAGCAACTGCAGGAGTCTTCTAGCCAAGAGACAACACACTGAGGCCCTCAGTCCAACAGCCACCCCTAGTCAAGCCAGGATTCCTGACCCACAGAAACTGTGAGATAAAAATGTGCGTTGTTTTCAGCCACTAAGTTTTGCGGTAATCTGTTACACATAAATAAATAACTAATTCAGCGAAGGACAAATGAAACATTTGCAATTTCCTCCAGATATTTGTGGTAGCAAATATTATCATTTATAATTCAAGCATTCATTTAATAAATATTCATGAGGACTCTCTATGTAATTACTGTTGTCATAGTTACTAGGAAGCCTGGAAAAGTCTATCAGAGAAGGACTTTACTCTCAAGGAGCCTTGTGCATGTAGGTAAAGTGTGCTTACAAACCACTATTTAACAAGGTAGAAAGTACTAAGCCACCCGAAGTAGTGAGAGGTGATCCATCACTTATAGGGGAAGGAACTGTGAACCGGATGTTAAGCAGCAGGTTGGGGACACAGAGATAGACCATGGACTGTATGCAGACGAATACATACCCAGTGGTGGCGATAACTATGGGGTGTGGACAACACACAATAAACCACTCCCCTTGGCTGCAAAATAGGACACTTTCAAGGTACAGGGCCCATGTAGGTAAACAGAATTGCAAAGTGCCTTTAACACTGGGGGAAGAGCTTACAGTATACTTTTTTGAACATTTATTCAAACTCCATCTCCAAAATCAAAATTATTTCCATTTCATTTATGAAACCTTCCTCATTGCAAGTTAATACTTTTAAATAGTGGGCCAAAGGTAAAAACTTGTGTTTTTATTCACTCAGTATTACTTTCCATTGAGACTCTCTGAAATGAATGGCTCAGTGCATTTTATAACACAGTTTGAAGAAGCTCTGAGTGTCATTGAAATTGAGAAATTAATGCCACCTGTATGCTATGTATGGATTATTTTGGTCAGTGTCTTCATTTGTTTCCAGTATAGAAAAAAAAGTCTTCCAACTATATTTTCCCCCCCAAAATGTCACTTACTTTAAATGTTTTGATTTACTCTTTAGAACAGGCAAAGGTTTAGAGTTAGAGGTAGGCCATGAGGGTGCAAAATGTGCATTCGCGCCTGTTTCGTGTATAGCTCTCGCTTGTAATTTCACTGAAAGTAGATGAAATGGCACTGGAACAGACCACTTTCACTTGTATACAATACCAGCATAGAGTCACTTTGACAATCCATCCCAGAACATCTTGAAATTCACCTTCACAGGGGGCTTTCTCTTCATAATCTCTGCTAGCTACAAAATTCTTTGAGAGGTTCTCTAGTGTTTCAAAACCTTTCTTCTCACCCAGCAGCACATGGCTTATTTTAGAGTCTTCCATATGTTATTTTAGAGGATAATGTAAGCTTAACACTTTGCTCACCTTTAATAGTAAAGCTTAATTGGAATCCTTTGTAATTATATGTCAATATCTATTTAAATGCCTCCAACAACACATAGCCAAGTATTCCCCAGGCTTTCAAAATACTAACAAATAGAGATCTTGCCCTTGTCTCTCTCAATTTTTCACTGTATCTGTCCAACCACACAACTCGTGTCTTCTGCACTGTCCTGGGAGAGCGAGCTGACAGTCACATTATCATCCCCACACCTTCCCAGCTAACAACAGTTTACAGTTCAGCATCACGATTTGATTTTTTTTATTGATGATGTTTGAGCAGCCTGGAGAATTAATGGGGTTCAGCAGAGGCCACACTCTTAACCAGGATTTGTAATTGGTATCTGGGAGGCTGCAGCCGATTCCTTCCAGGGAGGCAGTGTAATTCGTGAGGGCTGCCTGTTTGTGCAAAATGCAGGGAGTAGGGGCAGGGTGGGACAGGAGGTTTGAAGTATCCCGATGGTTTGAAATTTTTTTTGGCTCTTTCCCATTCAGAACAGCTCCATAGATGCAAGAGAGTCAGAGTGCTTCTAGAAAAGAAAGGTTCTTCAAACACAGCATTGGTAATTTACATTTGTAATTCTCCAGTTAGCGTTCAAAAGAATTTAGTGGTTCAGTCTTCTAAATCTTGAATATATAAAAAAATTACTCACTTAAAATTATTTTTAATCTATTCACTTAAAAATATTTTAAATTTTCAAATAATTCACTTGAGACTACGTTTAAGTAGTAAGTTCAATGATTCACTTAAAATTACTTCATAATACAATTGACACTGGAATTCTTTTCAATAATCTGTTCCTTTAAAGACTGTTATTCAAATTTTAAAGTTGTAATTTATATCTCTGTAAATTTTGAATATACTTAATAAAAAGATACTATATCTGAATGGTTCAGAGACCAGCTTTATACCATTTAATGTATTTGGTGGAGACTAGGCTTAGGAAAGGAGCAGAGGAAGGCTATAGAATTTGAGATGGACTATAACCAAAAGCTATATGGATTTTAAAACATCATTAATGTTCTTTAAGTTTTTCAATTTATCAAGCAGATTATTTCATGAAAATTTTACTTCTATAATATCTTTCTTCTTTAAACACATATTTCTATTTTTGTTTTTAAGCGCACTGGTTAAAGTAAAGAGATTTACTTTACTTTTAGACTCTCTGTGATCTTGATTACTGCAATTTTTTAAATTTCATCCTTTCAAGGTCAAAAAAATATTTGCTTTTTATTTCTGCCATGATAGCATAGACCACAGTTCTCTTAAATGCTTACTTATAATTTCCCTGTCTATTAAAGTAAGAGTTCTCTCACTCAATATTACACATAACTCCCTTCTTTTTTCTCTTGTTAATCCTCATCCCAGTATATGTTTAATGATTTGAGAGACAGAGGAAAGGGGGGAAGAGAGAGAGAAACTTAATGTGGAAGAGAAACATCAGCTGGCTGTTGCCGATATGCATCCCAAACAGGGAATGAACCCATATGTGCTCTGAACAGGAATCGAACTGCAACCTTTAGGTGCGCAGGACAGTGCTCCAACCAAGTGAACCAGCCCACTAGGGCTCACACAAATCCCTGCTTAGGGTTTATCTACTATTCTACCCCCAGCGTTCATCTATAATCTACCCTTCTTAAGTTTTTATACATTACCTAACTCATTGCATAATAAGTTAGTATGTTTATATTCATTCTAAGCATGTTAATTTATCTAAGACAAGAGTCTAATTCAGCAAATCTACATTTACTACTAAATTTAGAATAAAGTTGAGTGGATTGGTCATCAGTACTCAACACATCTATACAAGATTATGAATTCCAGGAAACAATGACCATATGGTGTTAACTTTTGTATTCTGGGTGCTTAGGAAACTTTCTGGCACATAGACAGCATTCAATAAGTATTTGTAGAAGTAAGGAATTTGGGGAGGTAAGTACTATTATTTTTCTCATTTGATTAATGACATGACATTATTATTAAGTGGCAAGCCCGAGATCCAAACTCAGGTGGAAAACTGTGGAGTTCACATTTCTAATTATTGTGCAATAATGCCTTTCTTAGCAATAAAGAATATGCATCACAAAATTCCACTCTTAGAATTAGGCTCTGTTAAACTAGACCCTGAAAGGTTAACTTATCCTGGAAGAAAAAAATTGTTTACACCATTCCATGAAGCTCTTTAAAAATAATATAATCTCCTTACACAATCTCACTCAACCAGGGAAAATGTAGCCAGAATATTAAATAGTTAGGTGTTGGAAAATTAACATACAGCTTTTGCTGTAGCATTTACTTTTACTCAAATGTCAAAACCTTGTAATTGTATGCTTGCAAAAACAATGAATGAATGGAAGCATCCACTCCTAATGATATGAAAAGATTGAGATCGATATTATGCTATTATTGATTATCTTGCACATCAGAAGAAATGTATGAGGCAAAAGCTAGGAAAACACAATGGAGATCAGCCTACTCAGCAAATGGTTGGATTCATCTCTGAGATGTTAGTAAGTGAGTCCTAAATTTTCTCTCTACAGAACAACCTGTGTGGCTAATTTTTATTTTAAAAGCTCAAGTTTATCTTTCACATTCTAGGTTAAGTTGCAGATGGAAATAATTCATAGATACTGGTAGTCAAGAGTCAAGTACAAATGAGTTGCTTCTGAATGTGCATGGCTACCAAACCCATGACATTATTCTGCACAAATGATATATTTGGTCAGGAAAGCCCCAGAAGATGATGACATACAAAGTTTGTAAAGATTTAGGAATCAATACAGTGAAGACACACATCAACCAGTTACTGTCCCAGTAGGCTCTACATGGTTTCATGTCAATTTAGTATAAGAATTGAGTGTCTTTTCTAGAGCTTCTAGAAAAGACAAAATTCTAGAACTCTGACACAGAGCCAATGGACCATAAGTGCCCCCTATTAAAGTTCAGCCACAGGGTGTGGAAAATTGTGGGAGTGCATTACTGAGCTCTGGCAATAATCAAATTATTAATAACTGTGCAGTTAATAAGCTTAGTTGAACCAGTTGCCCCCCAAAATATGGATAAAATTAAATCCTATTTTCTTACGAGGTAATGAGATGATTTTTAAAGCACATTTTAACCCCATAATGAGTATCAAGTAGAGAAAAACCTCATGGATTTTGACAAACTAATTTGAAAATTAGGTTGCAATATATCTTTTTTTCTAATAAAAAAATGCCATTTTAAACAAAAAAAGTGGAAAGTCACAAAGTAAATGTTTACCTATTTAAAAAAGCAAACTACATCCAAAGGGCATAGAATAATTCATATCCAAATAATACAACTGTATAAGTAGCAGCTGGCATTGATTTCATTTAGTTACTATATTAATTTTATGCAAATTAGTGGAAATTTCCTGTCATTGTTTATTCAGTCTCTCTATATTAAGATATCTCTGATTTAGTATTATTATCATTATTACACTATTGGTCTGTATTTGTAAAATATTATATTACTGATTTTCCAAAATGAAGATTTAGGAATACTTTTAGTACTTGGTTACTTCAAAATCCATCTCTCAGGTAACACAAATAGCTAAAAAAAATTTTCTTTAATTAGAAATGAAGCATTTTCTGAGATTGGAAAAATGAGACCTGGTTCTGGATGACCGGCATTTAAGGTCACTGAGGCCTGCTCTTCTCCAGAATCAAGGGGACTCTATAGACAACTGAAGTACACTGTGAAATAATATTGCTGTGAGCTTACGGAGCTGAGTATAAACTTGGTGGATTGATATACAAATGCAGAACTAAGTAAAAGACACTTTCACAACAACACCCATTTATGATAAAAACACTCAGCAAAGTGAGAATAGAGGGAGCATTCCTCAATATAATAAAGGCCATATATGAGAGACCTACAGCCAACATCATACTCAATGGGCAAAAACTAGAATCTTTTCCACTAGAATCAGGAACAAGACAAGGTTGTCCACTTTCACCACTTCTATTTAATATAGTATTGGAAGTTTTAGCCACAGTGATCAGACAAGAAAAAGAAATAAAAGGCATCCAAATTGGAAAAGAGGAAACAGAACTGTCATTGTTTGCAGATGACATGATAGTGTACATGGAAAATCCTATAGCCTCTATCCCAAAACTGCTCAACCTAATAAGTGAATTTGGCAAAGCAGAAGGTTGCCAAGTATATCCAGAAATCAAAGGCATTTTTGTATACCAACAATGAAACAACAGAAGCAGAACTTAAGAAAAAAAATCCCATTCAATATAGCAAAAACAAAAAGAAAATATCCGGGAATAAACCTAACCAAGGAGGTAAAAGACCTGTATGCAGAAAACTACACAACACTGAAGAAAGAAATCAAGGAAGACACAAACAAATGGAAACATATACCATGTTCATGGATTGGAAGAATTAACATCATCAAAATGTCCATACTACCCAAAGCAATTTACAGATTCAATGTAATATCTATTAAAGTACCAATGGCATATTTCACAGGCATAGAACAAACACTTCAAAAATTTGTACGGAACCATAAACAACCCTGAATAGCAGCCACAATTTTGAGAAAGAAGAACAAAGTAGGAGGGATCACAATACCTGGTACCAAACTGCATTACAAGGCCACTGTAATCAAAACAGCCTGGTACTGGCATAAAAACAGGCACATAGACCAATGGAACAGAACAGAAAGCCCAGAAATAAACCCAAGTCTCTATGGGCAATAATATTCAACAAAGGGCAATAATTATTCAACAAATTAATTTACTCCATTTTAGCATTCATAAAATGGAGTAAACATAGCCTCTTCAACAAATGATGTAGGAGAACTGGACAGCTACGTGCAAAAAAATGAAACTTGAGCACCAACTTACACCATACACCAAAATAAATTCAAGGTGGATAAAAGATTTAAATATAAGCTATGACACCATTAAAGCCCTAGAGGAGAACATTGGCAAGAAAATCTTAGATATTTCACGCAGCAACATTTTTACTGATATGTCCCCTGGAGCAAAGACATAAAGGAAAGAATAAACAAATGGGATCTCATCAAAATTAAAAGCTTTTGCATGACTAAAGAAAACAGTATTAAGATAAAAAGAGAACCAACTGTATGGGAGAACATATGTGACAATGATACCTTAGACAATCGTTTAATCTCCAAAATATGGAAAGAACTCACACAACTCCACTCTAAGAAGACAAGCAACCCAATTAAAAAATGGGCAAAGGACTTGAACAGACATTTCTCCAAGGAGGACATACAGAGGATCCAGAGACACATGAAAAGATGCTCAATATTGCTAGCCATCAGAGAGATGCAAATTAAAACCACAATGAGATACCACTTTACACCAGTCAGAATGGCCATCATAAACAAAGCAACAAACGATAAATGTTGCAGAGGTTGTGGGGAAAAGGGGACCCTGGTTCACTGTTGGTGGGATTGCAGACTGGTACAACCATTATGGAAAACAGTATGGAATTTTCTAAGAAAACTAAAAATGAATATGCCTTTCGACCCAGCAATTCTACTGTTAGGATTATGTCCTAAGAACCCTAAAACACCAATCCCAAAGAACCTATGCACCCCAATGTTCATAGCNACGATAAATGTTGCAGAGGTTGTGGGGAAAAGGGGACCCTGGTTCACTGTTGGTGGGATTGCAGACTGGTACAACCATTATGGAAAACAGTATGGAATTTTCTAAGAAAACTAAAAATGAATATGCCTTTTGACCCAGCAATTCTACTGTTAGGATTATATCCTAAAAACCCTGAAACACCAATCCAAAAGAACCTATGTACCCCAATATTCATAGCAGCACAATTTACAATAGCCAAGAGTTGGGAGCAACCAAGGTGCCCCAGTAAATGAATGGATCCAAAAACTATGGTACATTTACACAATGGAATTCTATGCAGCAGAAAGAAAGAAGGAGCTCCTACCTTTTGCAACAACATGGATGGAACTGGAAAGCATTATGCTGAGTGAAATAAACCAGGTGGTGAAAGACAAATACCATATGATCTCACCTTTAACAGGAACCTAAACATCAAAACAAACAAGCAAGCAAAATATAACCAAAGACACTAAAATACAGAACAGGCTAACGGGGACCAGAGGGGAGAGGGGAGAGAATCACAGGGGAAAAGGGGAAGAATTCACAGCAACAAGTATAAAGGACACATGGACAAAAACTAAGGGGGGTGGAAATGGGAGGGAGGTGGGGAGCACAGGAGGTGGGCTGGGATGGGAGTAAAAGACAGAAAACTGTACTTGAACAATAATTAAATTAAAAATTTTTTTAAAAAGACACTTTCCATACCATGTCTTCTACAAAGTCTACAGATGCAGTGGCCACCTCTGAACCTAGTACCTGTCATAGTGTCTTATCCAAAATAACCTGTCAAGTTATATCTATTGAACTGCTAGAGAAAGATTGGGTCTTAGGTTTTTCCAACACCAGTCCATGGCCTTTGTTCAATCTCTTAATAAATTTATGAATATTTATTGAGCATATAATTTGATGAAGGAGGTGATAATTCTTGTGTCCAGATGGACAAAACAGATGAGTCACTGTACTAAAAAGGGAACCTGTAACAACTTCTTCACTTGAAGCAATCTACCTGTCCTACTCCATCTCTCTGTATCCTACTGTTCAAAGGACATGTTTTCACAGTGCTTTACAGGCTGCTGATAACATGTGTCAGAATGTATCTGACATCACAACCCCACAGAGGACAGTTGGCATCCTTAGGTTTACGAATAAAGACAGAAAGCTGCCTAGATTTGGATGTATTTGAATAATAGAGCCAAGACTTGAACTTGATGTTACCAGGGATACCCTAGGTCATCTCTGGGAGCTGCTTTCCAATAGGCCTCCCAAATTTTAAAGGTTAGTGTTGTTCAGAAGCTTCATAGAGCTCTGTCAGTCAAAATTTATCTAAGCTGTTCTTGGAACTATAAATATTGCCTGCCATTTCTTGAAGACAAATGACTTTTTAATTTTATGACTGTTTAATATTATATTAATTTTAGTTGTACACCTTGCTCATGCCTTTAGAGGCTAATAAGCTACTGGTTCTAGAGTCCGACCATCTAATTTCATAATATTGGCTCTAGGTGTGTGGCTTTGGGCAGGTTGTGTTACTTCTCTGAGCCCATCTCCTTACCTATAAAGGGGGGTTAATAACAGAGTTTATCGGATAAAGTTATTGTGAGGATTAAATGAAAAGGTGCATACAAACCATGCAGTGTAGTGCCTAGTGCATATTAAGCATTCAGTAGATGTTGTTCTCTTCATATTTCCTGTTCCCTTTTATTTAGGCTAAACTATGCCTCTAAATGTATATGATCCAGGTTCGAATCTGACCAAACAGAAATGAGGATAACATATATTAAAGTCAATGAATACACAAAAAAATTTTAAAATTCAGTGATTTTCCTTAGGTATATTCTTCTGTCTTCCATGTAGCTGATTAGTGAGTAAAACTCCTCCAAAATTTATCAGTAGACATAGTCCTAGGAGAATCGAACCAGGTAAAACTTGTTTTTCTTAGTTTTAGCCTCTAAGTCCCATGTAGTACCAGTGCATTCGTAGAATCTTTCCCCTCTCCATAAGAAAGCCTAAGTTTTAAGAAGGAGTCTAAATTTATTTGTGTTAAGATGCAAATTCATTCATTCAATAACAAACATGCATGAAATGCATGTTTTAAACCGATTACAGCTTGAAATACTCTGCTTAAAAATATTCTATTTTGAAATACTGTGCTTAAAAAACATACTTCAGAATTAAAACAACTTTTCTAAATCATCCCTTCTGATATGATCACATTAAAAGATGAGGAAATTGAGACCCTGAGAACTTTTTATTTTAACAAAGTTCAAAGAAATAAAACTTTATTGCTGACTCTTGGCATAAGTCAACAGATCTGGGTAGTTTACCAAGGAGGTAACATTACTAAAATCAATCATCTGACCAGGGTATCCAACCTTTCAGTGTCTCTGGGCCACGCTGGAAGATGAAGAGTTGTCTTGAGCCACACATTATATACACAAACACTAACAAACACTGATGATAAAAAAAAGGTTTTATGTAAACTCACGATTTTGTGTTGGGCCACATTGACAGCCATCCTGGGTGGCATGCAGCCCACAGCCATGGGTTAGACACCAGACATCTGTCCCTTGACTCATAGTTAAAGCAGTTATATCCACAGGCCCAAAGAAAGCTAGTATTTGTACTGGGAGGGGGAATGCCAGCAATTGCTTCCACATGCTTGTGGGAGTGTTCTGGGCTGACTTTCTCGTTACTAGTATCATATGCTCCCCATCTCTTATTTGATTTTCAAATAATTATAAATAAATTCCTCTGTCTTAATACCCAATTCTAACTGTCTTCAGCCAGTTAGAAATGGAATAGGAAAACAGATCAAGAATGAGGTGTCAATCTTACACACGAACAGAATGATGGTTAATTTGGAGGATCACCTAACTTCCAGGCCGTATCTCTGGGACACAAAAGCGCGGTTAATCAGGGGCCATGGGGCAGACATCTGTCTCACAGACAGGGGAGGAGTAAAGTCTAACAGAACTACTAATTCTGTAAACCATGTTACAGCCAAAAATAGAACAGGACATTTTTCTTTTTCACTGCGTGACCATTTCTTTCTCACTGTATCAACCTTTCACTACCAAGCATGAAACACAGGTGACCGTCCTGACCAGTTCTAAAAGTAAAAATGAAAAGACACATTGTCACAGGAAAAAAGCTATAAACATGAAAAGGTCTTCAGTTCATTGAGAAACCCCGTCACCTTTCATTTATCACAATGCCTTATCTACGACCCTCTCCAAACGTACCATTTGCTCTTGCTCTTGTCTTATACAGCGAAGTACTAGTGAACAGCTGTTTCCTGAGCACAAAGTGATGACTCCTGCATCTCTGACAATTGACTGCACCTACTTTGTCCACTTTTCAATCTTTCAACCTCCACGAAAACAGTTGTAACAGAATGTTAAATCGATTTCCCCGTGGTCTTAGAACTTTAGCAGAGGCCCTAATGCTGAGTGTAATGAGGTCAAAACCAGTTGAGTGGAGATCATTGATTCAGGGCTGAAGCATTGTAAACTCAGTGTGTGAACCCTGACACACTCAAAGGTGGTGTCTAGCTCATCATCTCTACCTTAAGAATGTGTGCTGTGAGGATTTCCTTAGAGAGACTCCTCAGTGGGCTGTGCATCCCCCGCACAACACACATGCAGTGGTGTAAAGGTATGAGGTGCTTCTACTTACCACCAACAAAACCAAATGAGGAGGTCTTCAGAGACCCACGTGGAGAACTGCATCTGTGTCTCCTAGAAGTTAGGCAACATAGGCTGTTGTATATGGCTCCTGCCTGAAAGAAATTTAAACATAGAATCTTGACCCTGAGAGCAGAATGAGAAAAAAGAGCAACGGAGAAGCAATCGCACTCCCACCACTGATGGGGCAAAAGTGTACGTATTCTGAGGACCAAATATGAATTCCATAGCAAAGCCCATCGGGCAGCTGCAGTAACACCCACAGGGAGAAACTGAGGAGCGTGGAGCCCTCAAGCCAGCAGCTGAGGGGGAAACTGTATGTGCCTGGTTGTAGGAGGCATCACCTGTGTCAGGGACCTACAATGGACAAGTGCAGGTGGGGCACTCCTAATCACTCGTGAGATCTCACCTTGAGCGGGTACTGTATTTCTGCCAGGGTGGCGATAGTTGAGAGCCAAGAGAGCTAGGGAAGACCTTTTCAGCCTCTTCATTTCTAATTTTTTAAAGATTTTTATTATTGATTTATTTATCTATTTATTTTAGAGGGAGGGGAGGGAAGGGAGAAACAGAGGGAGAGAAGCATCGATGTAAGAGAGAAACATTGATCAGTTGCCTCTCGCACATGACCAAACCCATAACCTAGGCATATGCCCTGACCGGGAATTGAACTGGCGACATTTTGCTTTGCAGGACAACGCCCAGCCACCTGAGCCATACCAGGCAGCACCAGTCTTTGTGTTTCTCTCATCCACTCTCCCCTTCTCCAATCACAGAAATCCAGGGGTAGCCTACTAAATGAAGAGGGAGTACAGGGACTGGGGAAAAGAGGGAAAGAGACCACCTAAACCCCCATTTCCAATTCAGAGTTTTAGCCAGAACTGAGATGGGATGATGAGATGAGAGATTAAAGCATATGGATGGAACTGGACTGGACTGTTTAATTACCTGGAAATGGTACTTACATGACATGAAAAGCTATGTTTTTCATAGGGAAGGGAAGGGAAGAATGGTTCAGAAGAAGGGCTTTAAAGGGATATGAATAGGAAAGGGTGAGGTTGCCTTCTGTTTGCTTCCTATCAAGTCCAACTCATTTAATAAAGTGTTACATTGTGTTCATACACACATTCTGTGATTAGTACTATGGAGGCTAAAAATTACATTTCCATAAATAATAATAGCAATGATGCCTTATGTTTACATTGACAGCTTATATATGTCAGATATTGTGCTAAGTATTTTTATAGACATTATCTAATTTGAGCTTAACAACCACATTAAGAAATTCACTAAACATATTGAAGAGTTAAGGAAACTAGGGCCTAGGTTAAAAAAATTTTTCCAAGGTCTCATAGCTTTGAAATGGTGAAGCAGGATTTGAATCCAGTGTGTGTCCAAAGCCTAGATTCTTAATCACTAGGCTTCTCTTATAAAACACTGGACTAGATATCATATAAAATAACACAATAGTTAATTCTTTAAATATCTCTGCCCATACTTATTTTATCTTTTTTAAATATTCAAAATTCTCACATATTCCACATTTTTACCTTGCCAGAAGTCCAAGGGCAGCGTTGTCCAGCGGAATTTTCTGCAACGAAGGAAATGACCTGTACTGAGCTGTCCAATATAATAGTCACTAGCAACACGTGACTGTTGAGCAATTATATGTGACTAGTGGAATTGAGAAACTGAATTTTTATTTTTTTAAAAAGATTTTATTTATTTATCTTTAGAGAGGAAGGGAAGGAGAAAGGAGGGAGATATCAAAGTATGGTTGCCTCTCATGAGTCCCCTGCCGGGAACTAGCCTGCAACCCAAGCATGTGCCCTGACTGGGAATCGAACTGCGATCATGTGGTTCGCAGGCCCGCGCTCAATCCACTGAGCTACACCAGCCAGGGTGAGAAACTGAATTTTTAAAATTTTGTCTTAATTAATTTGACTTCAAATTTAAAGGGCTACATGTGGCTAGTGGCTATGATATTGGAAGAGCCAAAAATAATAGTGCAGGCATATCTTGGCCTGTCTGTCAATTGGCAGAACTGGGTATACCCTAGACCATAGACTACTAATCAAGACTCCAGGTTCCTTGAAGGAAAAAGCTCTGTATCAAGGAGGAGCTACATGATTCATTTCAGCCAAAAAATCTCCCTACACAATCTCCCTACAATCAGGGATGATGTCAACATTTCAAAGACTTTTTTGGATTAAGGATTTTCAATAAATATTGGGATGTTCTCACAGAATCCAAGTTGATATATGTTTTTACACCATCAAATTAATTTTCACTAAACACTTTTCTCAGCATTAAGAAAAATTGCCCAGTGGTTAGACTCAGAGCAACATAAAAATGTACTTTACTGTCTGTATATCAAATCATTTTTCACAACAGCTAGAAGATTAAATTAGTTCTGGGCAACATTTTAAGAAAGACATTCTGAAAATGATTCAGAAGAGAACAATCAGGATGAAGAAGGGTCTGGAAGATAGTCATGTGAGAGAATATGGGATTATTAGCCAAGAAAAGAGAAGGCGCAGAGGTTATACAGGGGCTGCCTTCCAGCAACTAAGTGGTTACCATGTAGGAAAGGGAGTCCCATGACTCTCTTGCTTCACGGGGCAAGACTAAGACCAAAAGGAAAAATTTATGGGAGATCAGCTGACCTCAATGCAAGCAAGAATAGGAAGTTGAGCTGTTCAGCAGAAGAATCTGCTACTTAAAAAGTGATGCACCCCAGCCACAAATTATGTTTAAGCAGATTCTAGAAATATGAATTTCAAAAATTTTAAATAATTGGTAACATAGAATCTGTACATCTCAATGGTATTAGTGAGTAGTTGTTGTAGGGGCCTTGAGAATACACAGATGTGGGCTAGCCATTCCCTTTTGTTTAAAAAATGAAAAGGAAATATTTAGTGAATATATGTATATGTTACCACAACATTTAAGTTATGTCCATATGTATCCTATATTTTGTCATCAAAATTTAAGTGCTATTCATATGTTCTCTATGAAGGATGAAGAGCTGCTTTATAAGATTATATAATTTAATTGATCAGTTCTAAAGACTATTGGTATATAACTTTGAGACCATACATGTTAAAAGGCATATTTGTTGAAATGTGTAGAAAATTCAATGTATTCTTGTAAAGTTGTAAATTATGTTTTTACAGAAAGCGGAGTTTGCTCCTCAATCTTGTGAAAATTAACCGAAGGTATCCCTGATATATTTATGGTTAATTCCACCTCTATAAAGTGCTCATGCGTGCTGGGATGGGAGAAGAAGACAGAAAACTGTACTTGAACAATAATTAAATCAATTTTTTAAAAAGTGCTCATTAAATTATCTTAGAATTAGGAACACAACTACAACTACCTCTCTTTACAATTTTACAAATGAGAGCCACACTACTCTAACATTCATTTTAAGATATAATGCATGAATCTTATTTTTCACAAAATCTTTTTTTTCACATTTTGCCAGGAATTCTCTCTTCTCCTTTTTCTATTTACCCAACTCCCACCTATTCCTCAAGACCCTGTGCAAGACTCTTTTTTACCATGAAGCTTTCCCAGATTGCCTCCACCCAAGGTGAAATCTTGGTTTTCTGACATTATACTATGACCATGTCTGAGTTACTCAGTGCTACTCAGATCTTATCATATGATTCCTATAACATCCTTTATCCTTATGTGTATTTTATGTTTTACTATACTGGCTTCTTCCTGCCCTAGCATAGTGTCTTCCATAAAGATGCACATGAAGATTAATTGATTGAGAAAATTTGGAAAGTCCATAAATGGAGGAACTGGCCAAATTAGGAAGCATTGCTATCCCAGTTACTATTACTGTGGAACAAATTACCCTCCAAATTAGTGGCTTAAAACAATCTTGTATTACACACAAAAATGCTGTTGGTCAGGATTTCGGAGAAAAACCCAGTGGGGCTGGCCTCTCTCTGCTCCGCAGCAATGATGATCTCAGCTAGGAAGACTCTGAGGCTCAGAGAAACTCCATGGCAGGAGTTGGACTCTTCAGGTGATGTGTGGAATCACATGCCTGGTGTTTAGGTTGGAATAACTCAAAGGCAGGACTGTCAAAAAAAGTATCTATTTGTGGTTTTCTGTGTGCTTGACTTCTTCATAGCATGGCAGCCTCAGGGGGATCACGTGGGACACCCCGATGAGCATCCCAGCCAACCAGCTGAAAGCTGTATTCTGATCTAGTCTCTGAAGTCACATGCCATTTATCCCATACTCTATGGGTTGAAACAGTCACAACCCCATGCGGACAGAAGGGAAAAAAGCATAGAGCTTACCTCTTGATGGGAGTGGTGAAAGGTCACATTATCAAATGGCAAGTGGAAAGGGAAATACTGTTGTAACTATTTTGGAAAGTATTACCTACACTTGTTAAATTCTTTTGAAAGGAAATAAAGGCCATTTCTGAGCCAGTTTGAGGCTGTAAGAGACTCCAGTATTCGTATATGCTCAGTCGGGACTAAATGCGCTGGAGCTAGGTGGAGTCTGCGCCAAGGTCCAACTTGTTAACAACGGCAGTCACAGAACCCATTCACTGACAGATACTATTGGACACGTAGTATGTGCCCGAGAAGCGTCATCACATTTTTATCCTCAAAACAGCTCTCTGAGAAAGACATTATTATTATTCCATTTTATAAGTGAGAACATTGGGGCACAAAATAGTCAGGTATCTTACTGAAGATCTGTTATCAGCCAGGTCTGTCTGGCTCTGGAGTCCAGATTCTTCACCCTGAAGATATACTGCCTTCTTATGAGAAATTATTCACCTAAAGGGTTCAGAGCCTTTCAACCCCATAGCTCTTTGTAAATACTTAAGTTTATATAAGTGCCGTTTTTATCACTGAGTCCTCCTATAGATCTTATATTATCCCTGGTTGGGTGCAGCTCGCACGAGCCCATCTGGAAACTGCAAAATTATTTCTCAGTCTGTTTCTCTAACCACAGCTTGGTCATAGTTGCTTCTGGCATCTGTTTTCATCAACTCAGAACATTATTTCTCCCTTTGTTCTGGCCTATAATAGCAGTGTAAATGCAGCAAGCAAAAGCATATCTACTGAGTTTTTATCCTCTAGTACTAACTTTTGTTCCCATGTTTGAGTCCCACTTTAGGGCTCATACCCTGCTTTGAGGTCAATTTCTCACTGTGTGTCTTTGGAGAGGTTTACTTGAACGTGTGAATCATGGCTTTCTCTGATTTGGGTGCAGAGGGTTTTTATTGCTGCCAGAATTTTTCCTATCTGGCTAAGCACAAATTAGTGAAACCTGAGATACTACAAGGACTAATTAAAGAAAAACTGCCAAACCTATGAGAAAATAGAATTTCCGCATAGATTTCCCTATAGCTATACTTGCCAATTTGTAGGAAACTAAGAACAAGTACTCTACATAGTGATTAATGGTCTGAATGAAAACTGCACACACACACACACACACACACACACAAGAGCCATTTAATAAACTAACAATGAAGGTGTGACTGTGAACAAGCTGCTCCACGTTACTCTCCTTGGAAGTTCAAATATAGCAATGAAACTAAGTAGGTAATCAAATGAAGTGATTTTTCCCCTCTTGAAAAGGAATCACGTTTCATCCCTACTCTCTAAATTCTTTTTCATCTTCTCAGGAGTCTGTCCCTTGTATTTCACAAGAATGGAAAGCCACAAATTGCCTAAAGGCAGGTGGCCTAGCTTTGAAAGATGCTAATATTCACTGTTCATGTCAAATATTCCAGACTCTTTAATTAGAACTGGCCTTTATTGTTTAGCCTTAGCAGGGGAACAGAACACTATCTTTCCTTCAGGCTGAGCACTGGGGGATAGGAGTTCTGAACATCAGTTTTAAAAGCCAAGAAATAAGAGAAAACATTTCTGGAAACAAAACACCTGCTGAACTTTACATAATATAAGTCCTAAAACCATATTGGAAAGCTGTGGAGGGAAACCCAAAGAGCTTTTAGCAAGTACTGGTTCCTACGTAGATTTTAAATGTTCCATTCTAAGACAGTGTGTGGATATATTGAAGTAGAAGATGTACATCTAGGCCAATAAGCAAATAGCTGAAATGGAAAAAGAGGAAAAGAACACTACCTGCAACAGGCACTGAATAACAGCCATGAACCAGAAGGATGGGTTAAACATCAACAGGATCTTTTCAGAGACTTAATGAGATTGTGTATAGAGTACTCACTTCAAGTGATAGACTATAAGGCTAAGAAAACCCCAAAGTGGTAGTCTGCCTGACCTTCTTATTTTATGTTTTATTTTGTTTGATAAGAGGGCAATAGAGGAAAAGTGGATAATTAATAGTACAAACAGAACTAGCTTCAGGCCCCCTAACTCCTGGACCCTGCTTCCTATCACACTTCTCCCATCTATGTTTTGTAGAGTAGCTTACAGTATAGTCATATATGCCATTTCATTATATCCTCATACAAAATAAGATGTGAGAAAAGGCACCAGTCCATTTCAAAGATGAAACATGTACTTAAATGCAATTAAGTATAGAAAATTTAAAGTCCTAATGTTGGCTACATAGGTAATGATACCAACGAAACCAAATCCTAGGCCTCCAGCTTTCTATCCTGTATCCAGTCTACTGGTTATGATGTCCCAGGTAAACAGAAATCCTTTGCTTCTAACTTTCATGTAATATCTGGGCCTACACTGGGCCCCTACACTGGGCCTTCAGGGATGGTGCCCACTGAATATTGCCAAGTACAAGTACTTGTCACACTGTTCTACACAGTGATACCTTGGGAAATGTTCTTTCATAACAAATCGTCTCATAAAAAGGCCCACGACAGAAAACAAACAAAACCAGATGCAACTGACACACAGCAGCAAGCTTTCACAGGTGGTAAGATAATGCCAAGCAAAAAACAGCATACTCAATTATTATTTTGGCCTCGACTATTTTAAGAAAAATGTAGTGACCAAAGTAAGAAAAGGTTTGCTTTCTTTATCCCTTCCTCTTCCGTCACCATGATTTTCCTAACTTTTTTTGTTCATCCCTTTCTTGTATGGTTTCATTCATCCATGTGCTCATTCACTTATCCATCCATTCAGAGCTATTTATTGAGTATCTAATTCATAGCAGCATTATGTTAGGTGTGGGGTTACAGTGAGCAACAAGTCGTGCCTGATTACCATAGCAGTAGTTTCTGTGATCGGGTAGGGCGTAAGCTGTTCCAGGCTACTAGGAGCAAGTACCTGCCCAGTGAAAAACCTCCAAAAGAATCTAGAACATAGGCAATAACTTTAAGATGTTCTATCCAAGCTGTACTTCCTTTATTTTGTACTTGAACTTTCCTTAAAAGGCTCAAAATTTGTAAAATGATGAAATTGTACTTCCTGCTTGCTATAGGAAGTTAAGAGTGCACCGGTCCAATGAGGTACTACATATTTTCCCAAGGCCAAGGTGGCATTAGCCACAGCAATCATGGTTGAAGGAAAAACTGTCCCCAGAATGCTCTCAGAGAGGCAGTGTGGCAGAAAAGAGCAGCTGGAGATGGATTCCAGAGCAATCAGCATCCGAGCCAGTGCTTGTGGCTGTCCCTGTGCCAGGAGGACCTGCTGGGAGCTCTGGTTCCACCAGCAAGCAGTGAGAACAAGCAGTGAGAACAAGCCCGATCTTTCGGAGAATGTTGAGTGAGCTCGCATTGTGGGTCACGAGTCAGACCTCACCCTGTATACCATCATCGGAACACCAGCCACAGATGGTTTTAACCACTGTGCAGTCTTAAATTGTTTTTGTTCTTATTTGTTGCTTAATTTCTATCCATGGTGGTTATCATTGGTTAAAGATAGGAAGCCAAAGAACACTGCTGTTGAAATATAAATTCACATGGAACGTAAGAAAGATAATTCTATACATTTCCTTAAGATTTTCTTTACCACATACACAAGTTATATTTGACTGACCAAAATATTTATGCAATACCTCAAGATGTCTCTGATTCTCAGTGACCAGAGGGGAGAGGGGAGGGAATTTCAGGGAAAAAGGGGAAGGATTTACAGGAACAAGTATAAAGGACACATGGACAACAACTAAGGGGTGTGGAAATGGGAGGGAGGTGGGGAGCACTGGGGGGCAGGGTGGGTTGGGAGTAAAAGACAGAAAACTGCACTTGAACAATAATTAAAATTTTAAAAATATTTTAAAAAGTACAAAAAATTAATTTTAAAAAAGATGTCTCTGATTCTACCAAAACCAGTGTTAAGAGGGCAACATTTTACCAATAATGTAGAGTTTGTTTTTTATTTTTTTGTTTAATGGGATTAAAGATTATCCAAATGATTTATTTGAGAACAAAAGCTGACAAATAACATAAATTCTTTCCCTCAATTCATCTTTTAGGAACAAAACCATGATTATGTAAATAAAACACTCCATGTTTTTATCAGCAAAATGTAAGTTCTATCTTATAAAAAAAGCAGTTTTTATGTTACCACATGTAGGCAAGTTTATATCTGCATTTTAAAGTACAATTAGTCCCCAACTAAACTTGATAGATATCATTTTACATTTCTGATCCCTCAATAATGTTTTTAGCTACATAATTAATTTTAAAAAATTAAATAGAGGATGTTACCTGTTAAATTAGGAAACGTTAAAATGATCTTTCCGCAACTGTTATTAAGATTATATTTAAACAAAAAAATAAAATTGTTTTATTTATATGTAACCATATAATTTATCATCTAACTTGAGAGTGGAAAGAGCTATTAATAATCTCAAGGCTCATCAGACTTGAGAGTGGAAAGAGCTACTAATAATCACCAGGATAATATATAAAAGCCAGGCCTATCCTGAGGAAACCAGAACTTTTGGTTACTAAGAATACAATCTGTAATAATGTGTTGATTTTTATTTAAAACTGTTATTTATTGTACAACAGATAAGATGATGAGATGGCTTTTAAAAACTTAAGGGAGATTATATACTACCATAGAAGGGTTTAGAAACTATGGAAGGACACCTAAGCTAGTCTGTGCTATACTAATCCAATCCCTTCATTTTACAAATAAGGGTCCTAAGCCTAAATGGGCTAAAAGACATGACCAATGTACTACAGCAAAGTTAGAGGAAAGAAGTTTTATGACCCTAAATTTTTTCTATTTTCTGAACAATGGATGGTAATTATAGGCAAATGCAAAACCTTGCTTCAAAGAGTGAACCTAGGAATTAAAAATGTAATTTTCAAATATGCTTCATAAAACATTTCTCATAATAATAATTAATGAGAAATAACTAGCTCTTTTAATAAACATCATGAAACATAATTTTTATGAATAATATTTTTAAGGCTTTATAGCACATTTATTCATAGAAACTCTCCTATCAATATCAGTGGCAGGAAAGAGTACCAAGGGCATCAGAGGTGAGAAGGAAATTTCTGGACTGACAACTTGGGCAGTGCTTCATCTAGATGTGCATGGGGAAGGCAGATTCTAACAAGGCAGGCAACCAAGGCTGCAAGCTCAGCCCAACCCAGCCCCTACGGTCCAGTCGTGTAGCAATGACTGAGCATGAGAAAGTCCATTAAAGGAACTGTCATCTTGGTGCCCAAATGTACAAGATCCAAGCTCTGGATAAGCAGGGTCAATGCTCAGCAGTGGACAAAAATGCATCTGCTCTGTGGAGAGTTGACAACCCTGAGGCAGAGGCAGATGCAGTGGCCAAATGAGGCTTTAGTTCTCATGTTACCTTCCATTTACAAACCGGCTCAACCCCTAAGAATTCAGTAAACCTCTGAATCCTTGGGCAATTTGGGGAGGAATGCACAGGAGGTCTCACATTTTAGTGAGATGTGAGAACAAAATGTTCCGCTGAAGGGCAGAAGGAACGTCTTGAGCAATTAATTGGAAAAACAAAACATGATCATATTTGTACCCCAGGAGGGTGATACAGTTTATACCAGTTTCAAAAAAAACGTTCTAAAGCTGGTATTTTTGTTATGTTTAAATTAAAATCCTATGAAATCTAGAGGAGATAAAATTATAAAAGGTAAATTTGGACATTGTAGATCAAATTTCTGAATAATTAAATGATTCCTACAGAATTCTAATATATTAACAAATATATTATAACAAATTGGAAAAATAAAAGAGATGAAGAAAATGAGTTACATCTGATTGGAAGAATAAAGAAGTGGGTAAAATAATGAAGAAAAGTGAAATATGATAGTAAAAACGTGGGAAGTCAATGATGGCATTTAATGGGGAAAAATCCTTTTGCCGCTTTTTTTTTTCATTTACTTTGTCTTCACAGTAATATCTGTGCTAACTCTTTGAGTTCTGTAGAGAAAAGAACACAAAATTTGGAGACAGAAAGCTTGAACCACCGCCCTTGTTCCACCATCGACCTTGAATACATCACTTAGCACTTTTTTTGCCCCTTGACTAGAGAGGAATAGGAACATCTTACAAGGCTTATTGAAAAGAATAAGTAAAATAACCATGTGAGCATGTTTGACATAGAGAAGACCATCAAACATGTTCATTTTTTCTAAGACCATTGAAAATTATCTTGAGGAATACTTTTAAAGAATGTGTAAAATATAGACAAATGATAAAGACAATACAAAACCTTGAAAAGCCTTATAATGAGTTAACAGCCATTTAAAAGCCCTCATTAGCATTTGATAACCTTTGCAGTTGGCAAAGTGCTGTTCTGAAGATTCTATTATTATACGGTATACAAGTTGAAATTAATGAAATAGGGAAGAATTAAAACTCAGTCTATCAGAAAATTTCCATTACTAAGACAAGGATTAAGAATATAATTGTGATTTAGGAAAAGACATTATAATTTAAAGGTCAAGATGGTCAGCCCCTTAAAAACTCCTGTAAGAGGGAGTTTGTAAAGCAAATTATAGCTTTTATTAGCTATGCAAGGGGGAAAGTTCATCTCTGAGCATACAAACTTCTGAAGGAGAACAGGAAATCTGTCTTTCCACCTGGAAAGATTCCTCCCCTTCTGCTATTTGCTCTGGTCATCACCATCACCACAATCAAACATTTGATGTATGCTTCAAGGCCCAAGGATAAAAATCTGTAAACAGTTATCCCAGTTCTAAAAACAATAATTTTAAAAGGCCACTCCTAGTAGGAATTCAGGACTAGTTATAAAAGAATAAACAAGAAAAGCCACATTTCCCAGGCCAAATCAGGGTCATTATTGTCATCATCGTTATCATAATATTTATTTTATTAGTGGTTATAAAATATAAAACGTTTCATAAAATTTTTCCTAACAAATTCCAGAAATCCCCAGGGATCATTTTGAATGTAGTCAATATAAGCCTCATAGGTACTCCGTAGTGTCTATACCTCTTCTCTAACACTGTTCCAGTTACTTCAGTAAAAGCTGCAGAATGATGCCGGAGTCACTGAGCACTTGCCAAACCAATGCCACGCACAATTCCTGGGCATGATGCTCCCTCACCCCATTTCCTCAAGTTGGGCCCACGCTTGTTCAGCTCACACTCCAGCTCTCTGACAGATGGAGAAAAGAAAATACTTGTTACTGCCTTTTAACCTGCTTAGCTCTAAACTCTTCAAGCTCAAAAATATCTTAAGATACTCTAGTAAACTAATTCTCCTTTTTCCAGTGTTGAACTATTGTATTGAACAACTGTGGTCAGGGAGAAATGACAAGGTAATGTCATGTCATATTTCTACTATGTTTAAATTTCGTCTTGGGGCCAGAGTTTTCCCTGACCTGGGATGAAATCTTGGGCCGGTCATAAAGCTCTTCACGTCACTTTCAGGTAACACAGGGAGTGTTGTGCTGCATCTGCTCAGAGTGACCGGAGTTGGACGCACATGTTTCTCCCTAACCCCACATGTTGTGATGTCCTGTTGGAGGTTGAAATCCGTCACAGTGGGCAATCACTAAAACCCATAGCTCTCACCATTGGAGAACCAGTGCTTAATCACTTACCACCCCTGCAAACAATTCTCTCTCTGGTTATTTTAAAAAATAAAACATGCCTTCAGTTTGGCAATGAAAAAACCCTGTGCCACCTAATAGAAAAACTTGAAAAATTGCTTCAGAATTGGCACTCTCATCCTCGTAGTGCTGAGGTTCACAGCAAGTAGGGTAGCCTGCAGGGAGGAAGAGAGAATGTAGTCAGCTTCTTCTTTGTCTCTCTCCTCAACTAGAGTTTCTCTCCTCCCCATCTTGCCACTACATTCCAGACTCTTTCAAGACTTGGGACAGGAGTGGGAGGGCAAAGTCAGAGGAGCTGGGGAGTTTTGACTTGGCTGCGATTATTCGGACATCCTAGTGTTAGGGATCTCTGACGTGATCAGTGCACAGAGCTGACTCCTTCGTGGGCACTTCGGTAAGTTCTCCAGCGTTTTCATGTCATTGGGCGTCCTCCACATGTAGCTGGATGTATCACTGCTCCAACTCGCTATTTCTTTCTGTAGCACTTCAATAACTGTTTTCTGTATCCGTTTCTTTATGCGGAGGTCACCTTAACCCTCAAGGAAGCCTCTTAGATGAGATGTAAAACAAATTTATTACAGCTCTCTCACATACATCCTTTGGTTTAACAAGCTCCAAGAACACAGGTGTCTCAGTCAGCTCAGACTACTAAAACCAAATACCATAGATAGGGTGGCTTAAACACCAGGCATTTATTTCTCACAGTTCTGGACACTGGGAAGCCCCAAATCAAGCTGCCAGAAGATTCAGTTCTTCATGAGGGCCCTTTTTCTGACCTGCAGATCGTAACGTCTTACTCCACCCTTACATAGCAAGCAGGGTGAGGGGAGAGAAGAGAGAGTGCTGATCTCTTATTATAAGGGCATTAATCCCATCATCAGTGCCTCACCATCATAAAGTTCATCTAAGACTAATTACATTCCAAAGACCAGGCTCCCAAGGATCATTTTCTTGGGGGTTAGGGCTGCAACAAGTGAATTTGGGGGGGAACTCAGACACAATATAACGGTACCACTACTTTGATGTGGCGAGTGTATTATTGCACAACCAGTTTTTAGTATCTCTTTTGATAATTTTGTAGCATATTGTCCCATTGTGTCATTCTATATCTATGGCTCCCTACTTCCAGAAGGCTATTGTTTACAAGTATTTATATTTTTTCTCCTGTGTTTTTTTCATTATTATTCAAGTACAGTTGTCTCCATTTTCCCCCCATCACTCCCTTCCACCCCACCCACCCCCACCTCTCACCCTCTGTCCTACTCCCCTTTGGCTTTGTCCATGTGTCCTTTACACATGTTCCTTAATGACTTTTTCCTCCGATTAGCCCCTTTCTCCTCCCCTCTGGTTACTGTCAGTTTGTTCTTTATTTCATCAGTAAATGAGTGGATCAAAAAACTGGGGTACATTTACACAATGGAATACTATGCAGCAGAAAAAAAGAAGGAGCTCCTACCCTTTGCAATGGCATGGATGGAACTGGAAAGCATTATGCTACAAGCCAGACAGGGAAAGAAAAATACCATAGCATCTCACCTATAAGTGGAATCTAATCAACAAAACAAACAAGCAAGCAAGTATTACCAGGAAAGCTATTTTAAGATTCTTATACAAGATATTTGTCGCAAAGACCCCTTTGCTTGAATTCAGACTTGGAACTAATGTAGGCTGAGATATACCAATACTGTCCTCGAATGTGGGCAAACAAGGACTTGCCTCAGGTCTTGTACTTCAGAGACCCCCACAGTTTCAAATACAGTCCTTCCTTATCTGGAGAGGGCTGTTAGAATCCAACTCCCTCCATTCCTAGACAATCCACAGAACACAATATCCTGAGCAGTACATTTCCAAAGTCTGAGCTTTGCTGACTGGAATAATAAAAAGACAATAGTTAGAAGATTTTAGTCCAAGCTAGCGGTTAGTCTCTGAGGTGGACCATAGCCAAGCTTACCATGCTTCTAGAACTTTTGACACGGCAGATTAAAAATACTGTAATCAAAATGTGCCGGGCCCTGGTCAGGTAGCTCAGTTGGTTAGAGTGTGTGTTCCCAATCTGCAAAGGTTGCAGGTTTGATCTCTGGTCAGGGCACATGCAAGAAGCAACTTATAAATGCATAAATTACAAATTTATCCCCCTTTCTCTCTCCCCCACCTCCTCTCTCTTTCTAAAAATCAAGGTAAAAATAAAATAAAATATGTCTATACATTGCCTGGTCACTATTATATAACTTGAGGCTTATAATACAATATGCACTGGTGATATAGCAAGAAAATAAAAAGCAGAATTTGAATACTAGATATAAGTGACAGGTTTTGCCAAAAGCATTTTTTAACCATTTAAGTAATTAGTTGTTCTGTAACTTTAAAGTGATGTGACTGTAGTCCACAAAGCTCAACAAGATCGCATTTGGCCCATCCTTCAACCTTACAAAATAATCCTCCTCAGGAGATTAAGGGCAATAGCCAAGTGCCAAGCTTCTCTTTCCTGAGGGGCCAGAGGAAATCTGAGAAGTTGTATTCATGGAACATCCCCTAATGGATGTTATCTTGTAGCATTTGTTGAGAGTTACACCTTGTAATCAAAATGCAAGAAAGTCTAATTCACACAGAATCTATGTGATTCAGTGCTCATTTTGCCCCATCTCTAAATCCGGTCTTCTGTGGCCTTAATTCACACTCTATGTCCCTATTTGTGCTTCTGCCTCATCCAGTAGGTTTCTATTGCACTCCAGTGGGTTACCTACACACACACCCCAAGAACAAGGTTTAATTTTCATAGCCAACACATGGTACACATTTTATATCATAACACTAAAAACACCTATGTAAATATAACTAAACATCTTTGACGCATAATCACCCTAAACATATGACATATTCTGATATGTGCTATTTTATTTTTAATGCTGATTTTCATGAACTTATTAATTAACCTAATAAATGGGTTTCATCCAGCAGTTCAAATCCATTTTGCTCTATATGTAATTTTCAGATTATACCCTGGAATCCATTAGCACATAACTAATCAAATTCATTACATCATACATTTTGTATTCTTAAACATATTGTGAGCTTTTCAAGAACATGTGCTTCTCTTCGGCAAGTGTATGTAATGCACTTCCATTTGCAGTAATGACAGAGTCCATAATTCAGACAACCTTGTACAAAATGTAAACAAGCATTTGCTTTAAGTCACTGGAGGCTCAACAACATAGTGAGTAATTACCAGGCCATAATTCAGAAGAAGAGGGAAATCAGGAGAGACTCGGTTCTATTTAAACTCACTTTCCCCTGGGGCACTTGCTAATCTTGAATGCAGCTGCTAAAGGGACAAGAGGCTGAGCACTGCTCTTGGCAGTATCCCGAAGCAGGTAGACGAAAGCTAAAGTTCAGGATCTGCCTGGGAGTGTGTGTGTTGGAGGGGGGGCTGATACAGCTTTCGCACCTTGGGTTAGGACGATGAAGAGTTAGTTACACCTTAGGAGGAAGACCAAACCAGAAGTGGTCTTCCATTGAAACTACAGCCAAATGTTTAATCCTTTTGACCCCAGAAATTAAATTGAGGTGATCCCAGGTTGCCAGTGATCGTTGAAACAACAGTAAATCATCTCTAGTGAAAGATACTATACCAAGACTCAGTTTATACAATTTTTAAGCACTATATCTATCTGGCTCACTATGAAAAACATCCACACTCATGAAAAGACAAGATAAAATAAACAAGAAATGGCAGAAACAATAGGCAACTTAAAAAGCCTACTGGGGCTGCAGATGTTGGTATTATCAAACACAGACTTGAAAATAACTATGCTTACTATAATTAAGTTTATGAAGATACAATTGAGCATTTCAACAGAGCTGGAGACTATGAAAAAGGACAGAGTACATTTTTTAAAACACAGAAATTCTACTGTGTTTTTGTAATCATTGTGCTCTGTATTTTTGTAATCAAAAATACAATTGACAAAATTTAAGAGTCAGCTGGATTTAACACTACTTTAGATACAATAATTAGTGATATATAAATCAGAAGAAACAATTTAGAAAGAAGCACAAAGAGACAAAAATTTAAAAGCACAGAAGCAAGGATAAGAGGGGCAAATAATAGAATGAGAAGGTCTAAAATGAGAATAAAATGAGCAACCCCAGAAAAAAAAGGCAAAGAATTCGGGCAGAAAAAATATTGAACAACGATTGAGAATATTCCAAACTGAACATTCTAAGACACAGATTCAAGAAGCCCTAGAAACCGACAAAGGTTTGACAAAAAGAGATCCATGCCTAGGCACATCGTAGTAAAGCAGTTATGATCAAGAAGAGACTGTCTTCGAACAGCAGGGCCAAAGGACAGATTACTTCAAAGAAGCAACAATGCACTGAGAGCTGACATCTCAAAAAGCCCAATAGGTGCCAGAATAGCAATATTTTTAAGGTGCTGAAAGAAAATACGTGCTCATTTATAATTCTCATAAAGGTGAAATAAAAACATTTTTGGATAAATAAGAACTGAGGGCATTGATTACCAGCAAACCAAATTAAAAGAAATATCCGAGAGCATCCCTCAGGAGAAAGGAAATGAAAGCAGATAAAAGATAAAAGGGGCAAAAATATATATAAATAAGTGAAAAATAAAATGATAAATCTGGGAGTAAATATATTTGAATATTGATTGTATAAGAGAGTAATTAAAATTAACAATATAAGTAGCATTTAAGTTGGGACTGGTAAGTGGCACTAAAATGTTCTAAGATTATTATATTTTATGGAAATGGGTTAAAAGCAGCAACTAATATTAGACTTTAGTCAGCCAAGGTGGTCAAGGATACATGTTGCAATTGGTAGAATAGCATTAGTGGGATATAAATCCCAATGAATGAGGGAAATGAAAATAAAATATCAATCTAAAAGAAGGAGAAAAATATAAGATGGTAGTTTCAAATGCAGATCAGAAATTATATTAAACATAAATGTTAAATGTTCCCATTAAAATATGTATTATTGAACTGGATTTTAAAAAATTCTATATGCTATATACAAGAGACATATCTAAACAGAGAGATACAGAAAAATAAAAAATAAAAGAATGAAAAACTTTTTGTAAATATTAACAAAAATTTAGCTATATTAATGTCGAATTAAGTAGATTTTAAAGCAGAAAGCATTATAACAGATGAGGGACATTTTCACTGGTCAACCACTATTCATCCATGAACTGCCTGTAATTGAGGAGTGAAGCAAAGGAGAATATGGCACCATGAGAAATTTCATGCATTCCAAGTGGGAGCACGAACAAGCACATTTGGAAAATGTTTTTGCCTTGTGTACTAAGGATTAAGATGTACATGGTATGGACTGCGTATTTGCTGTCAACAAAATTCATAGGTTGCAACCCCCATCTCAGTGGAATGGCATTAGGACGATGGGCCTCCCAGAGCTAATCGGGCTATGAGGGAGAGCCCTTATGATGATGCGATTAGAGCCCTTTAGAAGGAGGGACACGAGAGAGCTTGCTCCTTCCTCTCTGCTCTCTGCCATGTGAAGACACAGCGAGAAGATGGTCACCTGCACACCGGGAAACGGGCTTTCCCTGGACGTTGGATCTGGGACACCTTGATCTTGGACTTCCTAGCTTCCAGAACTGTGAGAAATAAATACTTGTCATTTAAGCAACCATATCTATGGTAATTTGTTATAGCAGCTCAGCCTGACCAAGACAATACTCTACGACCCAACAAATTCACTCATAAATGCCAAAGCTGTATACCTATGCATCAGAATTCATATATAAGAACTTGTATAGTAGCATTATTCATAAATTTCCAAAACTGAGAGCTCCCAAATTTTTATGAACATTAGAATAAATAAGTTGAACACACTAATACAACGGAAAGCATGAAGCAATTAAAACTAACAAATTATTTATATGCAAAAATGTGAAAAAATCTCAAATATAATTTTAAGCCAAAGATACCAGACACATAAGATTGTATGATCCATTTGAAAGTAGTCACTATTCAAGTAAAGCCCTTAGAAATATGTATGGGGGTGATAAAACTCTAAACAAAAGAAGGAAGTGACGCTATAAAATTCAGCAATAATCTTTGTGAGGAAGGGGTGGCGGAGGGAGCACAGGGGACTTGTGAGACTCTGTCACTGTCCTACTTTCTTGACCTAGAAATGGTGGTAATGGTGATGCAGGTGGCCACTGTGTAATAACTTGTTGAGCTACATCTTTTTGTCTGTTTTGCATTTCATTCTATTTCTGTATGTGTGCTTTACTTTCATTATTTCAAAAAATGTTTTAAATGAACATATATATAAAAAGTCCTTTGTGAGAATTTGTGTCCTGGCCTGATGTTATCAGACTGGGTAGTGGATTGGTCAACTAAAAGTTCACTAATATAAAAATCAGTTTAATAAAGATGCCCCCATAGCTAGAACATTTACTTTTTCAGTTAAAACATAGGCAATTTCACTGCTAGTGCTTTAGCCAAAATAAATGAAAACTATGGCCACAGAAAGACTTGTGCAAGAACACTCACAGCCATGTTATTCACAATAACCCTAAACTAGAGGCAACACAAATATGCATCAGCACAATCTGCAATGTATCCACACAGTATACTGATAAAGGATTTGTGGTATAGCTATACAACGGAATCCTAGTCAGCAAAATCTAGGACTGGACCCCTGATTTACCCAACCACTTAACAGAGTAGAGAAAGCCCTGATTTGCAGTGTTTGCCAATTTCCATTATGTAAACATTCACACTTCAATATTCTCATTTTGATTTGAAGTCACTGAATGCAGAGTTGGAAAGAGAGGCACACGACTGACCCTTACAACCTGGTGTGAACGGGCTCCAGGACCCCCCGGGGTGACTCTCATAGACATTGCAATGAGCCCAAGGAGGCCAGACTCACAAAAGTACACACTATATGATTTCATTTATATGAAGTTCTAGAAAACTAAATTAAAATGAAAAAAAGATCAGAAAATTGGCCATACATGGAGAGTTGAGGTAAGGGGATTCCTCGGGAAGGAACATGAGGGAACTTTTGGGGGAGATAGAAATGTTATATATTGTGATAAGGGAACGTATTACACAGGTATATCAATTTTTCAGGTATATACAGCTAAGATTTGTGCATTTCAAAAGAAAGGTAGGAATGACAGAAAAATAGTAAAATTAGTTGAGTTGGGGGAGTCAATGTAAGCGTGGATAACAATATTGTGGATATTGGTAAAGCGTGGATAACAATGCTTTACCGTGGCAACGCAGAAAGTTGCTAATTGTTACAGATGGGTATCAGGCATATGTTGGTTTATTATGTTATTTTGTTTACATTGTACATGTTTCATTCTTCTGCAATGAAAGCTTTAAAAATGACACATTAGATGAACAGATTCACCAGTTTTTCTAATGTGGTACCCTGGCCTTTTCCTTGATCACGGGTCCTCAGGTTTTGCTTTGTCTTTGTTACAGAAACCACCTCACACATTTCTAGTTGTTTTGCCTTTCGAGTGAAAAGAGAAGGACAAATATAAAGCCATAATTGTGCTGAATTTTAGATTGTTACAAATTTTCCTATACGGTATTTCCCTTTGAGTTGTCTTTTCCATACTTAATTGGACAGATTTTTTTAGTCACCTAAATTTCTTGTGACTTTCCATAACATTAAATTTAGTGGTCATAAAAACCAATAAGACCCTTTTTGCATTCACATCCCACCATTCATGCAAATTTAAAATTGTGTAGTTAAAATGATAGTGTACCTGGCAGGTTCGTGAACAAAGTCAAACCCAAAAAACTAATCCTTGGTAAGCCATCAGCTGAACAATTCAGCTAAGTTATAGGGCTCCTAGGATGCATGAAAACACCCCCAACCACGTCCCAGACTCGTGTGTCTGGCCTTCTTATGCTGGATTAGCTGATATGCCCCATTCCCTTTCAAATACATAGACTCATGGGCATGGCTATTAGATTCCTAGACTGTTTTATTAACCCCTAATGTTCCTGAATAATATACTATTGATATATACTTCAACTATGGTTAACTAAAATGTGTATCATCTTTTCTATTGGAGAATCTGTTGGGTGCCCAGTTACACACATTTCAGTCTTTCAACAGTAGTTCTACCTAGCAGTGATGTTTGAGTACAGAAGGAACAAAAGATGTATCAGTGGATTTTAAACTTGGTGCCTTTGCATAAATCAGGCCACCAAACTCCCCCAACGGTCTGAGTAAATCCAGACACAAAAGAATACATAGTTTCACTGAACTAATATGAAATTCTAGAAAACTAATAAAAATCAGATGAGTGGTCACCCTGGGGGGTGGGGGGTGGTTTACTAAAAAGAGGGACAAGTGGATTTTAAATATATACAAAGGGCATCTACCCTGGGAAATAGGAACTTCAGACCAACAATCTTGTAAGAATGTAGGAAGGAAGAAAGACAACTAGGCACAGCTCTGTCTATTAATCTGTTTACCTGGCTTGAACTCACCTTAGACAAAAGGCTGTTGTCCGTAGCATTGTTTAACTTCCTGGAGGGGAACATGAATAAAGAATGATGTTTTTTTGTTCCATAAGAGACCGTGGTCAGAAATCCTCTGGCCCATGGATATCCTTCAGTGGCTAACAATGGACCTTCCTCTTAGTTCTTTGAAAGTCAAGAGAGCGGGGGCGGACAACAACTCCGCGACTGACAGGTCCACAGAACAGCTCTACCACCTGTGCTGGCTGGCCCTGAGGCCCACTGTTCCACTCAGGTGCACTTTTCGGAAAATCTGGGTAATCTGACCCTCTCCATTTCATTACATATGAAATACTTAATTTCACATGTAATAATAATAATAATAACAATAGTATCAACCCTTCATAAAGCTGTTGGTTTGTACCAGGGAATAATTACTTTACATGAATTATCTCGCTTGACCTTCCCAACAACCCAGCGTGGGAGATGCTATTATTATTATTATTCATATTTTTGAATGAAAAAATGAGACGCAGATAGTTTAAATAACTAGCCCAAGATTGCCTACCTAACAAGAGATAGAGCATAGATTGCAACTCATGCAATATGACTCCGGAGAGCACATTATTAAGGACTGAGAAGTAAATTGATTAACACTCCGGAGGGAGCCAGGGGAAATGTGAGCAAAGCGCCATTCTCCGTGCTTACAGTTAGCATTAGCCGGTAAGAAAAACAGGTACAGCTGATGAATCTGGGCCTAGATCTGTCCAGGGATCCAATGTCTCTAAAAGCTGATGAAAGCAGAAATGATATGATTATCATCCTTAGAAGCAAGCAAAGACGTTTTAAAATCACAGTATTAAGAACCAAGACCAAAGGGAGGTCTGCATTTTTTTTGACAAAGGGGGAAGAGCAAGAGATGAGGCCTCAATTTTTTAATGACGTCTTCCTCTACATTAGAACACTATCATCTTTGCTCTAGCTTTCATAAAGAGAGCAGGTTAATGTGTACCATTTTATATTTTAGAAGCTTGTATAAGACATGAATAAGTGGAATTTTAATGCCTTGTATAATATTTGTTGGATCAGTTTATTCTTACTACTTTGATGTTTTCATTTTGTACAAATTCAGACATATTTATCTCTTGTCCCTGCAGACAAAAGAACTACTAAAAGAAGCCAAACACACATTCATTTGTAAGTTTATATAGATGCAGAGTATGAGTATATATTTCTATCTTATCAAAATAGAAACTTTTGACAAGTCAGAAAGAACAGGCCATAATAAAATTGTACCATAAAAACACAATGTTTCATGACCCCTAGAATAAATAATAACAAGCACAAAAAATTTTTTGTACAAAGGAACTCCTTGTTTATCACCTTGAGATTCTTTTCCTAAGATATAATACTACAAGAGGGTAATTACATAATTATCTATATGACCTTGGTCAAGGGCTAAAATTCTTCTTCTCTGAGGACAATGGAGCTAACGCCAAGGCTCCTATTCTGAGTTCTCCTTCAGTCCAAAGGTTATCTCACTCTGCTGCAGCAGGATTGGGGTGAGAGGTGTCACAGAAAAAACTTTCCACGTGTTCATTTCAACTCCTCATTCCATTTCCCCATCACAGAGGCACTGACAAAATAGTGCGGGTGGATCTGAGACAGTTGGAATCTGTGCTAGTTTGCCGCAGGCATTGCATCTGAGTTTGGGAGAGTCATCAGGCCTTAGAGGTACGTCTTCCAAAGAGGAACGAAGCTCGAACTTCTTGATAAATCTTGTAAAGAACCTTAACTGAGTAGTGATTTTTTAAAAAAAGCATCTGGGCAACACTTCCAGGAAGCTCCAGCTGATTGGGAGTAAATGGGCCCTGTACTCCGCAACAGCTGCAACAACACAGGGCTGAGCCTGGATAGGTGGATGCGTTGGGAATACAATGAGCTGGGGCCTGGAATTTCCCCACATGAAATCTGAGAACTACGTAGGTTGACCTTCTCTCTCTCAGCAGAGTTGACCCTTAAGAAATAAGAGATGACACATCCCGAAGCGCACTAAACTTTTACAATAGCAGCTCACACACACAAAAAAAAGAGTTGTCAAATGTATGGGAGTCCTTTTGTAATGCTGGAAAAATAAACTGGTTGACTTGACTGCCTTTTTTCGGGGAATAAGCAAAGAGGTTATTTACGAATCATATATGCTGGGGTCGCTGTGGAATGCACCATTTCCAGAAAACAGATTTATTTCTTGATTATAGTGAGGCTTTCTGCACTGCAGGACCCACTTTTACACAGCAGTCAGGGTTACAGTGACATGAAACAGAATGTCAGGAACTGTATTTAATTAGAAATGCTGATCTTTAAACAATTCACCAGGGAGAAAGACTGAAATATTGGGGAAAATATACATAGGCAGGTACAGTCTGAATGAGAATATACATTCTCTTTCAATAACTGCAGCCTCCTTAATACCATTTTCCAGAAAATTGAAGAACAAAATTTTTTAACAGGGGAATCATGTAAGTAGAGATACCTTCTGGGTAAGCATATAAAAATACACCTTAAAAGGTTCCTCTGAAGTAGGTTTCCCACGTGGAAAGTGAGGCTATTATGAGACATGGCCCATTAGACTATGCTTCCATCTGGCCTGATGGGATGGTACTTAGTGTGGCAGAAAAGAGTGCTACCTGGAAATACTTGTCCTAGATAAGGCTCCTTTTCTAGCTGTGACTGTGTCAAGTTATTTAGCCTTTGGTTTGCTCTCTTGATCCCTATAAGATATGCCCAAAGAATTCCGCTAAAACGGTGCCTTACATTCACAAGCACAAAGGAAAGAAGTGCAGTCCCAAGGACAATACAGCAAGGAGCACGGGGAGGTGTGTAATGCTTCACAATTATTCCGTTGGGAGGGGCCTCAGAAGCCATGTAGGCCCTTAGCTTTCAAATGTTGGCTCAAGGATTTGTGTTCTTTGGACTTTAACAGAGAAAATGCAATCAGGGATAGCCCTGCTTCTATATAACAAATGCAACGCCTAGCAACATAATGATTTGAGTAAACTATTTTACACTGAGGACAACATAACAAATAAAAGAATGGCAAAAGTTAAAGAGTTGTCTGCAGTCAACATCCTCTTCCCCCATTTTCTCTACAATAAGTCTTTTGGCCCCAACACTAACAATGACCCTCTCACGAGCTCTGGTAAGTCGTGTTGGCAAATACATGCTCAGTTCTCGATCGTCATCTTGACCTATAAGCAGTATTTGGCGTAATTGATCACTCTCTCCTTCCTGCAATGGTTCCCTCGCTCAGTTCTGGAACATCACACTCTAATTGTTTCCTCCTGCTTCACTGGCTAGTTCTTCTTCATCCTTTTTTATCCAGCCAGCCTCCACCGAAGTAAATTTCTAAGAGCTCTCTGTAATTCATTGTGTAAGAGGTCAGTCGTGTATCGGATTAAAGAAAACCAAAAATAAAATCACTAATTATGTGTAAATTGAATATACTGGGGAAAACATTTTCTAGCAGGAGTCCTCTTAGCAGCTGTGTGTGAAACACCGGTCAAGGATGGACTCTGCTCCCTTATGTCACCAGGAAAGCAGGCTGCTACCATGACTTTGTTATTTCTACAATACAGAAAGCAGAGCAAACTCTGGATCCTTCCCCTTATTCAAATGCTGAAGCTTCACTGCAGAGTGGCCATGTAGTCTAGAAACATAAGCAAATGACTGCCGTGTTTAAGCGACTAGACAATGCCTATAGTTGGTAGACAAAGAGGAGGTCACCAGAGTGATTCTATCAGGGTGGCGCACGAGCCCACGGTGCCAGCCTGGTGGGGTGGGATGTCTGGGCCAGGACTGGCAGAAAAGCTGGGCTGTGCACCAGGTTCCCTGTAACTTTGCGTAGCACACTGAACTATACATTGTGAGTGAGACATTACAGTGACAATATCACATATTATCAACTAATACCCAAAAACTACTTACCCATAAACTAAATACCCCCAAAATGAGTATTTTTCTGTTTCCAAGATTTTGTTACCCTATATGCTATAGACGGAATGTTTGTGTTCCCCTCAAATCTGTACATTGACATCCCAATGGGATCACGTTCAGGTATGAGGACTTTGGGGCTGATAGCCCTCCTGAGTGGGATTTCTGCCCATATGTAAAAGGTTCCTTGTTTTTTCCACCATGTGAGGACATAGCAACAAACAAACAAACAAACAAACAAAATTAAAAAACAGGCCAATTGTGAACAGGAAGTGTGCTCTCACTTGATACTGAATCTGCCCATGCCTTGAACTTGGACTTCCCAGCCTCCAGAACTATAGGAAATAAATTTATGTTGTTTGTAAGCGACACAGTCTACAGTATGTTGTTGTAGCACCTCGAATGGATTAAAACACTACAGAATGTTCTTCCACTGAGCAAAGCAGGTGAACATGTGCCGACCTGTTCCGGGCCTACAGTGCAAAACACACACAGATAGTGTGAGCAGAGGTCCTCAGCTCCTGAAAAACAAAGCATTTCACCTCCACAAAATCACCCAGATAATGAACAAGAAAATTAAGATTTGCATAGTCCATGCTATACAGTCCTTCTAGGTACAGTCCTGGAAACTTTTACTTTTTCACTCAATTTAACCCTATTAATTCATAAGGCAGAGAGAGCACTTAATCTTCATTATAATTAATACCTTTTAGGCTCCAAGAGATTAAGGCACTAGGCTGTAAACTCATTTTTCCTATTTCTAAAGCTAATTGTCTTTCCTCCATTTTTTGTTCCATTTTTACAAATGAGTAAATAGAGGCTCCAAGAGTCTGAAAACTTTGCCTAAAATTGTATAGCCAATATATGGCAAAGCTGAAAATCAAACTTGGGTCTTTAAGTCTTTTTATTTATTTATTTATCCACACCTGAGAACATTTTTTTTGTTTCTTTTTAGAGAAAAAGGATGAGGGAGAGCGAAACATCGATGGGAGAGACAAGCATTGATTGGTTGCCTCCAGCACACCTGGACCAGGGATCATATGCACCCAGACTGGGAATCCTATGCACCCAAAGCGGGGACTGAACTGGTGATGTAGGCATGTGCCCTGATGGAGAATCAAACCCACAACGTTGGTTTCTGTTATGGGATGATGCTCCCACCAACTGAGTCTGAGCTGGGTCTTTCAGACTTTAGAGTCCTGTGTTAATTCCATTGTGTGGCTGAACAGTTACACGTCATTTTAAAATCACAGATAAAGTGAGAAGATGGAGGAAAGTCAGGAGGGAAGTCTGGTCTGAATCTTTATGCTAGACAAGAATGAGCTTGACGTGTGAAAGAAAATAGTAGATTTCAGAACATTCATTATTCTGTATTTCTAGAGCCTTGAATAGTTGAGTTGGAACCATCCCTGAATTAGGAACAAATTAAAGTTGAAATAACTGAACTTATTTTTAAGGACAGAGGCCCAATGCTGATGAACTCAGTGTCAGGACTTCAGACTGCCCAATTTTCTGCATTCTAGAGCCAAACTACAAAGTTTCCCCTATGCAATCAACTCAGAAACTCAGCCTGTTGGTCTGAGTAGGACTCAGGGAGAGAGCAGGAGTCCGTACATTTTTATTACTACCAGAGATACAAAGTTTGAGCACATGCCCTAGAACTAGCTGGTGGGTCAGTCACTAGTTTAGTACTATATTTAAAAGGTAGCCCTGCCCTGGCTGGTGTAGCTCAGTGGATTGAGTGTGGGCCTGCGGAAAAAAAAGGATTGAGGTTCGATTCCCAGTCAGGGCACATGCCTGGGTTGCAGGCCAGTTCTCAGCAGGGAACCCACGAAAGGCAACCATATAATGATATTTCTCTCCTTCCCTCCATCCCTTCCCCTCTAAAGATAAATAAATAAAATCTTTTAAAAATAAATAAAGGATAGCCCTTATATTGGGCAGAGGAACAAACGACAGGGACTTCACCTGCGGATTCTCTCAGAGACAAAGCTGCTACAGTGTGTAGTACATCCACCAGACCCTATGAAGGGGAACATTTGGTTCCCCTCCCTGAGCTCTCCAAGCAAAGAACTCCTTGTGAAGTGAACTTGATCAAGCAGATAATTGGGCCACTGAACCACAATATTTATAGCAGCACTGAAAATAATCAGTCTTTGGCTTGATAACATAGTAAGTGTTCAGACCAAATTTTATAAAATTTGAAATTCTTAAGATTATGAATTACTTCAGAGAAGTGCTTTTAATAAAGAGCTAAGGGCCCTGGCTGGTGTAGCTCAGTGGATTGAGCACGGGCCTGCGAACCAGATGATCGCGGTTCCATTCCCAGTCAGGGCACATTGCCTGGGTTGCAGGCAGGTTCCCCGCAGGCTAACTCCCAGCAGGGGACGCATGAAAGGCAACCATACATTGATGTTTCTCTCCCTCTCCTTCCCCTCTAAAGATAAATAAATAAATAAATAAATTTAAAAAAAAAATAAAGAGCTAAGGTTTTTAGTCTGGTAGAACCTCTATTAGACTGGAAATATCTGTTCTTTTTTCAGCTCTCAAACTACTTAATAAAAAGAGGCCAAGGGATGATTGATGTCATAGAATGGAGGGTACAGTGAGGTACTAGCCTTTATTTTTGTATGCTCACAAAAATCGTAAGTGACAGTTTTCAGAAAATTACAACAAAACTGTGCAGCATATTATTACACAAAACTGTTTTCCTTTTAGGGAGGGGAGCTAGGAAAGTAATGCACCCCCTTTGGAAGATTTCATTTGGAGAACAAAAGCAGCTCTGTCTGCAGTTAATTTCCAGGTGACTGTGATTATACTGACTCATTCTTCTGCCTCAGAAAAGGGCTGGTCTCTGGGAAAGATGACTGGCCCCCTTGGTTAGGTTTCCTGGCAGCGGGACCTAGGAGAGTCCTGGGTACTTTTTCACACCCAGTGCATCTGAGGCCAGAGTCTTCAAACTGTTTCCTGAAATAAGTGTGAGTTACCTGCACTAGAAATCAGGGTTGTTTTCGGTCTAGGGCCTATACCCTCGTGTATAGTCCTTGCCTTCTGCTCTCTTTTTTAATACATACTGTGTGGGGTAAAGTAGGCTTACAGTTGTTCGTATGGAAAATAATACATAAATAATATAAGAATAAAGTCTGTGTTTTGCATACTCACAACTGTAAACCTACTTTTGCCCCACCCTGTATGTTTTGCCCACGTCCACTGACAGCCAAGAGCTGATCTCTACTTTCTCCAAAGGGCTTGGTTGTCTAGTTAAACATTTTGAATGCTGATGGCAACTGCACATCCTAACTTTCTATCTCTGTACTCCCTGCTATTGTGGCAGGTGTGTATCTAATTTCTGGTTGTCTTTCCTTATCTTAGTTGCTATTCAAACAATAATATGTGGTAATAATGAAAGAGTAATCAGTTCCATAGGTACCCCCACAGGAATAAGCTAGTGAGTAAATGAAGGGGAAAAAAACCACTGTGAATCTCCAATATGCCAATAGTTTAGTCTAGCAATGCCTTGAAATGTCCCAAAGGACATGAGAAATGTCTGTAGACATTGATCATTGAGGCCAGGGAATTAGTCACCTACTTATTAAAGAAACACACCCTACTTTAGTGCTTGGCACATCTATACCTGCTAAATAGTTCCTGGCTCAGCTGCTCTCTGCTGGCTAGTGGTCAGTTGGGCAATTTACTTGTGTATGCAGGCATTGACTCTTCATTCAAGGATCATTGTCTGAGCCCTCACTTTAATTACAAAGAAATGAGGACACAGTCAGGATCACGTCCTGTGGCCTCAGTGTAGAAAGAGCAGCCCCTTCTTCTGGAATGTGGAAATTGAGGTTAGCCCCATCATTAATCCCATCAAACCAGCCACTACCGCCGAATTATCTGCTTACAAACAGATCTTGCTCTTCTAGCCCATGTGGAGAGAGAAGAGGAATCTGCTCCTGGCATCTCAGACTCAGCCTTACTCCCCCCGGGAAATAATAAAGGCATTCTGCTAAACGTTCAGAATGTCACTCTGAAATGAATTTGGGAGGGTGGGCTAATGCATGCTCTGCTCAGTGGAAAAATCGAGCTGGATCGACTGGAGACAAGCATGTCCTACTTATGTTTCTGAATGCCCTCCTTTCGTCACTGCCTTTCCAACAAATTCCCCAGTGGTCTGGTCAACAATAATCGAAGCCATTGCTAAGATTATTACTTGAAAAATAAAACTGGAAACCAAAAGGAATTAAAAGTTGGATCTTAGACATTGTCTATTTGTCTTTCACATGCAGCATTTCCCCCCTCGTAGATTTCTTTGTATTGTGTAACAGTATACCAGCTCCTCAAAATACTCATTGATTCACGGGTAAACCAATGTCATAAATTAGGCAGGGAATGTGTCATTGTTTTTTTAACACCAGTGGAGTTTGGCCAGAATTAATTAATATGTTATCAGTATCTCAGAAGTTCGTTAAGTGCGTGCAAGACAACTTGCTAGGTGATGTTCAGAGAAAATATGTTTATTACTTGGGCCATTAGCTCACTGTATAAGACTCAATAAGAAACACTAAAGAATTATGTCACAATTCAATTCTAACTTTTGTTTCCTTTACCTTTGGGGTTCGTGGCTGACTTTTCCTGTAAGTTCACCCTTTCTCTATGAGCATTTAACTGAAACAGCACAATTTGTACCTTCACTTGTACTACCTGTTTCAATAGTCTCACCTGGGCAAGTCCCGAAGAATATAATGTCAAATTCAAGTTGGATTTTCAAATGCTTTTTCTTGTGCCCATTTCTAACCAAGGACCTTTACTTACCTTGACCCATGGTTTCAGGGGCTTAGAAAAACCGTTGCTGCTAATGCTGCTAATATGTAACAACTCTTTTCAGATTACCTAAATGTTAAACAAATGCCATCTATAATTAACTGAAAATTATCAAATGCCAGATTTGTAGCATTTGGTACATTATCTCTGACTTTTTTATAAAGTTGGTTGTTCACTCTGGCAAACAGAAAAAATTAGCAATGTTTTGCTTTTGATCTACAATGAATCTCAGTTATATCACATAATTATGATGAGTTGTTCTAATTGATAGTTTCCCTATTGCCAATGAGTTGACCATTTGAAGCTTCAAGAGATAAGAAGGGATAAAACACACAGGTGATTCTGGAGTGTTTTCTGCTTATTTGCTGAGTGGTGTTAATCTTTTTAAGCTTCCATTTCTGCATATATAATATAGGGAAAGTTTGTTTTACAAAATACGAAGAACCCTCCTGGCACACAATAAACCTGATTAGAGAATTGCGTTATTATTAGAGGTTTGCTCCACGTCATCATCTCCAGACTACGCCCCACCCACAGAGTGGAAAATGTCCAATGCCTATTTGTTTTTTATTCCTCATCAGAGGATACGTTCTTATTGATTTTAGAGAGGGAGGAAGGGAGAGAGAAAGGGACATCAATGTGAGAAATACTGATCAGTTGTCTTCTCTCATACGTACTCCGACCAGGGATTGAACGTGCAACCCAGGTCTGTGCCCCGACTAGAGATTGAACCTGCACGCTTCTGGTGCACAGGTTGATGCTCCAATCAACTGAGCCACCTACCCAGGGCACTGATAACCATTCTTGTAAGAATAGATGAAAGAACAATCCAACAGAAGCTCTGTTCTGCCATCTTTGTCTTCACTGCTGGCTCCATTCTTCCTCCACCCCTCATCCCATCAGACACTTCCCACCTGCCACCCAGAGGCCTCTACCCTGCTATCATAGTCACGGCTTCTATTTTCTGTTATTTTTTACCCCTTTCCATCTTTCTTTTGCTTCTGTCTTTTGTTTTCCTTAACTTCACTGCAGAGGCATTACTAATTAGCCTATTCTTTCCCTTCTTTTCCTCGTGGTCAGAAAACTGACCAATCATAGAATATTGGCCTTGGGTTCTTCTATGCTATTTTCATGCCGGTTGTTTTAAAGTGCTTTCTTTTTTTACCATTAATTACTCTTCCTATTTGTCTTCCTATTTAGAGTGTTTGAAGGAAAAAACAAATCTAGTTGCCTGAGGTTTTACTGTGTCTGATGAAAAAAAATCTTAAACCAGTTACTCACTTTTCCCATTTCTCCTTATTTGGTAAGTCGGGCTCTCATACCACTCCTAAAAGTTTCTATGACAATTTGTTTATGAATTCAGTAGTTATTGCTAAATACAGAATGGCCCCATGTGTAGTAGACCAAGTATTTTACTTGTAATGTCTTATTTACTGCTCACCACTGTCCACAGATGATGACGACGACGACGACAATGACAGCGGCATTGGTGACAGTGATGATGATGATTCTCATTTCACAGAAAAAGAATCTGAGGCTCCGAAAGGTTATCCAGCTGTGGAGTGGCTAGGATACAGTCACAGACCAGTCTTGTGTACAAGTTTAGTCCTTAGTTCCATGTGATATATACTACTTCTTACAAGTTTCTAATAGGCAGGCTTTGGGCTGATGAAACTTTGAATCAGAAACTTCTCAAGGGCAATCAATCCCCTGTTTAGCAGAAACCCACAAGATTCCACTGCAGAAAAGGAATACAAAAGAAAGCAGAATCTGCCATTCCCCTCCTGTTGGTCTGTGTCCCCCATTCTCAATTTAAAGACAAGGACAGCAATCCAACTAAAAGTTTATTTTAAAGACCTTACCTATTCTTTAGGTCGTAAATCCCTGGGGAACTATTGATTTACTTCAAGAGTTCCCAAATCCCCAGGCACACTAATTAGTGCACATATCTGTTCCCTGAATAAACAACCTAAACACAGACTGCTGAGAGAAATAGTAATGAACATGGACTTTAGAGATTTACTGGATTCGGAGTCACTTAGTCCCTTTTAATCATTGTGTATTTTCTCTGTCACCGGATAGTAAAGTAAAGCAATTATATGGCTACTTGATAACATATTTTACCTTAAAAGTATTTACACTAAAGAAATAGGGATCTGGATATGATTGGTTTTAATATTTACTTTGTTACTTTGAGTGGAAGACTTGCCCCAGCAGCCTAAAATTATGTTAGGATCTCTACAATCTAACCAGCACACTGCTTTCTGGTGATGAGAGAGATCAGTGGCTGGCTGATCTGACGCTGATCTGACGCTGGCTGCGGAATCACAGCCCTGACACGGGTGAACTGTGTCATCACTGGCAATCTACTTCTCTCATCCTCAGATTCCCCTCCTGTAAAATAGGGAAAATAATAATGACTACCTGCTGTTCAGATCTCCAAAAGTATTATATGCGATGCTCTGAGAACAGTGCTGGGCACAGAGTAAATTTTCAGTTGATGTTTGCTTATTTCTGGTGCTCTTGGTAGAAGCAAATGCAATCACTTTAACAGCTCATGTTTAAGGGCTCTGAACAGCAGGGTCACTCCACTCTGGTTAGGAGCAGGATGCTAGACACGATCCAGCCTCACTCCCTAGACCTCAATGCTTCTGATTTCTCTATGGACTTCACTTTATTTCTCTTCTGTGACACTTATCATCCTCTAACATGTTGTGTAATTTAGTTATTGTGTTTATTGCTTAATAACTGCCCCCCCCACAATTGACTGTAAGTTCCACAAGGTAAGAAGTATTTGTTTTGTTCACTGCTGTATTCCAAATGCACAGAATGGTGCATGGTATCATTGCTCAGTAAGTACTGGTTAAAGAATTAATAACTATAAAAGCAGTTTATCAAATGTATTGCCCCAACGTCTGCTCATCTTCCACTTCTCTTTATCTTCTTTCAAATTTTATTCCCTGATGCACAACAATAATATAATGGCTAATATTTATTGCATATTTCCTGAATTCCAGGTACCATGCCCAGCATGAAAAATGCACCATCTCTTTCAATCCTATAAAACAAGTACTGTTATTTAGTTGCATAGGTTTACAGAGGTTAAGGCACTCAACCAAAGCCACACAGCTAGTTTAAGTGGAGAACCAAATTCAAGCCCTGGGCAGTCTTACTATGGCATGTGAGTTCTTAACCATCGCACTGTGGTCTGTGAATGTGACTGTGAGCCTGGCACTATGTCTTCCCATGATGGTGAAACTTGAGACCAAAACATAGGACCCAGTCCCACAGGAGATGATTTATCTACTCACACCAAGAGCAGATTCTCCACAGCATCAGTAAAAAGACACGGAGGCTGACAGTGTTTCCTGGCATGCTAAAATGACATTCGGTGAGAATAATGTTCAGATCTTCCAGTTCATTTCATTCACTTCATCACTGTGAATAACATGTCCCAGCACATGCTAATCTAGCAGGCTAACCCCAGAGTAATGATAAAATGAAATCCTGCCGTACATGAGGCCCCGAATTTTTAACCGCACTTACATCTCAGTGTTAATTAACTTGAATGATCCATGAAGAATCGGCTCCACAAGGAGTTTGACTTCCTCTGGCTGCAAGGTTCCATAAGATTATGTCTCTGAGCTATTGGGATAATTAATTCCACTAGCAGTGAAGGAGAAGCTTTGGGGATTTGCAGATGAGACGAGCATTTCCCCATTTCTGTGGCAACGGTGCTTCAACGACAACCAGTCAGGAAATGAAGAGACTGAATTTCCTTCACCCTTGTCTAGCCTTCGGCACTGACCGTTTGTTCAAGGCAGAATCATTTAGTACCTCTGGGAGGAAGCTCTTTTTCCAGGCCTAGGTGGGATCCGACATAAGGTAGCATGGAGCAGAGTGGTATCGTAGAGTTCCCAGGCAATGAGGCTTGATAAAGAATACACCAGAGAGGAAGCGATGGGGTTGAAGCTATAAGGTAAACACTGAAACAGTTAATGACCAAAACTGTCCCATGGAGACCCATACCTGACAGCAGTGCGTGATAGAGAGGAAATATAACCACACCATTGACACTCCTCAGGCAGGGGAAGCTGGATGGGACCAGAGCCACACACAGGCTCCGCTCTGCTATTATCATTCCATCCTCCCTTTAATCCAGCCGCTCTTAACTACTCATCCAATGGAAATGTGGCCTTTTAAGGATTAATTCCTCTATTCATGCCTGTCTATCCTATGGGTAAATCAAACTCATGGCAGGGGGTAAATAACTCCCTTATTACTGAGTAAAAACAGATAAATTGCTATTTTAATGAATGAAAGCTGAAATTAAAAGAAAAAATTGTTCTGCTAAGTAAACATTTATGAAGAACTGCAGTTCAGCAGATATACAGTCACTTAAATAATCCATCAGAAGAATAACTTTGTTTTCCTGGGCAGCAGAATGGTTAAAGAAAAAGAAATCTGGGCAATCTGATATACTTTACTACTTGTTTCAACTGGAGCTATGTAAGGTGGAAGGAGAGGAGAGCTGCTTTTTAGTCATCTTAGAGGAGGCCAATATCTTTCTTTAATACACCTAGAGACACTAATTGCTCACTGGATGATGGGGCAGTAAGCATTAAATGGATGAATGGATAAATGAATAGATGGATGCATGGATGAATGAGTAGGTGAGTGAATGGATCAATTTATTCAATAAATACTTATTGAGAACTTATTATTAACCAGATACTAGGAGACAAAGAGTGATCAACAGCCAATAAAAATCTCTATATCCATGGAGCACATATTCTACTGGAATAATAGCTAGACAGCTACATAAATTCTAAGTAGATATGGGAGCTCCCAAGTTCCTGTTACGCTGCTACACAGACCACAAGAATGCATTTACCTTAAACTGGATAGATCCCTAAGAATTAGTATCTGCATGCTATAGAATTATTGCTGGCATTGAGATCAAACTGCCCTTTATACTGGTGAATGCTGACCCCATAGATGGAGTTCAAGGTTAAAGCTAAGAGAAGGTATTAAAGTGAAAAGGATATTTTTCTTTCTCAATGAGTGGTAACAGACATGTCTAAGAAGTACAAGGTGTGCTCTGTGCTGAAATGCAATTGCAAAGCAAAAGAAGAATGTATTGGCCAGTCGTTTATAAAAGTACATTGGATTTTGCTTATGCTAAATAAGCACAAGGAAGTGGAATTATTCATGAATGCAGATTTTGGCAATTACAGCTCTAATTTTTTTAAAAATTAGGCCTTCCTAGGCAAACAGTATTGAGGTGATATTTTTGCGCTCGAGTTTATGTTACAACCCATGAAACAGTGGGGCCAGACTTTCAAATGTTTATATTAACCATCATTGTATGTACATTTTAACAACATAAGCAAAGGAACAATAATTTTTCCCTTGATTCTATGTTCCTTCTTTGAGATTTTCAAGAAAAGTGAAAAAAATTGAGTGTATAGATTCTTTAGGATGGAAACTCTTCTGAGGCTGGAGGGAATAAAACACAGGGAAGAGCTGATCTGAGAGGGAGCTGAGCTTTGCCAGTAATGCCACGGTGAAAGGATCCTGGGTCAGCTACCAGCCTTGGGTCTTCAAGTTCTGAAACTTGATTTTTACCACAGTACACAGAGCTGTTCCGCGCTTCAGGGGAACAGCTCACAAGATTCTGATGCATAAACCAGAACGCCAATTTATGAATCAATGTTGGTACATGGTCTTACCATATAATCCAATAATCGAGCACCTTGCTACTTATCCAAGGGAAATGAAAACTTCTCTCCCTACGGAAACCTACACGTGGAATGTTTATAGCAGCCCTATTCATAATTGCCCAAACTTGGCAGCAACCAAAATGGCCTTCAGTAGGTGAACAGATAAATAAACGGTACTATATCAAATGGAATATTTGTACTAATGGAATAAACGGTACTATAAAAAATGGAATATTGGTCAGCATTAAAAAGAAATGATCCATCAAGCCATGGAAAGGTAAAAAGGGATCTTAAGTGTACATTTTTAAGTGAAAGAAGCCAGTCTGAAAAAGCTACATATTGGTATGACTCCAACTATATGACATTCTGTAAAAGATAAAACCATGGAGAGATTGGAGAACATTATGCTATGTGAAACACACCAGTCAGACAAAGGCAAGTGCCATGTGATTTTACTCATATGTGGAATGTGATGAACAAACTGAACTAACAAGCAAAATAGAGCAAAATCTTTAAAAATTCACTGATCCGTACATGAGAGCACTTTACTGTGGGTATAAGACAACTCAATAAAAAGATTTAAATATCAATAAAAATATCTGGCCCCATCTCAAATCTTTTGAGTCACAATCTCTGGGAGAAGAGCACATGAATCTTCATTTTTATTATTTTTTACTTTTTTTATTCTCACCAGAAGACATATTTTCATTGCCTTTTTTTTAAGAGAGAAAGAGAGGAAGCGAGAGAGGAAAGGGAAGAGAGAAACATAAGTGTGAGAGAGAAACATTGATTGGTTGCCTCCCATATGCTCCTGGACCAGGGATTGTGGATACCCAGACTAGGGACAGAGCCTGCACGCTAGGTATGTACCTTGACCCGGAATTGAACCCACAACCTTTCTATTATGGGACAATGCTCCAGACAACTGAGCCATACCAGTCAGGCAAATCTTCATTTTTAATAAGTACCCTTAGATAATTCTAATGCACACTGATGTTTGAGAACCATTGATATAAAAGGGCACATTTTCAATATCAAAACCAAGAAAAATAATCTGAAATCAAGACCATCTCAGGGACTGAGATAAATGTCACATAAATATCAGTGTTCATATATTCTGAAACCTTGGAGGTTTGAATCAAGAAACCAACATCTGTTTCTTGTGCCATCCGATAGGTCTCTACATGCAGCTCTAACATAAAAATTGAAATGAGCTCTTGGGAGGTGAGGACCCACTGAAAGGCGCACAGCAGAGCTCTGCTCTTAACATTCACCTTTGTGACCAAAGCCTCAAGCAGAATTGCCCCTCTGTCCAATCTGATAATGTCAAAAGCTGGTCGAGTTTCTGGGGGTTGAATTACAATGCAGTGCGTTTGGGAAGAGCACTTGTTAAGAACATACCTCCTCCAAAAGAAGCAGGGGTCTGTTTCGAAGAAGAAAAAGGATCTGCTAATGGAGCTTTTTGAAAGCTGAGATAAAAGGTTTCCTTTAGTGTGACTGCCTGCAGAGTGTCATGATTCCGAATGAAAAGCTCTGCTGGCTCACAAACAGATGCTCTAATGTTCCAGTGAATGCATCGGGAGAATATTTAGAGACCATCCAAGATTGCTGTGAGGATTTGTTTCCAAGACTCTCCTGTGCTTTGGTGTTACTTTCGGCTGCGTCGTTTTCCTCCCATATTCACCGTAGTGTCAGTAGGAATGTGTACAGGAAAAGGCGAGCATGCCTTGCAGACGAGAGGAGGATGTGCTGTGTCCACAGCACTGTAGATCAAACCACAGGACTCCAGTTACCTACCTCTTGTGTTTTCCTTTTACGATTCTGGACTAACATAGCACTCTTTTCATACAGAGAGCCCCAGCCGAACAATGTTTCCTGGCCTGCAAATCCAACGAGAAAATGCGTATCTCCAATCTCTCTGTGGACAATATGGCTAAGGTTACAGTGAAAAATGATCCCCAGCACAGGCTTCATGACTAATCCCCTCCATCTTTATCCCCTTTCCCCACTCACAATAATTATTTCCTTCAGTTTGTGCCCCACCCCCAACAGTACATCTATTATTGCCACGCTATAACTGAGGATAGGTTTCCCTGGAGAAATGGCAAAATGACAAGGTATTTATCTGTTGGCAAAACTGAGCTTTCTTCTAAGACTGTTATATGTACACAGATATTTCTCCTCACATGAATCACAGCATTTTCCAGCTGACAGAGACCTAAGAGTAATGTAGGGAAACTTCTCATTGAGAGACACAAAAACGCAGGCCCGGAAAGACAGACTTACCCCAGGTGACAGAACCCATTAGGATCACTCCTGAGCTTCAGTTAATGTCTTCTGACCAAACCAGGATTGTCTTAATTACAGCCTTCATCAACATCTCCAAGTCTTCCTTTAAAAAAATAGACTTTATTTTTTTAGGGCAGTTTTGGGTTTGTAGCAATATTGAGTGGAAAGTATAAAGAGTTGGCATATATCCCCTATTCCCACACATGCTTCTTAGTTTTCTTAGATTTCTCAGTCATCTGGGCCAGTTTATAGAATTTAAACAAAATTAATACTTCTCCCCCTTCCTAACTTCTGGAATTTCTCTACCTGGACTTTCCTGGGATCTGTCACACACGGTCTCTCTTAGCATATCTGTTGATTATTTTGAAACAGTCCATGTCTTTTTAAAAAATGTTTATCATTAGTTTTCTCACAGGAAAGTATTGGATCAGTCTGGTATTCTGATTAGTTTGTGGTTGCATTTCAACAGTCTTCTACAAACTGCATGACAAAAATGTCCACCGTACCCAATAGGCTGAACACTTCCATCTTGCCCCATTGTTCCGAGCAATGAAAGCACATGTTCAGGATGAGTCATCCCATTTGCTGCCAACAGTAATTGGCAGGCGTACTGTGGCTTCCTCTAGTTTGTTAGCGCTTAGTCTCAGCATTTAATTTTTACATCTTAAAACAGAGTTTATGGTTTTAATCAAATATGCAATTATTATAAGCAAATCTCACAGTTAATCTGATGACAGAGGTACATGTCAAACACACAGAAGCAATTCAGGAACTTAGTGTTGCTTAGCCCTGTTTGTTTTTCCGTAAGCATCAGTGCACTCCATAGGGCTCTCAGATTACTGAATTTAAGGCGCAAAACCTTAAAAATTTCCTTGATGTTATATCCTTCCAAAATGTCAGCAATGTCAGCAGTGTACATCATGCTATACTTTAGTTTTGATGGATGGAAAAGACAAAGCAGCAAGCCTCTGTCATCAGATTAATGAGGCAGCAATAGGACAATGATGAATGAAATGCTCGTTAAGGTCACCTAACCAGTGTACCAAAATCTAGCGACAGATCTTGAAGTCTTTTGTGATAGTTCCCTGAACTGTCACCATTCCACTCCCTACTTAACCAAGCTCTCCCTTCATTAATTTTCATGCCATTTTTCTAAGTTTTTTCACATATTAAGCAGAGGATTTTGTCCCACCCAGCCACTCGGGACCTCATGTTAGCACCAACCAATATTATTCCCCACTTTTCCTTTCTATTCCCAGTGACATAGCAAGAAAATGGACAGAAGCCACAGAAAAAGATAGGGATCCTTGACTGGAAAGAGAGGCAGTATGATTTACTAGAAAGAATCATGGATTTGGTGTCAGAAAGCCCAAGGTGAACTCTGACTTTCTCACCATATCTGTGACTTTCACTGAAGTTAATCTCAGGGAGCTTCAGTTTCCTCATAGTTTACATGGTGATGGCACACTGGTTTATTGAGGTCCAAAACCCATCAAATGCACTTCATACACTATATAATGCCAGGTGAATGTGAAACAGTGTGAGGCTGATCCTCTACACCTGTGGGCAAAGCGGCACTGAGAGGGTCTCTTAGGGCTTTAGTGACTCCTATAGAAAAAGCCGATAATCATGGTAGACCAATGATCTCTAACTTTTTTCTAGAAGTCTTCATTAACTAGACCCAGGTACCCAGGCTAAAGGAAATAAAATTATTTAAAAGTTTATTTCTACTTTTTAGCATATGATTTATTTGAAGACAAACAGTTTAAATTTCCAATCAAATATAACTAATACTTTGGGAAGATGTGACACATGCACCACGTGGGTCTTCGCACCCTCTAAGGGTCCCCACAGCATCCCTGACCTCGAGCTCCCTCGTGTGTGTTCCCACAGAAAGTCACTACAATCATCTACCTGCTGATTTGCCTCCTCTAAACGGGCACTCGGGTTAATTTCTTGGTTCGTTCCTAGAGCCGAGCATACTGCTTGGTATGTCATCACCACCCTATACGTATTTGTTGAATGAATAAATCAGCTTCCTCTTTACAAGGATACATTTTGGGGGAATTGGTTGATGTTATTGACTGCTAATGATAAAAATGAAAAAGGGGACATGAGAGCTTTAAAAATTAAATGGCTAGACCCAAATTGTAAGTCCAGTGCTAACTTTGAGCTCTTCTATCCAATGCCCAACTATCCTTCCCTGATGCTCCGTAGCCTGCCTCTCACCACTGATGCTCATGTTAACCACTTTAACCAGGCCTGTCTTTGCATATGAACACCGTTTGTGGTTTACTCTGTCCATTTATTTTCTATGACCCTCAAGTATAAATATAAAAAATCTTGCTCCAGTCTTTGTTCAACATTCTATAGTGTCGGTTTCACACACAAATTTCCCTTTGAAACCAATGAGCATTTTGAGCCAGAAGACATCCTGGGGGTGGGGGAGGAAGGCAGAGAGAGGGGAGAGAGCGACTCAGAATCACCATCTGTTGACAATACTTTTGTGCAGAGCCAGTGTTGAAGGTTAATGACATGTCATTCGTCCTCCAGTGTCTGTAACAAAAATAGGCTGCTCTCCCAGAATTCGAGAGAACAGTCGTTGCACCCTGGAAGGTAGAGCACGTCGGCCAGAACTCCAGCAGGGTCCCGGAAGGCAATTCCTGCCAAAAGCTGGATAAAACTTAACACTGGTCCAGGAAAAACAACTTTCACCAAAATTCAATGTAGAGTGATCATTTGTCCCCAAGCCCAGTCAAGGCCCTACAAAGCATAAACCTTCCACAGTGACCCTGTATAATGGGCTGGTGTGTGTGTGTGTGTGTGTGTGTGTGTGTGTGTGTGTTTTAAGAGCTCTTGAATCTCATCAGCAACTTTTTGAGAGATATAACTATTCCTTTCTTTACCTATTTTCAGAAAAATAAGGGTTGTGAGCCTGTAATAAAAACAGGTCCAAGGGTTTGCCAAGGGCCCACCCGTGGTTTTCTGGGTGGTTAAATTATTGTCGCTGATCCAAGGCAAATCTGGGTCTCAGCTTCATTGACAGCCTACTGTTTAATGACTCACTTTGCTGTCTCATCAAGAATTCACCCAGTTGAAAGGTTGCACCTTCTCAAATGCAATTGCATGCTTTCCCCACATCTCATCTGCTCTCTTTAATTTTCAAAGCCCTGCTGAGCAACCTTTGAAAATCTGAACCCTTTACCACCTGGTGCTCTGGGCACAGTTCAAGAGGAGGGAGCTCTGCCTATTTTCCTGTTAACCTCAGAACAAACTGCCTGGTCCCAGCAAGGAGTCGAAGGGACTGAACAGGGGTTGTGGAAAAGGGCAGAGCAGGGAAAATTGGAAAGCTCCCAAGCTTCTCTAGATCATGTCTTCATAGTGTGACATCATTATTTTGTTTGAAGTGAAGCTTCTGGACTAACTTCAAATATGACTGTAGAATACAACCAAAAACACTAAATAATTGTTTGATTGCTTGCCAGTTTGGAGTATCCAACCCTCTCTTACACAAGTAAAAGTTTGAGGGTGTGAGGCGCTGAAATGGGCATTCACATGGAATCAGGAGGTTTGGGTTCACTTATGATGAACCCTTCTGTGTGACTTTGTATAAATCATTTAATCTCTCTAGGTCTCAAATTCCTCAATCCTAAAATTAAGCTTTAACAAATGTGAATTTAGTCACTGAAAATGGGAATTTGTCTAGATCACCACTATTCAATAAAACTCTGCAAAGAAGAAAATGTTCTCTTGAAATATTAGTTCTACATAGTACTCTAGCCATTAGCCTATTTGAGCAGCTCATGAATTGTGACACTGTGACTGAAGAATTGGATTCTTAACTTTATTTAGTTGTTATCATTGTAAACTTAGAGCAAACATGTGGCTAGTGGATACTGTATTGGACAGGGAAAGTTTAATTATTACTTAAGTTTCTTATTAATACTTCTGTTTTGATGATTTCTAAACCTAATGGCCTACAGGAAACCTTCTTGTAATTCTGCCTACCATGAAATTTACTTCACAAATTATTTGGTATAAATTAATAACTTTAATTTTATCAGTGTAATAATTAGTTACTCTAATAAAAATGGGATCTCTACATGAGCAAGATAAAATGTATGTGAAAGAATTTTATGAATTCTAAAATGCTATGCAAATATAAAGCATTACTAACAAAATCTCTATCACACATAACTGCATATCTTTGCCAAGTGCCAGCTGACATACAGAGAACTCTTCTAGCCCAGACCAATGGAAAACTCCTTACCGGGACCCCGTGGTAGTCCTGAAAACACACTGAGTCCTTTCTTCCACTGATGTTTAAACAAATTTTAGTTTCCTTTCCTTTTCCACCACATCCATCAAAGGCTTCCAATGGGATGATTGCATGACCTATATGAGAACATAATGTTTATAAATAATGTAATGTTTTATAACAGTTGAATGAGTGCATTTCTTTGGCTTCCAGGCTTGGCCTCACACCAGCAGAGCACATTAAACATTGACCAGGGCAAATCCAAAGTGGGGACTCCCAGAGGTTTCCAAATTGGCTCGAACCTGAATTTGTCTCTTTCCACCTCTGCTGAATCCCTTTCCGCCCCCTGGGCTCCTCCCACTGACCTTCAGACTCTTCTAGATCTTCCTGTGTGGCACACTCACGGATGTTCCTCTCAGGTTCACAATCCTTCCCCTTTCTTCTCCGGCCTATTCCTGTCTCCTCCCTTCTAGCACAGCGTTTACTCAGTTTTGTACCCTCAGTGACCACCCCCTTCAAGGTGTCCCTGAGATTGTCTCCTGGGTGTGACTCTGCCCAGTGGGCAACTGAAGCTTGCAGAGCCTCAAGACTCTGCCTCTAGGCCCTCCTCAGCTCTCCAGACAACAGGTCTAGACTGGAAGGAAAGGTCTCTCTTAGCAATTATTAAGGAACAAATATTTCCCATTTTATCTTATTTTTAAGTGATTCCGGAGTCTTCTATATAAGATATATATGGTTTAGAGATTTTAAAAAGTTACAGCTACATCTTTAAAAAATAGTTTTGCTATATGTGTAACTGGCATAAAATACATGACACATATTTACGATGCACGATTTGTTAAATTTTGATATATGTATGTACCCACAAAACGGTCAATATAACCAAGAAAATGCATAGATCCAGTACCCAAGAAGTTTCCTATGTCCTGCTTTAATTCCCCACTATCACCTTCGCCTTCCACTCAGGTAACCACTGACTTGATTCTTGTCACTATACATTACTTTGCATTTTCTAGAATTTTAAATAAACAGGATCATAGAGTATTTAAATGTCTTTTTTATTGGAGAAGTGTTTATTTTGTGGATATATCATACAGTGGTTCAGTATACCATCCATTCACCTGTTGATGGACATTTGGGTTGTTTCCAGTTTGGGCTAATATAGATAAAGCTTCTATGAACATTTATTAACAAGTCTTTGTGTGGACACATGACTTCATTTCTCCTGGGCAAATACCTAGGAATGGAATGGCCAGATCATAAAGTTTTTAAGAAACATCCAAGCTTTGTGTACTCTGTCTGTCTAATTTTAGCCATTCTAACAGGTGAACGTTGCATATTTTCATCTTCTTGAAGTTGTCTCACAGTTCACTGATGCTCTGTTTATTTACTTTTTATTCCTTTTGTCTTCATCTTTCATTTTGGGCACTTTCTATTACGGTGTCTTTGAGTTCACTAATCTTTGCTTTTGAAATGTTTAACCTGCTATTAATCCCATACATTGTGTTTTCCATTTGAGGTACTATATTTTCAGCTCTTTAATTTCAATTTGGGCCTCGTATCTTCCAGGTATCAAGAGCTTTCCTCTAGCTCTTGGATCATGAAATACCCTTACATTATATTACAATATAATGCCTCCAATGCCCTTGTCTGATGATTCTGACATCTATGTCAGTTCTGGTTTGGTGTCCTCATTGTGGGTCATATCTTTCCACTTCTTTGCCTGGTAACTTCTTAATAAATGCCAGATAGTTTGAATTTTACTTTGTGAATACTGAATATTTTTAGATTGTTATAAATATGTTTGAGTTGTGTTATAAGACACAATTACATTACTTAGAAACAGTTTGACACTTTTAAGTTCTATTTTTGAGATTCCTTAGGCAGGCCAAAAGCAGTTTAGAGCTAATTATTCCCTGTTCCTGAGGCAATATCTTTCTGAGTACACTATCCAATGTCCTATGAATTATAAGTTTTTCAATTTGGCTGGTGGGAACAGGCACTATTGCCAACTCTTTGTGAGCTCCTGGGACTTATCCTTCTTATCTTTCTGGGATGTTCTTTCCATGGCCAGGAGTAGTTTTCTCACAACAAGTGTACTGATCAACATTTTAAAATGTGTTTAAAATTGGGAGGGTCTCCTCAGCAGGTTTCTGAGCTTCTCTCCTCTGCAGTTTCTGTCCAAAACTCTTCCCTGCAAGCTCGAACTGCCTATGTCTCCCCAGCCTCTCAATTCCATTGCCTCAACTCACAGGTCCCACCTGCCCCACCTGGGTTTCCTGCCCCTGCACAGTAACGGGGAAACTTATTTAAGGCAGTAAATGCTTCAATTATAAAGCTTATCATGCCTTATCCCCATCTCTCAGGAGTCGCTGTTCTTCATAGCCTGATCTTCAATGTCTTAATAGCCTTCGTTTCATATATTTCTGCAAGTTATATTTTTATTTATCTTTTTGCTATTTCAGGGCAAAGGGTAAACTTGGTCCTTTTCCTCTGTGTTAGCCAGAAGCAGAAGTCAATTATTTATTTTTGAAAATGTTTGCTTCCACCGCATACCCTCAGTTGAAAAGGAGCAAATAAAAATAGCCGTACCTTTACAGGAAAAGTTTCCGGCTTAGGTTTGACCCATGCAGGCTGCCCAGACAGTATAAAGCATTTGTAGGAAAGTGAGGGAAACTGATTTGTGATCCTTCACCGGTCTGTAGGCCCCAAAGTGCAGAACTTTCTGGATCAGGATCACAGGGAAAAAAACATTAAGAGAAAAGCCACTTCTGAGGAAAGAAGTGGCTTTTAAGAAAATTTCAGTAAAGCTGGTTAATATCAGTTACATTTATATCAGAACCTTGGTTCTGGTAGACAGAACCAATGTTATAAGATACATAGATAGAATAATGATGAATAGGTAGATAGATGATCCTCAAAATGTCATTGTTTTCACATTACTATTTTTCTTTGCATTGAACAGTGTCCTAGGACAGCAAGAAATAGGCCAGGGACAACTAGACTTTCAACAACAGTAACATGAGACAGGCCAGTGTTTTGATTTGGAACAGTGTTTCTGTAAGTGTGGCCTGAGGAACACCTACAGTATAAATGTATGGGGCACTTTTAGAAATGTGAGTATCCAGGTCCCTTCTGGGCACATTAAATCAGAATCTCTGAGAATGCAGATTGGTATGCTGCATTTTAACCCACTTCCCTAGTGTCCCTACCTCACACTGAAACAGGAATTCCAGATTTCAGGCATAGATTCTGGAGCCAATCTTCCTGATTTCAAATTTCAACTCTATTAAGTAGCTGCTTTACCATGGCTATATTACTCTGCATCTGTAAACTGGAGGTGATGATAGTAATCATACTCAACCAGTAGGATTAGAAAAGAATTAAGTGAATTGATATAGGAAGTCCTTCGAATTCCATTGGGCACAACCTCAGTGCTAGCTCTCCTAATGCAACAAATATAACCAAATCAACCATGTTGCAAATCACTACATCTTAAGTACAGGAACTCAGAAGGAACAAATATCAACAATAAATTATAAGGAGTAAAAACACAAGTTTGACTCACAGCGTGCCGCTTAGCTAGTCATCTGGTGTTCTTTTGTTTTGTTATGTCTTGCTTTCACTGGCAAAATAACACCCTTTGGGGAAGCTGTTTCTTACTGCCCTGGAGAAGATGGCAGCACCAAGTAATTTCCCCTCATCTTGGCCAAAACCTCATTGCTCTCCTTAACACAAAGTTCCAGTGAATCTTGTGGAGCTGTCCTCCCCAAGTAAAAGCCATATCCTCTGAAGGAAAATTTCCCTTCATTCAGCTCTTGTCAAGATGCCCTGGCTAACACAAGGCTGTCCTGGTTGCTTTCCTGCCCTCCGGACCTTCCGTGACTCCGGTGTTTGGATCTCAATCCCATTCTCAGGAAGTCACATTGGCTCATCTCCAGTTCCCATTTTATCGTGTATGGGCTGCCAAAGCGAGCACAACTCCACCGTGTCTAGCCAAGCTCGACTCTTGAGAAAAATTAGTGAATATTTTGAATAAACGGGGTTCGGAAACTGTTCTTATAAGTCCTCAGTTAAGACTGGAGAGAGAGAGAAATATGATAAGCCATTGGACAGAGTCCCATTTGCGATTCCACAGTTTCACTTCCCCTGCAGGCCGGGATGTGATGTGGGGCAATGAGAGTCTGGCAAAGTACATGCCCAATCTCTTCTGAATCACGGAATAGTTCTAAATGGCCAGCCTTCTCCAGCCTTCACTCACTTTTCCATCTAGTCTAGCCTCTTGGTCCATGATGTTTACCTCTCTCTAGCTCCCTCATCATTTTCTTATTCCCTAAACTGAATCCCATCCTGAATCAATATATAAATTTCCACTCTGATAAAGCTTAAATTCCTTAACTTCACCCCAAAGCATCAAGCTCTCCACTCTCTCCCTCTCTATCTATATTCTAAACATATTGAACTGCTTGCAGGTCCCCAGATGGACCTGTCCTTCTCCCTAGAGGTCTTCCCATATGTTGTGCCTTCTCTCCCAGCCCCACCCCACCCATCCACTTGACTAATGCCTACTCATTCTTCAGAACTCAACTCAGACATCATCACCTCCTCCTTCTTACCTAACCCAGTCCCTCCCGAAGGGCACATCAATCAGGCCCTCCCACATTGTGAGTCCTATTTATTCATTTGTTTTCCCTTCTGAACTATTAAATCCTTACAGAGCCATGCTTTATCCCTAACAGAGGGGTTTACACTGGTATACCCCTCAGTTCCTATTAGTGAGATGGGTATGTTGGATCATGACCGTGTGCTCAGGAGTGCCCCAGCTGTGCGGTCCAATGGGCAGAACACATGCTTTGCGCTCAGGCAGATGCAGGCCTCCTTCACAGCCCTGCCCTCCCTGTCTATGACGTTGGGCTACCAGATACATGAATTAATTTAAGTCCAAGCTGTAAGCTGTGCATATGAAAGTGAGGCTGGCAGTCTTTACCTTACAGATATGTTGTAAGAATTACATTAGAAAATACATACCAACACTCACCCCCTGTCTGATGAAAGGCGGCTTTTATTATTATTGTCTTAATGAGAATCAGAATGTATTCTTACACAAATCAGTTAAAAAACAATTGTAACTCACAGACAGTATGTTGCAAACACCTGAAAGGGAGTCTGAGGTCTCTTTAAAGTATTCGAGAACGGCTGCACACACCTGCAAGAGACTCGCAGGGCACTCTTTCCTCATAATACTGCTGCAAACAAAATATACACCAGAGTCATTTCCATATCAGGAAATGACTGATATGGAAATTGATCCATATCAGGATCAATTCCACTGTCAGTGGCACGAGGGGAGAAATCTCCAGATGTGCCAAAGGTAACATGGTCAATGATATCATGATATCACCCATTAAAGCCCTGATGGAACATGAAGCTAAATGCTATGTATGCACTTTCAGGGCTCTCGCTGCTGTCCCCCATTGACAGTTGAGGCTTACAGAGGCTAAGCAATGTTCCAAGGTCACACATTTACTAAATGGGATATAGCCTTTAAGATTTTAGAAGACATTCTTGATGGCAAAGACAAGATCAGTTTGTTATTTATCTTTTATGGGTGATAGTTCATGTTGATGGCATGTGAATAACTTGAAATTCTCAGGAGTTTCTCATCTAAAAGTTCCTCTCCCCCTAACTTGGTTCATTTTACAATTTGGATAATCTGAAGCGGTTGCACAGAGAGGCCTTTGACTGCAAACTTTCCGCTGAAGCTGGTCTGACCATAGTCTGGGAGTCTGGGATTGGCTGTGGGTGACGGGAACTCAAAACCAAGGCTGTAGCCGAGCTTTTCCAGGTCTACAGAGAAAAGAGTAGAGTCTCGGAGTGGCCTAGCAGGCGTAGTGATAAAGAGTGCACGTTTCAGTGACCACTGCAGAACTTCTCGATGGCCGCAATGGCAGCAAGGGACTGTTGTCCGCCAGGGCTTATTTCCATTATGTAGCTAATCTTGCTCTTGAACGAAAGCAGTCATTGCTTCTCCACCAACCGCCATCACTGCAACCTCATGATCTCTTTAGGAAAGTGGCTTATTATTACTCCATTAGATCCATAATTCATTAGCTTTCTTCCATGAGTAATTCATTAGCTTATTTTTAAATCAATTTACTTGTTTCTTTAAAAATCAATTAATCACTGAAAAATTTTTTAAGAGATGGCAGCTAAGTAGGTGGCAGCTGTCATTAAGTGCTTGTCATGTAGCGGCACAGTGATGAGCATCATGACACCATGAAAAAATGTGAATTTTTCAAGTCAGGTAAACATGGTTGTGCATCCTGCTTCATAACTTACTGGTTAACAACCCACACTGGTGTAAACAGTTATTAAGGACATAACTTTTGGAGTCAGACCGACTTGGCTTTAAACTCCAGCTCTGCCCACTTCCTAGACCTGTGACCTTGGACAGGCTTCTCTGAGCTTTAGCTTCTCCATCCAAATATTAGAAAGATGAACACCTACTTTATAGAATTCTTACGGAAGAGTAATGTGAGATGTGAATAGAGGACACCCAGTGCACTACCTGACAGTAAGTACTCAATGGACTTACTTGTATCCCCTCTTCCATCAGGTTCCAAGCACCGTAGAAATAAACATATTTGAAATTTACAACTTCCATATGGAAAAAAAGAAATAAAGGAAAAAGAAGTTAACATATTAAGCACCCACCTTTTTCTAGGCATTTGATACTACCGAATTTAAGTAAACACACACTTTCATTTTACTCACTCACTCATGCATTAATTTGTTCACTCAAAAAATATTTATTCAGTGCCTTCAGTTTGCTAGGTGCTTTCTTAGACACTAGGGACATAGCAATAAGTAAAATGAACTAAGTCTTGCCTTCAGCTTATATTTTAGTAGTGACTCATATCCTTTCTGCTATAACTTGCTACACAAATAAAGAGCTTTGAAAACTCAAAAGATTAAAAAGATGTATTAATTTCCACCTCAGAAATCAGAAAGGCTTCATGGAGATGGGGAAATCCAACCATGACATCAAAGGACAATAAGATTCGGAAACGTGTGGTGAGTGGGGGTGAGTGGAACAGCGTGAGCAATTGCCCAGAGGCTACAAAGAACAGGATCTGTGAGGAAGGAGTGAGTTTGATTTGGTCTCTGGGTGGGGTGGGTGAAAGTGAGTAATAGCCGATCTTTTGGAAACATATGTGGAAATCAGATATTTGCATGTTGAAAAGCAAACTGAATAGTCTGAACTTCATTTATAAACCATAGAAAGTAATTTAAGCTTATCGAACAAGGAGGTAATAGGATTGAGGATATGCTTCAGAAGTATTAATTGGACAACAGTGTATAAAATGGATTAAAAGAGGGAGATACTAGAGACAGAGAAAGACTCAGGAGGTCGTTGATTAAACATCACTGAATACTGTGGGGGGATTTTTTAATGGTCAATGCCAAACACATCACCAGAAATTTAGGTAAGTCTTTTCTCATCAGAGTTTACAAAGATAAAAGTGAGTTTAGAAAACAGGAAGAAAAACATCTTTCATCTGAGAAACCACCACATGCTATCATGTAAAGAACCAATTCCTTTGAAATATGAAAGCTATTCAGTGTCTTCAGTAAAAGAACAAACCAAATTAGACATAAGGAAGGATAAAACCTGAGACAACAGGCCATATGGTATAATTTTCACACTAAGTTGATTCTTACGTTAGAGCTTTACAATGTTAGCAAGCAAATCTTGACTCTTTAATGGATAGTTAATAAAAGTCCTATTGCGAAGAATAAAGTTAAACATTTATTATATAAGAACACTTGCAAGGTGGCAAATACTTCCCAGCCCATGGTGGTCATGGAGAAAAGGGGGTTTTCAGTACAGTCACTGGCTAGTAGTGTTATCGGTCTAGGCAGAGCCCTCAGCTGGTGGAGAACACCCCATTCCCAGACCAGCAGGTGTCATACAGCATTCTGCCTTTAAAACGCTAACTGCTTTTGCTACTGCTTTCTCTTGATCTCTGCAGAATCGAACTCAAACTACCCTAGATTGAGGTCATTGTCTTCCTCTCTCCCATCCCCTTTCAACCCAATCTGTTCTTCTCCCTACCTGTCTATGTATTCGAGAAACACTAATCACCTACTCTGGGCCTGGTCCCATGCAGATCACTGGAATCTCTGCTAATGGCACCGTTGACCAGGAAAACTTGAAATTGCCCTCAACTTCCCACTCCCTCTCAGCTTTCCAGTCCTCTCGGCAACCAAGGCAAGCCAAGCTAAATCCCCAAAGTCTTTCGTATTCATTTGCCCCCTCCAACAACCTCACTGTTTCTGTCTTAATAGCAGCCTTCATGAGTGTACTCCTGGACCATTACAAAAGCAAACTAATCTTTGCCTCTCTCCCCTTTGCCTTCACCACGGCCCCGTCTAACCCAGGCTCTCTTCCATGGAAGAGTCCAACCGTGTGATCTTTGAGAGTGTTGCCACTCAAGGTGTGGTCCGTAGATCATACCTCACAGCAGCTGGTTAGAGTTGCTGACTCTCACAACAGAATCTGCATTTTAACAGAACCCCCAAATGATGCATAAGCACCTTTGAGTTCGGGACAAACTGGCTGAAAGCACAAATCCAAGTCTGTCGACACCCAGTTGACATTCTAATGAAGGGCCAGCAAGTCACAGTCTGCAGCCCTAATCTGGCTCACCACCTGTTTTTGTGTGGTCTGTGATGTCAGAATGGTTTTTATACTTCTAAATGATTGGGGAAAAGTCAAAAGAATGATCATATTTCACAACACAAGAAAATATTATGAAGTTTAAATTTCAATGAACACATGAATACAGTCTTAATTGGAACACACCATGCCTGTCATTTACACATTGTCTATGGCTACTTTTCAACAGCAGAGTTAAGTAGTTACCACAGAGACTGTTACAGCCAGCGACTCCTAAAATATTTGCTAAATGGCCTTTCACAGAAGTGTAATTCTGTTCTAGGGAGAAAACACAGATGGTTAAAAAAAACAGCAAATTATGGGACATGAAGAAAAAACCAAAACCTGAACAAAATGCTTTCTTTCCCATACACCCATACCAGGTGCTAACACCCTTTGATCTCTCCACACCCTTTGATCTCTCTTGTTGCACAGTCTTCGCAAACTGGGAACAGGGTCAGTTACTTTTGTTCAGTTTTTTGGGGTGTGGGGGGACTTAATTTATTCCCTTAGAAGGAGAGAAGGCAGGTTTTAAACATAATGAGAGCAAAAGAATTATTGTGGGGGTTCAGATATGAAGAGGGGACCATAAGGGATTTGAGGGGACATGGTTTCCATTTAGAGTCTTATTACTAAGCCCCACCCCCAAAAGGCATCTTTTGGCTTTGGAAAGCTAACCAAATCACCACAGGGACCCAGAACTCTGCTGTGGGCAGTGATTCTTCTACTGAAGGGTAGGTCTGAAAATTCCAAAAGGCAGTGTTTTAAATACCAATAACCACCCTGCCCGCAGGCCTGCCCCTGGCTACATTCCCTTAGTCTACGGCTCTGTGAGACATTAAAAAGATCAGTTCAGATTTCATTCATTTCCAAGTGCAGATCCTTTTGGAATAACACCACCCAGAGCTATTTCTCATGGCTTGCTTTTTGCTTAACTAGTACATTCCTTTAGAGTCCCTTTACACCACTGAAGCAGGTGTGAGAAAATAGTCTGAATTCCAGTCCCATCCTGGAATGGGAAAGAAGGGGAAGCCTGTGGATAGAGAACCTCTCAGAGAAGTCATCACAGAGGCAGTGAATGCCCTAAAGCTGGAAAGTGGTTCCCTTTCCACTCCTCTGCCCCCGCCCCTATCTTTACATTTTCCGGAAAAGTTAACTGAATGGTTTTTTATCTACGCAATAGCAAATTACGTTGCCAGCTGACAGCTGAATTGAGTACTGTGGTAGGTCCCTGGCCTATGATAGAGGAGGAGTTTTGATCAGGGAAGGCTTTTTGGGGGCCTGGGGTTTGAGATGAGTCCTGGTACAAGAAACAGGAAATTTAATAGTAAATAAGAAACTACTCCAGCCCTGGAGAAGTTGAGTGTCTTGAGGAAAAGGAAGACACAGAGGCAGACACTCACAACACAGCTCGAAGTGAGTGCGACAGTTCAGAGTGAGTAAAGGTACTGTGTGAGCACAGGGGGTCATCTAGTTCAGGCCCCTGGGAGCAGAAACACTTCCCAGAGGCAATGTCTGAGCTGAGCTCTAAAGAACAAGTAAAAAGGAAAAAGGTCCAAGGATAGGAGTAAAAAGGGTATTCAAGGCACAGAGATATCGGAGATGAGGGAGCATGGTGTGTTTGAACCGCAGGAGAACCGAAGGCACAAGGGGAGTAGTAGCAGAAATGGGAGAAGGGCCAGCCCGCTGAGGTGGGCTCCACACTGAGGACAGAGGGGGCATATCCTAGGGCTGCTGGTGTGCTGACTTGGTCAAGTTGGATTTCAGAAAACAGATTAGCTGCTGTGTGGAGAAAGCGCTGAAGGCAGCAGAAATCGGAGGTGTGAAGGAGAATTAACAGAGTGCCGTTGGGAAGAAATGACGTGGCTTGGACCATAGTGAAGAGCATGGTGGTGGAAAAAAATAAGGCCAAGGGCACCATTTGGGCTCATGCAAATTATGCCTGGCACAAAACACCTTTCTAAGAGGAGAAAGTTGCTGAAAATCAGACGGGTCTGCTGGTCAGGTCCCAGCAGGAGGAAAGAAACCCTAAATATTTTTTATCAGGCAGAAAATACCGTTTTGTTATTCTCATAATGCCATCATATGTATGGGCAATGTTGAAGGCCCTGTTAAAGATGAGTATGTTGTAGATATTTTTAAGGAGGAAAACGACAGATCATAGATGAGCCAGAGGAATGGAACTGAGAGGACACTGAAGAGTTTGGCCCTAGCCCCTTGCCGTCCACCCAAGTTTTCACAGTCCTAGCCCAGCTCTACTTTGCCTGCTCAACCCAATCCTTTTGTTATTGTTGTTATGATGAATTTGTTAAATAAGTTCAAATAAACCCATTCAAATTACAAAGGGATACACTTTATTTATTTTTGCCATTTTTCACTTATTTTATTCTTTGTCTTTTTCTGGTTCTATTTATATCCAAGACACCACGGTGTGGCAGGAAGAAAGTAAGCTTTGTTACGGGTTCAAAATATAAGTCTTAGCTCCGTGCATAGTTACAAGCCTCTTTAGTCTCCTGAGCTTCCGTTGGCTTGTTTGTAACATGGAGATGGTAGTGCTTACCTTGCAAGATGGCTCTGAACGCGAGTGTATATAAACAACCTCACACAGTGACCAATGCCTAGAATAGTGGACACAATAGATCCAACGACTGTTGCTGTTACGTACTGATCAATACTCTGTAGCTTACTTCTTTCTTTACTCCCATTATCTCAGTTTCTATTTTAAGCTTTGTAGCCCCATTGTCCCTTCCTTTTACACTGTCACTATTATGATAGTAGTTAATAGTTTCTAGAAGTGCTTGTCTGCTTCAAAATCCTTCCACCTAAAGAACTTCTTAAATGTGCATGTTCGTGTAATAATTAAACCCCACTAGTAATTCTAAAAGCATATCCAAAATACAAATCCTTAAAAATAGATTTCAAATGATGAGTATTGACAATATACATGTTTATTTGGGAAATTTCTTGAAATTCATCAGAAAACAACAGAAGGTGAAGGAAGAAGAATCTAGGTCTTATTAGGCCATGTAGCTTATACAACTTTTCTTAAGCAGTTATTCCAACTTACATAATTCGATTTACAGAGCATTAAATGTGTGCTGTGTGCCTGGCTCTATATTAGATAATTTAGGGACATCTTTTTTTAAAAGATTTTTTTAAGAGAAAGAGAGAAACATCAATGTGTGGTTACCTCTCGTGAACCCCTGGCTCATGAGGACCTGGCCCACAATGCAGGCACGTGCCCTGACTAGGAATCAAACCAGTGACCCTTTGGTTCACAGGCTGGCACTCAGTCCAGTGAGCCACACCAACCAGGGCAATTTAGGGACAGCTTAAGGCAAAATAAAGCATGCTTCTCCTCTTGGAAAACAGAGCTTCATTTTTATTTTCAGTTGGAGAATTTATAAAGTTGAATTGTATTTCAATAAAATTGTATTTACTGAAACTTTTAGGTAGGCAGCAAGATCTTAGCCAAGAATTTTTAGTTACTCTTCAGCAGCCAGTGCATAAAAAGATGTTACGGGAAACACTTTCAGATTTGTTTATCCTTAAATAGTGTGGTTCATTTTAATTTTGAAGGAAAAACAAAGAATTCCACAGGAAAAAAAAAGGCTTGTATGACGGGCTGAGTCATACTGCGTGGATTTTTTTTCCAGGAAGCTACATTATTCTGGATGCTGTTCAACAGGGAAAATGTCAAACACACTGGGGTTCAGTCTGGCATGTGGGTGGGTTTACTCAGGCACAGAGATCAAACATAGGCGCTGGAGCCAATACCTAGGAAAACAGCAGAATGGCTGACAAATCAGAGCTGGAATTTCCACAAGTTCTTTTTCAGCTAAATCCTACAAACGCAATATAAATGAGCAATATGTGATTGACCATTTTAATGATACTTATTATATTGCTTTCTTAGAACCTTTGAGGAGAAAAAATTTAGACAAAAAATCAGTCTTCATCCCATACGATAAGTCCTTCTATGATACATATCTCTAACTGATTTTCCCACTTCGGCTGGAAAACTTGGGAATGGAGAGCTCACCACCTTGTAGCTCAGCCCCACTCCCTTAGTCAGATAGATGTAAGCCGGATGAGATAACCTGAAGTCACGTAAGCCAAGGTAATCACCGTGGTTAGCTATACATGGTTGAACTTATGGGGTAAAGGGGGTGTTGTTGTTCTTCTTTTGCTTTTCTGTAATTTCTAACTTTTCTATAATGAGCTTACATTTTTTATAATAAGAAAAAATAAGTACTTAAAACCCACGGGGAATTCAACTACAATGAGCTTGTTTCAACTTTTCCCTATAAAAATCAAAGCGGAGTAAGATAAATTAGCTGAAAATTAGACATCAAAATTACTAGTGTTCTGTGATGAGGAGATACCAATTTTAACCACATCACTATATCAACTGAAGTGCTGTTGACCTAATTGTTTTTAAGTCATGTTCTTCTTGGTCAAATTGTATTCTACATTGTAAGTCCTATGCTATATACCCTCCGCTTCTGTTAAAGAACCCTAAGTATACCAAGATTTTAGAAACTGCATCACTATGTGGACTCTCAAGCTAATATTTGAATTAACCACCACTTTTACTGTGCCCTATAGTTAACCTAAATGGCTGTTGTTCTTTGCTTTTTTTTGTTTGCTTGTTTTTGTGGAACTTTACATTTATTCCTGTTAAGGAAGAGTATATAGCCTTGCTTCCTTTTTTCTTATGAGGTGCTAAGCAGAACGCTTGAGTTGTTGCAGGGAATAAGTGGTTAATGGATGAGAAAACCATGTTTTGTAGAACGGGTTATCTTCTTCATGACTGGTCCCATTTCCCTGTCATATAGGTATTTGGCATACCCCCACCCCCAATCTCCAAAAAAATCCTGTTTGTAGGTATCACTATCTTCATTTTTGTAGTAGAGAAACAGAGGCTCTAAGATAAAGGTAAGTTTCCTTAAGTTGCACAGTTACTCATCGACAAGTATAGGATATAAACCTATGTCTCAGTGGCTTTAATGCTAACTTTGCCTCTGGGTATTTATTGGCCTTGACTGCCGGACCTTACCCTTGCCTTTGTGGTTTCGATAAACTTTGCCACCTATTCTTTAATTTCCAACTATGACCTGAAATCAGTTTTGTCAAACACCTTGCTGAAATCAGTGTTTACAACATTCTCCTGCACTAAATCATTTCTAAACAGAAAATCCAGTTCATCCTTGGGCTATACTGGCTCATGTACCTGAATAGTTCAAAAACAGAACCAGGTTTATGCAGAGACCCAAGCAATGTCACCAAAAATTGACCTCTCCATTTTTGGGGTCAGTGTCCCTCCATCTCACCTTCAGCCTTGGGCTTTACGTGATACAAGATAACTGCCTGCAGGCTGGGAGCTGCATGGAGTGGAAATCCTACTATGTCCACCTCATGCAAATCACATCTACTGCTTTGGAAATTACAGGAGACACATATGTGCATAAAAGAGAACCCGTGGGCACGGAAAGGAAGCACAGTCTATCAGAGAATGCTTGTGCTTTGGTGTAAAATGGATCTAGATCTGAATCCAGTGCTTGTCCTTGAGCAAGTTATTCAGCCTCTGTTTCCTCCATTATAAAATGGAGATTCTCTATAGTTCACACATTTGATATGAAGTCCTAAAACTTAAACAAAATAATGTAAACAAAATGTCCAGCATAATGCCAGGAACACCACTGGTGCACGATATATTAGCAAAGGCAAATACAGCAATGGTAGTAAGACTGGTAGGAGGACATGCTCCACAATATTCAGGTAAACTAGGGATGCTACAGAGTCAGAGGGATCCTATCTGATTGCAGTTATGAAGCTGGAAGAGATTTCATGAGTGAAATAAGATCCATTTGAAGTGGATCTTAAAAGGATTAATGAAATTATAAAATGTCTTTAAGAGAGAAGAGTTAAGGGTATATTGAGAGTATGGCCCGAGTAGAGGTCATCAGTAGTGGAGGTGATTGGAAAGGAAGATTCAAAAAAGATTAAAGCCTATTTTATGGGTTTTGGATGTGACCAAGGAGTTTGTGTTTAATTCATTGAATGAGGATCACTGGAGTCCAAGAGAAGAATGGCATAAGGGCTGTGTTCCAGGAAGACTAATGTTACTGTGCAAAACAGAGAGAAGAGCCAAGGGACAGAAGGCTGAGACAAATTAGGAAACTATTTAAAATAGGCAAGAAAGTGAAAATGAAGGCTTAATGTCAAGCAGTGCTGTGCTCATAAAGTGGAAAAGATACATGTAAATAAGATTTGAGAGGTAATACCCATGAAGTTCATCAACGGATTGGATGATAAGAGTGAAAGAAAGAGAGGAACCAAGATGTGCTCATTTTCAAGTATGGGTATCTTAAAGAATAAAGATGCCATCCTGGCCAGGTGGCCCAGTGGGTTGGAGCCTAATTTCATGAACCACAAGGTTGTGGGTTTGATTCCCAATCAGAACATGTACAGGAGGCAACGATTGTTGTTTGTCTTCAACGATTGTTGTTTGTCTTTCACATGAACGTCTCTCTCTCTCTCTCTCTCAAATCAAGAAATATATCCTTAAGTGAGAATTTAAAAAAAAAAATAAAGATTCCATTTACAGAAATGAGGAAGAGAAGAAAATAAACTTGGAATACCAAGGTATACATAACCTGAATTTTCCAGAGCGGTACCAGTCAAAGACCCCATTAATGACAAAGACACAACTTTCCCTGGCTCTTGCCTGTACTCTGGCCCCAGAAAGGCTCTCCCTCCTCAGTGGTCCACAAGACTCCTGCCCCACAGGGTGTGGCTGCTATTCTCAGGCCCTGTAGTCACCTGCTGGTGCGGCCACTGGCCCATTGACAGCCTCCTATGGCACCTATGTGGTTTCCAGAGAAGTGGAAAGAATGCATCCGTCCCCTTTGCATTATTCCATTGAAAAGGATCTCCAGAGCAGGGCTACTCATGCCCTTTGTTTGAGAGAAACTACTATTTCAGTTAGCAGCGCAGATTCTGTAGGGAACCCACACTCGGGTCGAGTAAGGAACGGACACACAAACAAATTCTGAGCTTAGATTTGTATTCTCACAGTTCTCAGCCCTGAATTCAATCCTGTTGGGTCAATAATTGAATATCATTAAATGGTGATGTTGATTCACCAGTTAAGAATTCAACCAATGTATAAATCATAACATAACCTTGGGCCCCTGCTCCATGAATTCATTAAAAGTTTACTATCTCATCTTCAACATTTTTACATTTTAATTCTAAGAAATCATTAAAATTAAGAAAATGATCTTCTTTCCATGAGAGTCCACAGCAGAGCACATTTAGACTTAGTAAATGTGTTTCCAGAGACTAAAATAACAAATAAAATATATCCAGTGATTTCCTTGAATTCAAGTAAAGCCATGAAAACAGAGCAAATGTTATTTCCTTTCTTAGGTACACTATCATCCCCAGCACCACAGGGCAATTATCTCCAGAACTTATACTTCAGGACTTTGACTTCTAAGCCAGGCTATACAGATGAAGTAAAAATAGGAATTCTATAAAATCAGAGATGAGATAGTTCAATTTGATGTAGTGAGAACCCAAAGGAACCCAGTATCAAAACAGATGAAGCACACACTCTCAGTGAGTCTGATTACCAAAATAAAGGTAAAAAAAGGAGAATTTTTTTTTATTTTTAAAGGCTTTTTGGCAAGTGCCTTTTGCATCCGAAGCCAAGATGTATGTTAATATAAGTAGGTAAGTATATCGGTAAATTATTATTGACATGTACATAGCCCTTTGCCTTTAAATCAAATTGTCTTTTTTATATCTTATCTCATTTTCTCTCATTAAGCAGAGCACAGAATGGCAGACAGAGGAGAGAGAGAAAAGATTACATACACAGGGGTTGGCAAAAGTAGGTTTACAGTTGTGCATATGGAAAAAGATATGCAGGTATAATTATTACAATAGATTTATTAACTCAAAAGAATGTCAGTGACGCAGTGCTCTTAGGTACAGTCTCATAAGTGTCCAAACTGTTGGTCTTCATTGTTTATACATAATTCTTGTAGGCCACTTGCTACACTCAAGCACGCTTTCACACAGAGATCTTTACTGTCATCAATTTCTCAACACGCTTCTCTTACACAGTGAACCATATCTACAGTATGTGGTTTTCAAGGAAAGACTTCATCTAACAACACCCCCAAAAAAGTCCACTGGAGTAAGAGGTCTGGTGACTGTGGTGACCATGCTGCTGGCCCTGATCGACCAATCCGCCTGTTGGGACAACAGTTAACCTACTTTTGCCCACCCCTGTATGATCGAAGCTGCCTGATATAACTTGGTGGTATGGAACCAAGCCATGCTGTGAATTCCAATTAATTTTTACCTGAGAGAAATTGTATGTTTTTTTAAAAGATTTATTTATTTATTTATCTTTAGAGGGGAAGAGAAGGAGAGAAGTATCAATGTATGATTGCCTCTTGTGAGTCCCCTGCTGGGAACTGGCCTGCAAACCAGGCATGTGCCCTGACTGGGAATCGAACTGCAATTGTGTGGTTCGCAGGCCTGCACTCAATCCACTGAGCTACGCCAGCCAGGGCGAAATTTGTATGTTTTAAACATCATGAATACCTAGAGTGTGTGGTTTACATACTCTAGATTTAGCAGATGTGTAATTGGGAGTCACCTTAACAGAGGGTTTATGTACTGTAACTGAAAGCAATTCACACAAATTCTCCTGTGAGGGCAAAATGTAGGGGAAATGTCAACCCATCTATCTGGAAGGAAGGGAGCTCCCAGCCTTTTATTTCCATGAAGGCGTCCACCTTTACCCACAATTTGCTGGCCCCATGTAATTCCTCTGGTTTGTTTGCCCTGGCTAAGAATCATGAGTAAAAATCTAAACACTGTAAGGTTGTCCCTGAAAGGGTTTATATCTCTCAGTGGGGGAGAGTTAATGTCAAAACTATAAACAAGCTGATACCTGAAATAGGCATAAACCTCTTAAAAGTGATAACCCAAACAGAACCTTCTGTTTACATTTCCCTATGTGAGTGAAACACCAAAGCAAACCAGAAGTCTTTGATGAGCCCGGGTTTTTTTCCACAGGCACACACACTGCATCCTGCCTCACACCCAACCCCTCCACCTATCGCCCCGCTCCTTTATCAACATGGCCATTCAGTGGCAGACTGTGCACCTGTTTTGTGGGAACTGGAGCCCAAGGGAAAGAAAACAGAAAGTTTAAAAGTGTGTACACGTATTTTCTACTGCTTTATTCAACAAGTAATTGAGGAGTGCATACTATGCCCAAGGTGCAGTGTGATCAGTCGGTACAATATGGCCAGCTGTTTTGTGGGTTATACATATTCTTCAGTAACATTAATAGCCCTGAAGTGAAGGCAAGTCATCAAAACACCACTGGGCGAAGACGTCACTTTTTCATTTTATAGATGAGGAAATTAAGACTCAGAGATATCAGATAGATTGCCCAAGGTCAAGCAGCTTGTAAGTTGTCAAACACTTGAACACTTGAAATGGGCTTTGAATCAGGTGTTTCTTACTTGAAAATCCATATTCTGATGCTATACCACTCTGACTCATCAATATTTTTCATGTAGCTACTGATGTGAATCAGTATTTACTTTTATGCTTTTAAAAAATAATCCTGTTCAGTGAGCACATAAACAAATAAACAACTCAATCCAGAAAAAGAGTAGGAAATCAGAAAGCAAAAGCACAACGTTCCCATTCACTCAGTGAAATAATTTTCTTAGCAGAACCTGTGATTCCTCTCACATCCTCTGACAAGCAATGAACAGTGAATGGTTATCTTCCTGGGCTACTATTTGTTTGCCCTTTGATATTTATCTCCCAAGCCCATTTCTGAATTGCATTTCCTACTGAAATGAAAACATAATTACCTATTGATCAAAAAAGTAGGATATCAATTTATACACACATTTTAAAAAATCACTTTATTGAGTTAGACACCAAGAGCTAATAATCAGAGTTATCATTCCCTGTCCAGCCTTTGCAGCCTTCGCCCTCTCCCTCCCCCTCCCCACGATGTTGTTATTATGCTCTGTCTCTTGTGTGCACAACAAGGGACCAAGTCCCGGGTGATCCTCCAGGCTAGGATATAATGTACTGACTTTGAGTGCACACAAATTAGCCATCGAAAAGTATAATCTTATTTTTAACAACTATAATGTTCACTTAAGAAATAACTGAAAGAATCCAACACCATTACAGAATTAAGAAACAAAATTAATCTACATTGAGGACATCACCAAGATAGTCTCCATTTGCACAGAATCGGTCCCATTCTGAGGAATACCTAAAGGAGAAACACTGAAACATTTTAGAAAACCCAAAGAAAACATTGCAAATCAAAAAAGTGACCCATCTGGATGAAAAGGCTAGAAAAATAAAAATGTTACAGTATTTATCACTGAAGGTAGAGAAGAAATCAAATAATTCTTGCCTATTATTGGAGAGGGATTTAAAAATATTTATAGAGAAAATGAAATGCTGCATTTCTGGTCTATTAAGATCAAATAGATATAAATTAATATTTTTTAAAACTGAATGCAGCTGCAAATGACAAAACTGACAAAATAGCAATGATAGAAGTGTATTTCTCAGGTGAATAGAGCCTGAGGGAAGACAAGCTACAGACATCACATTTGTATCTCTATCCAGCAGAACAAAGCACGGGGCAAAGAAATCCTGTTCCTTCCCTTCAAGAATACCTTCTGGAATTTGCATAAAATACATCCACTAGCATTCCATTGACCAGCAGGCCAAAAGGAAAGCTGGGTAATGTAGTCCTGATTCCAGATAGCACGACTGCATAGCTAAAAATTGTGGGTTCAGTTACCAAAGCAGAGATAAAAACAGACATTAGGGAGAAACTAGCAAAGTTTGCCCGGAGAAACACACAGAGAATTGCCTTGGAACTAAAGATCCTGCATAAGACCTTACCCAGCAAGGTCTACTGAAGCCTGCAGTAATTTACTTAGAGACACAGGACATCCATCTTCGAATATTATTAAGAAAAGATAAAATTAAAATCTTTCTTTTCAGTGTTTTGTAGGAGGCAGGGGGGATGAGTTTGGAGATCTTGAAAGTTCCTACTCATCCTCCAATGGTCCACAGTTAACTGTTTTCTCTTGTGCATAAAACCATCACGTGTTTCCCTATTGCTTACAGGATAAAGATCAAGCTCCCTGGAATGGGGGTCTAGGCCCTTCCTGCACAACTTGGTTCCCATTCCACTTGGTCCCTCACAAATTTTATTCAAGCAACACCAAACTACTTCCACATTCCTGAAGGTAGTGTGACATTTCAGTTCTTCATTCATTTACTCAGCAGACATATCACGTGACATGTGTCCCCAAATCATATGGTAAGTGGTAGGATAAAGTAGTGAGTGTCTAGTATTAGTAACAAATATTCGTTGAGTGATTTTGACCTATTAATTTCTATCTTAAGAACTTTATATATATTATCATATAATTGCTTATAATATTCCTATGATGCAGAAACCTATTCTCCCCATTTTATAAACAAATTAACTAGTACACAAAAACCTTAAGTAAGTTTCAGGTGATCACAGAGCCCACAAATGGAAGAGCTGACTTTGTCTGAATCCAGAGATGCTTACGTTTATGATCACAACCTACTTTGCGCTGTCAGTTCTCTCTGCCTGGGATGTTCACTCGCCCTCTTTTCCCTCCCTCATGGTTCCCTAGGCAGGCTCCCACTGGTTTTATAAACAAAGTCCAATTATCACCTCCTCTAAGAAGCCCTCCTTAACTCCCTTGGACACTAAATAATCCCCCCTCTGTCCAATACTATACCTGGACACACTTTTTTTATCTGTAAATTCAGTTTTGCCTCATCCCTGCTCCACAAAGAAAGGAGCACAAATTGGTGTGGAAATGAATTATTCAATAAGTAGTTACCTACTTCGAGTGAAAATCAATCTAGATATCAAAACAGATCATAAATCAAAATAAATACATGTTAACTAAAGCATTAGAGTTTTTTTTCAAAATAGAGAAATTCAAGCATGAAAAATCTAAAATAAGAGCAAATATATATATCAACACTTGGGAGGAGAAAGACTATCTAAGTTTTAAAGGAATGGAGGACATCATAAAGCAAAAGATCAGTGGATTGTACAATAGAAACCTGTATAAAATGTCTGTATGTTGAAGTATAACCAAAATTACAAGGATTTTTTTAAAAACTAGGAAACATACTTGCTTCAAATATGATAGGAAAGAATTGCTATCAAATTTGAAGTTGCTGAAATAAATGGAAAAAATAATACTGTGGTTCACTGCAGCTTCACACAGCACTATGGCTGAATCCTATGAATGAAATGTTTAGTAAAATAAGCTGGTCACAAGAGTTCAGAGCAGAATTCCATTTACATAAAATTCAAAAAATGGGCTCAACTAAACTCAGTTGTTTATGAGTGTCTACATAGGTAATAAAAATATTAAGATAAACAAGGGAATGATTCATCGAAAGCCAGGACTGTGTTTAAAAGGATAGGGGTGAGGGTGCGGGGTGAGTAGGACACAGTGGAGAAGAAGGTGATGGTCAAGGGGCAACTGTGTGTCTTGGGGGCAACATGTTACCTGCTGCTCCTTAATTTGGTGTGTGGTTACAAGGGAGCTCACCATATAATTATTCTCTAAATTGTTCATATACTTTATATATTCTTTTGTATCTGCAATATAGATTTCATGATATGAAAGGGAAAGGGAACTAAAAAGAGGAATGGGTAAAGGACACGCATTGAAAACCAACAAAAAGAGGAAATGCAAATGACTAACCATCTTATGGGAAAAAAATCCAGCTCACTGGGAATCAAAAACAGGTAACTTTTCAAACAATAGTGTCATTTTGTGCCTAATTTTTATTTTTGCCTTTTATTTTTATACTACTACTCAATGCTGTAGATGATGTAGTGAAAAGGGTACCCTCAAACACTGCTGGAGAAAGTGAAAATGATTTGGCAATATGTGTCAAGGGTCAAAACCAATCTTTAACCTTTAACCCACAAACTCCATCTCAGGAGTATCCACAAAGAAAGAGCCCTAAATTAGAGGGGGGGGGAAAGCAGTGCACATCAGAGCGACAGCCAAATTGTTTTTTATTTATTTCCTTTTTGAGAGAGGGTAAAGGAGGGAGATAGAGAAGGAGAAAAACATTGATGCAAGAAACATCTGTTGGTTTCTTTTCAAACACAGGGAACCAAACCCATAACCTAAGCATGTGCCCTGACAGGGTATCAAACCGGCAACCTTTCACTTTGTGGAACGATGCTGAACAAACTGAGCCACACTGTTCAGGGCAACAGCTAAATTTTTTTCTTTTTTAAAAAGATTTTATTTATTTATCTTTAGAGGGGAAGGGAAGGAGAGAGGGAGAGAAATGTCAATGTATGGTTACCTCTCGTGCGTTCCCTGCTGGAAACTGGCCTGCAACCCAGGCATGTGCCCTGACTGGGAATCGAACCTCGATCCTTGGGTTCGCAGGCCCGAGCTCAGTCCACTGAGCTACACCAGCCAGGGCAAAAATTTTTTAATGCTAATCTTCCAAAGTCCAATAAAAGGAAAAGGTAAATAACTGTATGCTTAAGTGATGAAATATCACGTATATAAAATATTTATAAAGAATTGTGATTATGTAGAATATGCTTATGTTATATTTAAAAATAAGTTGAACCATGAATGACCCATGGACATAGGCAATCATGTGGGGACTGACTACAAAAGTGGGAGGCAGGCTGGGTAGAGGGAAGCAAAGGAGAAAAAAATGGGACAACTTTAATAGCATAAACAATAAAATGCTTTAAAAAAACAAAAATAAGAAAATGATAACCAAGAGTGGAGGCAATAAGGAATATTTATTTTATGTCTATCTATTTGATACTTTCACACTTAGCCTAACTTCATTTTATAATAATAAAAGGCATCATCTATAAAACAAAAAATAAAAATAAGTTGGATATTAAACAGTATATATAGTTTGGAATATCTTCATAAAAGTATGTAAACATTGTACATAGAGCAGAAAAAACTAGAAGGAAATTTAGCAAAATTTTAACTAGTTTTTTTAGAAGGTGAGAACTATGGTAAATTTTTTTTCTTTCTTTATTTTTTTAAAATTTTCCTAAATGTTTTTTATACTTTTTATATTGAGAATACATCACATAAAACTCTCTCTCTCTCTCTCTCTCTCTCTCTGCATCTGAGAATGCAGGTGTAAATAAATTAAGACAGGGCTAATGTAAATGAAGAAGGCTGATTCAGACTGAATATTGCAAAGTCAGAATTCTGGCTGATGTATGGTGGGGCAGAATCAATGCCTTATGGTGTTAAGGACCATGACTTGACAGAGAGAGAGAGATCAGTTGTCTCCCTGGGAACTCAAGCGCACAATATTTTGATGCACAGGATGACACTCCAACAAACTGAGCCAGCCAGCTAGGGCTCAAATTTTATATTCTAGCAGAAGGTAAAACACTTACACAGAACATTTTCTATATAAGTTTATTATAGTCCTTTATTTTTATTCATTTCCTGCCAAACCAACTTGCCTAAGAATGTTCTTTAAGAAATGCTGCTCTTTATTCTTCTATATAATAGATGTCTTTAAGCAAATGTAGAATCCAAGAGTGTCCTAAAAAGAGGTTAGGAATATGCACAGAGTGCTACCCCTGGAGAGGCCAGTGCTGAAAGAGAGGGTGTTAGAGCCATCTTGAGAAACTAAAGCCAGACAAGTTGAGAATTCCTCAAGCATAAGAACCAAAGAAACAGAGCATGGAAACCTTCAAAGATGCTTCTGAGATACCTGTACCAAACCTATGAGGATGAACCATGAAAAGTAAAACTAGGTCCCCAAGTTTGCCTAGGTTGACTTCCTACATTGATAGCTTTGCTTCAGCTCATTGGCTGGCTCAATGAAGACCATTGGTCAGTTCTGTTGGTTGCATTTTGAGAATGGCATAACTGATAAACAGTGGTTTGGCCATCTGATGAGTGAATAGTGCATCTCCCTCGCCACACACACAACCACTCCTGATTACCCCATAGTAATTGGCTGAATTACACAGTAAAAAATATGCACGTTCCCCCTGGAAGTGTCTCCTCTTTGTGCCCAGGATGACCATGCCCCTTTCAGCTTCCTTCTGCAAGAAATCTAGACCAGTGGCTGGGGAGAAATCTCTTTCTTTCTAGGATAAAATAAATGTTCTCTACAAATTTAAAAGATTTTACGTCCAAGGGCACCTTATTCAAGAAACCTTCAAGCTCAACTTCTTACATTGGTACCTAAAAAAAATACAAAACAATAGCTATGATTCATGAATAAAATCAATTGTTTCCTCACAAACCAGAGGACACAGCACACAACACAAAATGCAAGTTACCTTTTGGATCAGGCTGAACAGTAACAGCACGGAGACTAACAATACGATTGGCATTTACCTCATTAAATTTATAAGGACAGAGGCTTGCTCATTTCTCTTGCTATCTCACCTGATTATCTGCAAAAACCAAATGGAAATGGGTTTTGTTCTACATTTTTGGCCCAGAAAAGGCACCAGAGTTTACACAGACCTAGAAAAAGGCAGATGTATTTTCTCCCCACAATTGCATTTAGCCTGAACATATTGCACAGAAAAACCACAGAGACTCTGGCTGACATATCCCATGCTTAACTATGCGTTTAACATTTATAGGTCATTTAGTCCTCATCTGCATTATAATTTTGCTGTGTGCCATAAAATGCAAAGCAAATCTTAGTGCTTTCTGATATATGACTCCAGCTTATTACAGCTCTGTAAAGCTGTCCAATATTTACTAGGGCTTCAAAACTTTACTAAATGATTTTCTTCAAGTGCCAAAGAGATGCCACCACCATAGTAACAGTGTCATTTTCTATATCCCATTTTCAGGTTTCTTTGGTTTTATCGAAGTGGCATGTTTCCATTAAACTTTGTGGGACATAAAATCGTTACCGTGACAGCTGAGCACTGTCATGGCTGTAGTAAGGACATCGACAGAAACATTACCCTTGGGCCATTTGAAACAATTATTGGGAAAACCTTCAAGAAATAGGGAATGGCTCAGAAAATGGAAATTTGCATCTTTAAGCAGAAGACAAAGGAAGAACATTTTGAAAGTTCAGCTCGCCTTCTGATTGCTTCTGGTTGCTGTAGCAACGAGTAGAGCAAGGTGATGCCTCCTTTCCAGTGTCTTAGAGGCAACACTGGGGACCCCGAATACTGCTCTTGCCCTGGGGTGCTTAGTGTTGGGAAAGATTTGCACTAATATTCACTCAGGCCTCTAATCCATCTTATTAGCTCCTATTCCTTTTCGGGATTCATCACATCCTGTAATTACGGAAATTATTTTTCATGTATATGTTTCCTGTCTATCATAGATCTCCACATTCAAAGTAAAGCAGTAAATTCCATGGGAGCAGGTAAATAACCTCTCTGCTTTTTTTCTTATATCCTGAGCATTAAGCACAGTGTCTGGCACTTCTGCTTAGCTGCTGAGAAAATGAATAATTTACTAGATGGTGTAATGCTCCCCTCACATGTAGAGTCTTCAACCCCAGTGATTCAAAAAATGAAATGTAATGAGAAAGTAAAATACCATGTCCTTTCGAGGGAAATAAAGCTGCAATAAGCTTGAATTAAAAGAATCTAGTTTTACAGCAGCTGGTACTCTAAATGTATCTTATACATCAACCACTCCCCGATGAGGATCCCTGCCCCCCTCCCATCGGCCCCTCCCTGATGGCACGGAACAGGCAGTTGTCAGGGAAGGTATCTCTGTCTTTCTAAGTGTTGGAAAACAGCCTGCTCTTCATGCAGCTGATCTTTCATATCAAGGCAGCTTGATTTCACCAAATCGTACTTCCCTGATGAAAACTCTGACTACCGCAGAAAGAACGTCCCTATCGATTCCACATATTCTGTTTGTGAAGGATATTGGTACCTTCATGGGACGATGGGACCCACAAAGGTCTGAGAACAGAGAGAACAACAAATCTGGTCTTCCATTTTCTGAACTGTTTTTCTAATCTAAAGAAAGGCAACTCTGAAGTAAAACCAGGTGTTGAGTCAATACAGTGCCAAATTTTAAATGAAAGGGAGAGTATTCAGATAATAGGAAGTCCATTGTCAGGTATTTTCATGTAGGAAAGTTCCTACTGTTCCAAGCAGCGAGCCACGCTAGTGATCTAACTGAAGCATCGGCTAGAAGGGTCAACACATAGTGTGAAGTAGGCCAAGCCTGGGCTCTATTCCCACGAGGACCAGTTGGCTTATTCTCCTTCCCGGCCACACTGCACCACTCACTCACTTGGCAGCCACTGCTGTTCCAATGGCCACAGAATAAATCTAATAGGAGCACATGGGTAGATTAAACACCAGCAGAAGGCAGCCACCCTAGCTCTCACATTGGATTCATAACAAACTGAAAGAGCAATTTTCACATGCGAATGACAGCGTGTTAGCTAACAGGTATTATCTGTAAGACAAAAATGGTAATAAATGTTAATAAAGTACATTCTTATTGAACCACAGGAAAGTGAATATAAGGGTAATGGGAGTGCCAGTCTTGAGTGTGTCATCCTATTTCTTCATAAAAAGTTCCATATACATGATGCCTAAAATTCAAATGAATAAATAGAGCACCAGCATAAGAGCATTATGATTCGTTATAGTGAACACGCACTATTGGCACTTAGCTTTTGGTGTTTAATAAAGACACAAAAGATAACTACGTAATTTCAAATACACAGGGAATTGTTTTGCTACGAACCAACTTGAGATATAAATTATTCCTTTGTATCATGTTTTCAAAAGTTGTAAAGAGCACATCGTCTCTTTACAACTCATTTTCTCTGTTAGTTCTGCAAAAGGAAAATCTTACAGTATATTTCCAATTTTTTATCTCTTGGATTGACTGGCACCAATATAATAAAGTTTCTTTTGTTATATTAATAAAAAAGATCAGAGTTTTACTATAAAAGTTACTATTTAATAAAAATACAATGTAATAAAAACACTTAAGATGTTTTTTATCATCCTGAAATTCCTTCAGTCTGAAAATCAACATTAATTATATATAGTACAATAAATGGATTCATAATGGAGAGGTAATAAAAAATGCAACCAACTATGGTCAATTTTACAGTGTTTAATTACTAACATACATTACCACACTATTGACAATTCAGCAGAGCTATTCAACCAGAATCTTAGCAGGGCAGAATAGGATACATCTTGCAATGAGTTTCATTTTCTCCTTAATATAAATGTATATAAAACAGACCTACTGCACACATGCATTCAACAGGTTTGCATTGCTTCTCAGCTCTGTATCCAGTACTATGTTGTATATAAGAGATGCGATGGGGATGACCCAGTTCACAATCCAGGGCTAAAGGCAGATAACTACAATAATAGCTACAAGAGAGTGAGGTAAGTGCTAATAGGAGAATCCATCATGGCATGAAAGAGAACACGCTTAACTGCATCAGGAGGACTGGTCTAGCCAGAGTCTGGGTGAGGAATAGGCTTTAGTGATCCCATGCTTTCTTTGTTTGCTAGCACCACAGAGAAGAGGGGTTCCCAAACGATTGTTAGCAGATCTGTGATGGGCTTTTGCCACTTCATAGTAAACTGAAATAAATTTCTAAAAATTAATTTATTGTTGTAAAGCCTTTTTTTTCCCATTTGAGGACTTCTCTTTCATCCTGAGCATGTGAACTTCTAACTTAATTTATGTCCTTTCTTTTCTGAATTCATGGACCATACATGATGGGCCTGCTTTTTCTTCCTCACTTAGTCTAATAATTAGTAGACAGTTCTAGATGAAGCAAGACCAGTTGGACCATGAAGAGAAGAAGTAAGAAAAGCTGCTTGGTTCATCAGTTGAGTGTTAACAGCAGAATTTTTCTTATCCAATGTGATCTAGATTAGTAGTTAGTGTACTAATCATAAAATCAATTAAGATGAGAGACTATACGAAAGTATATTGATATAGTTTGTATTTGAACTTAAAATATTTGTTTACCTGTTTTAATCTAATTGGAGAGACTTTTCTTTATGGATCCTCCAATCCAATGTACCTTTTAGTATATTTAAATTGACATAACGATTTAAAGACAATTGTGAAACAAGATGACTGTACAATCAATCTGGAATTTTATGAGTTTTTCTGCCAATTTTTACAGTTTATCTCAAACCTCATTTGACAGGCAATTATATGTTCACCTTTATTTCAAAATATTCCATTTAGTTTTTATGGAAACAACTCCTTTTGCACACCTGTAACGCATCAGTTATATAATGTTTACATAATTACAATTACAACTGGATAAGCAGGTTTAAAGACAAATGCAACTGACCCTTGATTTGCGTGCTGTGTGGCAGGTGGTGACAAACCTGCATGTACCTGCTAGAGCAGGGCCTCTCAACTTTAATCTGCATACAGTTACCCTAGAAATTCAGTTGAAATACAGACTCTGCTTCAGTAAATCCCGAGTGGGGCTGTGCTTCTAAGCTCCCAGGTGCTTCTGCTGCTCCTAGCCACGGATCACACTTTGAGTAGCGAGAACAATGGTGCTCTATCTACTGTGGCTGTACCTGAGAATCACCCGAGTCCCGCACCAAAAGGATTCTCACTTAAGTGGTCTGGAGTGGGGCCTTGGGAATGGGATTTTTAAAAGCTTGTCAGATGATTTAATGTACTGGAATGTAGTCTGCTTGAGCATTCTATGTGGTACGAGAGTTCTTCTACAGAGAGAATCGAGAGCGTCAATAAATCAGTTAAGAGAACTACTATGTATGAGGTCTGTTCAGAAAGTATCTAGCCTTGTACTAAAAAAATAAAGACATTTATTGAAGAAGCTACAAGATACAAGAAACATCGTACATAGAACAATGATGCCTCAGACCCCTCCAAAGTAGGTACGTTGGGACCTCCCACAGTTCTCCTAATCACCATAAGCTGCCCCATCATAGACTTCCTGAATCTCACAGAGGGTCTGAAATCTCTTCCTTTTCAAAAGTGATTTTAGTTTTAGGAAAAGCCAGAACTCGCAGGGCACCAAATCTGGGCTGTAGGGGGGTTTAGTCACCTGGGTGATTTGATGTTTTGCCAAAAAATTCTGCACAAGATGTGGTACATGAGCAGGTACATTGTTGTGATGAAACTGCAAATCACCAGTTGCCCATAGGCCTTCTGAACCATCCCAATGGTTTCCACAGAGGAGTGTGCAAGCTTAATTTGATGCAGATTCCTTGCTCTACTCGCTCAGTCATTTTGAATGTGACCCCCCACAGTACACACTCTCACTCAAGTGTCTACTACCCCCACTGACAAGTACAGTGAAGTCATCATTGTTCACACATGTCCACTCTCCTTGGCTGCCAGGTTACATCAATGTTGCACAAAACATTCTCATTAAATTAACAATGATCAGACATTTTCTGGACAGACCTTGTGTGTTACCAGTAGGTATCACTTTCCCACCTGACATCCCTCAACTCAGGTTCAATGTATTTTATATATTTTTTGTTTGGTTTTTAATTTCCTCTCTATGACTTCTGATTTCCTCTGTATAAAAATCCTGGGGCTTAGGGTAAGGGGTGAAAAGTAGACTATTTGACTGGTACCAATACCTGATATTCATTAAGCTAGTTAGAAATTAAATGTGCCTTTCCTCTGGGCTTTGCCTTTGGTGCACAAAGTACATAACAGTCCCCAGGCCTACTCCAAAACTCCACATCCTAAGGGGACCAAACAAATCTGATTCAAAGGTAAGAAGCATTAACAGGAATGCAGAAGGCTAGAGAAGAGGCCACAAAGGAAAAAAAATGAGTCAAGTTTAATGCTAGCTATTTGGTTTATGAGGCAAAGATAATATACAAATAATATGAAATTAGAAATCATCACCTGTGAAATAACAGGTTTTTTTTGTAAATATATATGCATGACTTGAGACTGTTCTTTGTGGGACTTTTTCAGTTGGGATTTTGGCCCCTAGATGCGAGAGCAGGGACCAGCTGCCCATTATTTAAATACAGTTGTCCTGGAATGCAAACACACACAGACATCTGTCATTGCTTTCAGGCTAGTTATGGCACAGTTGAGCTGTAACAGAGACTGTATGGTCCACATAGACTGAAATATTTACTATTTAGATCTTTACAGAAAAATATTGCCTACCTCTGATGTGAAGGAACCATCACCAAAGCCCGCTCCTTCCCAGCACGAGCAAGACACAGAGTCTTGTGGACAACATCACACTAGCAGTGGAGGGCTAGTCCCCCAGATCAATAACACTCTGTAAGATGCTTGTTAATGATCCTTCTTTAAATCATTTAAAATCTTTGCTGGGGTACACCTTAAATGCTGGCCAGAATGTGGCCATGAGCTCAAAAGGAAGTTGAAATGTAGCCCTTCATAAAGGCAAGTTAGAGCAAAGAAAAAAGGCCCACGAGAAATCAAGCTCTGGGGAGTAATGTGGATCCAGAAATGGATTCTGTTCACAATACCCTTTCATGCTGTTTTTATGCCAAGCTATAGATCTTTTTAATGCAGAAGCAGTCAGTTCAGCCTGAGGTCCAATCTTTCAGCGGGAGAGTTTCTAGGCACTGCTTCTTTCACATTATTTAAACTGGTCCTACTAATTGATTGCCTTTGTTTAGAGTCCAATATGGAACATTATCCTTTTCATCAATTTTCTCAGCAGTCTGCAAATGTACTATTATTGCATATAAAGTTCTATTTAAATAACATTCAATCATCTTTCCAGTAGATTGCAATGTGCAATGTTCCTGGAGATGTTTAACAACCTGTAATACCTATTTATTGTGTGGAAGCTTCTAATGACAAATGGCCAATGCAGAAAGTCTTTAGGCTTACAATTTCTTGAGATGAATTTTCTTGACAGTATCGAAAAATGAATACTGTTTGCAAATGAGTGTACCATGCATTCCCACCAGCTATTCTTAAAGCTGCCTTTGTTCATACTGTACGGAATGACATGACAAATCAGATGCATAGTGACTTATTTGGTGGGAGAGGCTAAGAAATAAAAATTTCATGAAGCATATGTATCAAAATTAAATTTAATATATTTATACGTATATTTAAAATTCTTCTTTCCTCAGGAAAAACCTTTTTAAATTATATTTTATTGTTTATGCAATTACAGTTGTCCTAATTTTTCCCCCTTTGCCCACCTCCACCCAGCACCCCACACTCCCTCAGGCAATCCCCCCACCATTGTTCATGTCCATGGGTCATGCATATAGGTTCTTTGGCTACTCCATTTCCTATACTGTACTTCACACATCCCCATGGCTGTTCTGTAACTATCTACTTGTACTTCTTAATCCCCTCACCTCTTCATCCATTCACCTATACCCTCTCCCATCTAACAACCATCAAAATACTCTCCATATCCATGGTTCTGTCTCTGTTCTTCTAGTTTGCTTAATTCATTTTTTAGATTCAATTGTTGATAGTTATATATTTATTGCCATTTTATTGTTCATAGTTTCAATCTTTTTCTTAAATAAATCCCTTTAACAGTTCACATAATAATGGTTTGGTGATGATGAACTCCTTTAGTTTTTTCTTGTCTTGGAAGTTCTTTATCTGCCCTTTAATTCTAAATTATATCTTTGCTGGGTAGAGCAATCTTGGCTATGTGTCCTTGATTTTCATGACTTTAAATATTTCTTGCCAGTCCATTCTAGCCTGCAAAGTTTCTTTTGAGAAATCAGCTGATAGCCTTGTAGGAATTCCCCATAACTGCTTTTCTCTTGCTGTTTTTAGGATTCTCTCTTTGTCTTTGACCTTTGGTATTTTAATTATGATGTGTCTTGGAGTGGGCCTCTTTGTGTCCTTCTTGTTTGGGATTCTTTGCATATCCTGGACTTGCATGTCTATTTCCTTCACCAAATTAGGGAAGTTTTCTTTTATTGATTTTTTCAGATAGATATCCAATTTCTTGTTCTTTCTTTTCTCCTTCTGGCACCCATATGATACGAATGTTAGAATGCTTGAATTTGTCCCAGAGGCTGCTTACACTATTCTCATTTGGGGAGGGGGGGTTCTTTTCTTCTGTTGTTCTGGTTGGTTATTTATTTTTTGTTTCCTTATATTCCAAATCATTGATTTGCTTCTCACCTTCATCCACTCTACTGTTTATTCCCAATAAATTATTCTTTATTTCAGTTAGTGTATCTTTCATTTGTGACTGAATCTCTTTTACACTGTTAAGGTCCTCACTAACTTTCTTGAGTATCCTTATAACCAGTGTTTTTTAAAATATATATTTTATTGATTATGTCATTACAGTTGTCCCATTCCCCCCTTTCATTCCCCTCCACCCTATACACCCCCTCCCCCACCATTCCCCCCCTTTAGTTTATGTCCATGTGTCACAAGTTCTCTAGATTCTATATTTCCCATACTATTCTTGTCCTCCCCTCCTGTCTATTTTCTACCTACCATCTATGCTACTTATTCTCTGTACCTTCTCCCCACTTCTCCTCCCATTCCCCTGTTGCTAACTCTCCATGTAATCTCCATTTCTATGGTTCCACTCCTGATCTAACTGTCCTCTTGGTTTGCTTTTGTTTTAGGTGTGGTTGTTAATAACTGTGAGTTTGCAGTCCTTTCACTGTTCATATTTTTTATCTTCTTTTTCTTAGATAAGTCCCTTTAACCTTTCATATAATAAGGGCTTGGTGATGATGAACTCCTTGAATTTGACCTTATCTGAGAAGCACTTTATCTGCCCTTCCATTCTAAATGAAAGCTTTGCTGGATAGAACAATCTTGGATGTAGGTCTTTGGATTTCATGACTTGGAATACTTCTTTCCAGCCCCTTCTTGCCTGTAAGCTCTCTTTTGGGAAATCCGCTGACAGTCTGATGGGCACTCCTTTGTAGGTGACTGTCCCCTTATCTCTTGCTGCTTCTAGGATTCTCTTGTTTGTTTTTATTTTGGCTAATGCAATTATGATGTGCCTTGGTGTGTTCCTTCTTGGGTCCACCTTCTTTGGGACTCTCTGAGCTTCCTGGATTTCCTGGAAGTCTATTGTCTTTGCCAGATCAGGGAAGTTCTCTTTTATTATTTGTTCAAATAAGTTTTCCACTCATGGCTGTTCCTCTTCCCCTTCTGGTACCTCTATAATTCGGATGTTGGAACATTTAAAGATGTCCTGGAGGTTCCTAAGCCTCTCCTCATTTTTTTTTTGAATTCTTGTTTCTTCCTTCTTTTCTGTTTGGTTGTTTGTTTCTTCCTTCTGGTCCACTCCCTTGATTTGAGTCCCAGTTTCCTTCCCATCACTATTGTTTCCCTGTGCATTTTGTTTAGTTTCATTTAGTTTAGCCTTCATTTGTTCATCTAATTTGTGACTAAAATCAACCAGTTCTGTGAGCATCCTGATCATCAGTATTTTGAACTGTGCATCCGATAGGTTGGGTATCTCTTGGTTGCTTACAAGTAATGGATCTGGGGCTTTGAGCTGTTGTTCTTCTTGAGCCATAATGTTTTGGTCTGTTTGCGTTTGTTACGTGTGAGGTGCAGAGCCTTAGGTGTTCACCAGGGCAGGGTAACGCTGTATGTGGGGATGGGGTCAGAGAGGGCCAATGGCGCTTGTTCCACACTCTCTCTTGGATTTCTGTCCCCTCTACTGCTTTCCATAAGCAAATTGGGCCCTTCTGGTGCTGCTTCCCAGATGTGTGGGCTTATGCATCCTCCAAGACCCTGTGGGCCTCTCCAACGAACTCTCTGTGAGCCTGGAAACCTCTCACAGCACTTCTATCCCCCACAGTTTTTCCAATTGGTGCTTTTATGCTTTAATTCCTGGCACTGCGCTCCTGGTTTGAGTGGTCTGTCTCACTGCTCGTTTTTTTGCCTGGTTTATCTGTGCGCGAATGTGTGACCATGGTCAGCCAGCTGCCTTACGCCCTCACTGGGTCTGCCCATTGCCACCCCATACTTGGTATCTGCCAACCACCACCTGTGCACCTGGGTTGGTCCTGCCAGTTTTTCCTGGGCAACCCCACTCAGACAGCTGCTGACTCTGCCCCTCCTACAGGTCTGGCTGAACGGTTAGTTGTTGTCAGACTTCTGTACAGTTCAATTTTCTGTCTGTTTTGGTTGCATTTTGACACTAAAACTTTGTTGTCTTTAAATTTGGTTGTGCGAGGAGGCATGGTGTTTCCATCTATGCCTCCATCTTGGCGGATAACCAGTGTTTTGAACTCTGCATCTTATAGATTGTTTATTTGCATGTTGTTCAGTTCTTTTTCTAGAGTTCTGATTTGTTCTCTCATTTGAGCCATGTTTCCTTGTCTCCTCTTTTTGGAAGCTTCCCTGTTTTTTATTTCTATGTATTAGGTAGAGCTACTATGACTCTCTGTGTTGGTAGCATGGCTTAATGTAGTAGGTATCCTGCAGGGTCCAGTGGCACATTCTCCCTTATCACCCAAGCTAGGTACTCAAGGTGAACCCTCTGAGTTGGTTGGCATCACCCTCCTCTTGTAGTTGAATCTTGATTGCTGTTGGCAGGTCAATGGGAGAGATTTACCCAGGCCAGTCAACTGCAAGGACTGGCTATGACCACTGACCACCAACCCCTGCCCTCCATGGAGTATCAGCTGTGCAGGGGTAGGGTAGTGGTGCTCTGACTTGGTCTGTAGTTGTCCACTGGTTGCACAGGCTCTGGGGTTTCCCAAGTAGTGCAGGTAAGGATCAGCCCCTACCTGTGTTCTGCCTGGGGCCACCCTGAATGATCTATAAAGCAATTTGAGATAGTTGTTACTTGTGCTGGGCTTGGAGATTTCCAGGCAAAGCCAAGCTGTGAATCTAGGCTGGCTGCTGCTAGTGCCAGTCCTAGGGCCACTTAGTAGAAGGGTTGGAGAATGGGGGGTTGCTGAGGCTCACTGTTGCTTGTTTGAAAAGATTTAGGGAGATGTGAAGCATGAGCCAAGACAATCCATTCCTATGGAAAAGCCACTGTTAACAGCTTGGGTGGGCCCCTAAGTTGGGTGAGGTGGAGTCTCATGGGGTCTCCAGGGTAAGGCAAACAGTGTTAGCCAGGTTAATGGAGTCTCAGGTATGGCACCTTCCTGCTGGCTCTGTGGCTCAAGGGTTCAGAAAAGGGACAATGGCCTCTGCCTGCTGTACCATCTGGGAGAAAGCTGTCCCCCAGCTCTTGCCTGGATGTCAAACACTTCAGTTCTTCCTTGTATGCCACTGGTGCCCTTCAAGCTGCTACCCTGGTACTAGATCTCAGAGGGAGTGAGTCTAAGTAAGTCCATGTTTAGGTCCTTAAAGAAGAACTGCTTCTAAATCCACCAGTTTCTTTCACCAACTCAATCCCCACTAGTTTTCACAGCCACAAGTTCTAGGGACTTATCTCTGTGGCACTGGAACCCTGGGCTGGGGGGCCTGATGTGTGGCTTGGACCCCTAACTTCTGAGATATCCCTCCGGAATTTTTATGTAGCACCAGGTGGGTGCAGGTCTAGCCCATTCTGCATCTCCCTGTCTTCACTCCTACTGCCAGTCTGGATCGATGCTGTTTCTTTAATTCCATAGTTGTTGGACTTCCATTCAACTCAATTTCTGACTGTTCTGAGTGATGCCCGATCTACAGTTTAGTTGCAATTTTGATGTGTTTGTTCAAGGAGGTAAGCTGTGTTTACCTATGCCTCCATCTTGTCTGGAACTCTAAAATACATTTCACCTTAAGTGGTGGCTTCATTAAAAGCTGGTATTTGTAACTTTTGCTCAACATTCCTCAAAAAAAATGAAAGTATCTGTAATTCAAATCTGGGTGTTGTCATTTGGCTTAAATAAAAGCTCCCATACAGGTTAGATAATTCTATAAAACAGTCAAGGTCCAATTATTTTAATAGTTATAATAAGTCAAAGACAACAAAATCCTTTCTTGAGTACATACTAAGTCAGGCACTGTCTATCATGAGGTACATAAAGAAGAATATGACTGGTGTTTCAAGACACTCTGGTCACACACAGGTATTGGGTTATCTTGGTAGCTTTCAGTAGCCTCTATTAAACCTTTAAACCAGAGGCAAGGGAGAGCTATCAGTCCCCTCCTGTACAACATGAATGTTATTAAAAGTAAGTTTTAGACAAAATTTTGCCAAGGATACATCTATTAGCAAGGAGGTGAAGGGAATTCAAATATATTATCCCACCATCCATTATTTTTTTAGCTATAAAAATGATTACAATTTATAAAGAAAAAATATACCTTTGTGTTTCCTTTTATTTGGTGGAGTGGGGGGAGAAGTCTGTGGCTCCAGTTTGAGTCCAGTGCCCCATGAATAAAATATTCTTAAGGGTAAAAATAAAAATGCTACCCCAATTATGCCACTTTGACATAAAGATTACTTAGAGCTGAAGGCAATTGAGATGAGGATCAACGAATGCAGGAAGAGTTCTCTATCACCTGTTTTTCTGCCGAAATAAAGGCACATAATGCTCTTTCGTGAAGGTGTCTCCCTCACCTTCATACCAGGAAAAGGAGAGCAATCTTATCCCTAAAGACACAGTCAACACCGAGACGAGTTTGCATAAGCAGACCTTACTAAAATAGCCCTTATCTTTCATTCACTATCCCGTATATCGCCTAGTCCCTTTACCCCTGATGTATCACCTTGAAACCAAAACCTTCTTTTCTTTGTGAAAATGGGATACAAATTCCAGAGGCTAATCAATTTGTCAAACTGCAGTTCTTTTCTGTGAACTCCATGCATGTAAAATATTAATGAAAATTGTATGCTTTTTCTTTTGTTAATCATGTTTATTAGCTTAATTCATAGGCTCTCCCAGCCATAGAACCTAAGCAAGTAGAGGAAAAGTTTTTCCTCCCCAACAGTGGGGAAACAATCGCACAAGCACATTGTTCTACAAACTGTCCCTGTAACCTCAACCAAGTCCTAGCTTTCTATCCTTTAGGCATTCGGGATAGTATCATACATGAAAGGTTCCCTGGCAGCACAGGCAACTAGGTTCTAGCAGCAGATTTCAGCTAATTGCCCAGTCCAGATTCCTTCTGTTTAATAGAAGGAACACCGGAACAGAGGGAGTCCTGCCCTAGAGCACATTCCTGAGGTGGTTATACTGCTGAGCTTGCCAAGTTCTCATAACCCATTCATGGAAGGGCTAAGTGTTTGTACATCTTTCCAAACAGTTCACTTATCTCAAATACCACTCATTTTGCCAGTGAAAAAGTATTTCTACCGCCCTCGATCTCCATTAAGATAGCAATGCCTAAGGGATTAAATTGTTATCACTCTCCTGGAGTGAAGACGATAAGATCTTAAAATGCCAACTCACCACTTCTTGAGGTAGTTCCTGATGAGGACAATTCGCCTAACTGGCCCTAGGATATAGAGTTCGTTACTAAATTACTCATATACACATCACACTATGAGGAACTATTTTACATAAATTACAGACAAGAGAACATTAGTTTCTCGGCACCATAATATTAGCATGCACAAAAAGAATTTTTTCGGCCTGCGGTATTAGGGAGGTTTCACAGGGAGGTGATATTTGAGTGGAATGTTGAAGTTCCGCAGGGAGAAGAGAGTTGGGAACAAAGATTGCAGGCTGAAATAACATGTACAAAAGCAGTAAGGCAAAAACAATCGTGTGATCAGGTACCATAGGAAATTCAGTGCAGCTGAAACATGGAGTGGATGAAGAGGGTAGAGAGAGAGAGAGAGGTGAATTGAGAAATAAGAGGTTTAATTGGCAAGTAGCTCAGACAGCCTTTTTTTTTTTTCCCCTGCCTGGCCCTTTTATTTAATCGATGTAAGATGGTAGAGAAAATACAATTCTGCTAGTCAGAATTTGCCACTTCTTCACCATTCAAAGTTGGGCAAGTGATCTGTTGGGGTGCACTCACTAAAATGTTGATTCAGAGATCTGGCTAATCAAAGTACAATTTCTCAGGACCCCTCCCATACCTCCTGAATCAGACACTCTGGAGGTGGCTCCAGTAAGCTTTGCATTTTAAGTTCCCCATTTGTGAATCCACTGCCTTGAATACATTATTACCTGGAGGAAATCACACCTTTGTTAAAAATACTCTAAGTGGGTGCTATTTCTTTTGGTCCTATTTCTTCCAAGAAGAAAAGAAAAGAGCAGTAATCTGAAGAGTATGAAATATTTAAAATAAAAGATCTTTAAAATCCCTTAGCTGGCTTGTGGCATTTATAGGGAGAGGGAGAGATTATCCAAAGGTAAGAGACTTTTCTTCCTTTGAAGCTGTAGTGGTGCAATGTGAATCAAACCATTCATGCAGAGAACAAAAGCACTTTTGACTTCAAGAGCCAGTTAAGATGGTAACTTAAATAAACAGGGAGGTAAAGAGATATGACAAAAGGTCAACTTAGTCATAGGCTCTTGAGCTTCAATTGAAGTACTGCCTAAGGCTGAACAGCTGAATTGAGTTTGCAATCACCCACCCTTCCAGAGATTCCCAACCTGAAGGCACCAGATCTGTGAAGTCAGTTCAGAGGGAGGTTTGGAAGCCATTTTCAAAATTTCAAAATTTCTAGTACAGTACTTCTCAAAGTATGGTTCAAGGAACAATCAGAACCACCTGAAGAAAGAGGACAGTATTTATTTAAAAATGAAGATTTCTGTATCCCAAGCTAAGATTGTATTTTACAGTGTCTGATGGGGGGCCTGAAAATCTATATTTCTTTCAAATGCCAAGTGATTTTGAGAGAACACTAATCAAATCATTCCTAAGTAGCATCCCAATTTTCTCTGCTTTAGCTGAAATGATTAAGTTAGCTCAGTGCATTCTAATTAGAATTTCTAACAATTCAGCACACATCTTTGCTCAATAGAAGTGAGAAAATAAGTAATTATGTAATAAATACAATTGCTCAGTAGAGAAAAATCTATTAAAACGTGGGTCTATGGAGAAACTTTCTTTTAAAGGAATTCTTTACAAATGAACTTTGACTGCTCTCCTCACCCATTCTTGACTACACACATTTTGTCTAGAATCTTGATAGTACAAAAATACAAGTGGAAGAAGTTTACTCCCCTATTTTCCCACTCATGAGCGGGGACATGGATAACATAGGAAATAAGGAGAGGGATCATCAAGAAACATCTATCTATAAAGGACACATAGACAAAGCCAAAGGGGGGTAGGATGTGGGAGGTGGGGAGCGGTGGGGGGGGGGAGTGGTGGAAAGAAAATGGAGACAACTGTACTTGAACAACAATATAAATAAATAAATAAATAAATAATTTAAATTATTCTTTAAATCAATTCATTGAATTAAATTTATTTATAATTTTATAAAATCACTTCCCCTCCTCTCTATATGTCTCCCTTTTTCCAAATGGAGATAGCTATCCCAGTTGAGAGTTGGGCATATGTCTAGTGCCCTATGAGGGAAACTTCATTTCTGAAACATTTCTCTGGAAAATAAAACGCCAGTGACCTGCCACTACTTGGTGTAAAAGGTATTTCCTAAATCAGCTTTGTTAAAATTTTGCCACCCAGGTCATGGGTGTTTTCTCCTAATTTCTGTCATCAGTGGAATGACTTTGGGGGGTTTTGACTCCAACAGTTACTGGGGGTCAGGTGGGGGCGGAGTGAACTAAAATGGAATTCAATATTATCTCAATAAACATAGAGTCCTTTGGTTCCATGAATATAAAATGTAAAACACAATGTCATCAAGTTCAATGGCCTTCAAAATTCAATGGAAAATTTACATCATTAAAAGCTAAGGAAGTACAACCTTTAATGAAACAATGGGAGGACTGTGGAGTCCTGCGACGAGAAAATTAAAGATCTGGACTATCAAACCACCAGCCCCCCTCCAGTCATGAATTTGTTGACATAACAACGACAATAGGGTTCTATCGGATGTGCCAAAAATAATCTCTTCTCATTATGCCACTGTAAGTTAATAGCAAAATTACATGGCAAAATGTTTCCAACTGGCTTAAGTCAAATTGGTTAGGAACAACCACTAGTTTCTTTTTGGTAAACAGCAGTAGTAACCAGCTAGTTACTTCACCACTGCATTACTAAGAAGCTAAGACACAAACCAAATTCCAACACACGTACAGATACCTTGAGAGATAAAAATTGAGGGCTAGCAAGACTGTATGCTCTTCACTGAAGGTAAAAACTGTCTCAAATGTTTTAACCAAACCACCCATCTCTAATAGCTCTAATTCCACATGTGAAAGCATAATCTATTATGGAAACGAGCCACTATTTCTATTATTATGCGAATTAGACTAAATATCTGAAGTTATTTGGAGACAAAGAGAGCCAAAGCTTCTGCAGATTCTGCCTGTGGAATTCATTGCATCTTTCCGACAGCACGAGAACTGACAACCCCTGGAGTGTGCATTCCTGATGGGCGCTGCTGGTTATCTTAGAAATTAGCTTAAACTGTATCTCCGAATGGGCAAAGAGAGGGAAATGATGACTTGTTTTTTTACTACTGATAAGAATATTTTAATCTCAGAAAGATTTAAGATTAAGTATAAAATTGTGATTCAAAATGAGAACACTATTGCATGAAGAAGGCTGTGCACATTTGGAATGATTTGTTCTTGTAATATTTGATATAATTTATCCTGTTAAAACAATTAGTTAGTTCATTTATTCCAATTTACAATAAATATTCAAAAAATTGACTTGGATGTGTAAATTTAAGTTGTGATCTTACCAATTTCATGTTCAATATTAAAACTTTTAAGTAGGCTCAAGTTTGCCATATTTATAAGGGTACTTCTTAGATGTAGAAATATTTAAGTATGTAGAAGGCTTTAAGAGCTAGTTAAGGTCTTTTAGAAGAGCTCGAATTCATAAAATATACTTTAAGATGTTCAAAAGTATTTATTTTCAAATAATTTTTATTGAATTTATTGGGGTGACATTGGTTAATAAAATTATACAGGTTTCAGGTGTATAATCCCATAATACATCATCTGTATGTTTTACTGTGTGTTCACCACCCCAAGTTAAGTCTCCTTCCCAAACCATTTATCCCCCATATACCCTCTTCTACCTGCCCCCACCTCCCTGACCCTCTGGCAATCACCATACTGCTCTCCATGTCTATGATGGACTTTAAAAAACTTTTTTGCTTAATCCCTTCATCTTTTTCACCCAGTCCCCTACCCGCCCCACCCCTCGAGAGCTGTCAGTCTGTTTTCTGTATCCATGCATCTGTTTCTATTGTGTTTGTTCGTTTATTTTAATTATTAGATTCCACATATAAGTAAAATCATGTGGTATCTGACTTGCTTATTTCACATCATAATAACCTCCAGGTCCATCTATGCTGTCACAAGAGGTAAGATTTCTTTATTTTTTATTGTTGAGTAGTATCACATTGTGTAAATGTACCACGGCTTTTTTATCTACTCATCTACTGTTAGGCACTTGGGCTGCTTCCAGGTCTTGGCTACAGTAAATAACGCAGAAATGAACATGAGGGTGCATATATTCTTTCAAATCAGTGTCTTGGGTTTCTTTGCATAGATTCCCAGAAGTGAAATTGCTGGGTCATAAGGTAGTTACATTTTTAATTTTTTGAGAAAACTCCATACTGTTTTCCACAGTGACTGCACAAATTTGCATTCCCACCAACAGTGCAAAAGTTGTCCCTTTTCTCCACTTCCTCGCCAGCACTTGTTGTTTGTTGATTGATTGATGAGAGCCATTCTGACAGGTGTGAGGGGATATTGTGGTTTTAATTTGCATTTCTCTGGTTAGTGGTGATGAGCAGCTTTTCATATGTCTGTTGGACCTCTTTGGAGAAGTGTCTATTTGGGTCCTTTGCCCATTTTTTAACTGGATTGTTTGCTTGTTTGTTGTTGGTGTTGAATTGTATAAGTTCTGTATAAATTTTGGATATTAACCCCTAATTAGATGTATCATTGGCAAATATGTTCTCTCATTCAGTAGATTGTCTTTTCATTTTGTTGATAGTTTCCTTTGTTGTGCAAAAACATTTTAGCTTGGTGTAGTCCCATTTGTTTATTCTTTTCTTTTTCCCCCTTGTCTAGAAAGTTTAATAGATTTCAATTAGTTTTGCCTTTCAGTTAGTCTCTGTATCATTAACAGGCTGTGTGGTTGGGCAAATGGAGATGTACTGGTGTAGTGGGGAATAAAAGACATGTATTTAAATCCCCAATCTGTCTTTTACCAGCTGCATGACTGTGGTGGATCCTTTTGTCACCCCGACTTTGGCTTTTCCCATCTGTAAGATGGGTATACAAATCACTAGGAAGAAAGTCGTCTCCACAGTGTTGACATGTGTATTGGAACCTAAATGTTGAGAGAAGGCTGACAGGCAAAGTGCTGTGGAAAGAATATTTTAAACATTACAAAGTATGGCAAGTACAAAGAGCCTTGGGCAGAGAAGAGCTTGGAAGGTAGGAGCAGGAATTGCTGGAAATTGAAGGCAGTGCAAAGTTGTTTGAATTTTATTCTGAATGCATTATGGGGCCTTTGGAGGATGTGAAGCAGAGTCGACAACCGAATTTACCTTGTAAAGGATCATTCCAGCTGCTAGGAAGAGAGAGTGCTGCAGGGGCGTGAGAGTAGGAACAGGAAAGCCAGATGGGGAGTTGTTGTGGTCCTCGGGATGGTGAGTGTGATGGTGACTTTACCAAGGGCAGGGGTGGAGGATACGGAATGAAACAGACTCAATATGTCTGGGAGGCAGAATCTACAGGATCTACACTGGCACCTCGTTTTTCTGTAATGAAGAGATACTTCTTGTTTCCCCCAATACCTACATTATGGTTAAATGACAAGGCAGTGGTGATAATTGCTCAAAATTTGGAATTCCACATTTTAAATTACTAGAAGAAGATGTAAATCTTCAGTTAATTTCAAATGAAAAGATCACCAGCCCCCAATATGGTCCACCTCAAAACCTCTCATCATCAGACTCTTCAGATGCTGGTAGTGCTTGAGAGCTGTATGTTATATGCTAATTTCTCAGGATACGCCAGATGAAGCAGAAAAGGCATCAGGGAGAGACAGAACTGGATCTAAATGGATCTTGGCACCATAATTCAACAGCTCTGCAATCTTGAGCAAATTACCTAACTTTTTAAACCTTGGTTTTATTGTCTACAAAATGAACACAGTTTTATGAATATGTTTTAAGTATTTAGATACCTTGCACAGTGCCTGGTTATGTTTATATTTACCAGGTATCCAAAAAGAGTACTTGTTGCTCTTAACTTGTTCTCTACGACCTCTTTCATTTTATTAGTAAAAAACTATACCAGAACAAGGTTAATTTCAGCCCTTTGAACTTACAACTGAGTGTAAAACATAAAGGTGTATTTTATGGAGCCTTGCAGGATATCAATATACTGTAAATATCTTCTGCTAAGTTCACAAATATTTAAAGCGGATAGTACTGCCCTGACTAGTATGGTTCAGTGGGTTGAGTGCTGGCCTATGAACCAAAGGGTCACTGGTTCAATTCCCAGTCAGGGTACATGCCTGGTTTGCAGGCCAGGTCCCCTGTCGGGCCGTGCAAGAGGCAACCACACACTGACGTTTCTCTCCCTCTCTTTCTCCCTCCCTTCCCATCTCTCTAAAAAATAAATAAAAAATAATCTCCTTCAGAAAAATAAAGTAGATGGTACTTATCATTAGTTGGCCTGATTCTGTGACTTTAAAGTTGGCTTCCTGAGGCTTTGTGAAATTGCCTATGGCCCTTAATGTCAAATATTTTCTTAATTAAAACTCTCATTCTGAGAGAAATAATCTAGGAGAGAGGAAGCCAGAGTGAGTCCCCTGGCTGCTGAAATTATCTAGAGCATAAAATAGGGGCCTCAAGGTCAAGGACTATTTAACCAAGCTTAGAAGAGATATTTTCAGACTCTCATGTAAATTAAAACCACTTGATTAAATATAATTCTGGGCATAGCATCCAGACAGGTCAGCTCAGCCAATTCAGGCCTCTTTTCCCTGCTGAACATCTATAATTTGTCATATGTACTTTTTGGCATCTTCAACTCTACAATTACTGGGAGAATTAATCATATGATAATCTGTAAGCTCTGTCCACAAATATCCTTTAGTTTTCAGTGCTTTTCATTAGACTCTGGCCTTTTGGAGTTTTATTTTTGTTATCTTAAAGGCCTTTGATATTTCAAGAATCTTGCACACATGGTTACTAACTACATTAACACTGCCCAAGCATATACCAAGTACTAGTGTGTACATTGACACCTATTTTATTTCGACACCATAGCACTACATTGGCTGCAGAAAACCAGCAGAGAGTATGGACACAGTCACACAGCCTATTACTTGCACTTCAATATTTTATGGATCTCATCAAATTCGTCTACATTGATTACCTTTTAAAGTGGTATTAGTGAAGTACCCCTCAAAAACATGCTTGTGCACAGATTCTACTGTTCTGATGGTCCTTACGTGTATTTCATGCTGTTTAACAGCTGATATTTACTAATATTAATTATTAATTATATAGCCACTAATTAATAATAATTACTAGTAACTAATATTTATATGGTGTTAACTATATGCCGGGTACTGTTTTAAAAACCTTGTATATATTAATTCATTTAATTCTCATAAAATTCTATAAGGAAAGTACTGTTATTATCCTAGTTTACAAATGGAGAATTGAAGAACAGAAGTCAGGTGATTTGTACAAGGTCACCATTTAGGAAGTGAAACTCAATCTAGCTCTACAAAAGCTTTAACCCCTACACTAGGGTTTGTCAACTCTGGCACTAGGGACATTTTGTACAGTGCTGTGAGGGTCACCCAGTGCTGTAGGATGGTTAGTACCACCCCTGACCTCAACCCACTAGGTTTTCATGGCACTACCCTATCCCCAGATCTCTGTTGAATATTCCCTGGAGGGGGGGGGCAAAATTGACCCCCACCACTATCCACTAAGGATCACTGCCCCCCCACACCACCGTGACTGCACAAAAAGAGCACAGGATAACTGTATCTACAGTTGTTGAAGGAAAGTTAAGAGATTTATGTCTGAACTCCAAGGATTAATATCATCAAGAAACAAGTGGATCCTTGCCCAAATATAATTAATATTGACCCCAATTCCTCTGTGCTTTCCTTGTGTTTCCTCCTCCTTTCTCTTCCTGAGTTGAAAAATTGCTCATCGAAGGCCCAGAGCCTGGTGAGCTGATCATTTGACTCTTTCCTTCAAGTTTGTGGGTAAGGCACTAAAAGAGGTGTGCAGCTTTTTAGGCAGTAACAGAGGCTGATCTAAAAAAAACCACAGTGTAACTCAAAATCCTTTCATGATCCTGAAAGTATGAGTAGAGGCAAGCACAAATGGAACTTCTTTTTTTTTTTTTTTTCAGAAAGAGAAGCTGGACCCACAGCAGACTACTGCCACCTTGTCCCCTAGATAGTGAGTTAAAACACTGCATGATTCATAGGACTTTTGTGTGCTTACATGGTGTGGTCATGCTCGCTCTGGATGTCATTTGTAGGACCTTGACCACATTGCAAACTTGCCACTCATCCCAGCGCTTTGACATTTTCTGGGACTAATTAGGCTGGGTTGAAAATAAAAAGACTTTTCTGTTTTTCAAATCTCCATAACTGAAAGGATGCCTTTGGTAATCTTGGAAATGGCAGCCTGAGTGAACATGTCTCGTGGCTAACGTCTGTGAAGAATAGGTAGGGGTCTGCACCTGATCAATAAACAGTGGAGTCATTTTACTGGTGCAGTTTTCCTATGGACTTGACTGAAGCACGTCACAGTGTACATGCAGCCAGTGACATCTTTAAGAAATCAGACTGTGCTCAACTGGAATAAAAACATTCAGCCGTGTGTCATCAAGATTGTGAAAGCTCTTACACTATTAGAATTTTTCCTTGAGGGAATGATTTTGTTCAATATTGATGCAATAACCATTTATTGCCTATCTGCTATGTGCTACAACTATTATGCTTGTTCTCCTCTAACCCACAACTTTTCCAGAAAAACTTTTATGTGAGGTAGAAATAAAGAGGTTCCATTGTACCTCCTGCTAACAATAACGTTGTGGCCTTAAGTAAGCAACTTAACTCCACCAAGAATCAGATTCCTCAAAGTTAAAGTGAGGTGGTTGGATTGTTAGATAAACAAGGTTTCCTATGACTAAACAGTTCCCTGGGGTTTTTTGAAATTTATTTTTCTTAGCACAATTTAGTGTGCTCTGACCAGGTGCCATACACTAAAGTTTTAACACTTTACAGGTCTTATCACCTAAATTTCACAATCCTGCAAACTAGTTCCATTAACTCCATGTTAAGGGTGAGGAATCATTCTGTAATTCAGTTCGATGCTCTGCTTCACCAAGAGGAAGTCTACCATTCTGCTCTATGGAGAATCACATCAGATAATGACCAGCACAAAGGCAGATGCCATGGCCAGCTCACTGATCTCTCAGCACCCATCACAGGCCCTGGCACATTATGGAAAGTCAACAAATACTGATCAAACACATAAATGAAAGAATAAAATTTAGAATCATTTTTATCATGTGTGTCAGCAAGGATGAGAAGCTGTAGTTTGCAAGTTTAGAACCCACTCATAACTCATATTCTGAGTTTCAAAACAATTGAAGATTTAGTTGTCTAGTCAAGATTACCCTATACTTGCTTTTTAAAGATAAATGTGTTCACACGATAAAAAAATTTAAATATGAAACATTCGCTGTGGCTTTGCATTAATAATTCTGGAATGTATGGGAGTTTGCATTTTCTAATTCTGTTTCATATAATCAGGGAGTATATTTTTGAGGGACTATACTCAACTGAAATTTTATTTTGAAATTTTTCATAGAAAAGATAAACATTTTGTGACTCTTTCAGCAATGATGCTTTTTTTCAGATAAAATAATAATATTTTCAGAAAACATCAAAAAGGAAAATGTCTTCTAGGTGAAGAAAAAGATCAAGTTAATGTAATGGCTTATTTAAGTTCAAATGAAATCTTACTCTGCCCTTTTGTTATGCCTAAATATTTTATAAAATTAAAAAATAAGAAGAATAAGAAGAAAGATCAAGTGATGGCTCACAAATCAATCAGTTTTTGTTGGTGGTATTATTAATTTTCCCCTGTTATTTCCATTTGGGAGTAATAACATAAAGGAAATGTGTTAAGGTCTATATCAAGGAAAATGAGTATTTAGAAATAGTGGGAAGAGTAATGAAATGAGTAATATCCATACCTTATTTCTAAAAATCCATCTCAAAGTTTTGGTGTATGTGTTATATAAATACATATAACACATATAAAATGATCAACCCAAAGTGATTTTATAACTTCAGGTCTCATAAATATTATGTGCCAATAAAACAATGAGGTATGCTACATTTAAAAATGTGTATTTCTAATCTATAAATTTTTATGTAGACATGCACCCACATGTCACTTATGTATCATGTACAGGAGTGACTAAGATATGCACAGGGCCCAATTCCTTCACAGCTAATCTTTCGCTTTTTTTATTCTTGGTGGTAACCATGGATTCTATAACCTAATGATCAAAGATATAAAAGAAAATGAAATTCAGAGCTGAACAAGTTAGCCTTTGAAAAAAATTTTCAATCTACTGTATTCTTCCAGAGAATGCTTAAGCTTTATTTGATTGACTTACGAAGATTTTACCCTTAATAAAGTATTTTTTCTATAGCCATAATTAACTCTTACATATTTTAAAACTCTAAGCAAGATTTCCCACACAAAATATTCACTAAAGGATTTGGATTTAGATTAAGGAATCCTTGAAAAATAGCTATTTTCTACTTGTTCATTTACTAATCTTCTAATCCTCCAACAAATATTTATTGGCTGCCTGCTAGATGCTATGGGTGCAGTGATGAACAAGACACAAGCCCTAGCCCTGAGATGACAAAAAGAATAAATAAGGACAGATTCAATGACTATTCTCACAGGTAAATACTATGTGTGACATGAACAGGGCACCTCATCCAATTTCCTGGGGTCTAAGAAAGTTTCCCAGAGGAAATGGCATCTATGTGGAAATCTGGAGGACCAGCAGAAGGAATTGAGGAAAATTGGGGGAGTGAGGAGTGGGGGAGATCCAGGTAGGGAAGATGCTTCAGGTAGAAGGAACAAAATTGTCAGAGGGACCAAGACAAATTCCAGAAATCACAAGCAGTCTCTTACTGCAGAAAAAGATGTTTCTTCCTTTACGGTATACTATTTACAACCTCTTTTTAATAGACAGAATAGTTAAGATAACTTCTGTGAACTCATGCCATATTTGAACATAATTTATTTTCTTAGCTCTCAAATTTAGTGACACACTGTTTTCTTTTACTTTGTCCACCTCATGCCATGTTCTCTTTCACCCAATGACCACTGCAGTCTGGCTTCTTCACAGTCTCAGCCACCTTCTGACTATGTCATTCTCAACATGGGAAGAATAATGAGGAGGGCCAGTGCTAGCACATTGTTGCTTCAAGTTCAAACCCCAGCTGCCTACATTTCACAGGCCCACAGACTTAATTCCACTGTTCCACTATTAAGGAAGAAAAGAAGATGAGTTTTGTGATACCATTTCTAGCCCACCATATACAGTAAGAGGAAGCAACTAAACATAACTTCTAGACAACCTCTCAGAGTTCAAGCCTGACTCCCTGCTAGGACATCTATCTAGAGAGAGGCAGCCGAGGTCTCAACTGTGTAGGTAAGATCAAGGAGTATATCATTATAGCTGAAAGCTACGGAAGTTAATATTCCTATTAGCCTCCTGCCACAAATAGCGGCCTGGGCATAAGGAACAGAACAGTTGCCCAAGTTAGAAAGCCATCATCCTGAGGACTGTGCAAGTCTAGCTTCCACGGGGAGTGCAGAATCCTTGAAATAAACAGAGCCAAACAACTTTAGGAAACACTTCCAACTGTGTCTATACTAGCCTTAATTTTAGCTGGAACAAAACAAAGAAAGAAAAGAAACACATTACAGGATTCTCTGTTTTCAAGGCCCAACTTCTCCAAGAAGCTTTTCCAAATGCATGCAGATAAAATGGTTGTCATCAATATTAAATCACAGAGATTTCCTGGACTTAAAAAGAAAAAAACCTTATCTCAATCAGTCTCTTCTCTTCTCAAAATTCTCCTAAAGGAAAATTCAAGATCTCTACTAGTCTTTTGACCTTGTAAATGGGTAATAAGTATTTTTATATAGGTGAACATTTTGAGGTTTGGGATTTACAAAAGAGGGCTTACAATGGAATTTGGAAGGAGTTGATTTGTGTACCCAGTGGAGAGGAGAGTTTTGCATTCCTAGAAATTGTGCAGCATCATAATTAAAATGGCAAATTTTAAAGATAAAGAGAGAATCTTAAAGGCAGCAAGAGAATAGCAGATAATTATCTACAAAGGAGATCCCATAGGACTGTAGGCTGATTTCTCAAAAGAAACTTTGCAGGCTACATGTGACTGGCAACAAGTATTCAAACTGATAAAAAGCAAGGACCTACCACCTAGATTCCACTACCCAGCAAAGCTATCATTTAGAATGGAAGGTCAGATAAAGTGCTCCCCAGACAAGTTAATGCTAAGGGAGTTTATCATCACCAAGTTGTTATTATATGAAATGTTAAAAGGAACTATATTAGAAAAAGAAGATGAAAACTATGAACATTAAAATGACAAGAAATTCACAACTATCAACAACGGAATCTAAGAAACAAACTAAACAAACAAGCAGAACAGAAACAGAATCATAGATATGGAGATCATTTGTAGGGTTATCAGTTGGGAGGGGGAAGGGGAAGAATAAGGGAAAGGGTGCAGGGATTAAGAAGTACAAATTGATAGGGACAGAATAGACAGGGGATTGTTAAGAACAGTATAGGAAATGGAGGAGCCAAAGAAATTGTATGCATGACCCGTGGACATGAACTCAGGTTGGGGGACTGATGGAGGGAATGGGAGTACTGAGTGGAGGGGGGGCGAAGGGGGAAAATTTGGGACAACTGTAATAGCATAATAAAAATATATACTTAAAAAAGAAGCTTTGGGAATGGAAGTGCTAATATTCCGTTTTGCATAGCTTGTTTTTCTGCAGTATAAACTACCCCTCAAACTTCCAGGAAATTTGCTGCACATAAAAAAGCTAGTGGTTAATGACTGTTCCTGTAGAAACCAAGAAAAGAGAGTCCCATGGAATGGGAACACATTCCATATGTTCATATGGAATGAAACAAGAGTGGGACAATCAGGAGAGTTAAAAAGAAACCCATAAGAAGCAGAAGCTAGGAGCCAGAGAGGAGGCCATGAGACATGAGCCCTCCAGAAATTTCCATAAACCTGTGTAATGAATCTAAGTTTCCTGAGTTCTAGAATGAGATATAGAGAAGGTAATGTTAACTGGATTTTAGGAACAAATGAGCTGTCCCTCAGGTGATGTATTGACTCTGCTGAGGTCTGTGTCATGTGATTTAAAGGATACAATAAGACCACCCTAAACAAAACGTTTAATAGCTCCCCATGGCCTATGCTAGCACCTGAAATCAATACCATTGCTATTCCTTTAGGATGAAGCATTAAAATCTTCTGCTAAAATTTAACCATGCTCTCTCACCTGTTAGGATGGCTACCAGCAACAACCAACGAGCCAACCAACAAACAAAAACTGAAAAAACAAGTGTTGGGGGAGATATGAAGAAGCTGAAACCCTTTCACACTGTTGATGAGTTTGTAAAGTGGTGCAACTAATGTTGAAAACACTATGGTGGTTCCTCAAAAAATTAAAAATAGAACTTTTATGTGATCCAGCATCCTATTTCTGAGAATATATTCAAAACAACAAAAAAGCGGGATCTCAAAGAAATATTCACACAGCCATGTTCATAGTGTAATGGGATAGCTCAAAGCAAAGATTCCTGGAAAGCAAGGTACCCCAATTTGGGCAAGAGAACCCCAAATTCAGCACTGGAGACTGCTCCGCCTCTTGCCAGGAAAGGCAGGGGGTGGGGAAAGGTGCTGAGGTTGCAGTTTAAAAGCACCCTGTCTTCTTAAGGAACAGAAGGCACAGTGCTTAAGGCCCACTGCATAATGAAGGCAGCTATCAATTGTAAAGAAGCTAGCATGGGTAACCTGGACCACTAGGCAGCCCTACCTTCCCGGCAGGGCAGGACTACAGGAGGAGACTAGCAGCCTTGCAGGAGGAGGGGGAAGGCAAATATGGCCAGCAATAGCTCTCATGGGTTGGGAAGCTGGACACCCCTACTGGATTCCATAGTACATGGGGTTCCAGGAGAGAGGACTTACTAATAGAGGAAGCAGGAAGAAGCCCACCCTCTTACTTTGGTGCTAGGCTCTTGATCCTTGGCTTTTTGCTCCTGGTGCTTAGACCTGGGACTTTCACAGGTGCACTTGGATGCTCTGGGTCTCTGGTCCCTGTTCTCTGCAAGGATGGGAGCACTCATGGGACTAGGCAGATGCTGGGCCCACCAGGGGCTTAGGCTCCATATGGTTGGAAGCTCACTCCTGCAGGTAGGGTCCCAGGCTGGGACACAGGCCTGACTTGGCTCCAGCTCCTGGGATGCTGTGATCCAGTGCAGCACAGCACAAGTGTCCTGGGTGCTACGTGGAGACTGAGAGCAGAGCACCCTAGAACCTGAAGTGGAGAGCTGCTGCGAGAAGATGGCGACTCTGAAAGCCACGAGTGCACATTCCAGAGAGGATGGAGATCTAATTGCTGGCTTACGCTCCAAAAAAAGACAGTTAAGGAAATGGGGAACTTCTGGCCATGGTTTTGGTTTGTAGTCTTTTGGGGAGTGAGAAAATATCTGGGTCTCATGAGAGAGAAGGGCCGAGAGCAAGAGTTCTCTCAGCCCCCACAAACTGGGATCCTCTTAATAAAAGCTTGTTTTCCTCAACACAAATCTTTGAATCCGTATACATAAGGCAATAAGCAGTTGTACCCCACGCTGCATAGCTACAATAGCAGCAGTATTCATAATAACCAAAAGGTTGAAACAACTCAAAAATCCATCGATGGATGAATGGATGCAAAATTTGCCGTATATGTACAGTAAAATATGACAAAGCCCTACAAAAGGAGGAGATCCCATCATATGCAATAACATGGGTGAACCCTGAGCCTGTCACGTAAAGACAAAACTGAATGACTCCATTTACATGAATTGCCTCGAGTGGTCAAATTCAAAGATGCAGAAAATAGAACAGTGGTTTCCAGAGGTTGGGAGGAGAGAAAAATGGGGGGGGAGGGTGTTGCTTAATGCACACAGAGTTTCAGTTCTATGAGATGAGAAAGTGCTGGAGATCTGTTTCACAGCAACGCAAGTATACTTAGCACTACTGAATTGTACACTTAAAAATGTTTAAGATGGCAAATGTTATGATATATGTTTTTTACTACAATTTAAAACAAGGCTCCATATAACAGGTAATTTTAAACCATCCTCCTTTATACTCTACTGTGAGTTCATTTATCAATTAACTTCATTCCCTGGAGGACAAACATGTTTTGATACTGAAGAAAGAGTGACATCCAGGACCAGGGGATGTTAGGAACGTCAGGCTCAGGAATCCTGGACGTCTCCGGGCATCCGAGGAGGGTGCAGGCCCAGCAGCTACCTGGCTAATGTGGGAGTGGAAGGGGGCTTCTGGGGAGACTGAGAGAGGATGCAAGAAAAGGGAAGGGCAACAAAAATGCATGAGCAAATGCACTAAAAATGCATATACTTCTTCCTATTATCCCTAACACCCTATCCTTGGGTGACCTCAGTAACTTGCAGGCAGGAAGAACTCTTTTCAAAGGCTTTCCTGAGAGACACTAAAAATAACACAACTTGAAGGGCCCTTCTGGCAAGCACACCAAAGCTGAGTTTCCAGAAACACAGAGGCAGACCTCAAACTTACTCTGTTAGCTGCAGACACACCTCCCTGAACTTCTGTGGGCCCAGCTGGTGGTTATTTTTAGGCACATTTCTCTTTCCATGACTGACTTGGAACTGTGAAGTATGGAACAAGAACTGGGTATAGGAGCCAAGGCAAAGTCTCTATTTTCAGGAAATCATTCCAGTGGGAAAGAAACTTTGGCCGACGAGTGTTCCAGGTTTCTGTGTCTCTGTTGGGACAGAGACGGAAGGAAGTTTCTGTTGGCCTTAGGAAGGAAATCAGTCATGAATTTGAAGCTGAGGAAACCCTGACAATCTACCAGTTCCAAATGGCTTCAGCTGGGGCACCAGGAACTCTGGCCAATGAAGTGCTGCCCCAGTGCTGCCTCTGGTGGGGTGATTCCTCAGTGATGGAAACCACCCCAGTGATGGAAGCCCTGGCCTGGGCCGGCCCAGGCCACTCACCCACCCATGGGCAGGAATCCAATCTTTGAACTGCTCATCCTACTTTCCGCTCCAGACCTTGCCCACACTGCCTCAAGGGCAGCCTGGCATACCATGGAGCGCTGGCATCATCAGAAAACAACTGGCAGGGAAGCTCTGTGGGTAGAGAAAGGAAATACAGGGCTTTTCTGAGACAATTCACTCAGTGAATACAATGGCACACATATAGAGCATGAATCTCAGTCCTCTTGATCAAGTATGTAAAAAATTATGTTTTAGCCATTTTTATGGGTTTTAATGAATTTGATACCTACTCCAGTGTCATTGTTATTGGACCATGAAGGAGCTAAACCTTAGGTTGTTAAGGGGTTCCTTCCTGTGAAGGTGCAAAGCACTGGGCTTTTCCCTAACTCCATGGGGGAGAATCCATCAGATTGTCAGACAAGAGTCTATACTGGCTATGACCGAGACACTTGTTGTCCCTCCCAGGCTCTGCTGTTTCTTTGCCAAGGCAGGAAATCTCAGTTGAGTAGGAAACCACAAGAGGTAGAATCCAAACCTCCTAGAGGTGTCCTCACTGTTTGTCAACACATCCCTCCTGAGGTCTTCTCATCTCCTGGGTAGGGTGCAAGTTCTGAGGACAAGATCTCTCTCTTCCCTTCCCTCCCTCCCAGTCACCAGAAATCTCTCTTCCAGACTTATAGCCTCTCTCCCATGCCTTACCCTTTCTAGGACACCCTACAACCATTTTGGATTTTAAAACAGAGCCTTGAATTTCATTTTTTCCTGCTTTCCACCTTGATAAATTCCTGGGACTTAAAAAAAACCCACAGAGCTTAGCCAACATTAGGGGTTAGGATCTCCATTTGAAATAAGACTCAGGGAGGTTAAGGGATATGCACACTGTGTTGGAAGCAAAACCTGGACAAGAAGCCAGGTCTGCACAATGTAGGCAAGTGTTCTTTCCATGACACCACGGAATGGCAAGTCAGAGAGCTTGCAGTAAATGCTGGCTTTGGAACCAGCAGGCAAGAAACTGAAGGCTCACTTGTGTTTTATTATCAACAATGGGGAGCTGAATAAAACCAGTTAGTGGTGGGCAGAGGGCCAGCATTCACTTGATTAGATCTCCATTCTTGTGGTTCCCAGCCAGTGCCATCCAGGGAGAGCCTGAATCTGGAGGAGAGGCCGTGCTGCCAATGTCGACAGCACCTGTGTTTGCCTATTTCTACCGCCCATTTAAAGCAAACAAGCAGTGACTGGAGGAAGGCAGGAAAGAGGACTCTGAAACTGGCATTTAGTGAGGCCAAGTTTTGCTGGGCATGCGTAGTTCTCATTTCCATTGGGGATAAGACACTTGCCCCTCATCAGAAGCTCTCTTAACTGGATGTCCAATTTTGGAGACAAAAGTTAAGTAACACATTGACTTCTCAGTGTTTATTTCCTTGAAGTTAACTTTATAGACTAGGGGACAGGGCTAGTCCAAAGTTGTATCAGGAAGGAGACCCTGTTTGCTTTGCTGCTCTCTTACACAAATAACTCAGTCTAGCACATGAGTTCTACGAATATTTTTCCCAAAAAGCAACACCCCAGTAGAGCACAAATTCTATGAACTTGATAATTTTTGACAGCTCTGTTCACTATTGTGGTAGAAAATTACCCCATTTAACAAAGCAAAACAAAACAAAAAGCCAGTAATAATATGGTTTAAAATGTGCCACTAGAGAAATATTTAGTAATGTTTGTCCGGTTTGCAATGTAATACATTATTTTGGTCATGTTCAAAGTCTCGGCAATAATAAGAATGAGGAAAAATACTTTCTCCAAAGGGACCATATTTTCGCGGTGAGTTTAACCCTAATTTATGTGCATTTAGAAAACTAATAATATATCATACTTCAAAGGAGTAGAGCACCGGGGGCAGAGAGATGCCATCAGTAGGAGGTCAGGTCATTGACAGACAAGAAGCCTGTCAAAGCGCATCCTTTTGGTGAAATGAACATGGTCCGATGCAGAATTTTTCAAACATCCCCTCATGAATATTGTGAAATTGGTTTAGTGACTTTTAACAAACGAGTTTTTTCTAATGGTATAAAATGGAATAAAAATGGAATGGAATGGAAAGGAGAGGAATAGAATAAAGTGGAGTGGAGTGGAGACTGTACACACATGTTTGCATACACATGTATATGAGTATGTATAATATAAAAGGTAATTATTACTGTGAATCATGGTTTAAAATGTTTAAAAGCTATAAGTCTAAGGCACTGGTACTTGAACTCTTTTTAAAATCAGAATTTTGATTTGGAAGCCTTGTATAGGGTGGGGCAAAATTAGGTTTATAGTTGTTTATGTGGAAAATAATACAATGATTAAATAATAATAATAATATGAGAATAAACTCTGTGTTTTGCATACTCATAACCATAAAACAGATCCAAACCCATGTGCTCTGAAAGTGTTGTGATGGAAGTGGGATTCAGCCCAGCCTGCTCACTACAGTCCTTTCTTCTGAGAAACAGAACTGAAAAACCACGGGTACTGAAACTAGACTTTATCAAGACTTATATCCCCCGGTATAAGCATCAAGATTGATGCTTAGTGTTCAGGTGCAAAGGAACCAGTAATAGCATCTTCTCTCCCACCTAAATTCTGAATTAATTTCAGAGACAGCAGAGTCAAGCAAAAGAGGATCAAATATCAACATGAATTCTAATAGAAGCAAGATTGGGAACTGTAGCTTAGGTACATGTCATCAGTGAGTTTCCTAGTTTGAACTGAAGAATTAGAAAGACATGTGCAGCCTCACTGTACTGGCCTCTGGAACGTGCCGACCTTACTACACCTCCCACACAGAGGCACTGGCTTGGAGTAGACAGGCACACCCCAAAAGCCAGACAAGCTCAGGTCAGAGGAACCAGGAATGCTACATTAATTAGTGTCCCTCTACAAGGAAATATGAACAGCCCTGGCTGGTGTAGCTCAGTGGATTGAGCTCGGGCCTGTGAACCACAGGATCGCGGTTCGATTCCCAGTCAGGGCACATGCCTGGGTTGCAGGCCAGTTCCCAGCAGGGGACTCACGAGAGGCAACCATACATTGATATTTCTCTCCTTCTCTCCTTCCCTTCCCCTCTAAAGATAAATAAATTAAATATTTTTTTAAAAAGGAAATATGAACAAGTTTTAAAAAAAGGTTATCTTCATAACACTTAGCAAAATAAAATATGCTATTCCTTCATGGCACTAACTGAATTAGAATTAATGTCTGCCTCCCTGGATAAACTTCTTAAAGACAAAGACTGTCTATTCTATACACTGCTAAGCTCTCAGCAGCTAGTACACGTTAGGTGCCCATGAATGAACTACATAAACTACATGAACGAAACTAATGAAAAATAAATAAAACTAATGTGTAAATGCAGTCAATGTAATAACCGGAACACCAACACCCAATCTTCAATATCATGGTATGGGAAAAGTGAATAATATCTAAGCAATGGCGAGCAAAACTGGCAGGCCCACTTTTGAGGGTATTCAAAATATTACCTTTGCCCACCCTTGATGAGCAAAGAAAAAACTCAACCTACTCAGACGAACAGAGTGGTGAAAAGGTAGAAAATCCACTCCCTCTTAAAAGAAAAACAAGTGCAAATCTTCCTTCTTCTGGAAAGTCCCCAAAGAAGTCAATCAGGTTCTTAGAAGAGAGGCATTTTTCTCTTGGTCTCACACAAACTCTTCATGGTGAGTAAACTATAAGTCACTTCTTTCCTCTTTTTCTGTAGGAAAACAGCTTTAATTTATCAAGCCTGGCTTTTTATGTGGCTCATGCCTTTCAAATTTACACAATGATGAAGCTGTTGTCATAACCAATCCGCAAGGAGTAGCTCTTTCAGGAACAGGAATTAGGGCCATGCTTCTCCACCCCACAGAAGTTCAGGCTTCTAGGAGGCAACACGTCTCCAGCTACCGAGGAGTCTCACTAACAGCAGCTGTATGTGAGCTCCAGTCGGAACAGACAGAGACACTCAGAAGAGCCCCCAACAAAAATCTCCTTTATTCGTCTCACTAAGGAACCTGAAATTGCCTTTGCGGGAAGGCTCTGAAAACTCCTGATATGACGTGAATAGATTTTGCTGGGATGAACATGTTTGACCTTTATTTACATCATACCCCTTCTGGACTGTTAACCCACCAATAAGGATTATTGCTGCTTTGAACAGAAATTAATCTTATGTTCTCTACAAAAAAAGAGCAATGTTTTAATAAAAACAACAGGCACACTTATTTCGAATATAAACACCAGACTGCATATTAAGGTTTAAGAGCGAATTTACCTCTGGAAGTGGCGTATACATTGAAGAAAAAAGAGTTTGGATACTCAGACTTACAAATTAATTATAACATTCTTTTTCTTGAACTAGGTAGGTACACGGATTTTTATCATTATTGTTTACCCTTATACTTACTGCATTATTATCTATATTTTAATCTATTTTCAAATAAAGGAGTAGCTTGAGATCAGATGAGACAAATATAATTTACTAATCTGCATCCCGTTTTTTACTCTAATTGCTCATTCATTCCTCAGACATCTCTGGTGCCTACTGTGTTCGAGGCATGGCATTAAGTCTTGATAGTACGAGGCTGAATGAGAAATGGTTGCTGTTATCTAAGAATTGACCTCTGCTAAGAAATATATGGCTGCCCCTGAACCAATCTCATAAAATTCAGAAGACAAACTTGATTCAGTACAGCTGGATTTCCCTTGAGTCCTCTCTGCTATGTAACTGACCTGAGGAATTTTTCACAGACACAGAGTGAGGTTAAAATCATAAGCTGACAGCTCTAAATGTCAGGTCAGCCAATTTTCTAGGTTACATCTGGGGCTACAGGGCCCCCTTCTGTGCCCTGTTTTCTCTTTTTATATGTGATGAGCCAAATCCAGAATCCTAAGAAACAGCACCATAACATCAGAAAATGCCAACTAGCTCATTAAAAATTTTTTTAAAAAACACAAGACAAAACCAACTTGCTCTTTTGAAGTAGTCTTTTTAGAAATATCTTTTAAAATATACACCCATTGCACACAGCCTTGAGAAAATGAGATAGAGGCATTTTAAAATATGGGGTTGTTTAGCATGTGCATGCCAGCTCATCTCTATTAATCTGGAAAGTCTTTTCTTTTCTTTAAACTGATTTGATTCGATATGCTGAAGGCCCTCAATTCTTTTCTTGCACCTTCATTTTAGAGCCACTATGAAATTCAGCCTCAGTACACCCAGAGGTTCCAAATCATCTTCCTGCCTTGCTTATGAATAATGTGTCTTGCTTGTGCCACACCTGTGCCATACGAGTCACTTTACTTGCCATTGTTCTACAACTTTCAGACAAAGAGATGTTGGATTACATTGTGTAACATTACAAAAAGATAGGAGAGACATCTAATGTCCTGAGGGGTTTTTTTAAAAAAATTAAAATGAATTAAGTGTTGTGGCTCTATTGGCAAAAGGACTCTTACATTCAAAGAAGAAATGTCTAATAAAAATATAGCTTAAGAGACCCAGAAAAATAAAGCACAAAAGCATGGGATGTCGGGTCAGGAATATTTCTTTTAAATCCCCATTCTTCTATTTGTTAGTCGTATGACCCTGGCAGGTTCTTCATCTTTAAAATAGGGACAAAAAGTCGTACCTTTGAAAGTTACATATCATAAAAGCCCATGGATCCCTAGCAGATTAATAACATAACTCTTAGATATTTTTGTCATATGATACTGATGTAGAGGCAATGTTGAAATATTACTGGTGAATATAAATATGAAGAAAAGTGATTATTAGCTGCCAAAATTCTTATTGCTGAATTTTAAAATGCTTGAAATCAGTTTTAGCACTCCATATCTGCTATGTAAGCATCAAATTACGTCACTTAGAGAGTGCCATCTGGCAGTGATTCTTCAACTTCGGTTTATACATATGCATCAATTACCTGGGAGTTCATGAAAAATATGAGGTCCAGCATAACCCCTCTAAAGAAGCCATTTTGCCAGGACTGAGGTAGTTCAGTAATCTGTACCCTTAATAAATTTCCAGGTGGTTCTGATGACATGGTCATCAAATATATTTTGCTCAACTTCAACTTTATTCAAAATGTATTTGTGTATTTATAATGTATTTATAAGAGATTTTTAAAAAAGAAATGGCTCCAGTTAGCTATCACCTCCCAAGCTGAAAACAATCACACCCAAGACATCAATGGGAAAGGTGGAGTAAAGGACCCTGAAAAATCTGCTCCAATGAGAACATTGGAAAAATGTATCAAAACTAACTTTTTAGAATTCTGGAAATTAGCCTAAGGCTCATGACAATTTGAAGAGTATTTGTTCAACAGAAAATGGCTAAATATTAATTTAAAACAGCAAGCCTTGTATACTTTTAACTTGCCCTATTTTCATCCCGCCTTCTACAGCTTTGCAATAGTCTTGAAAGCCAACAACCCCACCACAATGGTAGCCATGAAAACCAGTTACAACTAGAACACCTGGATAGAAATCTAATCAGAAAATGGCAATCACAGCTTCTTCACCTGTGAAATATGGCCAATATGTTTCCTGCCTTAGAGAATTGTTGCAAAGGGTAGATAATAGCACAGTGCCTAAAAATGGCAAGTAAATTAAAAAAGATATATGAAAAGTTGCTGTATATTTAGTAATTTTTCATGGCAAACATGTAGAATTTTGCAAAGTAGCTTATATATTGTCATATATCCCTTTGAAGTTAAAACCTAAGATATTTTCTTATTTAAATTATTTTTTTATTTTTCAATTACAGTTAACATACAATACCACATTAGTTTCAGGTGTACACCCTAGCAATTAGACATTATATAACTTACTAAGTGATCATCCCAATAAACCCAGTATCTGTCTGATGCCATATACAGTTATTAGAATGTTATTAACTGTATCTCCAATGCTGTGCTTTACCCTCATGACTATTCTATAACTACCAATTTGTACTTCCTAATCCCTTCCCTTTTCACCCATCCCCATCTGGCAGCTGTCAAAATGTTATGTGTATGGGTCTGTTTCTACTCTGCTTGTTCATTTATTTTGTTTTTTAGATTCAATTGTTGATAGATATATGTTTACTGATAACAAGATTCCTCTGTGCTCCTGGAGATACTTATTGCAAAGGAGTGAATGAAGAAGAATTTTTGCTGCTATGATCTTGACTGCTGAGTGAGGGGAGAAGGGAACGTGTTCAGATTTCACACAGGACTGTCTCTAATAAAAAGAACAGGTACTCAAAAGAGAGTCTAATGGCTTGTAGCATTTGTAGTTACATTTGAAAATAAACATAGCAACCTAGGAGATAGGCAGGGCTGCGTTACTTATCTCCACTGCACCAGAGAGCACCACGGTCCCAGGAGGTCGAATTACTTGGCTAATACATAGATTCCACATCCCATTTTTAATCTAGTGTTCTTTTCTTACACATTTTGTTTATTCTTGATCCTTTATGTAATGATAGACAGGACAGACCTGATTTCCCTTTTACCTGAATAACCTGATGTTAACACTGCTCAGAATATCAAAGTTCTCCTTGACACGGTCCTAATAAGCCCTGAGAAAAATATTCTTCAAGGATCCAAGGTCAATACTTAAGTAGTGTACCCTGGGAGATATTAAGTCCATTAAATACGTTTTTTTCAACAGATGAGAAATCTGATTCTGTTCATGAATGAGAGGCAAAACTGGTTTGACCATGGTTATTTTTGTGGTTTTGAAAACATTTTTTCTTGACCCAGTTTTATTAGTTTTTTCTTCAGCTGTCCAGAGGAATGATAAGGATTTGAAAATGAATCAGATTGGTGTGTTTAAAAGCAGGGTAGTTAGCCCAAATTTGTAAGTAGGGCTTCCATTAGCTTATGCCCTAGACATCACCCAAACACTGATGTGTGTGTGTGTGTATATAAATACACATATATATGCAACCTGCATATACAGTTACATTACTGAAATGGTTACTAGTAGGTTTTGAGAGAGATGCTATATCAGAAAAGTGTCAGTTGCCACCACATTCTCCCTGATGGAGGTTCCTGACACTGTATTCCTCTCTCTTGTTTTTGCCCCCCACTGGGTGTATTTTGTCTATGTACAGAAACTTCATAATATATTAATTTTTTCAATTTATAAAAATAGGAACTGGGATTGGAAAATCAAATATTTCCTGTTACTATAAAAAAAAAGGTCCAAGGTCAAAATGTTAGGAAATGTCAAATATTGATTTTTATTTTTCAAAAGCTGAGTTCGGGCAAGCAATAAATTTTAAATTCTCCTTTTTAACACTGAATAAGATAATTTTCACATCATGTTATCTGAAATGTAAATCTTTACTTAAAAAGTGCAGGGCCCACTGTCCCAGTGGACACGATCTACTTGGAATATGTCAGCCTTTCTTAGATCTAATGGGACAATATTCAGATGCTACATCGTAGCTATCACAGAAACAAGAAATAATAATTTTATTTCCACTGGATGGTGATTAAATATTCCAATTATCCTAATAAACTACTCCATCAAAAAATCTGGAGTTACAAACAAGACCTGGCATTAAAATCTGCAATTGCCATTAAAGTACAATTAATACAGTATCAACACATATTTATGGATAAAGATGTTCAGATTTTCCTCAATTAATTCATTTGCAGATGTGCACCAAGGTCTGTATTCCTTTCTATATATTCAACAAATAATTATCAAGAATCTACTCTATGTCTTCTCGGCCTGGCTGGTGTAGTTCAGTGGGTTGAGCGCGGGCCTGCGAACCACAGTCAGGGCACGTGCCTGGGTTGCAGGCCAGTTCCCAGCAGGGAACTCACATGTCTGGGTTGCAGGCCAGTCCCCAGTAGGGGACTCACATTGATGTGCACTCACATAGAGGCAACCATACATTGATATTTCTCTCCTTCCCTTCCCCTCTAAAGATAAATAAATGAATAAAATATTTTTAAGAAAAGAATCTACTCTATGTCTTCTCAGTAATAAAAAGGACAAACTACTAATGCACAAAACAACATGGATGGATTTCAAAAGCATCGTGCTGAGTGGAAGAAGCCAGGCACTAAAGACTGCCCACTGTATGAGGCCATCTGCATGATGTTCTAGAAAAGCCACGCTGTAGGAACAGGGCTCAAATCGGTGGTTGCTGGAGGCTGGGGATAAAAGCGAAGTAGGGAACTGACTACAAAGGGGCATAAGGAAACTTTGGGGAGTGACGTGAGTGTTCTTTGTGTGGATCGTGGTAAAGATTACATAACTCCATACATTTGCCAAAACATACGAATGTATACACTTTAAAATGTAAATTGTGTGCAAATTATTTTTCAACTTAAAAAGAAGCAGCCATCAAATCCCTGGTTTTAGCCTCCCCCTGACACACCCATACACGCACCACATCGCAAAGGACCTACCATAGGTCAGAGGTGTGCTTAGCACTGGAAATGGGCCGTGAACACAATAAATAGAGCTCCTGATCTCAGGAGTTTGTATCTAGGGAAGGAGACAGACTTTAAAATAATAATCACAGAGCAATATATAGTTACAAATTCAAGTAAGGGCAATGAAGGGGCCAGTGAGAATAGATAACATACAGACACCTAATTTAGACCTTTGTGAATTATATGCATTTTGATTTGAAATCTTTTTTAAATGGGGAGGCTTGTCTATAGGATCACAGGCTCATCTAGAGCTCAGAGGCAACATGGGTCTTTCATTTTCCACCTGAGTCCCAGAAACTGGGAAAGGCTACAGAGAGAGACTGCAAAGCAGAGAAAAGAAAGAATCTGAGAAGTCAAGAGGGAGTCCCTTCCTGCTGAGATTCCAGGACATCTCCACCCACTCTGGAGCTCCTGGGCAAAGGAACAAACATGTGTGTGAGACTGTTACTCATGGAAAGTGCAGATTTAATTAAGATCATTTGTATGTTATTAATAAAATGTGTAATATTTATGAGCTTGATTCTTGTCTGCTGCTTGCCTCTCATACTATTTAATTAGCTGTGTAGGAGGTGCTGAATTGCCAAACCCCCTTTATTTTACAGTGATATTCTGGTACAGCTTGAGATGCATTTGAAACATAACAAAGGGAAAATCAGACTGCTTCTTTGGCCTTACTATAAAGGGAACTCTGTGGGCTCAAACCTTCACTGAAATTGCTCACTGATTTGGATTACATTCTAACCGCGATGGTTAGGATGAGAAAGAACTCGCCCCATGAGAATATTTTTAGCACTACTGAAAAATAAAATTAAATTAGTTATTAATATAGAAATGAACAAGCCCACACTTTAAAAGTCACCATATACAGTTACATATACACACTCACACCTATATGTGTCACACACACATATTTGTCAGAAGGAAAAATTAAACTTCCAATATTTATAAAATGTATTAACAATAAAATCTTTACCTCCAAGCACCTTACACACAAATTCGCCATAAAAGTAAACCACAAGAGTATAATCATAGTAATAACTAACTCTCATTTGGCCATGTGTGTTAAGTATTCTTCTATAAGCTTTATACATATTAACTTACTTTACTCTTTCAACGCCTTGTAAGATCAAATATTATTATCACCAGCCTCATTTAACAGATGGGGAAACAGAGGCTATGCAGCTGGTCAGATCAAAAAGTTAATCAAAAGTAGAGGTGGGGTTGAAACCTGCACCATTTGTCTCCAAATGTATCCACTCTGTTCTGTTAGCCTTATGACATTTCATCAAATATGTGTAGCTATGTGTATGAGCTGATTCCCGAAGATATGAAGTGCCTTTCCTTAATATGAAAACCTTTATAAATATGTAGGGTCCAGATTTCTACCATGGATTACTGTTGGTTATTTCTAGTGATAGGTAACTTTCTTCTTTATAAGAAAAAAAATGCAATTTTAATAAGCAAACAACCAAAACCTTCAAAGATATCAAACTGAATGTTTGAGCATGTTTATAATTTCAAACAGTGGACAATCAAAGTTCCCTCAACTTTCACATGGTGTTAACACTAAAAGAAGGATGGATAAGGCTAGGCACTGCGGTGGGTAATGAAAACATTAGATTTTACCATTTTATTTCATTGATCCAAAAATTTAAATAACAGACCCTGAGTTCAGCTACTCATACAATTCAGTGTGGATGTGCAGAATTTAGTCCTCTCTCCATGGTGTGCCTTTCCAGGCCACAGTTAGGCCTCATAGTGGAGTGAGTGGTTCTGGCTCCTCGGCTTACCTGAGCTCACCTTCCTGCTCTCAGTAAGACCTCTCAGTAGGCAGGACACCTTTGCCCCCACCCCTGTCCACTGGCTTTCCGACTCTGGTGGCAGTTCCCACTGCCCTGTTAAGACCACCGGTATCCCTCTGCCACTCCACAAAAGGCCGGGCAGTGCTCCTGGCCAGGGCAGTGCCAGTGTGGCGCCCTGGCTCCAGGTCGGTCTCTGGCATCTCAGCCTGCTAATTTTCCCATTGGCTTACACAACAGAAAATCATAGTATGGAATTTAAAGATTAAATTTCTCATGTCAGATGGGATTAAACAATGCTCTTGAATGGGAATTTTATTTCAAGTGCAGCTATGGAATTTGGGACAAATTCAGTAGCAAGTTGAAATGTAAGTCATCAAAATAGAAATAGCAGTGCAATAAGCCTGAGGCCTGTGGCAATGACTGGGGTAAACAATAGGTTTCAGTCCTTAAGAAAAAAATATTTGCTGAATTCTAAACAGGTACTGTGGCCAAGCATGCAGTATGGAGATCATTTTTTTAACTTTTTAAAAATTTTATTTATTGATTGGGGGTGGGTGCAGAGAGTGAGAGAGGTATCAATTCATTGTTCTACTTATTTATGCATTTGTTGGCTGATTCTTGTATGTTCTCTGACTGGGGATCTAACCTGCAACCTTGGCATATCAGAACCATGCTCTAAATGAGCTACCCAGCCAAGGTGAGTGTGGTAATCATAAAACAAAGTATGTGGGGGAAAAAAGAGTATGTCTTTAAATGTACAAATGAAGAAATACAGCAAAATGGCATCATAGAAACTAAATAAATATGTGCTAACAATAAAATGTTGATTAGAGAACAGGAGGCTAACCAGGATTCCAGAAAAGGTTGGGACTTGAAAGAAGTTTTAAAGATGATTAATGGAAGGCAAGAGAAGTAGTGAGGGAAAGCCCAAAGATTATGTAAAGTATTCAGAAGTTTGACCCAGTGAGACTGAAGTCTTGCTAGCTAGTGGTTAGGCATGTCAGATGGTTACTTCCAAGATGCTAACATAAAAAATTTTTTTCTTTAAAGAAGCTGGAAGTACAGGCATCACTCATGATGGGTGGAGGGAGGTACTCTTCTGTTTGGGGGAAAATTCTTACTTAGGGCATTTTTATTAGATAAAATAAAGTGAAAATTCAAATCTGGAATGAAGACTGTGAGATGATGAAGAGTAAATGGCTGTGTGTGACTTGCCCAGGGCTGACACCAGGGTGGACTGAAGGGCTCTCTGGGAGTAGAAAGGATCTTCCTGATTCTCTAGAGTCAATGGAGACCTGACAGCCTAGGCTGCAGCCAGGAGGGGCCTGGTCAAAGGCCATGGTGTGCGTGAAACTGGTCCCTGTAGTACAGTGGTGGGATGCACTTAAAGCTTTGAAAGATTGAGCTGACAAGAAGGGACCTCTTCTTGAAGGCTTGACCTCTGGTGGTAGCTTACATCCAGGTTGTGTTTCTCATTCAGCAGAATAATTCTATTCTGTTATCTCTAAACTGTTGATAAAGTTTGGTGAATTCTATAGCCTGGCTTCAGAAGTGCTGAGAAAACGAACTGTGTCCACACTGAGACTTAAGGAAAGTGAGAAGGTTCCCAACAGCCTGAAGAGACAGTGGTGAAACCACCCAAGTCCACCCACAGGGAAGCCTAGAACATGAGCCAGACAGAGGGGCCATGTGAGAGCCCATTTAAGGCTAAACTTCTTGCTGATTTGGGGATTCAAAGAGGGCTTATAAGTTGTTTCTAGTTATTAAATAGAAGGTAAACCCTGAAGCCTCAAGAACTTGGTGTACCTCAGGGTTGATTGTATGTCAGACCATGATAGTCCAGATTTGGGGTTTCATAAAATAGAAACCTAGAGGCTCACCACTCATCGGAAACCCACAAGGATGAGCACTAGCTCTTTGTAATTAGCTGTTCTAACTAGCTGTGATCCCCAGAGCAAGTCAGATAACTTCTGCGAGCCTTGGTTTCACCTACAAAGATTAAGGATTAGATTGGATCATTTGTAAAATAACTATTAGATAAAAAGTTCTGCAATTCTGGCCTCCTACTCCCTCACCTTGATGCCCTGTAACCTGGGAAACCTGAAGGGCATAAAAGAAAGACATTTAAAAGAAATCAAAAGTTAAAGGGGAAAAAAGTCTTTGTAGTAAATATCAAGCACCCAGGTGGTCAGTACCCTTATGATACAGTACCATGCCTTGCTTTGTTATGCTTATTACAGATATAGTACCTACCTACCTTTTGAGGAACTTACATTTTTAGTGACTCATCCCTCTCATCCACAGTATTCTCTTCTTTATCTTAATAGTACTTATCTCTTGCTTTATTTGATTATTATGCATCTTCCCAATTAAAATATGAATGCCATGACTTTGTTGTTTTTACTGACGTATTTCTAGTACCTAAAACAGTATGTGGCACATGGTGCCAATAAATAAATGAAAGAAAAAGGAAATAAATAATACTTCCTGTGTTTTTACCCTTTTAGAAGATCAAACATTACAGTGGTTAAACTTTACATGTTACCTTTGATGCCGATCCAAAATCAAGGTATTAAGAGTGCCTAATAATTCTTTCACTTACCAACCATGCAAACACTAATTATATCCAGTAGATTTGCTTCCAATGAAAGTGTCTGATCTGAGATAAAGTGTCTGATCTGAGATAAAGTGTCTTTATCTGAGATAAAATGTGGTACTCCAGTAACAAAAATAGTTACTTTATGAATTAAGAAAGCTTACTACTTCTGGGGAGACTTTTAAAAATTTACATTTCTCTTCTAAAGATCCAAGACCTTGATAATGCAGAAGAGACCAGGTGAAAGTCATGCTGGGTCGAGTAGGAATGAGGAACCAAGCTTAAACCCTGCGGGAGCCACCTGGTCTCATAAGATTACATCACTATCATCACCTTCATCAATAATTAACAGCAATGAAACTCTTAGTGTAATCAAAGCACAATAGTGTGGATTAAAAAAACAAAGAATAATTTTTTGCCCAAATAAAAAATGAATCTTGTGCCCACAGGGAGAAAGGACAGTACTGTGCTAAGTTTATCCTGGGGCTGCGGATGTTTTCAAAGTCCAGCTAAAACTCAAGCTAGAGGCTCCTAATGGAACTTGAATTCTGTTGAGGTCTATAAAACTATTCCTCCTGATGAATAATAATACTGGTAAACTTTACCCACCAGGGCACCAATATTAGCAGTTAATACTAAAATCAGTTCCTTCCACACTTATTTTCGAAAAGAATGATTGGCTAGAGTTGTGTTAAAATAAACCCAAAGAGAAAGAAAAAAGTTGTAGTAATGTCAGTCAATTTTCAACTAGATATGACACACATGAGGTAAAACCTATAGGTGGGGACTTTTATTATTTACAGAGATAACCTCAAAAATGCTCAGCGTCAGCTCTGGAAGCTGCACTGAGCAGGGGCTGGACACAGCTTAGCAGCTAGAGAGAGCCATGCTGCTGATGTAGATGTTTTCATGAATTGGGTCCTTGGGTTACAGTGCTAGTTTTACCAAAGTCCTTTTGCCTTCTTTGCAGCTAAAATAGCTATTCATATCAAAAAGATTTCTTCTCCTAGTACCCAAATTTGTAAAGAGTAATTGTTTAGATAAAAGCAGTAAAACGCACTATAAGAAGAAGGAATTAACATGTATCCATACACAAAATGTTTTCTCACTCAAAACCAACTTCCCACTCTTCTCCCTCTTGTAGGGACAATTTTCCATGTTCTACATGGAAAGATGTTTATCTTTCACTTTCCATATTTAGGGCTTTAAGTTCTTAAGGACAGGACCAATATGTCTTTATCCAGACAGACAAAATACTCTCCCCTTAACTATATACCAACCACCAATTTGCCATTCACAGCCTTAGTTCTGTCTTATTTTTAGCTACTGACCTTGATACTTCTTTTCCCAGTTCCACTTTACTCTTTGAACTCTAGCATCTGGTATAATTTTGACTCCTTACAAAAAGAATTCCAGTTCTAATCTTAGTCTCATGGCTCTTATGACTCCACCTCTGTGGCTTCAACCTTGGCCCCATAATGTGGTCCAATTACCACTCAACCAACAACAAAGGATCTGGGTTTTTTCCTGCATCATGTATCCTCCTTTCATCTAATAGACACTTTAAAAATGAAGTCCAAAAATTTGGGAGTTTATTAGGAAACAGAAAATATAACAACTGAATTCGTTTCACTGGAGCCAATGACAATTGGTAAGAATGGCTCCTCCTGAAAAATCATATAGCTATGTTGGCACTGCATGATGGCTTGTAGTGTGTAATGGGTGTGATTGTAGTGCTTCCTGAAGCTATGACACTTTAAAGGAAATACTAATAGATCAAAATACTACCAGACAGGGGTCTGGCGCTGAGGGGGTCTGCCTAGGGCCAGCTATAGTGTGTGGGTTTTTGACTTGGTGTAGGAAAGATTTCACAACAGGAGCCCAGGTGACTCTGAGGATGCATTTATTAAAGGTGGGGACAATGAAACAAGGACGGATTTAACATAAAGGAATCAACAGGAGAGCCCAGGCTGAGCTGCCTTGGTTCACTGGGAGGTCAAAGAAAAGGGGGCTCTGGGGACAGGTTCAGGGAATTAGCCTAGGACAAGCTGCCAGCTGCCCTTTGGTTTAGAGTTTAGGAGTGCGCCTGCGAAGAAAGAAGTTGGAAAAGAAGAAAGGAATGGTGTGGGCTGTTCCCTAGATAAAAAGCATGTGCACTGGGTCCTTTGTCTTGAGGATTTTCTCTCTCTCTCTTGCAAGCAGGAACCTTAGGGGATGTCTCAGGGGAGGGTTTCTGCAGAATATTCACCAGTTCTCCAGGTGTCCTTGCAGGGTCATGGTCTCCTCTGATTGGCCAGTGACAGGACAGAAGGGTTTTTAGTCATTGCAGTTGAGCCTGGTATTGCCCACCTGGTTTTGCTGCTTTTCTGGACTTGGAGCTGAAATATAACTGAGGCCTAGATGTTTTCTGCAGGGAGGAAAAATTATTATGGGGGTGAGGTCCTTGTTTTCCCAGTTTTGCTCACTGCCAGGTACTCGAGGTCTTCTTCCCTGGTGACCAACTGCACCTGGCTGTAAACTGCTTTGCCATTCTGTGCAGCTGTCTGTCTTAGTTTCCATATTCCACTTGCCAAGGAATTTTCTTAGTTTCTCAGTATTCTGTCTCCAAAAATAGCACAGATATGGTGACTTCTGTTCAAGATGGAGGCATAGGAAAGCACGCTTTGCCTCCTTGCACAACTATAGCAAAATTACAACTAGACTACAAAACAAATATCATCTAGATGTATCAGAAAATAGAGCTGTATGGAAGTCCAAAAGCAAGGATTTAAAGAAGTCATATTCATCCAAACATGTAGGAGGGGTGGAGATGTGGAGAGGCACAAAGATGTATATGGAGAGGTGTGGAAAGGCAAGGAGATGCAAAATAGGCAGTTCCATATTCATGTGTGGTGGATAAAAATTGGGAGGGATACCTTGTAAGTGAGGGATCCCAGCCCCAGCCCAGCCCAGCCCAGGGGTCTAACACCAGGGAGATAAGTCCACATAACTCTGGGCTATAAAAAACCTGGGGATTGGAGCAGTGAAAGAAACTGCAGTATTCTCAGGAGACTCCCCTTAAAGGGCCTGCAAAGGTCTCAGGACTTATATAGACCCACTCACTCTGGGATTCAGCACCAAGACAACAGCTGGAAGGACACAAGGGGCATAAAGGGCAATGGTGAAGTGACTGGCAACAAGGCAAGTGCTGAGGGACAGCATCCTTTCAGGCAAATCTCCAGCAACCAGGCAGAGGCACTGATTCCTCTCTAAGCCCTCCTCCACACAGAACACAGAACAGTGAAACAGGTTGTCCCCCACTGGCAATCACCTAAGGCTCCCCACCCCCAGACAAGTTACAGGTGCACTTTTCCAAAATAGGCCACACTATTATGACAGGGTGTCAAAGTAGTTTTACCTCATACATAGAAACAAACACAGGAAGGCCGCCAAATTGAGGAAACAAGGAAATATGGCCCAAATAAAAGAACAGAACAAAACTCCAGAAAAAGAACTACATGAAATGGAAATAAAAAATCTATTGTATGCAGAGTTCCAAATATTGGTAATCAATATGCTCAAAAACTCATGCAACAATATAAAAAAGACCCAGGCAAAAAGGAAGGTTGCATCAAGTTAAATAAAAGAAAATCCACATGGAAACAACAATAAAGGGGATGAAGCTGAGAATAAAATCAGTGATTTGGAGCAGAAGGAAGAAAAAAGCATTCAATCAGAACAGCAAGAGGAAAAAAGAATTCAGAAAAATGAGGATAAACTAAGCAGCCTCTGGGACATCTCCAAATATACCAACATCTGAATCACAGTGGTGCTAGAAGGAGAAAAAGAAAAGCAAGAAATTGAAAACTTATATGAAAAAATGATGAATGAAAACTTTCCTAACTTGGTGAAGGAAATAGATATATAAGTCCAGGAAGCACAGAGTCCCAAACAAGCTGGATCCAAAGAGGAGCACACCAAGACACATCATAATTAAAATGCCAAAGGTTACAGATAAAGAGAGAATCTTAAAAGCAGCAAGAGAAAATCAGAGAGTCACTTAAAAAGGAGTAAAACTCCCATAAGACTATCAGCTAATTTCTCAAAAGAAAGTTTGTAGGCTAAAAGGAACTGGCAAGAAGTAATCAAAGTGATGAAAGGCAAGGACCTACAAGCAAGATTGCTCTATCCAGCAAAGCTTCCATTTAGAATGGAAGGGCAGATAAAGTGCTTCCCAGACAAGGTAAATGTAAAGGAGTTCATCATCATCAAGCCCTTATTATATGAAATGTTAAAGGGAATTATATAGAAAAAAAAGATTGAAACTATGAACATTGAAATGGCAAGAAATTTACAACTATCCACAACCGAATCTAAAAAAAAACAAACTAAGCAAACAAGTAGAACAGAAATGGGGTTCACATGGAGGGTTATCAGTTGGAAGGGGGAAGAAGGAGAATGGGGGGAAGTATAGGGATTAAGAAGTACAAATTGGTTGGTACAAAATACACAGGGGGGTGTTAAGAACAGTATAGGAAATGGAGAACCCAAAGAACTTATGTGTATGACCAATGGACATGAACTAAGTGGGGAGGATTGCCAGACAGAAGTGGGGTACTGGGCAGAGGGTGGGATACTGAGCAAAGGGGGAAAATTGGGGCAACTTTAATAACATAGTCAATAAAATGTATTTTTAATACCATAAAAATTCTGCTCATAAAGAGGTAGTTAGAGTTTATATTTGCTCTTATACATTTCAACCAAAGGTTTTCCTTGGTAGCAATGTTTCTGATTATAAGATTTTTTAAAAAGAAAAGTAATAAATGTATTTTGATATAATCCGCATAGCAAAAATGTGTTTATCCATCCATAAAAACTGTTACCTTACTACTGCATTGGGAATGAGTTAATATCCCATTTTTATTCAAATATTGGTTGAGTACTCACTGTATATTAAGCTTGAGATATGCACTGAATTTTCATTACCCAGACACATTGTTTCCTTTAAAGGCTTTATCACCTAATGGAAAAAATAATAATAAACATCCAAAAACAATACAATGTTCCATGGTCAGATCTTAAGACAGCACAAAGTTGGACAGCCCATACGTAGACCCACATCATGCTGGCTTTTCATTCACATGTCTGCATGAGAGAAAATCAGGACAAATAGATGGGGCAGTCAGAGCAGAGATAAAAATGCTTTAAGGCTGGAAAGAAAGCTTCCTCTGACCCTCCAATGGCCCTTTCTCTTGCTTTGGCCCACCTGCCACCAGATAAAGAAAGCTCTTTGTTTCTAACGGCTCATGTGATCAGAGTGGGCCTACTGATAATCCAGGACAATCTCCTTAAGGTCAACTGTGTCATACGGTATAATCAGAGGTATTTCATCTCATTCCTAAATTCTTGGGATTAGGACACTGCATTTTTGTGAGGCCATTTTAGAGTCCTGTCTTACCACAGGCCTCGAACCAAATTCATCCTTGCATTCTAACATTTATACATACTATGGGTTTGGTATAAATTTCTCTATAATGAGGATTTGATTTTCCTTAAGGTTCATGTAGCTTGAGAAATCAGGACTATCTAGATAGTCGAAGTGTCAGAACTAGAAAGGTGTTCAAAAGATTCACTTTGAAGCACATAAGGAACAATTACCCCCATTTTATACTTAAGGTGCCTGAATCCAGAGGGTTTAGTTAAACTTGCTCCACGTGGCTCCAGGAGACAGAAAGCTGCTGCCCTTCACAGCATCAGTGCATGTAAACAGGCCTGGTTCTCTCAGATTTTTCCAAAGATCTTGAAATCTTTGCAGGCATTTCCAGACACTTAGCTGCTGGACTGTTTCCCTTAAACACAGACCAGCATCTCTTGCAGCAAGCTCAAAGATTCAGACTTCCTTAGTCAGAGAGCTTCTCTAGTGATACCCAGTAAGGGTCCAGTTAGAAATCAAATATGTGTTTGTATTTAGGTATGATACAGTGCTTAAAAGGTAGTCCCTGCAAGACAGACAGTTTGAGTGTCAATCAACCTCACTTTGGGCATGTTTCTTAAACTCCTCTGTAAAGTGGATGCGATATTAATTTCTATCTGATACGGCTACTCTGAGAAGTAGTTGACACAACACATGAAAATTCTTCAATTACCATAGTGACAGACAATTATTTTTTTACAAGACTTCTACACAGTTCTCAGGAGAAGTTACCATCTTATTACAGACATTTCTGCTGCTCTCTGGTTGAGGAGGGGCCCACTCTCTTTTTCCCAATTTCCTTGTCATCAGGTTGATTGAGTAAAAACAGGAATCTGCAAATTAAATCTCACACATGGTGTTATAGTAACACCATCTCACATTTCTCCTGATTGTAAGCACACAGACACTTTAATATTGATAAGCAAGGAGTCTGGGGACACCCTAGGGTGAACCAGGATTGAGGAATTTCCAGGGCTATGGGACTTTCAGTGCTAAAATTGAGACAGTCCCAGGAAAAATGGAACAGTTGCTCACCCTAGAACAAATGGCCTTTGTGACCTTAAGCAAGTCACTAAGCCTTCTATGCCTCACATTTCACATCTAAATACAGCGATTATTACAACCCTCCTTCACAAACTTTTCCTTTTTTAAGAGTAAGGGAATTAATGTTTAGAGTGCTTTGGATCATGCCTGGAGTATAGTAAACAGTCAGTAAATGTTGGTTTATTTTATAGTGACTAATAATTATAAGGAAACATGGGGTAGTGAAACTAACACAGGAGGACATGGCAAAAAGCCCAGAGTCTGATGAAGTCCTTAACAGCATAAAAGTGGGGCACCTGGAAATGACTTATTCCCCCATATCATTATTTTATGATCCTTCTCTTAGAGGTCATGAAAACAAAGAAAAATGAGAATATTCTATTATCTGAAGAAAGAATGATAAGAGAAATACAAATTAAAACTACCTACAGCATTATTTTATTAACTATAAGACCAATAAAAAGCAAAGAAAAGCAACAAACAAACAAACACACCCCAGAAATTTGACAACACTCAATTACTCAAGCTGCAAGGAATAGACACTCTCGTGTTGTGCTAGAGGGAATGCAAAATGGTCAGCCTCCGTGAAAAAAAATGTCTTGCAATATCTACCAAAATTATGGATGAACTTGAACCACAAGGCTGGTCCTGGCAATCTGTCCTACAGTTACTCTAACACATATATCACAGGACTACCCACTGGAGAACTGTTAGTTACAACAAAACACTGGGACCAATCCAAACGTCCAAAAACAGGGTACTGGTCAAAAAAACAGTGGTACATCCATACAGTGAATACAACATAGAAGTAAAAATAAATAAATAAATAAATAAGCTCTCTATGTGTTCATATGGAAAGGTCTCCAAATGTACTGCTTAGTAACAAAAACCAAGATACAATATCATATATAAAACATGCCATATTTTATAAGGAAAAAAGGGGGAATCAAAATATACATATATACTTGTGTATTCATAAAAATATGAGAAGAATAAGCAAGAGAATAATTAAAATGAAAACTTAACAGAAAAAAAATAGGGAAGATAGAAATATGGGTAGGAACAACATGTCTCAATTTGGATCTCATCTCATTTTTATTTTGACCTCTCAAAATATATTATCTATCAGAAAGATAAATTTAGCCCTGACTGGTGGGGCTCAGCTGGTTGGGCGTCATTCCGCAAAGGTTGCTGGTCCAATTCCCAGTCAGGGCACACACCTGGGTTGCAGGGTTGGTCCCTGGCTGGGGTGCGTATGAGAGGCAATCTACCAATGTTTCTCTCTCTCATTGATGTTTCTCTCCCTCTCTTTCTCCCTCTCTCCCCCCTCTTTAAAAATAAATAAAATATTTTTCAAAGAGAAATGTTAAATTAAAAAAAATAAAATGTAAAAAGTCAAGAGCTCTTTTCATCAGTCACTTAAAGGTTAGTACCATGAAATAAATCTTCTACGAAATAAACCTTGTTTGCGAAGATAGAAAATTATGTTAAGAACCATAATGGTATGCTTCATCCACCAAACGGATAAACTGAATGTTTCTGACCTGTGACTGGGAGGACCACTCTTTTCCACGTAAGCAGAAAGGAGCCAATGGTGTTGTTCTGGGTATAGTGATTTATTTCCCCTCTCTTTGGTACAGATAGTCCCCTCTCCACCCAACGGTGTGGTCAGCAACTAAAAGGGGAAAGGGTGCAGCGTGTTTTCTCTTGCAGCCACAGGAAGTTTGATCAACCCATCAGTTTACACTTGCATGTTAGGAGATCTGCTCTTCTTTTTATGTTAATTGGAACTGGCTGCTTTGGGCTCCGACACAGGCATTTAGCACTAACAGTCAATTGCTCTTCCCTCAGCCATCTGGCAAAAAGAGTTGAAACCAGCAATTTTCTGAGTCAGAATTAGACATCTGAAAAAGAATATGCTCATAGACAAATCTCTTAGAAGTGCAGAAGAAAGGGGCAGGTAGCCGGATGATGTAAAACCCAGTCTGGAGCGATGTGTTCAAAGAGGGGAACCCAAAATAGCACTTTGGTTTCTCGACCCCAACGCCATGCTTCCTTCTGGGCAGTAGGCAGTGTTCAGGATTAGTGAGTCTCTCCCTTACTTTCATCCTGAATGAAGACGACATAAGTGAAACTTAGGTATTCATAGGCACAAGTCACGTCACTTCACCATGGCCATGTTTTCCCTAAAACCATCCACACATTGGTGACACCCATTGTGACCCCATTTTAACCTCATATATCCTCTGTCCAGAAAATGCATATAGAATGCACCAGTGCTCATCAGGTTAACCAGGAATTGGCAGCTGTGTTTCTGTACCTGCCCTTGCATCTCTCCCAAAGGGGAACTCTGTGCCAGCTCCAAGCCTCTTCCATCTGCTGAACCCTGTTAACCTCCCTCAACTCTGGTTCTCATATCCACATAGCCAGGAGGGGAGGTTAGTGTGACAGAGAGTTAGGACACTGGAACACTGTGAGACAGGGTTCAGGCAGTGTGGTCCTCCCGCCTGTACACACCCTGCCCTAAGTGTGTTGTATTCCTTTGTCCCTTGTTTGTCACTTTGTATTTTAAATTGACTCAATGAACTACAAGATTCCAGCATAATTAATTCAATCTGTGAGCCTTTCTGGTCACTGACCTCTGTAATAACTTGTCTAGTATGACATTTGGGAGCTACCGCTGCATCAGAGTAATTTTCCACAAGACAATATTCTATGGGCTTGTCTCTTTTTCTATGAAATGCGTGTTTATCTCTATTTCCCCTTACAATTGCAAGTTATTCTTTTTCCCCAGTGTTCAGATTTTTTATAGTAATTCTGTAATCTGGAAAGTAACTATGCTTCTTTTTTTTAATAATATTTTATTTATTTATCTTTAGAGGGGAAGGGAAGGAGAGAGGGAGAGAAATATCAATGTATGGTTGCCTCTGCCAAGGACACACAATGTATCATGTGTCCCCTGCCAGGAACTGGCCTGCAACCCAGGCATGTGCCCTGACTGGGAATCGAACCGCGATCCTCTGGTTCGCAGGCCCGTGCTCAATGCACTGAGCTACACCAGCCAGGGCGTAACTATGCTTCTTAAAGTGTCAGAGGATCCACTGCTCCCTTCGAAGCCCAGGCACAAAGTTTCATCAGGCACCATCCAGACTAGTCCCCAGTGGGTTAACATAGTGGATAGCACCGTAGCCAATTCTGCAAGTGTTGGCGTTTTTCCTCCTTCAGAGACTTGCTCTCTCTGTCTCCTCATTCCCCATTCTAGTCAGATGTTTATGATTTACCTGCAGACCGACCAGTTTAAAATATAGAACTGCCTTAATGCTGGGCTGGTAGTGCAATTCAGGAGAAAATAGTAAGGGAAGGGAGGCTGTGGGAGATGGCTTTAGGAAGACTGACTAGCCATTTGGAAAGGTGTTCACAGCATCTGGTGTTAGAAAGAGACTGAAAGAGAGTGTGTCATTTTGGACCCCTTGTAAACCTGTCATGTAGACCATTTATCCGTCGACACGTAGCAAACCAACCCAATGTAATTACTTAAATGTAAACCATCGCACACAGCTGTGCCTCCCTGACACTTCAGGCCAAGGTTAGCTTGACTGAATTTGCTGTGTTCATGGTCTCGCAGTTGTTGTATAGGTTATTACATAGAATCCCATTTCTGTGGCATTTCCTATGTTCTGTCTCAAAAAGTAAGTATAATATCAAAGGATGCAAAACAGCAACCCACACCATGTCAACATTAAATTATTTTAAAATTTTATATTTAAAAATCAGATTTCTAGCCTCTGTTGAAAAACGCGAGCCCTGGATCTCCCCTGGCAACAACAGGCTGCCCTCTGTAGACAGGCCACATGCTCTCGAGTTGCTCACAGACACCACCCACTCTTGGATTGTTCACTCACTTCTGTTTCCTGTGTGGCTCTTCTGGACTTTCAGTTTTCCTGGTTACTGCCACATGTTTTACCCAAGTTGCTGTCTACCTGTCATCCATCCTCTTTGTCTAATTTACAGGCTTCCTGTGGCCCAGTTCCCTTGCTCTCTGATTGTGATCCAACCTTGGCCCAACTTCCAGTCACTCTGGCCTTCAACCAGTAAGGTAACCTGACATCAAGAATTAGAAGCCTGGGAGATATTCTTTTGTTGTTCTAATGTTCAGTTTCAACATTTCAATACATGAGTCAGAACCCCAGACGCTTCCTTTAAAATTAGTGAAGTACTTCAGAAGTCTAATGCTAAATCTCTTATGCTCCTGACCTCTCCATTCAGTTGGTACCAAATGCCTCCTGAGGTTAAACAAAGCCTGAGAGATAATGAGATGAAATGGCTGACCTTCAGATGTGAGGTCTCTCCTTCCAAGCCTGTCGCTGGTTCAGATTATTTTTATCATTTTTCAAAGCAGTAACATTTATTTCCTCTGCTTCAGTGAGCTGTGCAGATGCAACATCTAGAAGGAATATTTAGTGGTCACCATGGTTACCATTAGTCATATGAAGTTATAGTTAGTGTGTTGATTCCTCTCTTCACAGCTGTAAAAAGAAATCACTCTCCAAAAAGCAGGCTTGCTGGGGCTCTGAAGTCTTTAATTCTGTAATGCAACCAGGTCCTCTGCTCATTTATCTTGATCTAAAAGTTTAATTCACACTTTAAAGATTTTAGGCAAGGAGGGCATCGTAGGACTTAAATACTAGAAGGGAATTTAGAAGTTAGCCTCAGCCTCTCATCTTACAAATAAGGTAACTGAGGCCCAGTAAGGAGACTTGGATCTACACAGTGTCAATTATCCATTAAAAGATGTGTAATTAGTAAGTACCAGGGACAAGGCCTCTTTTGTCTCCAGTATGTTTCTTGTCCCAAATAATTAGAGAGGTAAGTAATATAAAGATCCAGGATGGACAGAGACCACCTGGGTTCCAGGGAAATCTGGTCCTACACAGAGGGGCTGGATCCTTGAAATGAAGCTTGAGCCAAACACCACAGTTTTTCTCTAAGGCCATATTAGCCTTGGAATAATAACCAAGCTCTCTGATTGTTTGAGTCCAGAAGGCACAATCACTACTTGAAAATGAGGCTATTTACTGCTTCTGACCAGTTATCTGAAAAGTGGGTGCCCCACAGTGCTATACCTTCTTTGGGGTATCCTGACCCCCAACTATTTTGCAAGTTTCCCACCTTCCTGGGTCAGCATTTAATAGATCCCTGCTTTCATTAAGCCCAAGCATATGGCTCTTACTCTATTTCTTTTGATTGACTGACTATAAAAATAATACTGTATGCAGAACATTTTAGGCAAAGGTCAAGGAGTGCCCTATGTATCTTTAAACTTCCTCATTCAAGGAAAGGTTTTTTTTTAATTGTCTCATGAATTCTTTGTATAACTAGTTTTTGCCTAAATACTCAAGATTAGATGTCCTCCACAAACGCTTCCTTGTAGATTTTGTTTCTAAGTACCATTGCTCACTGAAAGGAGAAAGGTCCTTGGAGGAAGGAGGCCTGGGGTAAAAAAATACAAGAACTTGGAATCTGTTTTTATACTAAAAGTAAGTGCTCAAAAAAATGATGAAAAAGGCCCTGGCTGGTGTAGCTCAGTGGATTGAGCTCGGGCCTGCAAACCAGACGATCGAGGTTTGATTCCCAGTCAGGGCACATGCCTGGGTTGCAGGCCAGTTCCTGGCAGGGGCCAGTTCCCAACAGGGGATGCACAAGAAGCAACCATACATTGATGTTTCCCTTCCTCTCTCCTTCCCTTCCCCTCTAAAGATAAATAAATAAATTTTTTAAAAAATTGATGAAAAAGGTTATGGACTGATAGTCTGTGTTCCCTCAAAATTAATATATTGAAGCACTAAAACCCAAAAGGACTGTCTCTAGAAATAGGGCCTCTAAGGAAGTGATAAGGGTTAAATGAGGTCCTGAAGATGGGCCCCTAATTCACTAAGGTTGGTGCTCCTGTAAGAAGAAGAGACACCAGCGATTTCTCTGTGCCATGTGACGATACAGAGAGAAGGTGGCCATCTGCAAGCCAGGAAGAAAGCTTTCACCAGGAACCAAATTGGCCTGCACCTTGATCTTGGATCTCCATCGTTTAGGCCACCCAGTCTGTGTTATTTTGTTCTCTGGGCCTGAACAGACTAATATAGGAGACATGTCAAAAGAACCCAAGAACAAGCTTTTAGGGCAAATCTGAGATAATTTGACCTTCAAAATGAATTAACAAACCACACTGGATTATAATTCATTTAACAAAATAAGAACCCATTAATTCAAATAAACAAGGTGGAAGGGAAGACTTTTTTCTTACAATAGAATGCCAGATAATAAAAACAGAAGAATCAACAAAATAAAAAGGCAGCCTACAAAATGAGATAAAATATTTGCATATTATATATGTGATAAGGGGTTAATATCTAATATATACATAAGAAACTCATATACTCATTAGCAAAAAAATTCCAATTTTAATAATAGGCAAAGAGACAAATATTTTTCCAAAGAAAACACACAAATGGCAAATGAGTACATGAAGATCCTCAGAATCCCTTATCATCAGGTAAATGCAAATTAAAACCACAATATGCTATTATCTCACATCTGTTAGAATGGCCATTATTAAAAAGAAAAATCATAACAAGAGTTGGTGAGGATGTGGAGAAAAGGGAACTTTTGTGCACTGTTGATAAAAATGTAAGTTGGTGCAGCCACTATGAAAACCAGTATGAAAGTTTCTCAAAAAACAGAAAGTAGAACTATAATATGATTCAGGAATTCTACCTCTAAGTTCATACCCAAAGGAAGTAAAACAGTATCTCACTTCAGCCTTATTCACAATAGCGAGAATATGGAACAACCTAAGTGCATATCAATAAATGAATGAATAAAGAAAATGTGGCAGGAACAGGTGTATGTATACATGTTCTTAGCATATACACAAAAAAGGTAACTGTGAGGTGGTTAATGGGTTAGTCAACCTGATGGTGGTAATTGTTTCACAATGCATTCATACATTAAATCATCATGTTGTACAGTTTAAATGCATACCATTTTATTTGTCAATTACACCTCAATAAAATTGGGGGAAAATAAAAGTAGAGGAAATAATAAAAGTTAGAAAGTCACCTTTTTTGAAACTATCATAGCAGCAGCTGATTCTGGTAAGATTCGTCATGCTAAAACTATTAGGTGAAACTTTAGAGAAGACAGAATATTAAATGGTCTCAAAATATCTCCCTAAGGATTACAAAAGGAAGTGGAAGTTCCACAGTGGATGTACCTGGCAGTCACCACCGTATACAAATAATGAAACTCAGCGATACCGACCAAGAGATAAATTGAAAACAGGTGCCTCCTGAGATGATACACTGGTAAGAACACACACCCCTTCAATGATAGCCTTGCCAAAAGCTTATAATCTCATTCAACCATGAGAGAAGCCAAGGCAAGCCCAAATTGAGGCTTATACCAAACATATGGCCTGTATAGTTCAAAAATGCCATTGTCATGAGAGACGAAGCTGAGGGACGGTTTCAGACTAAGAGATACTGAAGAGACATGACAACTAAACATAATTTGTGATCCTGGATTGGATCCTAGTCCAGAGAAACAGTAAACTATATAAGAACATTATTAGGACAATTGTTAAAATTTGAATATAGCCCTGGCTGGTGTAGCTCAGTGGATTGAGTGTAGGCCTGCGAACCACACGATCGCAGTTCGATTCCCAGTCAGGGCACATGCCTGGGTTGCAGGCCAGTTTCCAGCAGGGGACTCACAAGAGGCAACCGTACATTGATATTTCTCTCCCTCTCTCCTTCCCTTCCCCTCTAAATATAAATAAATAAAATCTTTTTAAAAAATCCCTAAGTGACAGAATTTAGGGAGCATTGGTGAACATTTTCACACGGGTGGTGCACTCCAGCTCTGCAGGAGTGGACGCTCTTGTGTTCAGCATCTTCCAGATCTTGCCCTAAATACCTCTTTATTTGGCTATTCATTTGTCTCTTTTATAATAAACTGGTGACAGTAAGTAAAGTGCTTCCTTGAGTTCTGTGAGACACTGTAGTAAATTATCAACCTGAGGTAGGAGGTCATAGCAATCTTCAACTTCTAGCCAGTTGGTAGAAGTACAGGAATTCTGGGACACTGAGCATCTCAAGTGGGAGCAGTCTGTGGCACTGAGTCCTCAACCTGTGGGGTCTGTGTTAACTCTTGAGTTAATATCAGAGTCGAATTAAGTTATAGGACACACAAATGGTGTCCAGAAAATGAAGAATTGGTTGCTGTGGGGGAAACCCCACATTTTTATATGAGAAGCAACAGTAAAGTCAGCTGGAGATTCTGCAATGGGTTAATACACTAGGCATTACTATATAACACTTTAAACACTTAACATTTGGCAAACAACACATAGAACTGAATTTGAGGCACTCCATCCATCATCCTGGTATTGACACAGAAGGTGATAAACTGAGTCACACACACTTTAATAGGTAGTAAAAGCCCACTCCGATGTTTCTAGCAGTGCCCTCCTTTTCTGACCTGTTCACCACAGGAAACGCATTCAACACACAATAACAACAGTTTTTCTCCTCGGTGCCTCATTTCCTTCTGCTTTCTAAATTCTTTCCATTTTCTAAAGACATGGTAGTTCCACACTCTTCAAATAGTACATTAAAGATCCACATAAACCCTTCCCTTCCCTGAGCATCCTTAACACAATTACAGCACTTAGCACTTAAATATATGCAATAGATGCCTCATGACCCTTAAAAGTTTCATGTCATCTTCTGGAGGTTAAGAGTTCTTTGTCAAGGGCCTATGTGTGCCATTGAAACACCACCCCAAACCCAGGCACCTTGTACAAATTTAATGACATAGTGTAATGTTAATAGATGCTTACTGATGAACCCACTGGCACTAAAATGCTCTCTTCTCTAATCGTATTTATGTTAATAACTTTCTTCTTTGATCTTGTACAAATAATATTTGAAGAAGATGTAAGTTTCCTATGCCCTAGTAAACATGACTGGCCTGGTAAGTAACCTATTACAGGGGGGATGTGTCTGCCTCTTGCTGACCCAGAGCTACCTCGTCACTACTCAGTCACTGGACAGGCAGAGCCTCGGAAGGAGCACAGGACTGACCTTTTGCTGACACTATAGAGAGCAACAGAGGTGCTTCTGAGTATAGAGTCTGGAGTCAGTCAGAATGAATTCTAAGCCCAGCTTTCCTCTGACTAGCCATGGGACTTTGAGCAACGTAACTTCTATGAACTTTAGCTTCTGCATCTCCAAAATTGGGACATTAATCCGCCTTCCTCATAGGGTTGTGAAGAGGGTTAAATGAGATGTGTAAAGCATTTAGCACAGGTGCCTAGAAAGAGCTAGAGAAGCCTCAGTGATTACTCTTCCACTGAGGGTAGCTAGCACGCTTTGTGTACAGTCCGCTTGTAAGGGGGTGAAGAAAAGGGAGGTATTTCTCCTTTGTTCTCCTCCTGCAGCTGAGAGGAATTTCGGGGCTTGTTTTCTGTTTCCCTCTGGCATATCTGAAAGTTACAACCATACACAGACCAAGTATAAAAACTCAAATCACAGGTCGAACCGCTCTTGCCAGTTCCTTGGGCACATTCCTGCCTGCTGCGCCTTCTTCCTCCTCTCCCCCAAACTCACTGCCAGAAAAATCCTTTACTTGTCTCTCTCCTCTCTTTTTTAATCATCAAAAAATTTGGAAGAAATGCTCTACTTTCGTTCTCGTCAACTACTCTCCAACAGCTTTTAAGTTAGTCTGTGTAAGTTCAATCAGATGAGTGAACATTTCCGAACTAGAAACTGATCCTGGTGTTGGTGTTTCAGTTTGGGTGCATTCGGACCTGGGAATTAGTGAGCACCAGGTACTACTGCCCTCCTGACAAGGGAAAACAGCTTGAACTCACCACGGACTCAATTAACTGTAGCATCTGTTCAAAATGGAAAAAAAATACATCATAAAACTGAAGGCAATATGCCTATCTCTTAGGGAAAAAAGAGATGCTTGATCTTTTCACACAATACAAGAGAGGCTTGTATTGTGATACAACTTAGAGTTCATGGTCTGGAAGTGACTTGTGTGGCCACTTGCACAAGTCACTTGACTTCAGGACTAATTAGCTCAATTTCCTTGTCATTTGAGAGGAGAGAAACAGAAAAGTCTGGTAGACCTTTGGAGAATAAAGGTGGTAGTTCAAACCCTGAGTAAAAATGTGGCCCTGTAGTCCTCAGCCCATGGCGTTGAATTTATCACAAAATCATCTTTGGAATAACAAGGAAGGGTACCTAGGGAGAGAGACATACCAAAAGAATTCAGAAGAGAGAACAAGGCTGCATAATTCTGATCACTCACAAATGAGAAGCTCATGTGTTTATCATGGGTTTAGCTCTATGCAAAGTCCTGAGTTCCGACGCTAGATATCTCCAGACAATTACTTGGCCAGCCATCCACACCAAATCCCTGCACTCTAATGACTCATTTGAACAGCTCCTAAACAAGCACCAACTCGGGTATCTTCCATCCTGACTCTCTTGGACTGAGAAAACAAGATGCTTTAGAGTTGCTAACTACTGGGCAAAACTTGGGATGAGATCATGTTTGGAAACAGGAGATGAACCAATAGCAAAAATTAATGGGACTTTGGAGAAGCAAGTTTAAACAATGCGCTCATGAATCTGGAGTAGCTGTGAACCAATCAAAAATAGGAAAAGATGTGGTTGCCTTTCACCCTTATGTTTCTGGCCACCCTGGAGCAGAGCTACACCTTACTGCCTTACTGGCTACCATGGTTTACAAGCTGAAGTCCCAGTTTCAACACTTCATCCGATTGGAAAGAAAAAAAGAGGAGGAGGAGGGGAAGGAGAGAGAAGACAGGGGGAGGAGGAGGAGAAGGAGAAGAAGAAAGTAAGGGAAAGATCAGCACCAAGGGAGGACTTCGAATTGCAGTGGTTTTTGGGCAGCCTACAACCCTGCCCTTTTACTAGTCAGCATTTTAATAGAGTTTCTATCTGGCATGATCGTATTTAGAAGATAGGGAATTTCAGCAGAGCAGTTTCAGTTTTGTCCATAATTCTGGCAAGAGAGAGTAGAATGGGAAAAGACATGAGCCGAGCCACCAGCGGTGATCAACAACCTAATCTTTACGATCCAAGGGATTCAGCCTGAGAGGTGGGGTCAAGGTAAAAGCTAAGGAAGCTGCTCCATGTTGTTACTTCCCAAACATGCCTGGAGATTAACATTAGTAGTTGAAAAGTAACATAAGTTTTTTTTACTGGCTTTTTTGTGTTCAACAAAACAGATATTTTCTGTTGCCAATAACCTCTCACTATGGGACTCATCAACACTTGCCATTTTTTTTTAGATTTTATTTATTTATTTATCTTTAGAGGGGAAGGAGAGAGGGAGAGAAACATCAATGTATGGTTGCCTTTCGTGCATCCCCGGCTGGGAGTTGGCCTGCAGGGAACCGGCCTGCAACCCCAGGCATGTGCCCTGACTGGGAATCGAACCGCGATCCTCTGGTTCACAGGCCTGTGCTCAATCCACTGAGCTACACCAGCCAGGGCAACACTTGCCATTTTGAAGGAAGGAAATAAGTTCATCTGTAAAATGTTAATTTTTTGATATGAGCAAANTGGGGTCAAGGTAAAAGCTAAGGAAGCTGCTCCATGTTGTTACTTCCCAAACATGCCTGGAGATTAACATTAGTAGTTGAAAAGTAACATAAGTTTTTTTTACTGGCTTTTTTCTGTTCAACAAAACAGATATTTTCTGTTGCCAATAACCTCTCACTATGGGACTCATCAACACTTGCCATTTTTTTTTTAGCTTTTATTTATTTATCTTTAGAGGGGAAGGAGAGAGGGAGAGAAACATCAATGTTTGGTTGCCTTTCGTGCATCCCCTGCTGGGAGTTGGCCTGCAGGGAACCGGCCTGCAACCCAGGCATGTGCCCTGACTGGGAATCGAACCGCGATCCTCTGGTTCGCAGGCCTATGCTCAATCCACTGAGCTACACCAGCCAGGGCAACACTTGCCATTTTGAAGGAAGGAAATAAGTTCATCTGTAAAATGTTAATTTTTTGATATGAGCAAAATAGGGCAGTTTTATAATGGTTTACAGAGTTTACTGTCTTGTACATACATTGGGAAAAATCATGCAAGATCTGTGTATTTGATACTTGGTGTCTTGTAGTACTTTTGTCAAATCTCGAGGCCAGAAGTATGAAAGTAATATTTTTACTTCACCTATTGACAGTGTAAGACCAAATCCAAAGGCATGGGAAGGGCACAGAAGCAGTTCATTCCTTCACATTTGAGTCACATGTGGGATTAAGAGGTGACATCATTTGGGGAATCAAGTAAGGTGCAGCCCCATAAGCCCTACATGGGCTGAGTATCAATCACCGAATAGATGTGGTCTGGATTTTGTTGAAGCCAGCTGTTAGAAAAGAAGTAAAATTTCATGCTAATCCTCACTCTATGTCTAGAACTGAGGAAAACGAGAATCTAGCAGACCCAGCTAGATTGTCTGAAGTTATTTAAAGAGAGTCCCTCCGGACATGAACCCCTGAATCATAAGAGAGAAATTTCAGGTGCTCAGATGATTCAGGTAGGAAAAAATCTGGGTTCTTCACATTCTTGCACAGAAAAGAGCAATGTATTATTGCAGGCAATGGAGCAAGTATGATCATGAAATTCCACATCACTCTAACACTTCACATTTTCAAGTACCTACTTCTACCTGGGACTGGGAGAGATGCAGAGAAACTTACGTGCACCTGAGGGTACATTCAGGATTACTAGGGTTGGCTACAGCTAATCACCAATGGGACTGAGATAAAGACTGACTCCACTGGGTTAAGGTTATGGCTCCAGCCAAAAATGCTGAGGTGAGAGATGAACAGGAATAGCAGTGGGCTCAGGGATGCTCAGAGAAGAATGAGACAGAAACCTGTATATATCAATTTCTCAAGCACGATGGCCTAGCATCACAGTGTGGGATATGGCAGAGGAGTAGGGGGCAGGCTGAAGGTGAGGCAGACATAAAGATAAGAGTAAGGCTCTCTCCGGGCTTTCTGAATCTATAGCAGTAAGAGACTGTGAGGGCTTATTGTCATAATCCAGATTGGTTCCAAAACTGATATGGGTTTAGCTGGTTAATAAAGGGCAATGAGTTCAGCTAGAAATACAAAGTGGAGCAAAGGCCTCTTTCATTTTAAATTTGATGATGTAGACGTCAAAGGCAAATTTGTAAAATCTATCATACATTTAGCACACCCCACATGCCTGACATCCCACAAGACAGATATTGAGAAACTTAACAGAGAAGGCAGTGAAACTCAAGGAGGTTAAGTAATTCCTCTTCTTTCACCACCACCCCCAAAATTGCTATATCCTTCTCCAAAGTTGGCCCCATCTCATGACACTGGTTCACCTCAAATTTTAATCTTTCCAGTGTTTACCCGTATATTGTCTGGCCATGCAAGGTCAAAAAAGTCATCACACCTCGAGGCCTTGGTTTATTCATTTATACCATAAAGGGATAGAACTCCATGATCTCTGAGATCCCTTCTGAAGCTCAGGAAACAGTTCAAAGCTGTGTTTCTGTAGGTAATATTAGAAACCCAGCACTAATTCAGGCTTGGGACAGGAAAGAGTGTTAAGTAATGAAAGTCTGTGGATTATGAAAAATTACCCCTGGAGCATTACGGAGCTTGTCATGTTTGATAATTAAATGAATAGAGGGAGTTTGCATGTCCAGCAAAAACCATACCCTGGTCTGCAATAAAATGTCCACCCAAGAGGGGAAGTGAAGTCACATGATTAATGAATTGCCAGAAATGGCATCGCCCTCCTGTTTTTACAAAGTGCCCCCACGTTGTAATTAAGGAACTCAGTAGGGAGCCTCTGTGCACGGCTAAGGAAATGAATTCTGATGTGTTTGCATCAGAAAAGTGTAATTGTATGATATTTCTGATTTTTAGGGTTCCTAGTCTTTGCTCTTGATATTTCAAATCGGCCATGGCTTTCCTCAGTTTAGCTTTGATGATCTAATTTAAGCTGAATTGCTGAGCTCTCTAAGAGTGACCAACCATCTGTTCTGTGTATGATTCTCCTTACCTAGGAAATTAGTTTTGATATGTCTTTGTGCCCCTGAAAACTGAATGAGATGAAAGAGCCTATGGTTCTGCATGAGGAGCTTGAGAATGACCCAAGAAATTATCTGGTGGTAAGGATTACAATAAGTCACAGAAACAGCAAGATATTTGAAATTTCCTTCTCTAAATTCTAAATAATTTTCCTAGGATGATCTAACTGTATTAGGAGAAGCATTGGGTATAGAATGAAACATACCTGAAGCCAACTCTTAAGTTCTGGAATTTACTACGTTATGACCTTTGAACTTGGGAATCACCCTGACCTTCAATTGTCTTACCTGTCAAATGTCATTAATAGTCATTTCGCAGAATTGCTGTGAAGATGCAGTGAGTTTCCTAATGTTTAAACCTATGCATGATTCTGGCATAATGGTTCTGAATAAAATAACAATTCCATTTATTAAATACCTGCTGTATGCCAGGGTAGGGACTAAGAACTCCACACACATCAACTGTAAAGGTCACATCAACGCTGCAAAGTGAGTCCTGTGTCACTAACTGTGCCTCTCTGCAGAGGAGACTGAGGTAATACACAGGCAAAGTAATTGACTCAAGTGCTGATGTCAGGTAAATGATGCTGGGATGGCTACTGTATTCCATTATTTTCACATGGTGCACAATTTTAAATCTCAGTCCTTCTGAAAAATCTTTTAATCTTAAGTTCTTCTGAACTTAATTCAGAGAAAACTATTTTATCAGTAAAGAAATACAGTGTTTCTAATGGTATACCTGAGGAGAGGAAGGTAAACTGCCCCTCAGACACCTCATATTGTGACCTCCCAACAAAGGGTTACTTTAGCACATAATAGAGAGATAGTTAAAGAGACAGAAAGATGAACGATCACAGGACACAGGGATTCCACAGGGAATCATCACAGGGATTTAGCTGGAGCCCCGTGGTTGCTCACATTTCCCTGGATCCATCTTTTCTACACAGACCTTATCATAGGGAAGCTGAGGAACAACAACCATGAGACAATCTCTGATGACAGCTTAGTCATTGGGAAGAAAAAATACTTTAGTCATTGATATTCGAAATGGAATGTAGTTACACTCCCCTGAGCTGAAAGAAGTCTTGAAGTCGGCAAGTTCACAGATGGCTTCCCATATCATTTGAAACATTAGTTTCAACACTGAAGAAAATTCACATTAAAATTTCTTTTGGAAACTCGAACAATGCCTCCCTTACATCCCTGATACCTTCAATATCTGCCCCAAAGTAAGGCCCTCTAGTCACAACACCAAACTCATACTTGACTCAGGGGAGACGCGAATGCCCACACCCCTTGTTCATCCTCACATCTTTCTGCTGTCTCCTCTAGAAGCCCACTTCCTGACCACCAAAGCCCATTGCATTTTTATTCTGCAAAAGGGGATCTTTNTCTGATGACAGCTTAGTCATTGGGAAGAAAAAATACTTTAGTCATTGATATTCGAAATGGAATGTAGTTACACTCCCCTGAGCTGAAAGAAGTCTTGAAGTCGGCAAGTTCACAGATGGCTTCCCATATCATTTGAAACATTAGTTTCAACACTGAAGAAAATTCACATTAAAATTTCTTTTGGAAACTTGAACAATGCCTCCCTTACATCCCTGATACCTTCAATATCTGCCCCAAAGTAAGGCCCTCTAGTCACAATACCAAACTCATACTTGACTCAGGGGAGACGCGAATGCCCACACCCCTTGTTCATCCTCACATCTTTCTGCTGTCTCTTCTAGAACCCCACTTCCTGATCACCAAAGCCCATTGCATTTTTATTCTGCAAAAGGGGATCTTTCACCCCTCCCTCCTCTGCTGAACTTAAATCTAGGCTCCCTCTCAGGTACTCTTCTCTTCCAAAGCCCACATTAACAGTGACTTTGGGTCTCCACCAATGCTTGCCATGGAGATTGGAGGTGAGACAGCATTCTCTGCTGGTTTGTGCCTTCTAGTATACGACTGTAAATGCCTTTTTCTTAACGCCATTAACCAACCCCTGGCATTCATCCCCAAACATTAAATGGCAGTTGACTCACACTCTCCACCCCTAACCTTGCCCTTACCCTGGCTGCTGTCGGAGTCTATGTGCATGTCCCACAAAGTGACTTTTTCCCACAATTCTTAGGCCTCCTCGCTCCAATAACTTTCAACTCTACTCCAATTCTGTCACCCACATACATACCCACACCCTGAAACTTGTCATTCCACAGAATTACTTCACTGATTAAAACTTAATCTCTAATATCCCACAGCCTGACGACATAATATAAACTTCCTGTTCTGTCAATTTTTTTAAACTTGTTTTTCAGCCTCATTAAAAAATATTAGTCCCTTGACCCATTTTCCCATGTATCCATTTTCCTAATTAATCCACTTCCCTTCCTTTTTCAGCTGAAACCAAGTCTTCAATTATTCTCTTATCAGTAAGTTCAATTTTCTGGTTTCATTCTTCTTCCTCCAAGAAATTCTGAACTTGAAGCATTTCTACATCTGTCTGCTCCCTCTGAACCTAACACTCAAGGATCCGGGTAAAGCAGCAGAAAGCTGTGCAACATGCTTCTACAAATCCATGATCTTCATTGTTAGCTACTACTTTAATGATTGGTCTTTATGTTCGTAGTTCTCTCTCATTATCATTCCTCAGAAAGATTGCTCAGCCCTTTACCACACTCACAGTGGATGTCCTTACCTGTGTCTCCACCAGGAACACAGAGGGAGCAGGTTGGACTTCCAACTTTTAGTTTCTCTCCTCTGTCCATTCACACAACCATATCTTCATTAGCATCTTTCTTTACCTCATTCTGACAGACAGTATCAACAACTCCTAAACTAAATCCTCCAGCTCTCATCCTCTTACCCCTTTTCTACTTCTTTTGCATAATCCATGGGTCAAATAAGAAGCTAAAAAAATTATAAAGTATTTTGAACCAAATGAAAATGAAAACACAAAATAACAAAATTTGTGAAGTTCTCTATGAAAGCATTACTTAGAAGGGAATACATACCATTAATCTTTTATTATAGAAAAGAAAATTACAAATCGCCAGGACTTCCTGCCAACATGGAGGTGTAGGTGGAAATACTGTATCTCCTTGCACAACCAAATTTAAGGACAACAAAGATTTAGAAACAAAAACACAACCTGGACAGAAAATTGAACTGTACCAAAGTCTGACAACAACAAACCATTCATCTAGACTGGTAAGATGGACAGAGTCAGCAGCCAGAGGAGATGGGTCCCAGCAGGAAAGGGCAGTGGTTGGCGGACCCAGGAGTGGAAAGGAAATGAGCAAATACAGTGAGGCACACAAGGCAGTTAGCTGACCACAGACACACATTCGCACGCAGATAAACCAGGCAAAAAATGGGCAGTGAGACAGACTGTGCAACCCAGGGTCCCAGCAATGGAAACTAAAGCCTAAAAGTACCAACTGAAAAAATTTTCAGGGGTTGAGGTGATGGGAGAGGCTCCCAGCCTCACAAGAGAGTTCGTTGGAGATACCCACGGGGTCCTAGAATGTATACAAGCCCACCCACCTGGGAACCAGCACCAGAAGGGCCCAATTTGCTTGTGGGAAGCGGCAGAGGAAACCAAAATCCAAGAGAGAGCATAAAACAAGCACCATTGCTCCCTCTCTGACCTTGCCCTCACATACACTGTCACAAGCCAGCAACATGGGTTGACCCACCCTGGTGAACACCTAAGGTTCAGCCCCTCATATGTAACAGGCACAACCAGACCAAAAAATTATGGCTCAAGAAGAAGAACAGCTCAAAGCCCCAGAGCCAATACTTCTAAGCAACCAAGAGACAGCCAACCTATCAGATGCACAGTTGAAAATACTGATGATCAGGATGCTCACAGAACTGGTTGATTTTAGTCACAAATTAGATGAACAAATGAAGGCTAAACTAAGTGAAACTAGACAAAATGCACAGGGAAACAATAGTGATGGGAAGGAAACTGGGACTCAAATCAATGGATTGGATCAGAAGGAAGAAAGAAACAACCAAACAGAAAAGAATGAAGAAACAAGAGTTCAAAAAAATGAGGAGAGGCTTAGGAACCTCCAGGACATCTTTAAACGTTCCAACATCCGAATTGTAGGGGTACCAGAAGGAGAAGAGGAAGAGCAACAAGTGGAAAACTTATTTGAACAAATAATAAAGGAGAACATCCCCAATCTGGCAAAGGAAATGGAAATCCAGGAAGCTCAGAGAGTCCCAAAGAAGGTGGACTCAAGGAGGAACACACCAAGGCACACCATAATTACATTAGCCAAGATTAAAATGAAGGAGAGAATCCTAGAAGCAGCAAGAGATAAGGGGACAGTTACCTACAAAGGAGTTCCCATCAGACTGTCAGCTGATTTCTCAAAAGGCACCTTACAGGCAAGAAGGGGCTGGAAAGAAGTGTTCCAAGTCATGAAATCCAAAGACCTATGTTCAAGATTGCTCTATCCAGCAAAGCTCTCATTTAGAATGGAAGGGCAGACAAAGTGCTTCTCAGGTAAGGTCAAGTTCAAGGAGTTCATCATCACCAAGCCCTTATTATATAAAATGTTAAAGGGACTTATCTAAGAAAAAGAAGATAAAAAGTATGAACAGTGAAAGGACAGCAAACTCACAGTTATTAACAACCACACCTAAAACAAAAGCAAACTAAGCAGACAGCTAGATCAGGAGCAGAGCTACAGAAATGGAGATCACATGGAGGGTTAGCAACAGGGGAGTGGGAGGAGGAGAAGGGGAGAGAAGGTACAGAGAATAAGTAGCACAGATGGTAGGTAGAAAATAGACAGGGGGAAGGCAAGAGTAGTGTGGGAAATGTAGAAGCTAAAGAACTTATGACACATGGACATGAACTAAAGGGGGAGAATGTGGGAGGAGGGGGTGTGCAGAGTGGAGGGGAATGAAAGGGGAAAATGGGACAACTGTAATGGCATAATCAATAAAATATATTTAAAAAAGAAAAAAGAAAAGATCACAAATCAATGACATTAATAGCCAGGTTAAGAAACTAGATAAAGAAGTGCAAATTAAACTCAAAGTTAGTAAAAGAAAGTGAATAATGAAGATCAGAGAGAAAATCAGTAAAATAGAAAATGGAAAACACTAGACAAAATAAGTGAAATAAAAAGTTGGCTCTTGAGAAGAAAGATGAAACTGGTAAACTTCTGCATTATGGAGACATAAATTATCAGTCTCAGGATGAGAGGTGACATCATTATGAATTCTATAGATTTTTAGAAAGACTTAAGATAATGTTATCAAGGTCTTTATACCAATAATTTTATAATGTAAATGAAATGAGAAAATTTTTAAAGACATAACCTATCAAAGCTCACTCAAAAAGTAGATAAGATGTATAGCCATGTATCTACTAAAAATTGAATTTTTAGTAGGAAGGTACCAAAGGTACCAAAGGTACCTTTGGGAAGGTACCAAAGGTACCAAATACCTTTGTGGGAAGGTATTTTTTAACACCTTCCCACAAAGAAAACTTCAAGCCTAGATGACTTTACTGGTGAATTCTTTCAAAGATTTATTGTGGAAAAATAATACCAATTCTATACAAACTCTTCCAGAAATTGAAATAAAAAGAAACTTTCCACTTCATTCTATGAGACAAGCATTATCATAATATCAAAATTACCAAAAAATTAAAACTGTAGTATAATATTTCTCATGAACATAGATAGTATTATTCTCAACAAAATTTTATCAAAGAAATTTAACAATATGTAAAAGAGGTAATGCCTCATGGCCAAGTGCAGTTAACCCAAGGAGTGCAACATTGATTTAACATTAAAAAAGTATTTATGTAATTTATCATATTAACAAACTAAAAAACAAAAAGCATATGATCATCTCAAAAGATAGAGAAAAGCGCTTGAAAAAAACCAACATATATTCCTGATAAAAACTCTCAGCAAACTAAAAATTGAAATTAATCTCCTCAACCTGACAACACACCTACATCTTTAAAACATCTACAGCTATCATGCTGACTGGTGAATGACTGAATATTTCCTCCCTAAGATTAAGAAAGAGATGAGTATGTCTGCTCTTACCATTTTTATTTTATTATATTGGTGGTTCTAGCCAGGGCAATAGACAAAAGAAGAAATAAAAGACATCCAGACTAGAAAGAAAGGAGTAAAACTATCTTTATTCACAAGCAACATGATCATCTAGCTACTGGAACCTGCCAAAATATTGGAACAAATAAGTGATTTTTTTTAACCAAAGAGACAAAAATCAACTTTAACATAGAAAAATCAATTGTATGTAGGCTGTCCAGTGAGCAAGCAGAAATGAAAGTTTAAAAAATATTGTTTATAATAGTATCAAAATTTAGAAATGTGGAACTCTAACAAAAATTGAACATTGAAAACTGCTCAATACACAAAAACTACATAGGCATTACAGAACTAAATACATAAAGAGATATATCACATTCATGGGTCAAAAGCTTGAATATTTCTAAAGTGTCTACTATAAAAAGATTTCTCTTTCCCCAAGTCATATATGGAAACTCAATCGTCAATGTGATGGTTTTTGGAGGTGGGACCTGTGGAAGGTGATTAGATCATGATGATAAAGTCCTCATGAACAGGATTAGTGTCCTTATAAAAGAGGCCCCAGAGAATTGCCCCGGCCCTTCTGCCACAGAGAAAAAAGCAGCCTCTGAACCAGAAAACAGGCTGTCACTAACCACCAAATCTGCCAGCATCTTGAACAGGGACTCTCTAACCTAGTCTCCAGAACTGTGAGAAATAAATTTCTATTTTCTATAAGCCACCCATTCTATGGTATTTTTCTTATATTACCAGCCTGAAAAGACAGCAACAATGCCAAATCTCTACCATATGCAAAAATGAACTTTGATCCATACCTCATACCATATATAAGAACTAATTTAAAATAGACTGTAGACTAGAATATAAAACCTAAAATGATAAAGTTTTTAGAAGAAAACAGTGGAGAAAAACATCATGGTTTTCAAATAGGTGAAGATTTTTGGTATAAAAAAAGCATTACCCACAAAACAACAAGTTGATAAATAGAACTTCATTAAAATTTAAAATATCTCCTCAAAGGACACTCTTAGTAGAATAAGAAGACAAGCCACAGACTGAGAGAAAATATTTGCAAATACATGTTTGATAAAGGATTTATATCCAGAATGTATTTTTAAAAACCCTCAAAAGTCAACAGTAAGAAAACCATCCAATAGAAAGTGGGCAAAATATTTAAAGAGAAATTTCATCATAAAATATACAGAGAGCAAATAAGCCATGAAAAGATGCTCAACATTATTAATCACTAAGGAAAGGCAAATTGAAAACACAGTGAAATATTACCACACACCTACTAAAATGACTGCTAAAACACAAAAGATTGATCAGAGCATGTGTCAGCAAGGATGTGAAGCAATTCTCATACACTACTGATAAAAATATGTAATGAAACAAAAATTAAAAAACAGACTGGCTATTTCTTAAAAACTGTAATTTATATTCACCATATGATCCAGCCATTGTACTTCAAGTGTTTACCCCAGGAGACAGATGAAAGCTATGTCTATACAAAGAATTGTAGATGAATATTCTTAGCAGCTTTATCTTTAACAGCCAAAAACTGGAAATAAGCCCTGGCTGGTGTAGCTCAGTGGATTGAGCACGGGCCTGTGAACCACACGATCACAGTTCGATTCCCAGTCAGGGCACATGCCTGGGTTGCAAGCCAGTTCCCGGCAGGGGACTCACGAGAGGCAACCATACATTGATATTTCTCTCCTTCCCTCCCCCTCTAAAGATAAATAAATAAAATATTTCTAAAAACTGGAAACAATCCAAATGTTCATCAAGTTAATGAATAAATAAATGATAGCATATGCATATATATTCATATATATGGGGTCTGTCCAGAAGGTACCCAGCCATGCAATATAAAAAATAGAGACATTCATTGAAGAAGACACAAGATACAAGAAACACTGTACATAGGACAATGATGCCTCAGTCTCCTTCAAAGTAGGCACCTTGGGACCTCGCAAAATTTTCCTAATTACCATCATTGTATTTTCCTGAATCTCACTAATGGTCTGAGATTTATTCTCTTTCAAAGTGATTTTAGTTTGGGAAAAGCCAGAAGTCATAGAGTTCCAAATCTAGGCTGTATGAGGGCTGAGTAACCTGGATGATTTGAAGCTTTGCCAAAAAATTTTGCATGAGCTATTATGCATGAGATGGCACATTGTCGTGATGAAGCTGCCAATCACCAGTTGCCCATAATTGGGGCCTTCTGAATCATCAAAATAGTTTCCATGAAAGAATGTTCAAGCTTAACACAAAATTTGTTGCAGATTTGTTACTCTACTCACTCAGTCCTTTTGAATGTGATGGCCACACAGTACAAATGCTCACTCAACAGTGTCTAGTGCCCCCACTGACTAGTACAGTGAAGTCATCATTGTTCACGCATGCACCGTCTAGTCCACTCTCCTTGGCTGCCAGATCGCATTGATGTCAAGCCATTCATTTTCATTGTATTAACAATGGCTGGACTTTTTCTGCACAAACTCCATCATACATGTCTCAAGGATAAATAAACTATTAATACACACAAAGATAATGTTCAGAGTAACTATGCTGAGTAAAAGAACGTGCATTGTATGATTTTACTTATATAAAGTTCTAAAAAATACAAACTAATCTGCATAACAGAAAGTAGATCAGTGGTTGCCCAAGAAACAGGCAGAATGAAGGACCAGCAACAAGGATTACAAAGCATCATGAGCAAACTTTTAAGGGTGTGTGCATATTTATTATCTTGATTATAGTATAGTTACACATATATAAACATATACTAAGACTTATTCTATTGTACACCTTAAATGTGTGGTTTTCTGTAGGTCAATGATACTTCAGTCAAGCTACCTTTTTGAAAAGAACTTTTGAGAGAAATTGAACATGCTTTAATCTGTTTTTATAAGTGAATCCGCTTGTGAGCTTCATTATTTAAAAACTGTTACAGACAAATTTCTTGTGACAAGTTTCATGAATGATAATGATGCATCACTGCATCAGAACATCATGACTGAGAATGGGTCCTCTAACATGTTTATTGAATTATTATTACAGAAAATTAACAAGCAACTACCTGGTCACCCTGGTGGTTAGTGGAAGCAGCTAGGAATGGGAACTGGGTGTTCAGGCTTCAGAATGGGCACATACTTGGGGCATATTTCAAGAGGGCCAGAATTGCAAAGGAACCCAAACTCAAGAGGAAACAAGAAGCAGAAACAGCTCTGGCATTGGACAAAAGACTTCACAGGACAATATCTAGTTCCCAAAGTCCTTGCTGTTCCAACATCCTCCCAGGATGTGATCACAGGATGTAATCTCTTGCAGTCCAACTGCATCTGTTTCCAAGTGCTTTCAAGACTGGAATGTTTGGCTGGCCTCATGGAGGAAAAATACAATGCACAGGGCCAGTTTGGACACTGTACAATATAAACACAAGGATTTCACTCTCACTGATGTCCCTCTCATTTGTTCATCCCCGCATCTAATGAGATGTGTTGTGTCTATCCAGTTTGTATCAGTCCCAATGGCAGCTGACACCCAAGCCTCCTCTGTTGTAGCTGGCCTCCCCCAGCATCCCAACATGTTCACACAGGGCTGATATTGGCTTAGGTGTCCATCACTGATCACAGTCAGGGCCAGAATATCAGGGTTTGTTTCCATTGCTATGTATGGCTTGAGCCAAAAAAAGTTTAGGCGGCTTGCGTTATTTGGGGTCCATTTTCTCAGAAAACACTGAGGATGTGGTGAGACATAGACAGTGACGATAAATACAGATAATTACAAAAGCTGAAGAAAAATAGAGTTGGCTCTGAATATAAATAATCATGCTTTAAAAGCACATTTTTTGTTTTAGCTACCATATGTTTAATTTGCTGCTGTCATTTTTACTCTCTATGCCAACTAGACCGTTGTCACCCATTTTCTGTAGACAGATACAATTTCATCATTTCTGTCGTTGTGACAGTTTTGGATGATTTGTTTTTGAGCACCAAACTTAAAAGAAAGCTGAGAAATAGAGTTAACTTCCCTAAATCTTTACCCTTTTAATAGTTGTTCTCAAAAATAAAACCAGAAAAGTCTAACAGTATGATCCTGTATTATGACGTGACAAACATGGGGTGTGTGTTGATTCTTATGATTATATTCCTGCCTTTACAGAATTCCACAGACATTATAAGACGAGAAAAATGTTTGTTTATTTTAAAAGACAATCTTTCTTTAGAACGTTTAATGAACTTGAAATTGAGCCATAAGAATTTGCTGTTCCTTAGCATACTTAAACTTCTTTATCCCAAATAATTTCAGTAAGAGCTCTCATTCATTGCATGCTTATTATTATTAAGTAGTCTGCTAAGCATCTTAGTAATTCTTCTAACAACTGTATGAGAACATTTTGTTATTTCCATTTTTGTAAAGGAGGAAACTTAAGCTTAGAGAAATCTAATTATTTGTCAAATTTCACATAGTTAGTAAATGGTGATACTGAACTTGAACCAAAACCTGTTTAATTCCAGAGCAGAAATTTGAGTTTTAACTTAACACATATTTTGCCTCCACAAATGCACCTGTCTTATAAGTGAATAAATATTTATGCCCATAATTTCATGTTCCTCCCGCTAAATGGATAGGTTTAAAATGAAGTAATCTTTCTGAAGCTATGAAGCAGTGAACTTAAGATAATTTTTTAATGTTCAAGCAAATGAGCTAAATTTTTAAACAAATCTCAAATCACAAAGTCCAAGTGTTTTAATCCAACAGAAAAAATATCTCTTTCCCAATTCGTAAAATATTTACACTGATTTGTATTTCCATTGCCCTTAGTCATTTGTATAATTTAGTTTCAGCATATTTGGAGCACACGGTTAAATATCTTTGAATAAACAAAGACAATGGTTATTCTTTGGAAATTTAAAGAATTTCTTAAACATCATTGACAGTAGTACTACTAATAATAAAAATAAAGTTTCATTAAGCCTTATACCTGAAAGTACTGTACATTTTTATAAACTTCACTGTTGGCCAGAACAGAGAAGTAATATGTAAACAATACATCACACAGCAAATGGTAAGACAGGCGTTTTTCCACTCTCCAAGGAGCTGATGTATCGTACAGTAACTGCTGGAATACCTAACTTCTTCGCAAATCAGCCTCAATTGCCTCTGCTGTGACTCCAGTTTTGTTAATAATTTGAAAGTCATGCTCATAAGAATGACAATAGAGGGTATTAAAAATAAAATATATAAGATTACTGTCACCCATAGAATATATAGGGATTGCATATGTTGGTGCTTTTTACAGGGAAAGCTTACATTTCTTAACCACATTCATGTATGCACATCACGTGCATACATGTTTTTCATGTTTTATGTCAAAGGTGTCATCCAGATGATTTATTTCTAGTTAAGCCTAGGCAATAAAAAAGAAGAGTGATATATTTAAATTAGAGGCCTGAGAGAAGGCTAAACAGATCCCTCTATCAATGTACAATTCGGTCACGGAGTTTTGTATTTTTTATTTTTTCTCAAGTGCTCTATTTTTTAGCCCCACTAGTGCTGAACACCATTGCTCTCAGCCCAGCCTTTTCTCTCTCAAGAGGAAAAATGTGATATAGTTGGCACACCAATTCATTCTGTGGATATTCTAAATTCCAACTGAGCCCTGCTCTCCAGACTGGGCTTTAAAGATGTGAACTGTTATCAAGTAGGAAGTCAGATAAAACATTGGGCTAAGTTCACTTTAGGCCACTAACTTATCTGAATCCCTATTCTCAGAAAAGGCATAACAAAGCAACCCTAGTCCTCATTTTTCTCTGGAGTCTTACTGGAGTTTGTCATTTCATCCTCACAACATGACATCAATAAAATTCCCCAGAATTTCTCCTACAGAATATGTATATAGCTCCAAAACCTGGACATAGGCTTTACTGAGGCAATTTGAGAGACTAAAAAGAAATGGGATGATAAATACCATCATCCCATATTCATGGGATGAATATGATTGACAGGAAGCTTTATTTCCATAAAGGTCTTAAGGCAGCTACAGGACTTGAAGAAGTGACCTGCCCTGAGGAGGCCTCCCACCAGTGGATAAGCCTGCTTCTGAGCATGAAGCCGTCTGACCCTCTTGAGCTAGGACTCTCCATGACTCCCACGTCTTTTCACATTGCAATCAGACACGTCATCATCCACGGCGAAGGAGCACAGTTCAGCAGGCGTCAGCCAGACCCTAAAGGTTAGCAGGAAAAGAGTCACAATGAGATTAACTCTCAGACAAATCAGAAGCACTCTGGGTAATGCAGCAGTTTCTGGTGAGGAAATCAGAAAACCATTTTAATATTGCCTACTTCAGTAGTAGATGAAGTTGGGGGAGGAAGAAGTCAGAAAACATGTAACTTTTTAAGCCTTTACAAGTCAAATTTAAAAATTGTTCTTCCTAGTGTTACCCAGAATTTGAGCTGAAATATATGAGGGATACCCCCCAAGAAACAGAATTTATTTATAAAAATTTTTGTATTTATTCTCACACATTTAAACTTCAGTCACCTTCAAAGTACTCTCCATTTGATGCAATGCATTTACTGAGACGTATTTTCCACTGCTCAAAACAGTTCATGAACTCGTTGATTTTGATGCTTTTTAGTGCTTCTGCCCCTTTTTTTGTTTCACCTCTTCCACATCCCCAAAACCTTTCCCTTTCTCTCATCCAGAAAAACAAAAAGTGTCATTCAGGATGAAATCAGGTGAATAGGGAGGGTGGGGCATAGGGTCATGACGTTTTTTTGTCAAAAACTGCCGAACACTCAGCGTGGTGCCAGCAGGTGCACTTGGAAATCACCCATTATGAAATGGGCAAATGCACTGAGTCTTCAAAAAAACACTCACTGATGCTAAACACATGCTTCTCACAAGCATGTCATCCAGTACATGGATACAGATGGGTTCCTAGAACACTCACCTAGCAGCGGAAGCCTGTACTACAAGGCTCTCCAGAAAATTCTGGGAGTTTGGGGGATTCCCTCTTTTATGTGCCCTTTTAAGCTCATCTCTAGAACCAAAATTTAAAGAATTGGTTTCATTCTGCTTTCCTGTGGGAACTTGGACACAAAATGAAATGGCTTTTTCTTAAATAAAATGGTAATAGTAATAAAAGTCACTGTATTGAGTGCTTAGTACTTGCTAGGCATGGATCTAAGCACTTTCTATACATTTTTTATTTTTAATATATTTTATTAATTATGCCATTAGAGTTGTCCCATTCCCCCCTTCACTCCCCTCCACCCTGCACACCCCTCCCTCACCATTCCCCTCCTTTCGTTCATGTCCATGTGTCACCAATTCTTTAGATTCTGTATTTCCCATAGTATCCCTGCTCTCTCCACTGTCTATTTTCTACCTACCATCTATGCTACTTATTCTCTGTACCTTCTGCCCCCTTCTCCTCCTCCCACTCCCCTGTTGCTAACCCTCCATGTGTTCTTCATTTCTATGGTTCCACTCCTGATCTAGCTGTCCTCTTGGTTTGCTTTTGTTTTAGGTGTGGTTGTTAATAACTGTGAGTTTGCTGTCCTTTCACTGTTCATATTTTTATCTTCTTTTTCTTAGATAAGTCCCTTTAACATTTCTTATAATAAGGGCTTGGTGATGATGAACTCCTTGAACTTGACCTTATCTGAGAAGCACTTTATCTGCCCTTCCATTCTAAATGAAAGCTTTGCTGGATAGAGCAATCTTGGCTGTAGGTCTTTGGATTTCATGACTTGGAACACTTCTTTCCAGTCCTTTCTTGCCTGTAAGATCTCTTTTGAGAAATCAGCTGACAGTCTGATGGGAACTCCTTTGTAGGTGACTGTCCACTTATCTCTTGCTACCTCTAGAATTCTCTCCTTCATTTTAATCTTGGCTAATGTGATTATGATATGCCTTGGTGTGTTCCTTCTTGGGTCCACCTTCTTTGGGACTCTCTGAGCTTCCTGGATTTCCTGGAAGTCTATTTCCTTCGCCAGACTGGGGAAGTTCTCCTTTATTATTTGTTCAAATAAATTTTCCACTCGTGGCTGTTTCTCTTCCCCGTCTGGTGGCCCTATAATTTGGATGTTGGAATGTTTCAAGATGTCCTGGAGGTTACTAAGCCTCTTCTCATTTTTTAAAATTCTTGTTTCTTCCTTCTCTTCTATTTGGTTGTTTCTTTCTTCCTTCTGGTCCACTCCATTGATTTGAGTCCCAGTTTCCTTTCCATCACTATTGGTTTCCTGTGCATTTCCTTTCATTTCAATCAGTTTAGCCTTCATATGTTCCTCTAATTTGTGGCTAAAATCAACCAATTCTGTGAGCATCCTGATTACCAGTATTTTGAACTGTGCATCTGAAAGGTTGGCTATTTCTTGGTCACTTAGAATTATAGGCTCTGGGGCTTTGAGCTGTTCTTGAGTCATAATGTTTGGTCTATTTGCACCTGCTATGTATGAAGGGCAGAGCCTTAGGTGTTCACCAGGGCAGGGCAACCCAGTCACTGGGTTGTGACACTGTATGTGGGGTGGGTTCAGAGAGGGGGAGGAAATGGCACTTTGCTCCGCTCCGCTCTCTCTCAGATTTCTGTCTCCTCTGCAGCTTCCCACAAGCAAATTGGGCCCCTCTGGTGCTGGTTCCCAGGTGTGTGGGCCCGTGTACTCTCCAGGACCCTGTGGGTCTCTCCAACAAACTCTCTGTGAGCCTGGGAACTTCTCCTGGCCCCTTGACCCTGAGAAAGTCTTTCCAGTTGGTGCTTTCAGGCTTTAATTCCGGTCGCTGGGGCACTAGCCTGAGTGGTCTGTCTCACTGTTCACTCCTTCACTTGGTTTATTGGTCTGGCTGAGTGGTTTGTTGTTGTCAGACTTTTGTACAGTTCAATTTTCACTGTTTTGGCTGTGTTTTTGTTTCTAAAACTTCACTGTCTTTAAATTTAGTTGTGGGAGGGGGCACAGTGTTTCCACCTACGCCTCCATCTTGGCCAAAAGACCGCTTTCCACAACCATATGAGGTAGTTACTGATATTATCACCATTTCACAGATGAGAGCGTGGGGGTTGAAGGAAGTAGCTAAGTCCTCCTCCCTATCAGTGCCCAATTCAAGCATCTTCTCTGATAAGCCTGCTACCTAGGAACTCGCCCTTTGCAAGATATATTGCTTGCTTTCTCCCTGGAGCTGTATTGCACTCAGTGCATTCCTCCCACATGGTACCTTATCAGACTATATTATCATCATTTTTCTGCACATCAATCTACCCAGCAACACTGAGCTCCTAGAGAGCAGAGACCATGTCTTGGGCTTTCTCTATTCACAGAACCTATTATGCTGCTTGATGTACATGTTAGTAAATGAATAGACACTTAAAGAAATGGATGGAGAAAAAAATTAGAAAATAAAACATAAGAAAAAAATCTAACAAGATTTTTTCTAACCTGGATAATATGAGGAACATTATCTGAGAGTTATTCCAAGATTTACTTTAGATTTGATATGCTCATACTGCTTTCTCCCAGTACCCTGTCTGTTGGAGTAGCCACTAAATAACATGCTTCTCAAATGGCATGGCGCAGGGCTATGTGTCCTGCTGGGAAGAAGGCTGGACTTAGAGTCCAACTTGAGTTTGAGAGCTGATTCTACTGGGCAAGTCAACCGACCATCTCAGCTGGCTTTTCTCATCTGTGAAATAGGGTCACTCCTACTCATGTGCATAACTCATATGTTTACATAGTGATTTAGAGAGATTATACTGTATATCTGAATGCTTTTAATGGGTGCAAAAGATAATACAAATGTTAATGACTACAATAGATAGAAATTTGCGAGACTTAATACCATAATTAACTTCCAGTCATGCGGCATGGGGAAACTAGATGGGGGAGCTCAGTCCTACCAAGCACCCACTCAGTACCAGGCATTGTGGAAGTACATCACATATTTAATGTCCCTTAAGCCTCCCACCAGCCCTAGGAAGTGTAGGCAAAATTATTTTAATTTTAAAAATGAGGAAAACAACTTTGGTCATTGTAGCTCAGTTGGTTGTATTAGGTAGGACAGAGAGTAAACCAAGGCAGGGAGAAGGATGGATACATGTCTCACCCACTAACTTAGCAGTCCTGAGCCTGGTCCAATAGGATTGCCAGGTGTTCTGAACATCACAAGAATATCATCACCATGATAGCACAGGAAGGTGGGGAGGGGGGTGCACAGTGTCCACTGAAACAGCCCATAAAACAACTCTGGTTAATTGCCTGCCTCTGACCACTATCTGTTGTATGAGGGGGTCCACAGTACTTAAAAAAAACACACACACACAAATACTTTAGGTAACTGCTTCAACTTTAATTAACTACCTTTTGTCAGGTATGTGTTTTGCAGCAAGATGACCAAATGTGGTCTGGAGCAAAGATGAGAATTCTAGGAAACAACACATACCTAAGTTTAGGTGGTCACATTCGTCCCCAGGGGAAGCTGGCACCATCTTCACCCACCAATCATTATGTAACTCTCTCACCTCATCCCACCAACTATGTAAGTCCTAAAAGGACCTGATGCCTTGCTACCCTTGTCTTGCCCTTACCTGTGCTTTATGCCTTTCTCCCCCACCTCAGCAAGGCCTGTTCTCTCCATGAGAAATTATCACTAATAAACTTTGCGTGCATACTAATAAATGTGCTGATTTTTAATTCTTAACTATGTCAGCAAGAAGAACTGAGTTTTTCCCACAACAGTTGGAGTATCATCCCATGAACTAAAGTGGGTGGTAGTTTTGATACCTGGTCAGGGCACATGCCTGGGCTGCAGATTCAGTTCCAGTCAGGGTGTGTGTGAGAGGCAACCAAGAGATGTTTCTCTCTCACATTGATGTTTTCCTCTCATCGAAGATACGTCTCCCTCTCGCCCTCCCTCTCTTGCGCTCTCTCTAAAATCAATAAGCATGTCCTCAAGTGAGGATAAAAAAGAGAGAGAGAGAGAAACAAACTTTAAGACATTGAATGAATTACCCAAAGCTTTTTATAACGGTCAATCTGGGAACCGGTATTTTATTGGTTTTAAAATATGTGATCTACAATGGGCTAAAGAGAGTTTATTCAATAAATGGTGTTGGGAAAATTGAACAGATAACATGTTGAAAAATGAAACTAGAACACCTTCTTACATCACACAGAAGAATAAATTGAAAATGAATCAGATTTAAATGTTAGACCCAAAACCATAAAAATTCTAGAAGTAAACAAAGACAGTAAAATCTTGGACATTGCTCATAGAAATTTTTTATCAGATGTATCTCCCCAGGCAAGGAAAACAAAAGAAAAAACAAACAAATGGAAGAGTTTGTTTCAAACTAAAGAATTTTTGCAATGAAAAGTTATCAACAAAATGAAAAGACAAAACACAGAATGGGAGGACGTGTTCACTGATACATTTGGTGAGGGGTTCATATCCAAAATGTATAAAGTACTTACAAAACTAAACACCAATATAAAGTACTTACAAAACTAAACACCAAAACACCAAAAAGCCCAATTAAAAAATGGGCAAAGGACTTGAACAGACAGTTCTCCAAAGAGGACATACATATGTACAATAAACATATGAAAAGATGCTCACGTCATTAATCATCAGAGAAAGGAACATAGAAATCACAATGAAATACCATCTCACACATGTCAAATAAATGAGGTTATCATCAATAAATTGATAAGCAACAAGTGCTGATGAGGATGTAGAGAAAGGGGAACCCTTTTGCACTATTGGTGGGAATGCAGACTGGTACAGTCACTGTGGAGAGCAGTATGGAGATACCTCAAAAAATTCAAAATAGATCTGCCTTTTGCCCTAGCTATCCCTCTTCTGGGAACATAGCTGAAGGAACCCAAAACACTAATTCCAGAGATCATAAGCACCCCTATGTTTGTTACAGCATTATTTACAATCACCAAGATTTGGAAGCAGCCCAAGTGTCCATCAGTAGATGAGTGGATAAAACGACTATGGAACATTTACACAATGGAATTCTACTTGGCCATAAAAAAGAAGAAAAATGTATACTTTGCAACAGTATGAATAAACCTGGAGAACATTATGCTAAGTGAAATAAGCCAGTCAGAGAAAGACAAATACCATATGATCTCACTCACCTGTGGAATCTAATGAACAAACTGAACTAACAAGAAAAACAGAGATGGACTCATAGATGGAGAACAGATGACAGCTGGGGTGGAGGATTTAGGGTTTGGAGGGAATGAGCAAAATGGAAAAAGGACTCATTGACATGGCCAAGAGTATGGTGATTGCTGGGGGAAGGGGACTAAATGGTAATGGAAAAACATATAATAAACATTTTTAAAAATCAGAAAAAAATATGTGATATTTTTACCAATATTCTACTGCTTTTAGAAAATATCAGTTGTCATTGTACAAAATTATCTGGAAGTTTGAACTTATGGTTGAAAGTTCTGACTATCAGGATTAAGAAAAGCTTTGATAATTTTTCATATTCTAATTTATTGGTATCCTTCATATTGAAGTTTATGAAATGGAGTCAGTCCTTTCACTTGAAATGTAAAAGAGGCTGTAAAAAACAGCACTCTGCTCCGCCCAAGCTCAGAACCAACAGAGAGATAGGCACAGGCATGAGACTAATGGAGACCATGACACATTTATTACTGACAGAGTGGGACCTAATAGTGTGTTTAACCCCTTATGTGCTGCCCAATTATGCAGCCTTATACACACAGTCATTGACATCTTGTGGTATTCACAGTCCTGCTCACAGCAGACAGCTTATCTTGTGGCAGAGAGCAGATGAGAATGCACCTTCTCATGGACAGAAAGAACAAAGAGAGACCTGCAAGAGCTTGGTCAAGCCTGCTCAGTCCTTATTCTTGAACCCACCAACTATGTAAGGCCTACTCTGATGAGCATGAGTGAAGAGACCAAAGGACCTGGAAGAGTCCCTCCCAAGTTCTGCCTTCCAGGGCATGAAATGGCTTTTCTGTCCCTCTATGGAAAGATAAATGGGCAACGGAACTGTTTTTGCTTTCTTGCATTTTCTATTTTTAAAATAGGGGTAGTAGTATCTGTTCTAGAAATCCAGGTCAATATGATGGATTCACTCTTTTATTTACAATTGGAAATAGCTAAAAGAAATCTTAGAGCATAATGATACACAGATGTGTGAAGACTCTATTCAGTGTGTCAGCCCAAAGTAGGGAACAGCTCCTGCTCTCCAACGTCAAAGGCAAAGTTTTGCAAACAGTAACTAAGGTTCATATCAATTGTCTCCCTGTCCACAACCAGGAAATATCCAAGTAAACTCTTTTGAACCAACCACCTTCCCTTTTGCTACTTCCCCTTAGCCAGCTGAGCCAGTGTTCAGAATGTGGCTGTATTTTACTGTGCTATGAAAATATTGGTTGGACAATATATATATTTATTTATTTATTACATACCCATTATTTGCCAGGCACTGAAAAACACAGCCTCTCTGGGAGCTTCCTTTCTTGTGAGGGACAGATGAACCATAGCATGTAAGCAGACAAGATATTTTGTGATACCAATAAGCACCATGAGGAAGGGACATAGGACATCATGCTAAAGAGGGCGCTTACTTGAGATCCACATGATGGCAAGTTACCAGCAATATGAAGACCTTGTGGAGGGCAGTCTAGACAGTAGGAGTGGGCACAGAGGCCCTGCGATGGGCATGAGCTTCATGTCTTTTCATGGGGTGGAGAGAAGAACAGGGTTGGCTCCAGAGACAAGAATGAGAGGGAGTACAGGGAGATAAGTTCAGAGAACAGTCCAAAGACTGGATCTTGTAAGACTTGCAGTCAATGTGAAGGGATTTTGATTTTACTCTTGGTGTAGTGGGAAGACATCAAAGGGTTTGCCCAGGAAATGGCTCGGTAGGATGAACATGTGAAAATTCCTGATGCTGTAAAAAGCATTGACAGCAGTGGGCAGGGTAGGGGCAGAATCAACTGAGAGACGAGGCTGGCTTAGACTAGAGCTTGGAGCTTAGAGCTGATGAAAAGTAATACAATTCAGATTATATTTAAGAGGTAGTTCTGACGGCAGATTCTGACAGATCCGGTGTGAGTGTGAGGAAAAGAGTAGAGTGAAGGATGAATCCAAATGCGGGGCCTGTGTAATCAGTTGGGTATTGACCACCATGGGAAAGGCTTGAGGGGTATGGACTAGGGAGATAAATGGAATCACCCAACTTTGGAACATATTAAATTTAAGGTGCCTCTCTGACATACAAGAAGAGATATTAGGAAGACAAATGAACAAGTGAGTCAGGCATAAGTAAGAGTTCTAGGCTGTAAGTATATATTCGAGAGTCGGGAGGTAAGAAAGAAAAGAGAGGCAGAGCTCTGGAAAACTCCAATATTTACAAGCTCATAGAGAAGAGCCTGCAAAAGAGAGAGATGGGAAGGTCAGGTGGAGCACCTATAAAAGGAATCTTAGACAAGATTGTGTTTCAAGGAGGGAACAGTCAACAGTGTCAGGTGCTTCACCATAAGAGGAGTGCAAATAACTGGCCACTGGCTTGTCAATGCGCAGTCCCTGATAGCATCCGTTGCACTAGACTTGGGTTTCTAAAATCTTTTTCCATCTTATGGTTTTACAGTTTTGATGACCTGCCCCAAGCGATCTCTTCCTTCACTTGCACCTAAATCTCCCCTCGGGGGTTCTTTTCACTATCCTCATTTCCATCACTAATTCAGAACAAACAGGGATTTTATCTGAAGAAAAATTAAATCATGCATTCCACTGAACTTACCCCCAAGTTTTCCAAACATTCAGTAACAAGTCTTCTAAGTGCCATAGAGATGCCTCGGTGGAAACAAGTGTTTATGTTGTTTTCTCAGATTTCACTCCATGAATTACCTCACTCAGCAGAAGGTCTTGCAGGTCAGGTTTAACAACCTCTTTTCAGTTTCCATTACCGTCTGCAATAGATCATTCCTGGTGTCACATCATTCTTTGAGATGATTCAGGTTTCCCAGTGAAAGGAGGGGAGGTAGCATGATTTTATTAAATGATTACTGTTAACATTCTATTTATGCAAAGTGCATTATGTGTATTCTATTTATGCAAAGTTTCATGTCTTAGAAAGAGAAAGAAGGTGAGTTTATGCATGTGCATATACTTGTATGTGCACACAAACTCATATACCTTTTTAGCCTTATATGGGTCAAGGTAAATCTGAGGCAGTGATTCTCAGTTGGGGAGGAGGGCAATTCTGTTCTCCAGGGAATATTTAAAAACCTATGGAGACTTTTTTTTAGACAGGTAAGTATTTTATTGAAAAGACATGGGGTAGCTCTCAGGAAAACCAGGAAGGCCATAAGGAGAGGCTTGCTCAGGAACATGGAATGCTGGCAGCACCAGTCACGCTGTGGTGAAGTGGTTTCTCGGAGACATTTTGACTGTCATACCAGTAGTACTTGGAAGGTGCTACTGGTATCTAGTAAAGAGGCCAAGGGCGCCCTAAACATTCTGTGACATTTAGGGCAGCCCCCTCCACAATGAAGAATCTTCTGATTCAACAGTGCCACAGTTGAGAAGCCCTAACACCATGATGGAAAGCACTAAATTGAACACAAAATCCCACAGACAGAGCAAGTGCTACAGCAACTTCATTGATCCAGCCAGGTCTGTGAATGTAACTGATCTATAATGTAATGACTAGACTGATAGGAACTGTAAATGTGAGATGCAGGCAACGATACACTTCACTGATTTACACAGCGGCCTGTGAGCTGGTGTCCACAGAAAACTAGTTTCTAAACTTCGAATGTCAACTTAATTCTATCATTCTATCTGGCTTCCCTCAAAGATCCCGAAATGGAGGTACCAGCTTGCCTCCTGGATTCAATTTTCTCTTTTCTCCTTTGGGTGGTATTCTGGTAACACTAATTCCCCGGGGACTGGCTTTGTGTGACACTGACCACAGCACTAAAGATCTTGCCATCGATTCAATACCATCATTTCTCTAAGAAGTCTTTTAAACTCCCCATGCCAGGCATAGGAGGGACTAAACTGAACAATGCCAGATAGGAGGACAAGGGACCTAAGTAAAATGACTGACAAATATACAGGAGGGCTGACAGCATCTTTTGGGAGCCACAGTACGGCCCTCTTTCTAGGACTCAAGAGTGTCAGTATTCACCAATACCCACAAGTTTTCTTTTTAAAAATGCCTCTTAAGACTCAAATCCTACTTGAAAATGGAGCTGGCCTAAATTTATTAAAGAGTCTATCCTCTAACCTCAAGGTCAACTAGATATCTAGTCTTCTTTTCACAGCATGACCAAGTTTCTTATCCTGTACTTGGTGGGGAAGAACTTATGCAAACAATATTTGTATTATATTCATGAAATAAACTTGAGCCCAGGGAAAAAATATAACTGCATGCCCATAACAAAGCACTGAAGAGCTGCTGAGTGAGAAAGCTTACCACAATCAGAGAAACAGCTTGGGTTTCAATTTAATTCTTTTTTGCTCAAATGCCAAAGTCATTTTTATTTGAGCAGAATGAGGTCATTCTTCACAGAAAGAGAGCACTGTCTCAAAATTCCTATGACCAGGAAACATAAGACCAATAAAAGGATAGGTTTCAGAAATGTGAACTAAAATAAAATGGGCTGAAGAGATACAAATCTGTACATGTGACTTGAGCACACAGAGACATATTAACAACAATTAGGGATTCTTTGCTTGTTTTCTAGGAAAGGACAGTCTCTCATATCCTGCCCTAACCCACCCCAAAATGCCCCAATGTTACACATCAATGGGACGCTTTCAAACCAACAACATGGGAATCCTGTAGCCTGGTTCTTCGGGACTTCTTGATGCATTGGGGGAAGCAAGTCCCTAAATGGTGGGGCCCCAAAATGGATTAGAGCCTATAACCCACATTACCACAAATATAGAAATACCAACAATAGCATGTAAGAAGAGGAAACAGAGATGTCACAACATTACTAATCTGTTGATTTGTTTACATCTTGACTTTTTTTTCTTGCCTACCTTATTACATTTCAAACTCACACAGACATACAGTGTATACAGATATACAGTAAAGCAAGAGGATGAAGAGCGTGGGCCAGGTCAGATTTCAGCATTGCCTTATCCCAGACATTTGACTTTAGGCAAGTACTTGACTCTGTCATTTAGTTTCCCCATCTTTAAAATGGTGGATAATAATGATGGTGGCCACCTAGGGCCACAGTGATGGTTAAAAAAAGGACATATTAGTATGAGCTTAGCAGAGAAACTAATCCTTTGTAAATTCATAAATAGTAACTACTACGGCTCACAATTTGCATTCAAAGATTGAACTGAATAAAAATCCAGAAGATTCTGAAGATGATTTAAATCAGATCCGGTCTAGGAAACAGGAGCTCAGAGAATTTATGTGGTGTATCCATAGTTACACAGCTCACTAGTAACAGGATGAGATTAAAATCCAAGTCCCTTGAAACCTGAGCTAGTGTTGGGGAGGGGAGCGAAGAATAGCGTACATGTGTTTGAAGACACACATTAATCAGTTCTCCTGCCAGAGAAATTATGGATACTTCCATGCAGTAGAAGCACATCTTTTAAAGTCTGTTGTCCAAAAGATGTCATTCAGCCAGACCAGGCTTTAATTGCAGGCAAACAGCTGGTCCAGCCTGCACTTGTCACACATTTACCCCAAGCCTCTGAACAAGCCATGATCTGGCAACGTCAGATTGGGACCATCTGTCACTCACTGCAGGGCACATATGGCCCCACTAGATTTTAAGTATAAGGTTGTCACAAAAGGTCATTGACTATGCATCACTTTCCTGTAATAAACTCTAAGCAGCACAGTGATCTTCCTATTTTATCTCAGTTTCTCCAACTCTCTCATGGACTTGGAGAAACCGAGGCCAAACAAATCAGAAGTCTTCTTGCCATGGCCTCTGGCAACTTATGGCAAATGAATGAAAGAAATATATTCATTCATTTACTTTTCCTTGGTGAGTTTAAGTTTTTTTCAAAACATGTTTTGCATTCTCTTCATAAAGAATCCCAGAAGGAGTGAAGGCTTGTAAAGTGCCTAATGCAACACAAAGGTTGGATTTGCATTAAATATATATGAGTAAAGAGGAATAACAAGGATGAGCTGGACCAACAGTTTGGGGTACATGGTACTTGAACAACAGAGAACACAGTCAAGAAAGAATCATGCCTTTCTTCTGCATAAGGACAATTGCCTAAGCACTACAAATAAGGTGGTCAAGTATTTCTTAAAGGTTTTATGTACTTATTTTTAGAGAGAAAAGAAGGGAGAAGGAGAGGGAGAGAAACACCAATATAAGAGAGAAACATCCATTGGCCGACCCCTACCTGCCCCCCAACCAGGAACCTGGTCCAAAACCTAAGTGCATGCCCTGACCAGAAATAGAACCAGATCCCTGCTGGTATAGCTCAGTGGACTGCATGCTGTCTGCAAACAAAAGGGTCTCCAGTTCGATTCCCCGTCAGGGCACACACCTGGGTTGCAGACCAGGTCTCCTGTGGGACATGAGAGGGAACCACACACTGATGTTTCTCTCCTTCTCTTTCTCCTTCCCTTCCTATTTCTCTAAAAATAAATACATAGAATATTTTTTACAAAGAAATAGAACCAGAGACCTTTCATTTTGTGGGATGACACCTGAGCCACCTAGGCCAGGGCAAGCATTTTTTTTAAAGCTCAGCTAAATGAATGACATTTTTCAAATAGGCCTGCAGATTCTCTGATAGTTATTTTGTGAAGAGGTAAGGTCTGTATATATTGTCACCTTCAATATAGACAGGCTTGTGGCTGCTTCAGCTAATAGAGTATGACAGAAGTGGTGCTATCTGACTTGAGGAGCTAGGTTATAAAAGCTCATGCAGCATCCACCTTATTCATAGGTGCACTTACTCTTCAAGCACTGTCCCAACATGGCAGAAGTCTAAATGTCCCAAAGCCTCCATGCTGTGACGAAGCCCACACCACATGGAAAGGCCCTAAGTAGGTGCTTTAGCTGACAGTCCTGTCTGAACACAGCCTCTGAGTCATCCTGCCTGGGCACCAGACCTGTGAGTGAAGAGCATCTAGATAATTCCAACTTCTGACCATTGCAGTCTCTCCCAGGCACTCAGTTTTTCCAGTGGAGGCCTGAGACGTAATGGGACAAAGACAAAGCCATTATTACTCTGCCTTGATTGAATCCCTGACACACAGAATCTATGGCTGTAATAAAATACTTGTTTTCTACTTCTAAGTTTGGTATGATTTGTTATACAGCAGCAGATAATCAGAACAGAATTAATGAGACAGTGAAAGCATCCCTGGCTATTTTTAATGACGATAATGAGAAGGACAAAGAGAACTGGTCCTCCTCTGCTCTATCCTTTGTTACTTCCTTTAATCCTCACTGAAGTCCCGTGCAGTATAGGGTTATTTTTTCTCTCTCCCACTTGAAGAAACTGAGGCTTTGGGGGATTTCAGGGATGACGCTGAAATCTGCAGACAGGACTTTTTACTCCATAGGTGCTTCTACCACATTTCACTTATGATCACGTGTCCAGATTCAGCCGCTTGTTATATCCCAGAAATCACACAACCCCTGTAAAATCAGCATTTATGTCCACCAATTACTTTTTGAGTGCCTCTATATGGCAGGCATTGTGCTAAGTAGCGGCAATAGTAAACAAAATAAACAGTCATTTAGTTCTCCTAATCTGATGTTGGCCTTTGTTCACCCTTGTCTTTCCACACCAAAGGCAGCTTTTAAAACCTATATCTCTCGGATACTCCCCTGGCTTAAACTCTTTCAGGGGTGTCTTCTCACCTGTGCCATGAGGATTCACAAACCTAGTCCAGTGACAGGTGTCAAGGTTGGCTATGTGAGAGTCAACTAAGATGCACTATAAAAATACAAATTCTCAGGCTTCCCCTCCAGAGATTCTGATTCAGTGGATCTATGTATATTTTCAAAGCTCTCCAAGGATGCCTATATGTTGCTATATTGGAAAAAAACAGCCAAGAGAATAATGTCCCGACTCCTCTATCTTCCCCTACATCACTTTCTGCCACTCCCTCATCCTTTGCTTTGTTCAGCAAACACATCCTTTGAGACCTCTCAGTCTCTCTACATTCAGCACCTTATACCAAAAATGCAGTTCCCACTGAACAGTCTGGTGAAAGTATTTCCTCTTCCGGGAGCCGTCTCTGCCTCTCCCCTTAGAAACACAGTGCCCTTTCTCGGAGTTCCTACTGCCCCTTCTATCCACCACCAATCCCTTAGCTCATGGCTAAATTATGTGCTGAAGCCAGAGATCTAGGCTTATTCATTTTAGAATCTCCAGTGTTAGCACAGTGCCCCATTTTTCAGAGATATTCAACAAATGTTTGCTGAATGAATAACCCAATGTGTTTCCTTTCAGCTCTAGCTGCCAAGAAACTCAGAGCCAAATCCAGTTACCAAGTACAGTAATTAGCTCATCCCAGGTGCCTGGTAACATCTGCTCCCTGCTTCTTTGAGATGGTCTCTGTTCTCTTTTCAGCCATAATAATCCTATTCTACATTCAGTTGCATTTGCATGCTGTTTTAAATCCTTTTTAAAAAGGTGGGTTGTAAATTCTGAATAAATCAGTAGATACATAAGATCTTCAAAAGATACCTGTGTTACACCTATACCATGGGAGTAAGATGAGAAAAATTACTGAGAAATATGCTGCACTTCTCAAATCAAATGACTGATATCTCTTCACATTTTTGTGGATAAAAATAAAGAACTATAAGGAAATACCTACTCAGGTAAATTTTTATTTACTCAGAAAATAATGATCAAGTATCTCCTTTATACAAGGCACCCTAGTTGTCAGGGACAACAAAGATGAGATTATTACCTGATGAACCAAAGAACTCACTGTATTGTAGCTTAGATGAGACCTGTATACAAATGAGATCTTGCAAAGTAAAAAATGTTAATGTGTATATTAAGTATGCAAAAATACAGAATATTTCTTCTACCTATTGTGGATCAGAGAGGCCATATCATCTGATTTGGACCTTAAAGATGAATTGGATTTAGACATGTAGAGAGAGTTAGATATAGGCAGGCACTCCAGGACAAAGAAAAATCATGAGACTGTAGCGCAAACCATGATTTGGCTGGATAATGATATCTAATATTTATCGTGCTTACGATCCTCCACTCATTGTGCTGTTACATGACTTATTGTTTTTCTTTTAACCTTTAAATATCTCTATGGATTAAGTAAATAAAGAAACAGAATCTTAGAAATTAAGCAACTTACACAAGGTCACACAGCCAGCAAGTGGCAGAGCTAAAATTCACATGGGGCAGACTCTGGGGCTCCATTCTTAAGCACTCCCAGGCACTAGCTCAAGGAGCAAAGATTTGCAGGGGATGGTAAGGGGTATGACCAGAAAGATAGACTGTGGCTGGATAGAAATTGGCTTTCAAGCCAGGATAAATAGCGTAACCTTGATTTTGTCAGCAATGCAGAGCAATGGGTGATTTTTTAAGAGGAGAAAATAATAATACATTTAACAGGCATTAAATAGTTATTGCATGAATTAATAAATAAATCAATAAATACATTTTAGGGTAGATTAATCAAGCAGCAGTATATATAATAGATTGAAGGGAGAGATAATGGAACAATAAAATAGATTTTTAAAAAAAGCTACCTGGCTTGAAAAGAACAGTGACCATTGGAGATAAGAGAAAGGACAAACATGGAGACAGAATGAGGACAGTCATGTCATTCAGAGAAAGAAGCTGTGAAATAAATGTTGTGGGTGTGTGGGAGAAGAGCTTCCAAGGAGGCAAGACCCTCAGTGGAGCTGTCCTGCGAGATGAGGGCTCAGGAGACAGTTCAGAGGGAAGGATGGAACTGGGAGTCACCCATGTAGAGGAAGTCATCTAACCCTTGACATGCAGAGAATTGCCAAGACAAGTATATAAAAATCAAAGAAGTTTAGACATAGCATCCAGAAACACGGTGTAGGAGGTGAGAAGAAGAGGGATCGGAGAATGGCAGCAGGTGTGAAGACATCAAGAGTTAGAGCGGTGTAAGGTGAAGGGAAGTGAGGGGGGAAGGACAGTCAGGGCTGTGAGAAAGAGAACTAACACAAGGCCTTCTGATCTACCAAGTGACAAGTAACTGTTAAGACAGGTGACAGTAGATGAAAAGGAAAGAGCCATCTAGTAAGGAGTAAGGAGTTGAAGATAGAGATTGACAACGTGTAATACTGGTCCGGGGTTGCAAACCCAGGCAGCTAACATACAAGAGAGAAAAGGGTTGATTACAAGATCACGAAGCCCTCTGGATCTACCTTTTACTTTCCATATTTTATGGAAGCATTTGTGCAGGGAAACATTTCCGTATCTAAGGAAAACAAGACCTTAAAGCAGTGATAACCAGCTACTGACATTCTGTCTAGGTTCTGAAAACAATAGGGAGTGTTGGGATCTGTAGTTAACTGGAGAACGCACACCCTGTCCAAAGGCAGAAACAGAAATTCAATTCTAAGAGACTGTTGTCATGTGCAAATGTGGACCCAGTGTTGCCAGTTTCCAATATGTTAAGAGAAAAAGAAGTGCTGATTTTTATGCAAATTTCCCAATTTTTAAATGCTGGGGGCTGGGCACAGTATGGGTCAACAAAACAGGTTTGCAAGCAGAAGCCAGCTCACCGACTGGCAGTCTTAAACCTCCTGGATCGACTATGCTTTCATTAATTCTGGCCATGAAAGAATGAGAAAAACCAAATGGTTATTTGACAGGAGAGTGAAATTAAGGAAGTCTGTTTGTCTGTTTGTTTTAGGATTATGAAGTACTGAGCATTTTATTGGCTGACAGGAAGATAGCCTAATGAGCAACAGAAAAAGATTAGAATTTGCATGAAAGGAGTACAAACTAAAACAACTTAATTTTGTTGGGTTTCAGTGTATATTTTTTGGTAAATAATAATCAGGGAGAGAAAGCTATTTATTAAGAAAATTCAAAATTAAGGATTACCAAGGAAGTGATAGCTGTATAATATGTGTTGTCATTACCTTATTGTGTTAGGAGGCAGTGTCCATGAGTGATTGACAACCCTGCAGGTAAGACTAGTCCTGCTCACTAGAGGGATAATTTCATTATTAAAACAAAAGTTCCTCCTGGCTGGTGTAGCTCAGTGGATTGAGCACGGGCCTGCGAACCAGACGATCACGATTCCATTCCCAGTCAGGGCACATGCCTGGGTTGCAAGCCAGTCCCCAGCAGGGGACTCACAATAGGCAACCATACATTGATATTTCTCTCCCTCTCCCCTTTTATTCCCCTCTAAAGATAAATGAATAAAATCTTTTTAAAAATTTTTTTAAAAGAGTTCCTTTGTTCGTGATAGGGCAGTGAGGACTGTCACCATGGATAAAGGACATGTCATGGAGCAGCTAGCACTCTTCCTTTCAAACAATGAAAACCCCCTTCTACCCCTTCTACTCGAAGGAACTTTGATCTGACATTCACAGTTCCTAAATTTCTCATCATTCGGAAGCTAGTTAATGTCTTCAGTAAACCATCAAAAACAAACAAAACAAACGCCATTATTTGTCCAATTGTCCTAGTAAAACTGCCAGCTTTTGTTGTCCAGCTCTGCTCAGTGAAGAAGAGGGGAAGTAAAGGAGAGTCCCAGGCAGTTTTTAGATTTCAGAAGCCATGGGACATGATTTCACAGGCTGATTCTAAAATGTCATCAGTACCTCCCCTTTCCGGATGAAACTAAGGCAATTCAATTAGGTGAATAGATGATCAAACTGGCCTTATGTATTTTCCAACCCAGTGTCACAGGAATACTAGGGATCTTCAGTATTGTTTTAAATGGTAAGAAAAGTTTCAGGAAGTTATGTTTCTTAAATGTCTTTCCAAACTCTCTTAAAAAATTTTCTCTAATATATCAATAATCTGATATATAATTTTCTTCCCCTTGGCTTTCAAGGACCTTCAGGGTTGGCCCCGTCCTATAAACCTGAATTAATTCCCCATTATTCCCAGAGTACGTTCTTGTTCTTACAGACCATCCACCCTGGAATGGGGATATCCCACAAAGATACCTGCTTATCAAGTATTTAGAGCGTACCTATCATGTGCAGGCTCTGAGCCAGGTGGTAGGCACCCACAGTGAAAGGCATGAACATGGCCCCTGCCCTCACAGTGAAACCACTCATACTCTCCTCTGCAGGAATGCCCATCTTCCTGCTCTCTGCCTGCAAATTCTCCCCATCTCTCCTCTTCCAGTAAACCCTCCTGCGTATTACCGATCAATTCATTAGCCTCTTCTCTGAACTTCATCAGTTTTTATGAGCCTGTGAAAGTAACACAGCATTAATGGCACACTGCCCTGTATCACCTGGTCTTGTTGTCTGAATGCTGCCTTATCTCCCCAGCTCAGCTATAAAGCTCTTGAGGGAAAGAACCACATCCTTCAGTTCCCCTCTGCCTTCCATGTGATCTAACACAGTAGTACATTTTAAGACTGTATTGCAGGTGACTTACTTTCCAAATGGAATTTAGCAGTAGTTCATTTACCCTTTGTATTAGTTTGATGTGGCCTCTGTAACAAACTATCACAAGCTTAGTGACTTAAAATAACAGGAATGCACTCCTTCTTAGTTGTGGAGGCCAGAAGTCTGAAGTCAATACCGCTGGGCCAAAATCAGGGTGTCAACTGGGCCAGCCTCCTTCTGGAGGCTCTAGGGGAGAATTTGTTTCTTGCTTCACTCAGCTTCTGGTAGCTGGCAGTGTTCCTTGGCTTCTGGCCACATCGTCCAGCTTTAGCCGCTATGGTCATATTACCTTCTCCTCTGCCTCTCTTATAAAGATACTTACAACTGCAGGTAAGGCCCACCCAAATAATCCAGGGTAATTTTCCATCTCAAGACTCAAACTTATTCACATGTGAAAAGATCCTTTTTCTATGGAAGATAACATTTATAGGCTTGGGAAATTGGGGCCTGATATCTTTGGGACCATTATTTAACCTACAACACCTTAGATGAAGGGCCTCTGATTTAATGAAGCTATAGCAAACAAACAAATAAAATCAACTAAATTATGAAGAACATTTTCTCTCATTCAGGGATTCCTTATCCAGGAAATTCTAATATTCAACAAATAGGCAAGGATCAGAAAATAATGCAAAATAAACATTATAATCTGCCAGTGGGAAAAAAAAGATATAAGGTTAAAAATGACCAAAAAGATTCACTATTTGGAAAGCAATAGTTTGAAAGGAGTCAAAAGTGTTGGTATTGTTTTTGATTCTGTGTCACAGGATCAAAAGAAGATTGTTTCAAAGCAAGATAGCTGGAAAGACAATAAATTCAGGTTAATGGATTGCCTGGGGTAGAGAGTTTTCCTACTGGCATTCAGCCACAAAATCAATCTTTTTACACTAAGAAATGCAGGTAAAAATGCAAGAATAAACATCCATTCTTTTTATTAAAGTGATAAAACAATTAAGACCAGGTAGACTGTTCACAGCAGATGGATCCCAGCATAATTAGGGAATAGCTTGACCACTGGGGTGGTTGACTGCCTGTTTAGGAAGCTAGGACAAAAGCCCTAACAGGGTGGAAGATTCATTCTTCAGAAGGTAGAATCCCAAAGGAGTCTGCCTGAAGATTGAATATAGTTTTAAAAGAGACAAACAACCATTTAGTGAGTATAGTTTAAAAAGCAGCAAAGTCCTAGTTTCTAGAGTTTGAGTTGTCCTAGATTGAGTTACATTTAAAAAACTAGACATTATGCAAACACAGGCAGTTTTTAAGTCCCCTGCATCATACTTGGAAAAAGACGAACAGTGAAAAGCATCAGACGACAGGAAGGTCAACTTTCTAATGAGAAAGTATTGGTAGTCAAACCAACCTGGTCAACCTCTTGAAATGCCAACTCAGTTCACCTTAGTAAATATAGTTATCATTTTTTCCATAGCATGATTTGGGTATTCACAGATACTCTCTTTATTTGCAAGATTCTAATGAAGAATTCCATTCATGGACTAAAATAAAAATACAAATGCCCCAGGGTGCCCAACCATCAGCCATCCTCTCTGCAGAACCCCCCCAGCCAGCTGGCGCGGGGGCTCAGCCCCGGAGCCCGCAGGCAATGCCTTAGGAGGGCTGGCAGGGTATTGATTACCCCAATTTACCCAGAGCACACCTGCCGATAAGGTGAGGATAATACATTTTAAAATAATTTCACCAAAAGTACTTTAAAATATTTTAAATGAAATTATCTTTATTTACCTAGAAACTTTTGGGGGGAACAATACCTCTCCCCAAGAAACCAGATCAGAGGCAATTCTTCACTCTCATAAGTGTGACTCTAAACAATTTCTTCCAACTCTTAAGCCCCCAGTGGGTTCCTCCAGACCTCGGTTTAATTCTCATCCCAGTGTGGACTTTAAATTATTTTCTCATCATTACATGTCAACTTTATCTCCCCCTTTTAAAACTCAGCCTTGGAGAGAGAAACATAAACATCCTCCATGGAGGCAGCTTTGTTTGTACAGCCCCTGTCCTCTGGAAAAGTTATGATCAGCAGGAAATGAAAACAACCAGCATTGCTTTTGTTTTCATTGATTTCAGTGACATTTTGAAAGCGGGGCACCTAAGCCAAACCAAATCCCGGGCCTCATTCTGACCAAAATCTGAAACGAGGAACTTCATGCAGAACATTAAAAACTCAATTGTGTCCGGCTACAGCTGAATGAAAAGCTCAGATTAAAACTGGCAACCATTTACTTCCTACAAAAATGCTTTGTTCCTGGCTAACTTGTCAGCTCATAAAAAACGTCTCTGTACAAGCAGCTGTCTCATTCAAGACGCTGAATCCTTTCACGGCCGTCACTATGAATGTTTTCCACGGAACCCGGCCCAGGACCCTTGCTTTTAAACCCTGGCCCGGAGTGTGGGCCTCCCCGCTTCCCTGGTATGCCTTTCTTCTAATGTGATGACTCGCATTTTTGATAAATGGTTATACAAAATGCTGAGCTCTTCATGGAATCCCCTCATCGTTCTCTTTCCCAGAAGCCTGTTTGTGGAAAAAGCCAGCCCCAGAGGCAAAACAGAAAAGGCGTTGAAGTTCTCAATTTTTTATCCTTGCTCTCGCTCTGGGCTGCTCTGGGCTAATTCATCTAATGTCTTTTTTATCTTTAAATGTTTCCTTGGTGAGTTTGGTAACTTGCAGTAACCGCTCTGAGCTACTTTGCTAAAGAGAAATCAGCTCAAAACTATAGCAAACCATTTTGCAAATATAAAGTGGCTCGGGGACAACCATTATGGCTTTCCCGATGAGCCAGGAAATAAGTTGATGGCACATCCAAGATGCCTCATTATTTCCTGGATTACCTCAAGAGGCAATGGCAATCCAATCTCAATGTGTGCGGCGATACATAGCACTCACTGCCCAGACTAGAGGGTGAACAGGCCGTGGCTAAAAATAAGGAGCCTCTTTACTCTTCCTGATTCTACCTTTGCTCTTGTCACTCTGCTCACCTGGAATGATCTCGTTCCTCTCCTCATCCTATTCTGCGAATCTTCTCTGAGAACTTGTAAGTTCTCATCCATTTAAAGCCCAAGCCCTATCTGTGTAAACTGCATTCACTCTGACCTAACGGAAAGACGATTGCAGGTACCCATAATTCATAGATATAACTCTCAATTCTGCCATGATCTGGCTGGTTACTAGGATATGCCACTTAACATCTCTGAGCTCCAGTTTCCTTAACTATTAAAATAGGACGAGGAGTTCCATCCCCACGATTTCTTCAGAGGTCTTTCCCACCTTGGATCAACTGGGTAGAGGTTTAGAAAGTCAGTGAAGGTTGAAACACGCTGCAGTTGCCCTGTGGCAGAGTCTGTTTAAGGCAGGTCTGTCTCACTCCAGACAGAGCATAGTATATAGAAAACATCTTGGCTGAGGAAAAAGACATTCAAAAAGCATGTTTTGAGTATGTATTATGTAGCAGGTCCCATTCCATAGTTGTTATGGTCTGAATTCATATGTTGAGGTTCTAACCTTCGTACCTTAGACTGTGGCTGTGCTTAGAGGCCTTTAAAGAAGGGCCTTTAAAGAAGTCATTATGGCTAAATGAGGCCTTTAGGGTGGGCCCTAATCTGATATGACTGGTGTCCTTATAAGGAAAGGATTTTGGGACTCAGACCCACATAGAGGGAAGGTGATGTGAAGACGGACATCTTTGAACCAAGGAGACAGCCTTCAAAGGAAAGCGACTCTGCTGATCTTGATCTTGGACTTTTAGCCTCTAGGACTTTGGGAAAAGAAATTTCTTCATACCACCAAGACTGTGGCACTCTGTTACAACAGCCATAGGGAACTAACAGTTATTATCTTCTGAAACTATACCACCTAAAATATATACATGACTTAAAACTTAATAGACTTCATTCACTGATTTTTAAATACAAAGAGATGACTAGTTGAATTCTTACATTTCTTCTTCCTCCAATCCACCTATTTGTCCCTTTTTTCCTCTGTAAGAACACGCCTTTTGAAACTATGAATGATTGGAAAGTCATCATTTCCTGCTCATGTCAGTCGTGTCAGGTTAGGTTATGCTGTGATGACAAGTAATCCCCAAATCTTAATGGGTTTTTGACAGTGAAGTTTTCCTTCTTCCACAGGGATTCTGCTCCATGTTTTCTCACTAGTCTCTGACACTTGATTGAAGGGTCAACAGTTGCTGTGGCCAGCAGAAGAAAACACAGTGAATCTCTATTGGCTTTTACAGTCAGTTCTACTACAAATGACATGGGTCACTTTCACCCAGACCCCACGGCTCAAAGTCAGACACATGGCCATGGAGCAGCACAGACTTACATGGCAGAACCAGAATATCAGTGAGCAGGATTATTTGTTGCCACAATGCTTTGGGGGTTAGGATAACAAAATTCTCACGACAATGAAAGCAGCAGTAATGGAGGAGTTCTGTGGAGTTAGAGGGCAAGAGTCCTTCCCACAGGTGAATTTCTATATATGAAATTAAGGAAAGAACATGGATTTTGGAATCAATCGAGTCCTTTCATTTAAGCCAACAGCTTTAGGCTTCTCTGAATGTATGTTTATTCACCTTCAACTTTCCTCATAATATTTATATGAGGACTAAGTAAAATTACGTCTGTAAATTATCTTCCACAGTATTTAAAAACATAGTCGATGTCTTTCCCCTACATTGACTGCATCACTGAAACTGATATCCAGAGTAACATTTTTTTACCCAATTTCTTGTATTACTTTTTGACATTCACCTGGCCCCACAGAAGGTTCAACTTTGCCTAAACCACCAGTTACCCTTTTCCCAGAGATTCTTCTTACTTCTAAGGCACCTAGTCTGCCTGGACACACACCCTTCTTAGCCTACAACATTCTTTACTATGTATTCTGTCTTCCCTGGTCTCTCTCTCTCTCTCTATGTCAAGTTCTGTGCTGACTTCAGGCCTCCAAACCACAGACTAGAACAGCAATTTCAACCTTTTTTATCTCATGGCACACACAAACTAATCACTAAAATTCTGTGGCACACCAAAAATATATTTTTTGGCCAATCTGAAAAAAATAGGTATAATTTTGATATATTTACACCAAATGGCTACTGTTGTGTTGGCCGTTGTAATTTTTTTTATTTGACAGTCTAAGGGAAAAGAGGTCAGTGCCCTGACTGAATAGTCAGGTGCTGCACGTTTTAAAAATTCTTGGCAGCATACAGGTTGAAAATCACTGGGCTAGAAAATGAGTTTAATCTATCCCATGATGATGATGGTGATTCACTTGTTTTCTCCTTTGGTCCTGACAAAGGGGTTATTGCTTTTGTGAGAAAGGCAATTCATAAAGAAGATAACTCTGACTTCTCACTATCAGCACTTGACCCCCAGTATTAGTGGGGCCAACTGGCCTTCCCTTATCTGCTGTGGAACCACACCCACTGCCCCCAGCTTCCGTCGGATGTGATAGGCGTGTGTGTGTGTGTGTGTGTGTGTGTGTGTGTGTGTGTGTTTGCTTTGATTGTAAAGCAAGTTCAAAAGCTCTTCTGCTTTACCAATCATTAGATGAATGTTCTGGGGCCACTGAGCAAGGCTGAGCTAAAGCAAAACAAAAATCATTAACCCTAACTTTTCATTACCATTTCCAGCTGAAAGCTGCTACAATTGTTACAACTATCTGCATAGTATTTACACATTTGTATCATCCTTTGGAGTTTAAAGAGAACTTTTTATGTATCTCATTTTATCTCCCTAATAGTGTAGGGTAGGGTTTTTTTTATCACACTACTGATGCAAAACCAAGGTTTGACAAGTAAATGATGCATGTGCTCAAAGTGTCATAGCTTTTCGATGACAGAGCTGGGACTAAAACACAATTCTGTGTCTATGACACATAGCTTAGAATTCAGATATCGAGATTCAAGAAACAGCTATGCTATGCCAGACATGGCACTAAGTGTTTTCACAGATGGGACCTGACATAAACTCCAGTGACCCTGCAGTGACCGCAGAACCTCCACTCACCCAAATGCTTGTGTGTGGTGTGAAGGGGCCTAGAGGGAGGCCTGGTGGGGGTAAGCAATAAGTCCAAAGAGACAAAGATAATTAGATGGCCACTTATTACTCCCCCTTAACCTATAAGAAAAAAAGAGGTTGAAAGAGGATACGAGAATAGCTAACAGGAGAATTTTAGACAGACCTGGAAGTCAGACTCAATATTATTTTGTGACACCATGGCAGAAAGATGGGTTGAAGGATGGGTGGATGGTGAATCCACTATCAACTGTGCACCTACTAGGGCAATTTTCTCCTCCAAAAGCCATGATTCAGATTCACCAACAACTGGCTGAGGTCTTTTGAATCCTAATACCTGTCCTTTTAGGAACAGGAGGTGACAAAATGCAACCCAAGGAACACTTGGAGATGCCGAAGCACAGGTGCAGAAGTGCCAGTGGGCACGGCCTCACACGTGAACAATCACAACCAAATACCAAGTCTGACAGGATGAACCTTGTGCCGACCGAGGGGCATCTTAACAACTCTTTGTGTCAGAGTTTTTCAAATGGAAGAACTAGTGATAGGCCCAAGTCAGAACAACAAAGCAGGTAAAAACGCGTACAGAGCAAAGACAGAAGCCCATTCTTGTGACTGGCAAGCCGGTGATCATGGTTCAGTACCGCAGAGATGGTCCCAGTTCCTCTGTGCCTCATCCGATTCTCTCCCCGAAAGGCTGTGTTGCGGAATAGGGGCAGCTAACTCAGAACAGCAGGATGCTGTCTGCTACCCAGGCTCTCGTTTCTGTAGAGATCCCATCTGATGATGAAGGGCATACAGGAAATTAAGATTCTGGTAGAGATGGTTGAATTTTCTGAAGCGGGAATATAAGTTTAATAGCGAACTTGCCACCATCACAATACCAACTTTCTGTCTGCCTCACTTCAATTAACTCTTATAACAACCCCATGAGGAATGTACTTTTATCATTTCCATTTTAAAAGTTAGGTAACTGAGCCCTGGCTGGTGTGGCTCAGTGGCCTGAGTGTCGGCCTGTGACCCAAAGGGTCACCAGTTCAATTCCCAGTCAGGGCACATGCCTGGGTTGTGGGCCAGGTCCCCAGTAGGCAGCATGTGAAAGGCAACCACACATTCATGTTTCTCTCTCTTCCTTCCCTTCTCTCTAAAAATAAAAATAAATAAAATCTTTTAAGACAATAAAAATAAAATGAAAGTTAGGTAACTGGGACACAGAGGGGCTAAGTAACTTGCCCAAGACCAAACAGCTAGTAAGGGTAGAACCAGAATTAAAACCCAGATGTATCCAGAAGCACCAGAGCCTTTACTCCTCATACTCGCTACTAAGTCCTTTCCTTTGGTTCGCAGGCCTGTGCTCAATCCACTGAGCTATAGCAGCCAGGGCTTCTAAGTCCTTTCCTTAAAGAAAGGACTGGGAGACATGGGCATGAAGATGAATATTTTTAAATAATAGTTTTATTTCATAACATTATTTGCCTAATTATAAGTAATCTTATATCATAGTATCCACCTTTCTCACAAATCATAAAAGTTCTTTATTCATCAAGACTTCTTAAAATAGTTCCATCTCATCCTGAAAGGAAAAAGCGGGGTTCAATTTTCAGATTCATTTGCTCGGCATTTAGAGGCCAGCAAGAGAACTCATGCTCTCCAACAAATCCCGGGAGACCATTCTTCATCAAACCCATGTAGGGTGATGTGGATGCAAACACTTGCTCAAACCACCACGAATGATCAAATGACTGAATGATTTTATGTTCGTGAAACCAACGATATGACAGTTCAAAAGCAATTCATAGTTTTCAGTTACTACAAAATGCTGTGAAGCACTTCAAGAGTCAAATTTAGCTCTTGGCTTAAGTTCACGCATTCTGCCCCACTCATTCACCAGCTAGTATGGATTCATTTAGCTACAACAGCACTTAATCCTGGACCAGAGGTTGGAAAACTTTTTCCATGAAGGGCCAGAGAGTATTTTCAACTTGGGGCCAACTGAGCTCTGTCACAACTACTCAGCTTTGCCTTCATTGCACACAAGCAGCCACAGACAGTACGAAAACAAATGGGCAGTGCTGGATTCCAACCAAACTTCACCTACAAAAACAGGTGGGGGGCTGAATTTGGCCCACAGATTATAGTTTGCCTTCCTCCCAACTGTTGTCCCAGCCTGCCGTTCTGAGAGTCCACCCTGAGGATCATGGAGGGCTTTTAAAATCACACAAGATCAGTGAACAATAGTTAATTACCGCAGAGATGCTAACCACATCCAAAATGAACAACTAAAGTGAGCTGTCGAACAGACCAAGTTGGCCAACGCGATAATCACTAAACAGAAAACCTCCACTCACCTTTTCCCCTGCCCCTCTCCCTCCCTTTTCATGGTTCTTATCACAACAGGCAAAAAAACATACATGTTTGATTATCTTTTGTTATAAGTTTTAGGCCTTTTAAAGGAATAGATATTTTATATTTTTCATTCAAGGAAAAGAAATAACTCTTTTTAGAATTAAATATATTGGGGTGACATTGATTCATATGATCACATAGGTTTCCAGGTGTTTGGTTTTTATTTTTTAGTTACAGCTGGCCAGCAGACGAGGAAGACCCCGTCCACTACAGCCCCACAGGTCATCTTCCCAGTCTTGGGGTCGCTGGTGGAGGACAGAGACTTGTGTCAAGGCACCTCTTCCCACTGCATCTTGCCTTCCCTTAGATTCTGTCTCATGTGAGCCTTTTGGAAATCTAGGACAGAAAGAAAGAAGAAACTGGAGGAAACATCGGCAGAAATGAAATAGATCATTATATGACAACTCTGACTCTGTAAGTTAATTTTCGTTATTTTTGTCTCTCCTTACTTGTCCATATTTCTTGAAGACAGGGAGAAGCTGGAAGATTGCTTAAACTACCATAAGAAATCAGTACTTTAAGCAAGAGGGAGGTAGAAACTGCAGACTAATGTAGTGACCTTCCAGTCTGGACTGGTCACCTCCTGTTCCATAGGACCCCTGTTTCTTAGACTTCAGGGTATGGTATAAGTCAGTCTATGTGAAGATGGCTGTTTTCAGGCTATTTCTATAGATGTCCTACTCCATTTGTATTTATTTTGCCTGCTTGTCAGTTTCAGTAAACACTTTAATTAATTATATATTTTTTATTTAATTGTTGTTCAAGTACAGTTTTGTGTCTTTTACTCCCATCCTAGACTACCACCCCCAGTGCTCCCCACCTCCTTCCCATTTTCACTCTTCTTAGTTGTTGTCTATGTGTCCTTTATACTAGTTTTTGTAAATCCTTCCCCCTTTTCACTTGAAATTTCCTCCCCTCTCTCCTCTGGTCACTGTCCTTCTGTTCTCCTTTTCAGTGCCTTTGGTTATATTTTGCTTGCTTGTTTGTTTTGTTGTTTAGCTTCCTGTTAAAGGTGGGATTATATGGTATTTGTCTTTCAACACCTGGATTATTTCACTCAGCATAATGCTTTCCATTTCTATCCATGCTGTTGCAAAGGGTAGGAGCTCCTTCTTTCTTTCTGCTGCATAAATTTCCATTGTGTATATGTACCATAAATTTTTCATCCATTCATTTACTGATGGGCACCTAGGTTGCTTCCAACTCTTGGCTATTGTAAATTGTGCTGCTATGAACATTGGGGTGCATAGGTTCTTTGGGATTGGTGTTTTAGGGTTCTTAGGATACAATCCTAGCAGTGGAATTGCTGGGTCAAAAGGCAGGTCCATTTTTAGTTTTCTGAGAGAATTCCATACTGTTTTCCACAGTGGTTGTACCAGTCTGCAATCCCACTAACAATGGATTAGGATCCCCTTTTCCCCACAACCTCTCCAACACTTGTTATTTGTTGCTTTATTTATGATGGCTATTCTGACTGGTGTAAAGTGGTATCTCATTGTGGTTTTAATTTGCATCTCTCTGATAGCTAGTGATATTGAGCATCTTTTCATGTGTCTCTGGATCTTCTGTATGTCCTCCTTGGAGAAATGTCTGATCAAGTCCTTTGCCCACTTTTTAATTGGGTTGCTTGTCTTCTTAGAGTGGAGTCTTGTAAGTTCTTTGTATATTTTGGAAATTAAACCCTTGTCTGAGGAATCATTGGCAAATATGTTTTCCCATACAGTTGGTTATCTTTCATTTTAATACTGTTTTCTTTAGCCATGCAGAAGCTTTTAATTTTGATGAGATCTCATTTGTTTATTCTTTTCTTTTTCTTTTATTTTATTTATTTATCTTTAGAGAGGAAGGGAAGGAGAGAAGTATCAGTGTATGGTTGCCTCTCGTGAGTCCCCTACTGGGAACCGGCCCACAACCCAGGCATGTGCCCTGATTGGGAATCGAACTGCAATTGTGTGGTTCGCAGGCCTGCACTCAATCCACTGAACTACACCAACCAGGGCTGTTTATTCTTTTCTTTGTGTCCCTTGCTCTAGGGGACATATCAGTAAAAATGTTGCTGCATGAAATATCTGAGATTTTCTTGTCAATGTTCTCCTCTAAGACTTTAATGGTGTCATGGCTTATATTTAAGTCTTTTATCCACCTTGAATTCATTTTGGCATATGGTGTAAGTTGGTGCTCAAGTTTCATTTTTTTTGCATGTAGCTGTCCAGTTCTCCCAACACCATTTGTTGAAGAGGCTATTTTTAGTCCATTTTATGTTGCTGACCCCTTTGTTGATCATTAATTGACTGTAGAGACTTGGGTTTATTTCTGGGCTCTCTGTTCTATTCCATTGGTCTATATGCCTGTTTTTATGCCAGTACCAGGCTGTTTTGATTACAGTGGCTTTGTAATACTAACTAGTATCAGGTATTGTGATCTCTCCTACTCTGTTCTTTCTCAAAATTGCTGCTGCTATTCAGGGTCGTTTATGGTTCCATATAAATTTTTGAAGTGTTTGTTCTGTTTCTGTGAAGTATGTTATTGGTACTTTAATAGGTATTGCATTGAATTTGTAAATTGTTTTGGGTAGTATGGACATTTTGATGATGTTAATTCTTCCAATCCATGAACAGGGTATATGTTTCAACTTGTTAGTGTCTTCCTTGATTTCTTTCTTCAGTGTTGTGTAGTTTTCTGCACATGGGTCTTTTACATCTTTGGTTAGGTTTATTCCTAGGTATTTTTTTTTGTTATATCGAATAGGATTTTTTTCTTGATTTCTGCTTCTGCTGATTTGTTGTTAGTATACAAAAATGCCTTTGATTTCTGGATATACTTTGTAACCTTCTGCTTTGCCCAATTCATTTATTAGGTTGAGCAGTTTTTTGGTAGAGTCTATAGGCTATTCTATGTACACTATCATGTCATCTTCAAACAGTTACAGTTTTGTTTCCTCCTTTCTGATTTGGATGCCTTTTATTTCCTTTTCTTGTCTGATTACTGTGGCTAAAACTTCCAATACTATATTGAATAGAAGTAATGAAAGTGGACAACATTGTCTGTTCCTGATCTTACTGAAAAAGATTTTAGTTTTTGCCCATTGAGTATGATGTTGGTTGTAGGTCTCTCATATATGGCCTTTATTATATTTAGGAATGCTCCCTCTATTCCCACTTTGTTGAGTGTTTTTATCATAAATGGGTGTTGTACCTTATCAAAAGCTTTTTCCACATCTACTGATGTGATAATATGATTTTTGTCTTGCTTTTGTTTATACGATGTATTACATTTACTGAATTGTGAATATTAAACCATCCTTGTATCCCTGGGATGAATCTCACTTGGTCATGGTTGGATGCACATTGCCAGTATTTTGTTGGGGATTTTCGCGTCTATGTTCATCAGCGATATTGGCCTGAAGTTTTCTTTCTTTGTTGTATCTTTATCTGGTTTTGGGATTATGATGATGCTGGCTTCATAAAAAAAGTTTGGGAGTCTTCCATCATTTTGAATTTTTTGGAATAGTTTGTGAAGAATAAGGGTTAGCTCTTCCATAAATGCTCTGTAGAATTCTCCTGTGAAACCATCTGGTCCAGGGCTTTTGTGCTTCAGGAGATTTTTGATTACTGCTTCAATTCCATTTGCTGTTATCAGTCTATTCAGGCTTTCTGCTTCTTCTTCATTAAGTTTTGGAAGATTATATCTTTAGAAATTTGTTCATTTCACCTAGATTTTCAAATTTCTTGGCATACAGTTCTTCATAGTAATTTCTTACAATCCTTTGTATTTCTGTGATGTCAGTTGTAATCTCTCCTCTTTCATTTCTGATTTTGTTTATTTGGGTCCTCTCTCTTCTTTTCTTCATGAGCCTGCTTAAAGGCTTGTCTATTTTGTTTATCTTTTCAAAAAACCAGCTCCTAGATTCATTGATCCTTAGAATTGTGCTTTTAGTGTCTATGTCATTTAATTCTTCTCTGATCTTGGTTATTTCCTTTCTTCTAAGTTCTCTGGGTTGTCTTTGTTGTTGTTCCTGAAGTTCTTGTAGGCATGGGGTTAGGTAGTTTGTTTGAAATGTTTCTATCTTTTTTAGGTAAGCCTGTGTTGCTATGAACTTCCCTCTCAGGACGGCCTTCGCTGTGTCCCATAAGTTTTGGGTTGTTGTGAGTTCATTTTCATTTGTTTCCAGAAACTTTTTGATTTCTTCCTTAATTTCAATCTTGACCCATTCAGTGTTTAATAGCATGCTATTCAATCTCCATGATTTTGAGTGTTTTGGGTCTTTTCTCTTGGGATTGGTCTCCATTTTCAGTCCCTTGTAGTAAGAGAAAATGCCTGGGATAATTTTAATTATCTTAAATTTGTTGAGGCTTGTTTTGTGTCCTATCATGTGGTATCTTTGAAAATGTTCCATGCACATTTGAAAAGAATGTGTATTTAGCTTCTTTGGGATGAAGGTCTCTATATGTATCAGTTAAGTCCATTTCATCTAGGATGTTGTTCAATTCCACAATATCTTTGTTGATATTTTGTTTGGAAGATCTGTCCATTTTTGACAGTGGGGTGTTAAAATCTCCAACTATAATTGTGTTGCTGTCAATATCTTTCTTGAAGTCCTCTAAGATTTTCTTTATATATTTGGGTGCTCCTATATTGGGTGCACATATATTTACAATGTTTATGTCTTCTTGGTGGATTCTTCCCTTGAGTATTATGAAGTGACCTTCTGGGTCTCTCTTTATGGTCCATTTTTGATGTCTATTTTGTCTGATATGAGTATTGCTACCCCAGCTTTTTTTTCCTGGCTGTTTGCTTGGAAAATTTGTTTCCAGCCCTTCACTTTTAGTCTGTGTAGGTCTTTTGTCCTGAAGTGGGTCTCTTGTAGGCAGCATATGTGTGGGTCATGCTTTCTTATCCATTCAACTATTCTATGTCTTTTGATCAGAGCATTTAATCAAGTTATGTTTAAGGTTATTATTGATAGGTACTTATTTATTGTCATTTTTTAAAATATTTTATTTATTTATTTTTAGAGAGAGGGGAAGGGAAGGAGAAAGAGTGGGAGAGAAGCATCAATGTGTAGTTGCCTCTCATGTGTCACCTACTGGGGACCTGGCCTGCAGCCCAGGCATGTACCCTGACTGAGAATCAAACCAGCAACCTTTTGCTTCACAGGCCTGCTTTCAATCCAGTGAGCTACACCAGCCAGGGCTCATTGTCATTTTTATACCTGTGTTTCTCTTTGTCTCTCTCTTTTCCTTTCTTTCCATAAGCAGTTCTTTTAGTATTTCTTGCAGAGCTGGTTTGGTGGAGTTGTATTCTTTTAGACTTCTTCTGTCTTGAAAGCTCTTTATTTGGCCTTCTACCTTGATTGAGAGCCTTGCTGGGTAAAGTAAACTTGGTTGCAGGCCTCTGGTTCTCATTACTTGGAATATTTCTTGCCATTCTCTTCTTGCTTAGAGCACTTCCATTGAGAAGTCAGCAGCTAACCTTATTGGGGCTCCTGTGTATGTTACTTCCTTTTTCTCCCTTGCTGCCTTTAAGATTCTCTCTTTGTCTTGGAATTTTGCCATTTTAATGATGATGTGTCTTGAAGTGGGCCTCTTTGAGTTCCTCTTGATTGGGACACTCTGTGTTTCCTGGATTTGTGTGATTTCTCTCATCAAATTAGGGAAGTTTTCCATCATTACTTTTTCAAATAGATTTTCTATTCCTTGCTCTTTTTCTTCTCTTTCTGTTATCCCTATTATTCGGATATTATGTTTCATATTGTCTTGCATTTCTCTTAATCCCTTTTCATTCTTTCTGAGCCTCTTTTCCTTTTCTTGCTCTTTCTTGGAGTTTTTTTCTATTTTGTCCTCCAACTCATTGATCCGATCTTCTGCTTCATTGATCCTGTTTTGATTCCTTCCCATTGTGTTCTTCAGTTCAGAAATTGTATTCTTCATTTCCTCTTGGCCCTTTCTGATAGTTTCTATTTCCTTTTTCATGTTGATATAGTTTGCAGTGAGTTCATTGTAGCTTCCCCATAGTTTTTTGGTAGCTCATTGAGAGCTCTTTGAACTTCCTGATAACCAGTTCTTTGAATTCAATATCTGATCATTGACTTGCCTCTATTTCATCTATCATTCTTTCTAAGGCTTCCTCCTTTCCTTTCATTGGGGGATTGTTTCTTTGTCTTCCCATTGTTTGTGAGACTCTTCTTGTTAGCTTCAGCTTCTTAAATTGATTTTTTCTGGCTTCCTGGGTTTATGGTGTGAACTGCTGTGGGAGAATACTTGTGAGATTCAGTGGTGTAGTCTCCTTGATCTCCCCAGCTCACTGGTCTTGGGCTGTCCGTTGCATTGGCTCTGAGTTTGTCTTTGGGTTTTGGTTGTTTTGGGGTCTTTCTTTTGTGGCTCCTTCCCACCAGCTGGTGAACTGATGGTCCTTCTGTCCACTACCCATTTTAATTTATTGTGCTGGTGAGGGCGGATTATGTTGAACCTAGTCCTTCTGCATGTACAGGGTTTTGAAGATTCTCTTTTTCTCTTGTTCGGTTGTTTGCCTTGGGTAATTTCTCTGCTGTTTAGTTGTATTTCCAGACAGGTCTTGGATTGAGGTTTGTGTGGTTTCCACTCTCTCCTTCACCTTCTTCTGTTGTTATCTGTCAGTGGTTCCTTTGTGTATCCTGGTGTTCACCATTTTCACCTACTCTTTTTGTGTGTGTGTGATCAGTTGGAGGGGAAGGCAAAATGGTTTATGGCAGCAGGAAAGTATTCTATGATATTTACAGTAGCAGCCGGTAGAGATAGGAGATCCTTTGGCTGTGTATAGTGATAACCATAATCTTCAACCCAATTAGCCACTTTTTAGAAAGGATGGAAAGAAGGTAAGGCTCTTGCTGGGGAAGTAAGGTTTGTGAGTTGGATCTAGAAAGGAGTGAGGTTGAGGGAGGTCAGATTCTGAGGTAAGGTGAGAATAAAAGATGGTAATTAGGTATAATGTGAGAGAGAATAGAGTTAACCACTACAGTATTACAGTTCAGGAAACAATGAAGTGGGCTAAGATCTGAGGGTGGTGTTGTGTAGTATTTACAATAGTATGCAAGAGCTATTATTTACAATAATATTAGAGCAACAATCATATGACAGAATCTATGAGATACCAAGATTAAGGAGTATTGGACCTTCAATAGTGTGCTAATGGAGCAAGGGGAAGTAAAGGACAGTAAATTAGCAATACACTATGATTGAGGGGACAGGGGAAACCTGTCAAGTGATACAATATATCCAGCCAAGGCAAAGAAGACTATACAGGAAGAGGAGGAATACAAAGATACTATTAAAATAAAAGATATAAGAATAATGAAAAATAGTGAAAAAATAATACAAGTATGCAGTAACTCGTAGTGTTTCTGCTGTAGCAAAGTGAAATTTGTCTCTCTGTCTCTACTGTTGGGATGCCTCCTCTTTCTGGTCCAACTCTGGTCTTTTCACAGTTCCAAGTTTTTGTCTCACTTGTGGCGGGGGGGAGAAAGAAAAAAAGGCAGCAGAGGAAAGGAAAAAGCGATAAGTTTGGAAAGAAAGGAAAAAGGAATAAAACAAGAAAGAAGAAAAGAGAGGTAAAAGTATTGAAAGATAAAACAATAATAAAGTAAAAATAAAAGATCATTAAAAAAAACAAAAACACCTCTTATTGGTTTCCAGCTGGCCAAACCATTTTTTCCCGTCTCACTGGTTGCAGCAGTCTGAGGGGTGATTGGGGCGGCCTTTCTCCCTCCTCGGTGAACTCAGCAGGTCTCACCAATGCTCTCCCAAGATCTGGACTGGTGCCTCTCCCCAGTGCCCCACTGAGAGCAATCTTTCTCCCGGAGTCACCATTGCGGGCTGGGGTGGGCTCACATTCCTGGCCAGGCTCCCCTGGTCCCATGGGCTTGGGCGCAAACCTTTCTCAATGCCACAGGGAATGCAAGGGCAACTCTCAATTCTCCCAAGCCTGCAACCACAGACTCCACAGGTGATGAAGACCCCCTTGTTTGCCTCCTCATGCCCATTCCTCTCTCTGACACTTAAGCAAACAGATCTCTCCCAATGTTTTTCAAACTGCCCCCGGCTGGGTAGGGAGGAAGCTGATTAAGGACCTTGCTGCCAGCCTTCGGCTCCCAAAGAGTCCGAGGTAGACACAGTCTGGGCCCTGGTGTGGCCCAGTGGAGGCCGCAGCCTCAACCTGTGGCCTCTGTGCTGTTCCCTTGGACCTTATTGACCTGCAGCCATCTCCTCACCGTCTGGTCTTTCAGTGTCCGCTACAATTTTTGGACAACTATTTTCCTGTATTCTGGGTCCCTGTTGGCTATTTGCTGTGTTCCTCTGCAGATCAGCCAGGTTTTTCTCCCATGTATGGGAGGAAGCAGAATCCTTTGTCCTACTCCACCGCCATCTTCTCTTCTAATTATTTATTTTAAAGTGCTTGATCATGTGCTGTATAGGAAAAGGGTACAATATTTTAAATCAATGAGGGAGAGAAATCACTTATAGGACTCAGCAGCTGGAACATCTGGTGTTTTACATATAAAAGGGGGCTGGGAAAGAAATCTGTAAATTAGGAATTTTATAACTTCACCTAGCAAGGGTTCGGCCATGCAATGAGATTTATTGGGAAAGCCCCAAAGGTTTAAGTACGAGTCTATCTCCAGCATGGAGCCCTCAGAGTAGGAGGGAGTGATTAGCCCCCCAAAAAGAAGAGCCAAAGATGTCAATCAAACATCAACTCATCACAGGGAGAAAGAGGTAGGGGCTACTGAACTTCCTGGGTTACTGGGAGAAGCAAACTGGGCAAAAGAAAAAAGCAAAACATATGTACCAAGGTCACAGTGTATTTGATCAGTCCTGGTTTCCTACACACAGGCAGGTCTGGGTGGATATCTAGTAGGCACAGGCTTATGCTTAGAGGCAGAGAAGGGAAGATATGGGCATCCTGGAGGTAAAAGGAGAAGTCTATGGATGGAGCAGTGGGCAAGCTATCCCAGCTGCTCAGTGCAGCACACTGAACATGTGTCTCTTGTCTTGCCATTGCCCAGCAGCTGTAGCAACAGTGGCGGGTGGCAAATAGAGGATGAAATAATAATAGCAATAGGTACCATTTACCAAGTACCTACTTTGGTGACAGGTCTGCTGAGCATTTTTACATATATACATCTATTCCTCATAGCCTATGTGATAAGTGATATGATCCTTATTGTACAGTAGAAAAAAATTAAGAATCAAAAAACCTAGCGCAGGGTTACAGTTTTTAAGAAGAAAGAGTCAAGATTCAAATCTAGGTCTTTGTGAATCCAAGGTTTAGGTGGAAATATCACTAGCTCTCAAGTTTTCTGTTGCTCTCAGAGAATCAAAAAGTTGCTTGAATGCCAGGTAATTACCACCAATGATTACGGTACACACCACAACAGATCACCCCCAGGGTATTACCTAGAGGTTGCTGCAAGTCTCACGTCCAGTAAAGCCTTTTACGTCTACCACCATCCACCCCCCACCTGCCCCAACTGCTGGAGGAACAATATGCGTGAATCCTGCTTCCACAAGAGTCTCCCACTGACAGAATAGAACTGGGAGCACTAGTGGCAAGTGATTCTGGAAATGTAGTTCTTAGGCTTCTAGCCTTTGATAGGAGGAGGTCATAGAATGGAACAAGAATGATTCTGCATTACCTAATAAATATTCTGGCATAGTTAGAGCTGGGCCCTGCGAAGACCTGGAATTCAGGAGATTATGTGAGTGTAGTTATGATCCCTCACAGATAACTCTGCAACAGGGGTGGGGAGGGTGTAGAATGGCTACAGTTCAGTAGAAGCAGCTGGTGAGATCAACACCACAGAGTAACTCTTTTGGCCATTATTTTTCACTTTGATCATATTTTCAAACTTTCAGGATCTAGTGAGGTACTTTTCTGCAAATGCAAATCTTGAACAGCCTTCAGAAGAAAATTAACATGTTGTAAAAGGCACTTTCCAGACCTTCCTATTCTTACCAGAGCCCATTTTAAGGTCCCTCTGCAACAACAGCTTTGATTAATGGCGTAAGAACTCTGGGCTCTTGTTTACACTCTCCGTGAAAATTCTTACCTGTTGGCTGCCCTACTTCTCTGGTTAGTTTAATATCTTCAAGAAGGACTTTAATTTTAATGGCTGAATTAGCAGAAATAACTCAAGATAAATTTTGGCTTAATTTTTAACTTAATTTCAGTGATCAAAGTTATATTCTTATTTTCTAGTTCCTGTGGGCAGTTACTTTCAATTCTTATTGCTCTTTCTTACTTCCATCTTTCTTGATAGTATGCTTATACTGCTAGCTTTTGATTTTTCAATATAGATGTTATCTGTTACTCTCAGCCTCCATATGATTAAAAATGACAAACCAGCTTTCCTATAATTCAAAACACACACACATAACACACACAGAGCACACAACTCATTGATTCCACTCATCTTCCCTAATATAACTTTTTCAATCAAGTCACTATTCAGTATTCCATCACTATGACTGTATGATATTTACCTACCACTGCATCATACAATTTTCTATATGTTCTATCATAAACTTTTTAGTTTTCTTAGAATTAGTAATCTTTTCTCTCCCCCTTGCTTAGGTTTTCAGTAATCACTAACTCATCTGCAAACTTTGTACCAGAAGGAAAATCTCTCTTTTTAGTAGGCTGAAACACATCTTGCAGTTTGATATTTTTTTAGAGACACCACGGCCTCCCCAGAGCTTCCAGTCTTCTGTTGCAATGTCGAATGGCTGCTCTCTGGGCTGATGATCTCCAGCTACCGCTCTGAGATCACCTGTCACCATCAACCAGAGAACTGGACACTTGTGTATCATGAGATGGCCCCTTGAATCCCCTTTCTCCCCCTGATACAAGGTAGTGGTGGTGGTGGTGGTGTTGATGGTGGTGGTGGTGGTTATATTTTCTGCCAGTTGAGCCAAGTCCTATATTTAGCTTCTTCTCCCTATCATGACTCCCCCCTTTCCTCTCTAGAGGATCCCACATGTGCCCCCGGCATGTGAAAGTAGGAGGCTGGTGCATTCCAGAGACTGAGAGTCTCCCAATGTCTCTGCGGTCAGTCTGCCTGAGTGGGAAATAATGGAAAGATACCAAAATACAAATGCGTGGGAAGGGTTTCCAAGAAGAATTTATCCAAACCATTTCTGGAAATGGATGATGACATTATCCCCCTAAACACAAAGAGAAAGAGAAAGAGAAAGAGAAAGATTGTAATAAATGGTGCAATGTAAAAATTAGTTTTAAAACATAAGTGTTTTTCTCTTGTTTTTAACATTTTAAAAAGATTCTATCTATTTATTTTCAGAAAGAAGGGAAGTGAGGGAGAAAGAGAGGGAGAGAAACATCATTTTGTGGTTATCACTTGTACATCCCCAAAATGGGGACCTGGCCCCCAACCCAGGTATGTGCACTGACTGGGAACTGAACTGGCAGTTGACAGTTCACAGACTGTCACAGACCAGTACTCAATCCACTAAATTACACCAGCCAGGGCAGTGTTTTTCTCTTTTTTCAGCCCATTACTTTGTGCTAATTATTGCCACCAGGAGTCTTCCATATAGGCTCCGTATAGGAATAGTGACTCCAAATAGTGACTTTTGTATAGGCTCAGAGTCCAAAGATTTTTTCTAAGTTCATTTTCCAAAATCATTTATAAGGCCATCTCTCCATGTAGTAGAGACCTTGGCTGCCTTCCCCAAATTCAAATATTGGATGAATACTGAACTACTGTAAAATCTGGTTAGCTGAGGCTTCCTGGAAAGCCATAAGAAAAGGGAAATAAGTAATATCTTACCATATATTACACAAAAAATACAAAACACAACTGATTTAGACCCTGAGTGAGCATTCCTCCTTCCAACTGCACACAGAATGCATTAGCATCCATGACTGTAAACGTTAAATATATGTATATAATATTCATTGACCCTTGAACAACAAAAGATTTGAACTGCATGAGTCATTTGTTCATGATTTTTTCAATAGATTTCTATAAATGTATTTTCCCTTCCAAAGGATTTTAATAATACTTTTTCTCCAGATTACTTTATTATAAGAATATAGTATATAATACATATAACATACAAAATATGTGTTACTCAACTTTGTATATTATCAGTAAGGCTTCCAGTCAGTAGTAGGCTATTAGTAGCTAAGTTTTGGGGAAGTCAAAAGTTATACCTAGATTCTCAGCTGTGCAAGGAAGTCAGTGCCCCAAGCCCTGTGTTGCTCAATGTTCAGCTCTAGTATGGATTATAATATTAGGCTTAGCTAGTGCTTTCACTACTAAAACACTCTAATGAATATTAAATATTATATTACATATAGTAAAATATATAAATCTTAAGTATACAGCTTGCTGAATATTTACACATGTAAACCCCCATGTTACCACTCTCCAGATCAAAATACAGCATATTTCCACCACTCAGAAAGTTTCCTCATGCTTACATGTTTGTTTGGTGTATTCTTAATGGTAAACATACTTTATTCTTTATATATCAATAACTTTCTATTAATGAGAACACTTGATTAAGCAGAACTTTGATCATACCAGGGAGCAAAGAAACTAACATTTGTCAAGCAAATGCATTTTGCCAAACACTTTGACATTTCACGCTAATCCTGTTGGGCAGGTGTAATTATGTCTCCTGAGGCAATGAAGAAGCTGGGCTCTGGGATTTAAGGGACCTTTCCCATGTCCTACTGTCCATAAACAACTCTAGAGCCTCTTCCCCCATTCAATCACACGGTCAGATGATACAGCTTACCACACTTTGCAAATAACAAGAGCTGATGTTCTTTAACCAACTCATATATATTTATGCCTAACAATAAAAAGTGATAAAGGATAAACAAATGCCATAGAAAAAAATTTTAAAAACACCTTTCTCTATTAGGTAACCTTAAAAATAACTATCTATTAATTTACCTGAAAAATAGATTGAAAAAAGATATAGTGCACATAGTCTAAACACACTTTTTAAAAACAAAAAGACATTATTTGTTTGTTTTTATCACTTTGAAATGGCCTTTTTATTGATTTTCAGATCAAGTCCCAGGCCAGGAATAAGGGAGCAGTGTTATCTCAACTCTTTAAACTACCTGCAGTTCACCCAATCACAGTAACGAAAAACCAACCAGTCTAGGTTACAGAAGTAGTGGTTTTGGTGCCCTGAAGAGTGGTCTTCAAGGGCCAATTCTTGTGACCTTGTGGCTTCGTGGCCAGATGCGCTGGTTCGCCTGGGACTGTTACAGTTTCAGCTGTGAAAGTCTGGTGTCCCAGGAAATCCCTCAGCCCTAGGCTAGCTGGGCTGGTCGGTCACCATACTGAACAGCCACCAAGTGCCAAAGTACCTTAATCAATTGCTGTTTGGGGTGTTTGAGATTTCAAAGAATAAATGGGAAAGTAAACATGATCATAAATGCAAATTTGTTCAGCTAAAAGAGTAAAAATGAACAGATGTGCATTTGCTTATATGCAGATAGGAACCACCAAGTGAACATGGAAGAGCAATCGTCTCGTTGCTTCCAGGGAGAGAACACGTGCTGGCTGGCCCTTGAAGTATGGTGCTCTCTCAATGCATGCCCTTTTGAGCTGTTTGAATTAAATGGATGTGTGAATACAGTAACCCAATGTTGTTAAACTGTGCTCCTCAGCCAGCTTTGAGAGCCCATATGAATGGGAGGCCGGGAAGTAGCGGAGAGGACTGCAGACGCCCTCCACCTGCTCAAACCAGCTCTGCACTTCGCCATTTTGTATTTTGACCTTCCTCACAAGACTGCATTTAATAACAGATTCTATGATGTTTCTGAAAGTCAGAATGCCATAACATTAATCTCTTTACCTACAATATATGCATAGCAAAGTCTCTGAACAAGCCTTTACAGAAGAGAAACACTACGGTTTGCTTGGACCAAGGAAATGCCAAGTCAAAGTATCAGCTTCACATCCTAGTCCACTCACTTGCTGTCTTTGTGATTATAAGCAAGTTTCTTTTTAACTCGAGGCTTTAATATCTTTACCCTTTTTTTTCAAGTTTCAAACATTTATTACTCAGTGTAAACCCCAACAGAATACACCAACATGATTTCATGCATTTGGAGGGGGACTATTTCCCGGTTAAGTGGAAAATTGTGTGAATGGCTTCTGAAAGACCTTCATTCTAAGCAGCTTTGTACTAAAACATTCCATTTAGAACTCTGGACCTTCTTTCTTCAGTTTGCTCTCACCTATTTTCACTGAGTAGAACTTATATTGCTCATTGGGACCCAGCTTATATTGCTCATTGGGACCCAGCTTTCCAAGGTTCTGGGTTATTCTTTTTGTTCCAAGAGACATTTGTGTTGAACAATGCCAGGCACATGACATACAGCACCGCCCCAGTACCTCCAGCTCCAATAAATATAAAGAAGGGAATCAAGCTTGGGTGTTCCTCAGCCTGACTGATGATCTGACAGAGCATGGTTGTGGCAGAGGGCCCAGGAGCAGAGAAAAAGTTCTTTACCCAATTTTTTAAGAATATGTGTGTGCATGCATGGTGTGCATGTGTGTGCAGTATTAGCTCAAAATGTTTTTGTGAGTATTATATATCATAGTATTTATAAATGTAACTACTACTGTACCTACTTATACAGCAAATACTCAGTTACTGGCTAATTTGAAATCAAGTCAAAGTTTAAAAAGCATTTATACAGTAGCAGTTTTCAGGCCCATGAATGTTTCTATATTGGCTCTCCTGCCCCGACACAAGGCTCAGCACCTGATTACAGACCACACAGATTAGATAGCTCAGGACCAGATCTCCAGATGCCAGAGGTCTAGAGCCAACTCCAGGCCTAATCCATTCTGGGACTGTAGCTTTGGAGTTGCCCTCCAGTTCAGCAACCAATACAAAAGCCATGCAGCACAAAAAGTGAGCGCCTATGAAAGGAGGGGAAAACGAAGAATGGGGGAGGTGAGCAGTGGTCCTCTGAAATTACATGGCTAGGTGGAGCAGGGTTGGTTCTCTACAGCTAGGACACACTGCTGTTCAGCATCCTATTAGGGATTCTGAACCAGATAAGGGAGAGGCAGTGTTGCAAGAGAACCGAGAGAGGGGGGCACTGAGGAAGGGAGAGTGCAGAAAAGAGACTGCAGAGACGGAGGAAATGGGCAAAGCTGGGAGAACCAGCCCTAGAAACACTACCAGAAAGTAAAGAGACACTTTTATTTAAAAAATTTTCAGTTAAACACCTTTACCACTGCTAAACACACACAACACACTCCCCCCGCCACACACACACACAAAGGAAGATGATGTACTTGTGATTTCCAAGTCAGTGAAAGCCAACTTTGGTGTCTCAGAAAATGACCTGTATCTAGGACCCACCGGCCTGAATGAGCCAGCATACCCAGCAGAAGCCTGGAGCCCCAGTGCAGCAGAATTACCTAGGGAGACCTCACATACAGCCCCTCAGTGGCCTCCTGGGCTACTCAGCGGCCCTGGCCCCATTCCCAATCTTAATCAAGAACTCCAGCTTCTTGATGACTCCAATCTTAACAACCATTTGCAAGGAATTACAGGCATGATCAAGTTATATACAATGAAACCTTAACCAAATCCAGGAGAAACTTTTTTACATCCAGTTAACCAGACTAACCGGGTTAACCAACACTAGGGAGATCACAGACTTTATTACCCAGGACCTCTTGAAGAGTGAAAAGGGTGCTCTTAATAATTCAGCCAGGATGGTAGGCACAAAGTGGAACACGTTGTTACCTCTAACAATCTGTGTCCATCTTGAAAACCCCAAAACTGATGGCCAAGGATAGGCTGTTGTCCAGCAGCCCCTGAACTGCTGTGTGCCCATCAGCTGAGCTATGAAGAATCACTTGTCTTCCTTCCCAGATATGCACATGTCCATTGTATTTGTTATTAGAATTATGTAAGTATATTAAATATTATGTATGCTGGTGAAATATAAGGGTAAAAACAAAAGGTTGTTTCTATAAAAATTTAGTCATATGTCTCAAAAAACTCTTAAAAATTTCTGTCCATAAACATGTGGGCAAAGGAACTGTAAAAAATGGGAAGAAATTCTATTAAAACTCTAGTCTAAACAGAGACTACACTCAGTTTACTTTACAAGGGATGTTAAGATCTTGCCCCACTTTAAAGAAATTGAAACTGGATATTGTAAATGATGCCCAATGAGGGTGGTTTATATAAGAATGAGGACATGAAACTCCAAACAATGAACTCATAGCAAAGAAAAGTAGGACCTCACAGTAAAAGATAATTCATGAATTTTAAGTTTAAACTGAAAGCTTAGCAGATGGTGACATATGTAAACACAGCTCATCTCCTCACACAACCACATCAAAATTACAACTAAAATATAGGAAACTACCACTCAGAACTGTCAGAAATTTGGTTGAATAGAAGTCTGACAACTATGGAATTAAAGAAACCACATCAGTCAGACTGGGAGGAGGGGTGCAGATATGAAATGGGCCGTTCTCACATCCACAAGTAGTAGATAAAAATTTGAGATGGACATCTTAGGAGTGAGGAGTCCCAGCCCTACACCAGGCTCCCCATCCCAGAGTTACAATGCCAGGAAGATAAGTACCACAAATTCTGGCTGCAAAAACCAGCAGGGATTGAGTTGGTAGAGGAAACTTCTAGAGTCCCAAGCAGTTCCTGTTAAAGAACTCATATACAGACTTACTCAGACTCACTCCCTCTGAGATCCAGCAATGGGGTAGCAGCTTAAAAGGCACCAGTGGCATACAGGAAGAAAGTGAAGTGTATGAGATCAAGACAGAGGCTAGGGGACAGCTTTCTCTCAGACAAAAAGGCACGCAGAGGCCATTATCCCTTTTCTGAGCCCTTGCTCCACAGAGACACAGAGCTGGCATATCTAAGACTGCCATCAAACTGGCTAACACTGATTGCCCCACCCTGAAGATCCCCTGAGACTCTGCCCCACCCAATTTATAAGCCAACTCAAACTGTTAACCAAGACTTTTCCATATGAATGGTTCATGCTTCAAACTTCCTAAATCATCACAAACAAGCAATATCTGTAATGAGCCACAAGCCCTGGCTCCTCTTGCTAAGTGATCCAGGCCCAACGCTAGCAGCAGCCAGCCTAGAATCACAGCTTGGCTTCACCTGGGAATTTCCAAGCCCAGAACAAGTAGCAACCATTTCAGATTGCTTTACAGCTCAGGCAAGGTAGCCCCAAGCAGAATACAGATGGTGGCTGACCTTGGCCTGCACCTCCTAGGAAACACCAGGTCCAGCATACCCAGTGGACAGCTACAGACCACATTGGAGCACCTCTACCCTGCCCCTGCATAGCTGATCCTCCATGAAACAAGGAGTTGGGTGCCAGTGGTCACAGCCAGTCCCTGCAGCTGACTGACCTGGGTAAATCCATCCCACTGATCTGCCAACAGTAACCAAGGTTCAATTACAACAGGAGGGTGCCCTACACAAAAGGTGCTCCTTGAGTACCCAGCTTGGGCGATAGGGGAGGCTGTGTCATTGGACTCTATAGGACACCTACTACATCAGGCCACACTACCAAGACAGGGAGTCCTAGCAGCTCTACCTAATACATAGAGATAAACACAGGAGGCTCCAAAATAAAAAGACAAAGAAATATAGCCCAAATGAAAGAATATATCAAACTCCAGAAAAAGAATTAAACAAAATAGAGATAAGCAATCTTTCAGATGCAGAGTTCAAAACATTGGTCATAGCATGCTCAAGGAACTTAGGACCTCAATAGCATAAAGAATATCTAGTCAGAAATGAAGGATACACTGATTGAAATAAAGAACAATTTAGAGGGAAACAATAGTCAAATGGAAAAAGCTGAAAATCAGTTCAATGATTTAGAACATAAGGAAACAAAAAACAACCAATCAGAACAAGAAGAAAAAAGAATCCCCAAAAATGACAACAGTGTAAGCAACATCTGGGACAAATTCAAACATTCCAACATTCTCATCATAGGGGTGCTAGAAGGAGAAGAGAAAGAGCAGAAAATTGAAAAATCTATTGGAAAAAATAATGAAAGAAAACTTCACTAGTTTGATGAAGGAAATAAACATGCAAGTCCAGGAAGCACAGAGAGTCCTAAACAAAATGGATGCAGAGTCCTACTCAAAGACACATCATAATTAAAATGTCGAAAGTTAAAGATAGAGAATATTAAAAGCAGCAGAAGAAAAGAAGTTAGTTACCTACAGGGGAGTTCCCATAAGAACATCAGCTGATTTCTCAAAGAAAAATTGCTGGCTAGAAGGGATTGGCAAGAAATATTCAGTTAAGAAAAGCAGGGACTTACAACAAGATTGCTCTATCCTGCAAAACTATCATTTAGAATTGAAGATCAGATAAAGAGATTCCAGGACCAAAAAAAAATCTAAAGGAGCTCATCATCACCAAACAATTATTATATAAATTATTAAAGGAACTTACTTAAGAAAAGGAAGATCAAAACTATGAACAATAAAAAGGCAACACAGGGACTTGTGGCCAAGATGGAGGAGTAGGTGGAAACACTGTACCTCCTCTCACAACCAAGTTTAAAAACAACAAAGATTTAGAAACCAGAACGCAACCAAAACAGAGAGAAAATTGAACTGTACCGAAGTCCAACAACAATGAACCATTCATCCAGACCGGTAAGAGGGGCGGAGTCAGCAGATGGTGGAAAGGGGTCATGGCAAGAAAAAGTGGCCGGACCAACCCAGGTGCACAGGTGGTGGTTGGCAGATCCAGGGAGTGGGGTGACAATAGGCAGACCCAGTGAGGGCACAAGGCAACTGGCTGACCGCGGTCACACATTCACACTCAGATAAACCAGGCAAAGGAGGTGGCAGTGAGACAGACCGCACAAACCAGGGCCCCAGCCATGGGAATTAAAGCCTAAAAGCACCAATTGGAAAAACTTTCAGGGGTTGAGGTGCTGGGAGAGGCTCCCACGCTCACAGAGAGTTCGTTGGAAAGACCCACAGGCTCCTAGAATGTATACAAGCCCACCCACCTGGGAACCAGCACCAGAAGGGCCCAATTTGCTTGTGGGAAGCAGCAGAGGGGACTGAAATCCAAGAGAGCAGAACAAATGCCATTTCTCCCTCTGACCCTGTCCCCACATACAGCATCACAACCCACCAACTGGGTTCACCCACCCTGGTGAACACCTAACGCTCCACCCCTCATACATAACAGGCCCAAACAGACCAAAACGTTATGGCTCAAGAAGAAGAACAGCTCAAAGCCCCAGAGCCAATACTTCTAAGCAACCCAGAGATAGCCAACCTATTGGATGCACAGTTCAAAATACTGGTGATCAGGATGCTCACAGAACTGGTTGATTTTAGTCACAAATTAGATGAACAAATGAAGGCTACACTAAGTGAAATGAAGCAAAATGCACGTGATACCAATAGTGATGGGAAGCAAACTGGGACTCAAATCAATGGAGTGGAACAGAAGGAAGAAAAAAATGACCAAACAGAAAAGAATGAGGAAACAAGAATTCAAAAAAATGAGGAGAGGCTTAGGAACCTCCAGGACATCTTTAAATGTTCCAACATCCAAATTATAGGAACAGCAACAAGTGGAAAACCTATTTGAACAAATAATAAAGGAGAACTTCCCCAGTCTGGCAAAGGAAATAGACTTCCAGGAAGTCCAGGAAGCTCAGAGAGTCCCAAAGAAGGTGGACCCAAGAAGGAACACACCAAGGCACATTATAATTACACTAGCCAAGACTAAAATGAAGGACAGAATCCTAGAAGTAGCAAGAGATAAGGGGACAGTCACCTACAAAGGAGTTCCCATCAGACTGTCAGCTGATTTCTCAAAAGAGACCTTATAGGCAAGAAGGGGCTGGAAAGAGGTATTCCAAGTCATGAAATCCAAAAACCTACATCCAAGATTGCTCTATCCAGCAAAGCTTTCATTTAGAATGGAACAGCACAAAGCAAGGGACATAAAGGAAAGAATAAACAAATGGGATCTCATCAAAATTAAAAGCTTCTGCATGGCTAAAGAAAACAGTATTAAAATAAAAAGACAACCAACTGTATGGGAAAACATATTTGCCAATGATACCTCAGACAAGGGTTTAATCTCCAAAATACACAAAGAACTTACAAGACTCCACTCCAAGAAGACAAGCAGCCCAATTAAAAAGTGGGCAAAGGACTTGATCAGACATTTCTCCAAAGAAGACATATAGAAGATCCAGAGACACATGAAAAGATGCTCAATATCACTAGCTATCAGAGAGATGCAAATTAAAACCGCAATGAGATACCACTTTACACCAGTCAGAATAGCCATCATAAACAAAGCAACAAACCACAAGTGTTGGAGACGTTGTGGAGAAGAGGGGACCCTAATCCATTTTTGATGGGATTGCAGACTGGTACAATCACTGTGGAAAACAGTATGGAATTCTCTCAGAAAACTAAAAATGGTCCTGCCTTTTGACCCAGCAATTCCACTGCTAGGATTGTATCCTAAGAATCCTGAAACACCAATCCCAAAGAACCTATGCACCCCAATGTTCATAGCAGCACAATTTACAATAGCCAAGAGTTGGAAGCAACCTAGGTGCCCATCAGTAAATGAATGGATCAAAAAATTATGGTACATATACACAATGGAATTCTATGCAGCAGAAAGAAAGATGGAGCCCCTACCCTTTGCAATAGCATGGATGGAAATGAAAAGCATTATGCTGACTGAAATAATCCAGGCATTGAAAGACAAATACCATATGATCTCACCTTTAACAGGAAGCTAAACAACAAAACAAATAAGCAAGCAAAATAAAAACAAAGACACTGAAATAGAGAACAGGGGGATAGTGACCAGAGGGGAGAGGGAAGAAAATTTCAGGGAAAAAAGGGGAAGGATTTACAAGAACTTGTATAAAGAACACATGGACAACAACTAAGGGGAGTGGAAATGGGAGGGGGGAGCACTGGGGTGGGTGGGCTGGGATGGGAGTAAAAGACAGAAAACTGTACTTGAACAATAATCAAATTTAAAAAATTAAAAAAAAATGGAAGGGCAGACAAAGTGCTTCTCAGATAAGGTCAAGTTCAAGGAGTTCATCACCAAGCCCTTATTATATGAAATGTTAAAGGGACTTATCTAAGAAAAAGAAGATAAAAAATATGAACAGTGAAAGAACAGCAAACTCACAGTTATTAACAACCACACCTGAAACAAAAGCAAACTAAGCAGACAGCTAGGTCAGGAACAGAACAGCAGAAATGGAGATCACATGGAGGGTTAGCAACAGGGGAGTGGGAGGAGAAGGGGGGAGAAGGTACAGAGAATAAGTAGCATAGACGGTAGGTAGAAAATATAGGGAGGGCAAGAATAGTATGGGAAATAAAGAATCCAAAGAACTTGTGACACATGGACATAAACCAAAGGGGGGGATAGTGGGGGAGGGGTGGGCAGGGTAGAGGGGAATTAAGGAGGGGGGTAATGGGACAACTGTAATGGCATAATCAATAAAATATATTTTTAAAAACCCACAACCTCAGTACGTGACCTGACTGGGCACCAAAAAATAAATAAATAAACACATAAATAAATAAATAGGCAATACATATCTATCAACAACTGAATCTAAAATCAAACTAAGCAAACAAGAACAGAGACAGAATCATGGCTACAGAGAGGGTTTTGATGGTTGCACAATAGGAAGAAATGGGTGATGAGGTTAGGGGATTAAGTATAAATAGGCAGTTACAGAACAGCCTTGCGGATGTAAAGTACAGTATGGGAAATGGAGTAGCCAAAGAACTTATACACATGAGCCAGGGACATAAACAATGGTGTGAGGATGGCTTGAGGGTGAGGGAGCTGCTGGTGGAGGAGGGCAAGTGGGGAAAATTGGGACAACTGTAAATGCATAATCAATAAAATATAATTAAAAACAACATAGACCGAAAGTTTAAGATATATATATGTATACATATAAATATATTTTAATTTCTTTCTTTAGCAGACTTTATCAACTAACCAAGCAACCTCAAGTACCTACTTTGACTATTGCCAAAATTATAGCATGTCTTCTATCTAAACTTAAAGCAAGTATTATGGTATGAGATCTCCATAGGATGTTTCCAATCACACCACCAAAATTATGTCAAGGAAAACTTATTGATCATATTTTAGGGAGAAATTTTTAGCCCAGCCTGTAAAATGAGCTAAAGAAAAAGAAATTTAAATGTTTGTTGTCCCACAAACAATGCTTCTGAGCAATGTAAATGTATATGAGTCTACTTGACCATAACTCTCTGCTATTAATGAATTATTGCACAATAAGCAATTTTTATAGAAAACAAAAATGGAAAATATATCTGTATGACTTTTTATCACAATTAAATTATTTCCAAAACATATACACAATTTAAAAAAAAGAAAAAGTACCTATCAGTAGCAAATAAAGGAGAAAAAATGGCACAGAAATCACTGTCACTAAAAACAAATTCAAAGTTAGCAATTTAGGTGTACGAGGTTGAGGAATAGGGAGGGGGGCATGAGGGAGGAAAGCAGAAGTCAGCATGTTGCTGTGGTGTGGTGAAAGGAACATTATAGTAATCGGATCCCTGTTCCTCTTTAGGGAATCACTTATTAGAGAAGTCTACCTCTGTTCACACACTATTAAGGGATGTAAACAAAATAATAACACATATATTTATCCTATATCAGGCACTGTTCAAAGAGCTTTAGAAGTATTAATTTAGGGAAGAAAAAGAGCGATAGTTTAGAGATGAATGGAAAAGAAGATTAAAAGATGTAAAATGGGTCCTAAGAAGCTATTGATCCTCAGAAGACCAGATAAGGAGAGAATGGTTACATTATGACAAGAAATCTCAGCAAAAAAAAAAGGAAGAAATTATTTGACCATCAAGTTGATCAAACAACAGAAAAAATTGGTTTGGTACTGTAATTCCAAAAGGCTACTTGCTTAGGGGAGCAGCCAAGGTACGAGAAAGCCAGGAGAGAGGAAAGGAAGCTGATGGGCTAAATCCAAGTTGGTAGAGTGTGGCCCAGATGAGGCCCCAGCCCAAGAAGGAAAGCTGCCACCAACTGCCAAAACAAAGGGCCAAAATGAGGTTGCCAGGTCATGGAAGCTCAGTCCTGAGTCATAGGATGAGGCATAACACTGTAAGAGCCCACCAGAGGCCGGAGAAGCAAGGTCTGAAAAAGCTACTGGGACAACGTGTGGATTTCAGCAGATTGCCAACAACACTGCCCTACATCTTTGTCATCCGTGTTTTATTCGTTGTAAAGCACTCTTACTTGTGACTTGTTACCTGACACCAAGACTCCTCGGTAAAACTGATTGGGCTAAATAAGTAAAAGATTTATCTAAATGGTTTGATTATTTATCTTCTGTTGTCTCAAAGCAGGGTTTGGACAACGTGTGTACAGATTTTAGGATTCAATGAAAAATGTGGAAGAGATGAAAGAACCGAGTGTGGGACAAAGAAAGAATATGAGAATTTTAACTTGCCATTGAAACTTGCTATTTTAACTTGCTATTTTTAAATTTTAATATTTGTGATCCACCACAAAGTGGAAAGAAGTGAGAAATCGTAGAGTTAACCCCAGACAATAGTTTTGAACAGCAACCCCATGGCTGTCTAGGTACATTGGAATCAACTGAGATGGCTTTTTTATTCTTATGACGTGATGATGATGATTACTATTGTTAATTTGAGAGACAGAGAGAGAGAGAAACATCAGTTTGCTGTTCCACTTATTTCTGCACTGGTTGGTAGCTTCTTGTATGTGCCCTGTCCGGAGATCAAACCCACAACCTTGGCTTACCAGGACAATGTTGTAACCAACTAACCTACCCAGCCAGGGACTGAAAAGCCTTTTTAAAAACATATTCCTAGCTGTTTGCCCCAGACCTACTAAATCAGAATCACCCATGATGAGACACACTATTTCTTCAGGCTCCGTGGGTGTTTCTGATACACAAGTAGCCATGGGAGCCTTTGGTTTTACAGACCCTTTATCCTCAGTGTTCAGGGTCTCGTACCAAAACTGAATGAGGGCTTTTTACAGAGCTGCCTGCCTGAGGTACTTGGACAGTAGTGTTGGCTGGGTCCATATGATTGAGTACTTTCCAATAACAAGAAAAAGGTTTTTTTAACTCAGGACCTGATGAGAAAAATGAGGGAATGTTTAAGAAAGTATAGCCCCCTATGCTGAAATGAATTGAATACAAATTACCTATAGTTATCTAAACAGAAATATGGTCAGTACAATATAAATAATTGCAAATATAAACGCCCTTCTCTCTAGGACATTGGTGAAGTCCTCAGCCAAGACCACTCAAAAGAGAAGCCCTCCCCTTGTCTAAGTCCAAACCTGCATCTCCTTCATTGTGTTTTCATCATCCAGGTAGGGATTTTGTTGTTTTGTTTTGTTTGGGGGTTTGTTGTTTTGTTTTGTTTTTGTGTTTTGTTTTGTTTTGTTGCTGTTTCCTGTTGTCAGCACTAACATGCTCATCACAGAGAACTCTTAGCTTTTTGAGTCTGCAGTTACTCGAAGTCCAATGTCCAATATACAGGCTTTCTTTCACTTAGGACATCAACTACATTTCTATTGCTATTTCTTTCTGTACCCCTAGTTGCTTTTGTATAAATTCATATAATCAAAGAATCTTCTAAGGTAAAAACCTTCTTAAATGATACCTTTTGATTAAAATTCTTTTCTGCTCAGGGATTCAGATCTTTATAGTCCAGGGCCAAAAAAAATCACTTCAAAATTATTTTACCTTTATTACTCTATCCCCTTTACTTATATTGAGTGTATCACAATGTGTTACAAGTGATTCTCTTATCTAGCATTTATTACAATGTACTATAAATTTATACTTATTTATCTCTATCATGACTTTTAACATGTCTAAGAGGATAGAGAGCATCTATATTGTCCATTGTTGAGTCACTTACACTTAGGTGGGGGCCCCATTTGCATAAATGTTTCATGATTATTTATTGAGTCAGTGGGTGGGTAGATAGATGGGTAATGGTGGTTGTAACTATCATATTTTTCTAACAAAGGTACTATTTGCCCTTGAGCCCCTAGGGAAGAGTTGGTATCACATTTGTTTGTGTGTCCTCAGTACAAATGTTTGAAGAATTACTGGAAAATACAAAGCAGAGTTGACCAACTCATGTGATTTACTGCTTTGTTGTTCAATACCTCTGCAAGAGTTGCATAAGCTTGTACGTTATCTCAACCAAATCAGACGATTCAGCAGACATTCAGTGAACATGAATAGACTGGCTTGTAAAACAGCTGAATATCTAAACATTCCCAAGTTTCCAAATTGGATACAGACTAAATAGTTTGCAATTAGGAGTTGTCCTTTTTAGGGCCATTAGTGCTCAAGGAATCTCAACTGATACGCTACTGAATCCAAGAGTAAATTATAGGCCCATTGACCAGAGTCATGGTTTCCTTACAGCATCATCTGAGATGAGTCAGGAACAAAAAGGTCCTCAGGATCAGGAATGTAATCACTGATTTCCTGCACAGCTGAAACCTGAGAAATGAGACTTGGAAACTGAGGTTTGCCACCCAAATATTTCTTCCCTCACCTCATTCTTCTTAAAAGCACCCAATCAAGGGAAGTTAATCTGACAGACTATGAAAAACAAGATTTTCCTGTTTCCACTTTCAAATATAAAACAGTCACCTATAGAAAATAAAACATGATTCACTTAGGGAAACATTCTGTTGCTACTGAGTCAATAAACATAGATCAGTGTATAGCTATAAAGACAGCCCGAAAGAATTTGAGGTTCAGAACAACAGTGTAAAAATTAGAGTTAGCATCTATTGAGATTAGTGTTTTTGCCAAGCATTGTAGTAACTAGAAGAATAACTTATTGAATTTCCATGGTAACCCAGGAGGTCAATTTTATTATTATACTACTTTACAATAAGAGAACTGACATCCATAGAAGTTAACATAACTTTTTCAAGATTATACATTACATACAAAAAGTGTAGCCAGGATTCAACCCCGGACACACAAAAAGGTAAAAATTCAAGCCAATCATGTAACAGCTGAGTTAAGCAGAGAAATAAGTGAATATTTTGGAAGGTTTTTTTGGAATTAATGCACTATAGAATATTCAAAGAACTTAAAATTCCATGCAGTTCATACAAAGGAAGGGACTATCTCCTAGTATTGGGTGTGGATGGAAATACAACCAATCTGAAGCAAAATGAGAAAAGAAAGGAGATTCCAGAAGGATAATATTGTATATCTCTCCCAAAGCTTTTTCAAAGAGAAGTTGCCCAATTTGTAACATTGCCTCTGTCAACAGTCACTTCTATAAAATCAGTCCTTGGAGGCTCATAGAAGGTAGCCTTTTTTAAATATCTTATTAACTCCTGAAAAGAAATAGCTTACTTACTAATTTTGCTGCATTTTGAGGTATCAGGAATCACTAAACAAATTTCATGATTCATTCACTGCCCAGAAGCCACAAACTTAGAATCTCCATTATTTCCATTCACACTGGTCTGCTCAGGGAATAAGAGGCCTAGTCATAATCTACTCTCTAGGTACTCCCTAGCAAGTAAATTTATATCAGGCAATTCAGTTTGCACCTGCATGTAGCCAGCATCTGTTACCTGTTCCATCAGTCTCATTGAAAGGGTGGCAACAAAGTAATGAACCTGCAATCTTTCCTTTGGTCCTCACGTGTTCTGAGGAATGAGTTTACCCTTGATTTTCCCTGTGGGATTGTGTACTGAGCACAAATTACATAACTGCAGCAATACTTACAGATAGCTCTTAATAGAAGGTCCTTCCCAGAAAACATTCTTTGTACAGCTGGGTCTAAAGTCAGTCCCAGCTCCCAGGTCACAATCCCAATCTGCACAGAAATTTCCCACCACAATTCTAGTGAGCAGATTCAGTTTTTGTAGTCCATGGCCAAAGGCAGGAGCTGAAGTGGGAACCGGAAGCCAGAAGGTCAAGGCTGGAAAGACCAGAGCAGTTACAGAGGATCTGAAATAAATAGATCACTTCCTATGTGATTAATTTTGTATGTCAACTTGACTGAGCCATAGGGTACCCAGATACTTGGCCAAATATTATTATGTGTTTTTCTTTGAGATTTTATTTATTTATTTATTTTGAATGAGATTAACATTTAAATTAGCAGACTGAGTAAAGCAGATGGTGTTCCTTAATATGGACAGGACTCGTCAAATCAATTGAGGGCCTGAATAAAACAAAAAGGCTGACCCTCCCTTAATGCAAAAAAATCCTCCTGCCTTCAGATTCAAACTGAAACACCTGCCCTTCATGGTCCTCGAACCTGCTGGCCTTAGGATTGAAACTATATCATCAGCACCTCCTGGTTTTTGGCCTCTGACTCAGACTGGAACTAACCCATTGTCTGTCCTGAGTCCCCAGTTTGTTGACTCACCCTGCAGATATTGGGGCTTGTCCACCTCCATAATCACATGAGCCAATTCCTCTAGACAGATGATAGATAGATAGATACATAGAAACATAGATACATAGATAGATTCCTATTGGTTCTAGTTTTCTGTTTTTTGGAGAACTCTGACCAATACACTTTCCTTACACTTCCTTGATGTTCACCACACCCTCTTTGTTTGTTGAGACCTCCCATCCTCCACCATCTTCTCCCATTTAAGGCCTTTCTACACTTGCTGCCCTACCTGCCAAGCCTTCAGGTCATGCAGCATCTCTCATCACAATCCTCAAGTCACTTGTCTGCAGTCAGCCACACTTACCCAGAAAAACACAAATACCAGGTCAATCTATCACTTATCTATCTTTCTACATTCAGTGTGTGTGGCTCAGAAGCCATTCTGAGTTTTTCTCCAGTATGGCTGGTCACTTATCCTCCTTCTCTCACCTGCCCCAGGAGTCCATCCTCCAGCTTCTTTTCTGAATGATCTCATCCATCCCTATGCCTTTAACCTACACCTATATCTTGACTACTTATGAATCACATTTCCAGTGCTGGTCTCTCTCTGGATTCCAAATCCAATTGCCTCCTTAGCAGCTGCAAATGCTCCAGTTCTACATCTGCAAAAGGTGCTCATGATTTTCTCCTACCCATCCTCACCTTGACTACCACTAATAAACTCTTCTCCTTGTACTTCCCATCTCAGTGAATGACAACACCAAATAGAAACCTGGGACTCACTCACCACATCTAAACAGTCACTAAATTTTATGTATGCTCACCTCTTTCATATCTTCCAATTTGTGCCCCCTTAGTTCCAACTGGTTTTATATTTCAAGCATTTAATGTTTTCTCATCTGGTTTAATGCCTAAGTCTTATTTGCCCTTCTCAAACCTGCAATAAGCTTTCTAGCCATTCATTCAATGAATATTTTTGAGTGGCGACAATACATCAGAAACAGTGCTGGGAATATAACAAGAAACACAGACACAGTTCCTGTCGTCAGGAGACTTAGTCTGTCATATTCTTTTTCTAAAGAATGAATTTGAGGACTTCCGCCAAGATGGAGGCATAGGTGGAAACACTGTGCCTTCTCCCACAACCAAGTTTGAATAAAACAAAGGTTTGGAGAAACAAAGACACAACCAAAGGACAGAAAATTGAATTATATGGAATTCCGACTACATCTAACCGTTCAACGGGAAGGTAAGAGGGGCGGAGCCAGCAGCGTGCAGGGTCGGGCAGGACAGGGCCCCAGACCCAGGCGCGCAGGCAGATGGGAACCAGTTGGGGTGCAGGGCAGACCGCGGGCGCATATTCGCGCACAGTGAGACAGACCACGCAGGCCCCAGGGGGCGAGGGCTGACGGCAGTGGCAGACTCGCGTGCAGTGGGACGAAACGTGTGGGCCCGGTGACGGCAGCAACTGCGGCACCGGTGAGGGCCGTGCAGCAGGCGGCGGACTGGACGCCATAGTCCCTCTTTGACCCCGCCCCCACATACAGCGTCACAACCCAGCGACTTAGTTGCCCTGTTCTAGTGAACACTTTAGGGCTCTGATCCTGCTATGGAACAGGCACAAACAACCCGAAAGATGGCACAAGAAGAACTCAAAGTCCCAGAGCCAATAACTCTAAGCGACCAAGAAATTGCCAGCCTCTCAGAAGCACAATTCAGGACACTATTTATCAGGATGCTCACAGAACTGGTAGATTATAGTCACAAATTAGAGGAACAAAGTCACAAATTAGAGGAACATATGAAGGCTAAACTAATTGAAATGAAGGGAGATGCACAGGAAACCAATAGTGATGGAAAGGAAATGGGGACACAAATCAATGGAATGGACCAGAAGGAAGAACAAAACATCCCACCAGAAAGGAATGAAGAAATGAGAATTCAAAAAAATGAGGAGAGGCTTAGGAACCTCCAGGACATCTTTAAACGTTCCAACATCCGAATTATAGGGGTACCAGAAGGGGGAAAGAAACAGCCACGAGTGGAAAACGTATTTGAACAAATAATAAAGGAGAACTTCCCCAGTCTGGCAAAGGAAATAGACTTCCAGGAAATCCAGGAAGCTCAGAGAGTGCCAAAGAAGTTGGACCCAAGAAGGAACACACCAAGGCACATCATAATTACATTAGCCAAGACCAAAATGAAGGAGAGAATCCTAGAAGCATCAAGGGATAAGGGGACAGTCACCTACAAAGGAGTACCCATCAGACTGTCAGCGGATTTCTCAAAAGAGACCTTACAGGCAAGAAGGGGCTGGAAAGAAGTATTCCAAGTCATGAAATCCAAAGACCTACAGCCAAGATTGCTTTATCCAGCAAAACTTTCATTTAGAATGGAAGGACAGATAAAGTGCTTCTCAGATAAGGTCAAGTTCAAGGAGTTCATCATCACCAAGCCCTTATTATATGAAATGCTAAAGGGACTTATATAAGAAAAAGAAGATGAAAAATATGAACAGTGAAAGGACAGCAAACTCACAGTTATTAACAACCACACCTAAAACAAAAGCAAACCAAGAGGACAGCTAGATCAGGAGTGGAACCATAGAAATGAAGAACACATGGAGGGTTAGAAACAGGGGGGTGGGAGGGGGAGAAGGGGGGAGAAGGCACAGAAAATAGCATAGATGGTAGGTAGAAAATAGATAGGGGGGAGGGCAAGAATAGTGGGGGAAATATAGAATCCAAAGAACTTGAGACACGTGGTTATAAACTAAGGGGGGGAGAATGGTGGGGGAGGGAGGGTGCGGGTGGAGGGGATTGAAGGGGGGGAATAGAACAACTGTAATGGTATAATCAATAAAATATATTTTAAAAAAGAATAAATTTGATATTCTCCCTTTACAGACAAGTGGTGTGGAGCCAGAGCCCTGTGTTTTGAAGCCTGAGTCCTCTGTTATCTACTGTGTGTGCTTGGGCAAGTTAACAACCTCGTGCTTTAGCTTCCTTGCCTATAAAATGAGGATTATAAGAGTGCCTGCATCCAGGCCTGACACTCATCAACAGTGTTAAGCAGAGGTGCCTTATAGCTGGCATCCATTCCACTTGAATTAATGATAACCTATCAGGACCATGCCATGTCAATTGTGAAATATTTTGAAATCATTATTGTTTACCTCATAGCGTTAATGTGAGGATTAGATGAGCCAATGCATGTGAAATGCATAGAAGAGCATGCCCAGGATGCATAGAACACTGAGTACTAGCCCTGAAAATTGCTCAATAAATATTGGCTGATTTACACTCATTAGATGACTTCCCACCCCATAGTATACAAAGTTCTCCATTTCTTGCTGCCTGATCGCCTTACCTTCCAATCCTGCCCACCTAGTTCCCTGAGTAGGTCACTTTCTTTTTTTCCCACCTCTGTATCTTTATATAATCTCCTCCCTCTACTTGGACCACCCTAAACTTGTCTTTGTCTGCATATAAATACACAGATAAACACCTAGAGAATTCCTATTCTTTGTTTAATACTCAGCTCACCTATTTAAACAAGTAAGGCCAGAAAATACCTCCTGCATGAAAATATTCCTGACACCTGCCCCCCTCTTTGGTGTCCTGCTTATGGACACTTGTGAGATGACATTTATTGCTGTAGTGACATTCTCAGCATCCCTTCCCTTAATAATACCTCACCTCACCCCCTCTCTCCTTTGGAGGTGTTCACTCTCACACTACCAATCCGGTGTGAGTCTACAGTGTCTGCAATAATGGTGTGTGCCCCTCCAGCCACTGACCTAGATCCAACAAAGCGTAGTAATCCATGTCCCTGGTGACAGTGGTTGGTCCAAGGAATGGGGATGTGACACAAGCTTGGCCAACAAGAGTCCTCTTCTTGGGTTGTTCTGCAATAACTGGGGCTGGAAGGGCAGGTCTCTTGTCTCTGGGATCATGGAGGTAAGAAGATGTGGCACAGGTGGCATTTATAACGACATTTCCTCTAAATTCTAACTAGAGAATCTTGACACACTAGGCTTCCCTCTATTAAAGCCCATTGCTTCACAGTTATTTGTTTAGCAAGTGCTCAATAAATGTGTATTGGATGACTCTCTCAAATTTGAGTGTGCATAATCTCTAAAGGAAATACTGAAAATTAGGTACAGACAAATCTCATCTCTGGCCACACTTGATATTATGTCACATCTTGCTATAATTTGACAGCTGAAATTAGTTCGCTTTGGTTATTTTAAACTTTGGTCACATACATCTCGAGAAGACAATGTCTGAGTCTGCCCACAGCACGACACCTAGACACTGAAAACTAAGCTATACTCGGCCAGAGCCCAGGTCTTTCCTGTAATGTGCAAACCTTTTTGTGTGTGACTCTTTAGAGCTCTTTCTTCCTCTTTAGAAGTCACTAAGGAAAGCAAAATAAGGATTTGTTTGTTAGTTTATCATAAAAGAGAAAGAAAATAATTTAGTTAAGATAAAAACAACTTACCTAAAATGAAAAAAAAAGTTCACTCCAAACCTGATTTAGCCGTTTAGTCATCAGAAGCACAGTGGCTCTCTTGTGAGTCCTCTCTTCCTCCACAGCCAGTTCTGTGAATCAGAAATAATAGTGTGTCCTGGTTAGTCTCACTACAGCTTAATGAGACTATTTCTAGGAAGCCCTTTGACTTCAAAAAAGTCATAGAAAAATTCAAAGAACTTTTATCATAAAAGGTTTCAATTTGATTTTAAAACCTCCATGCCTCCTTTGTGAGTCGTGCGTATTCCCTACTGACTATTGTCTCTATGTGTCTCTATTATCCACATTAAATATTTATTTTGGGCCTATTAGAGTAAAAAATTATTCTCCCAGCTCTTAGCCCAAGGTGATTTCTAGTGACTATTTAGTTTTTATGATGATTTTTAAAATTTGCATTAATAATAAAAGAAGCTAATGTTAAATTGAAGGTTATTAAAATTGGCCTTCTTTCAAGTTGCCTGACTGTTGAAAAGATCTTTTTTCTTTTTTTATCACATCTTTCCTTAATTGTTTAAGAATTAGGTTACACTTAATTATTATTTCAACTTTCTATAGCACATTTGAATTGGCACAGACTTCAGGCTGTAGCTTAGTTGTAGTAGCCATAATTTACTACCTTCTCTACATTCATATGGATGTGTCATAGTCATTACAAATGTAAGATAGCCCCAAAATACTACTAATATTTATCCCTGCCTACCCTGCTCTTCCCGTACTTTTCTTCAGCCCAGTTAATGGCAACTCAACTCATTGAGTTTCTTGAGTCACAAACTTAAGGTCATCCTTTGCTCCTTTCTTCTCCTCGTATGTCATCTTCCATCCACCAATAACTCTTGTCAGTTCTACTCTCAAAATTTATTACAAAGTATGCCCCCAACCTGGTCCTGCTCGCTGCCATCCCTCACCTGAATGGTTGCAGCTCTCCACATGCTCTTGCCCCAGATATTGGCATGGCACTTCCCTTCATCGTCTTCCAGTCTGACTCAAATGTCACTTTCCAAGTGTGGCCCTCTCTGGCAACTTCATCTAAAGTTGCAGCCCCCCACTCCCAATACTTTCCCCTTCCTGCTTTATTCTCCTCCCTCTTTCAACACAATATGTCATCTCTCTATATTTTAAGGTCATCGAACATAATGTTGTTTATAATCTGTCTCTGTCTCTAGAATGTAAAACACAGAGGAAACAGATATTTTTACTCCTTTAATTCACTACTCTGTGTTCAGGATTTGGCATAGAGTTGGGGCTTAATAAATATTAGTTGTCTGAAAAAATATGAAAAGAACTTCCAGATATTTTTACCATGGTACCAGGAACAATGTCTTCTTTTAAATTCTTCATCTTGCCAGCATCATATTCTCTTTCCAGGGGACACTTAAGACCATGAGAATAGAAGCACAATTGTGGCCATGTGCAGTTGGGTGGAAAAATGGGTGGCATTTTAGCTTATACATGATCCCTCTGGATGGCTCTGGGTTTCTGCATGAGCCAGAACAAACCACATCAGCTTTATGCAGGAAGATGAGCTGGCCAGAACAAACTTCTCAGAGGAGATGGGTTCTAGGATGACCTTCAGTCCCCTTGTGATTGTTAACTAGAGTGCAAGCCATCCCCAGTCCACAGAGGATGAATCTGAAAAGTCTGCAGGTATAACGAAGATAATGCAAATCAAGACTCTGACAGCAATAAAAAAAAACATAATCCTGACAACAGATAGCTGATATCAGCTGATTTCTGCCATGCAGATTACCATATCCCTGATATTTTTTAAACAAAATATAAACTTCAGATTTCATGTGAAATCTCCCAAATGTAAAAAGTTGGCCTCTAAGTCAAATTTAAAAGAACCACTACAATCCACTGTGAGATAAACCAAATAGCTTCTAACCACACTTAGCTGGGATTCAACCTCTGCCTTATAGGGTGGTGAAAACCTAACAAAATTTAAGAAGAGCAAATGAACATAACCAAATCTGTACCTTCCTCAATTTTCTGTTAAATTCCTTCCTCACAGAAAACAGTCATCACGGTCTTCATGCACAGGTCAGAAAGCTAGGCCATGATGTACTTGGTACTCTTGTCTTAAAAATGTACATCTATGTGAGTGTGCTCCATTTCTCAACTTGCTGAGCAGAACAGGTGGGGAACCCAACCACCCCTCAGGGTGAAGTTCACTATCCCTTAGTAAAGACCTTAGTGTCCTTGGCATCAGGAGTAGTAGGAGTGCAGGACATCAAGAATAGTACAAAACCACTTGCCAATAATAAGGGAGGAAAAGAGAATTCTGCAGCTGCCAGAGGAAAGAGGGGGCAGCCTAAGTGCAGGTAAGAAACACAATGAGAATAGAAAGAGAGAGGGAGAGAGAGAGAGAAAGGAGGGAACAAAAGAACAAAGGAATGAAGGAATGAGAGAGAGAGGGAGGGAGGGAGGAAGAAAGATACATAATCACAGGTAACAGGATTGGGGTTCCTTGTCATTACCCAATTCATTGAGTACACTATGAGCATCTCAAAAGCTGGGGCTGTGTCCAATCCATCTTTGTACCCTAAGAATCAGCCACAGGACTGGCACGTGGAAGGCACTAAAAGTTGTTGCATGAAAGCAGATCAACCACTTTTTCTATCAGAAGATGGAGAAAGGGAAAGAGTCCCAATCCTCTCCTGAACTGGTGGCCTCAAAACTTCCCCCAAAAACTGCAGTGGAAAACTGAGCATTTCAGGCAGTGATGTGATTTGAAATTGCAGAAGCACAAACTGTCTTGTGCTTCTTTGAACTGGCATAACAGAAGAAAGGGGAAGACAAAAATTTAAAATCTAGTACCTGTATTTTATCCATTTTCAGAAGCAGAAAAAAACATTCAATCCCAGTGGGAAGAATAAACCAACAGAGGACCCACAGATGTGAAAAATGGTTGTTCAGCATTGTTTTTTTCCAGATACACATTTCTTAAATAAATGCAGTGATTTTAGCAAGGGTTAAAGAACTGTTATTTGTTACATGAAGGGCATGTCACTAAACCCACTATTCTGAAAGAGAAGATTTGTGCGTACATTTCTTTTTATTCCCCTATGATGGGTTGGTAATTTTCTCCTGTCTCACACCTACTCACAACCTAGGGGATTTGTCCTTGAAGCCTGGCATGAATGCATTACAGTGCAGTTCTTGGTGCATAGTTCAGTCACAGCAGACAGCTACTGATCTATGTGTACACCAAAACACACACACTAGTCTCTAGTCTGGGAATTGTTAAAGTACGTTAACACACTGGAGTTTAATGTTTCAGATGTGGCAACAGAGGGGTGATGCTTGTTCTGTTTTGTGATTTTCATTTTCCTTTTCCCTCAAGAGGGGGGATAAGCCCTGTATGAGGAGGCAAGCTCCACTGACTTGTTCTGACAAACTCTCCACTTTCACACGGGGTCACGCACATGCAGGAGGAAGGCAGAACCTTGGTGTGGGGAGGACTGATGTGCCAGGGAGCTCTCTCTCCCCGCTGTGCTTTCTCTGGGACTTTGCTGAAGCCCCCTTTCTTCCCTTTCATCACTGAGATGATTTCCAGTGCAAAATCCTCATTTAAGGATCTCAGAAAATGTTTCTTCACATATTTCCTTTCAGCAGTAAGCAGCAAACACACACAGTGTTCATTCCCTTCTTGTCTATACAAAACACTCTGACTGGGAAGAGACCACATCTCAATGGGAAAAAGCAAAAGTAGGCAAATGACAAGACCTGGCTGTGGGACTGACTCTGCCTCATTCCTGAGGAATGACATGCATTCTCTGCACTCCAGGTTTCTGTCTAGAAAGAGGGAAGTGATGAGCATCCCTGGCTTTCACGTTGTGCCCCATGGAGCTGTGGGGTGTAGAGATGGACAAGATGCATGGTTTCTAGGATCCTATTCCCAGCACCGCACTTTATCCTCACAGGTCAGTTCTCACATGTTTATATGTGGCATTTCCATATTAGATTTTCCTCGGAGAAGGCATTTCATAGCTTGATCAGTTTGTAAATAATCACCTGGCATGATTCGGTGACTCCTTTCTGACAGCAGATAGCCTTCCACTCCTACAGGGCACTTGTTCATTAAGCTGAGCTCTGCACAAAATGGGAAACCGGCTCATGCGTGATGGTTTTCTTCAATATAATCACCTCCACCATCAAACACATGGATTTATTTAATGTTCATTCATGCACAGTGCCTTGTGGATTACTTATTAGCTCAAGCGAAGTTTACAAGTTTTGCTTTCAATCTGATAGTCTGTGTGGTTTTACAGATTTGAGAAAAGACAAATCTTGATCGTTCTTTCAAGGTGGTATAGCTGTTAAGCAGCAGAGGCAGAATGAAAATGGATAATAAGTTTAAAAACACAACACAAACTGTAATGATCAATAAGGATTAAAGGTCTCATTGGGAACCACTGTCACCAGAGGACAGTTCAGTGTTCCCTGTAGAACCAAACAGGAAAGCACCATGAAAATGAATGAGCAGGTTTTGCAGTGTCCATTCCAGGTGGGAAGTGAGTCTTCCCAGGAACAGGGATCTGAACACCCACCACCCTTCACCACAGGCACAGGAGAGAGCCCCTATCACCCAGAACGTGGAGTATGGATTCAAGGAGTGTGGGGGGTCTTTCCCCTTCTCTGTCGTCTGAGGAGAAGTGAAGGTCAGAGTGGAAAACAGAGACCTGCAGCACTGAGCATCCCCCATCAGAGAGCGCAATCCTCAGGGGAAGGGAGCAAAGGCCTTCACAAAATTTAATTGATGGAAACCCTGTGTTCAAAATGCACATTGAGAAGTACTAAAGCGATGGCCGAAAAGAGTTAGCAGTGGGATCACTAAACAAGAAGGGGATCTCTCAGACCAGACCACAAAGAATCAAAAGAAACGGACCATGTCACCCTAGCCTTACCAGATGGCGTCCTCTGTGAGGAGGAACTGGAGATCGTCACTGGGATTGGCTCTAATCCTTCTTATATTTTTGTCCATCTATCTTGTTGAATAAACATTGTTGTCAGGCTAGAATGCAGTTTTACAAAAACTCAAGAAGTTATAAAACATAAATATTAATCTATTCCTCCTTTCCCTGTCATCTATTGTCCTTTTGATTTTTTTATTTTGTGACCTGGTTTGCCTAACTAATTGGAGCAATTCAATTCTCCTCTGAATCTTCAGATTCAGCACATTTCTTGATCTGCTGTCATTTCCCAAATCAAAATGTCCAAACACCTCAATGCTGGAACAGAAGGCGAAAAAGATACCTCCTGCGGGACAGAAACAGCCCAGGTACTCCCCCCAGAGATCACATAGTTTTGAGTGCTTTAATGGAGGGCATCAGAATTCTGATCATCTTACATGCAGCTGCAAATGATATCATTGGATTTCTTTTCAAATGCCACCACACTCCCTAAGAAGTGGGCCTATAATTATTAAAACCTACCATTCATCATGAAAGTTATTTAAGAATGTGCACCATGTAACCTTTAGTACCATAGTATAGTCGTTCCACTAGTCAGGGAGCATGTGATGAAAGAAAAATTACCTAAAAGAAAAGCAGGGCATGGGCACCAGTGTGGCTACAATAAGACAGTACTATAGCTGCTGGAGCCAATTAAAGAATGTTCTCACCTCAATCCTGTCAGAATGGCTATTATCACTAAATCCACAAATGACAACTGTTGGTGAAGATGTGGAGAAAAGGGACGCTTCTCCTGTTGGTGAGAATGCAAACTGGTGCAGCCACAATGAAAAACAGTATGGAGTTTCCTCAAACAATTAAAAATGGAACTGCCCTTTGACCCAGCGATCCATATCTGGGTATTTATCTGAAGCCACACAAAACACTAATTCAAAAAAATATATGGACCCGTATGTTGATTTCAGCATTATTTACAACAGCCAAGATATGAAAGCAACCCCAATGCACATCAATAGACCAATGTATAAAGGAGTGGTTCATATACACGATGGAATATTATACAGCTACAAAAAGAATGAAATTTTGTTGTTTGCAACAGCATGGATGAACCTAGGGGCTATTATATACCATATTTTTTGGACTATAAGATGCAACCCCCCCCGAAAAAAATTGGGAGGAAAATGCAGTGGTGACCTTGCTCCTGACTCCCATGACCCCCTCTGCACCACCACCACCCCCCACAGTGAGCCAGGTAAGCTACATTCGGACTGTAAGATGCACCCCTCTTTCCTCCCAAATTTGGGGAGGAAAGTACATCATATAGTCAAAAAAATACGGGTAAGTGAAATAAGTCAGTCAGAGAAAGACAAACACCATGTGATTTCACTTATATGTGGAATCTAAAGAACAAAATAAATAAACAAACAAAATTGAAACAGACTTATAGACAGAGAGAACAGACTGGTTTTGCCAGAGGTGAAAGGGGATTGTGGGACTGGGTAAAAGAGGTAAAGGGATTAAGAAATACAAATTAGTAGTTAGAAAATTGTCACAGGGACACAAAATACAGCAAAGGAAATACAGTCAGCAGTGTTGTGGTGGTGGCTATGTGTGATGCCAGGTGGTTGCTGCAGATATCAGGTTGAGGGGACACTATGGAGGGTGTGTAGTTGTCTGGCCTATGTGCTATGCATCTGAAGCCAGTACAGAATAATGTTGAAGTTTCACTATGTCTGAAAAATAAAAATAAATTTGAAAAAAGAACATCCTATGGGGTCCATTTAAACCTAAAGTCACTTGGGGATAGTCGCTAGTGTTGCTTACCAAATACCATATTATTTCTGATTTACCTTATTGCCAGACACAGAATAGAATTGCCTTTTCTGGCCCCCTTATGGTGTGTTGAGCCATGTAACTAGTTATAGTCAATGCTTTCTCAGGAGACGGAAATAAGTCACTTCCAAGAAGAAGCACTTAATTGATAATATAAAACCTTAAAGATCTCTAGCATCTTTCTGGAACAATGACCAGAAATGTTAGTGGTAGAGATCCCTCCATCTATCCACATCCGAGAGTGACTCTGAGGAGCAAAGCCCCTCTCCCCAAGGTGTGAAGACACAATGAACATATAGAACAAGAAAAAAGTTAACTTTTGTTGTTTTAGGCTGCTGAGGTTTGAGGATTGTTTGTTACTGCAGCATTACTTAGCCCATCCTAGCTGATACAATGCTCTGTAGGTTTGGCACTCCCCAGTTCAGGAGGAATATGCATAAGCATGGACTATAATAAGGGGCTTCAAGAACTGGTCTAATTATCACTGGGAACCCTTCAAACCAAGGATTGTGCTACATCTCTCAGAGGGTCTCGGATAGACAACGCTCACTCTTCAAAACCATATTCCTAAGCAGTTCTCTTAAACTAAAGGGACAGTTGAGGGTCTCTGGGCTCTCAACCCATTGTCCCACCAACAAAACTCCATCCATGGGTTTGCTCTCTGTCTTCTTTCCCCAGTATGTTTTGGATATTAGATTCAATTACAAGAGTAAAACAACAAATCCTGCAAAGTGTCTTAAGGGACTTCAGAGTAATTACTAAGTTCTTTGTAGCTTCTATAGACTAGAAAGTTTGACAGGTTAATTTCCTTTTCAGTAATTGAGTTGACATATCACATGAGAACATCTTAGTGTAAGATATTTTTTCTCAAAAACCATTTATTTCAGGCTGTTCACAGCAGAATATTCAATAATTATTTTGAAATTGTTTTGATGGGGAAGGGAATTACTTTCATTTTCTATTTCTATCCAGTGTTTATTTATCATACCACTGGGTTGTCATGATAACCGTCTCAAACAGGTCTCCTTGACATTTCACCATAACCTTGAGGTATTTAGGGTTTTTACTCACTTTTTCCCCAGATCTATGATTTCAAGTTATTTCGAAGAAATTTGAGGGCATTTCTTTAAGAAAAATAAAGTTATTCCATCAAACTCGAAGTTATCAAAGTAGAGACAGTTTCAGAGACCTGAAAGCTACAAGAAAGCTACAAGAAAAATAAAAAGTGAAAAATGCTGAAATGTTGGGTTTTTTTCCTTCTTTTCTTTTTTTAAAACCAACATAGTGAATAGAAACAACTTAAGCAACATCATCAGGTAAACCTTGTATCCTCAGCAACCAGGGGCTTCAAAAAATGTTCTTTAGACATAGCTGTTGGATGGAATAGGTTGAATTATTTAAATGTTTGTTCCTTTTTGGTCTCCCCTACAGCAGTAATATGTTTTTTAAATGCCTAAAACCTTTCTTAATACCTAAAAATTCCCCTAGATTTCCTGAATTAATGCAAATGGTAATCACAAGTGTAAATGAGTAATTGGTAACACAAGTGCCCATCTGTGCGTGCAATTAACTGCCTTGAGCAAGTAATTGCCTGTGTTTACAAGATCCTACTAAAAAACTCAGTTTAAGCATATATTTTTTGAATAATTCTGCCATAATACATAGAAAAAAACTTTTACTTGGGACAAATACTTTTAAACAAGCAGCCTTGTAGTCTTAGTCTTATAAAGATCATACCTAAGAACCCATCTTCATAGCAATTAATTTCAAAAGAGTCCCACACTTCTCTAGATGCACAAGCTCAAGGCACTTTCCAAGCAAGGCCATCGTCCCAGGACAGCCCAGCACAGATAACCCTCCTCAGGATTACTCTCTGTCTCAGCAGCTTTAGACTTCTGAAATGTTGGGTGCTTTTCTAATTAATTCACTCAACAGGTATTTGCTGAACACCTACCATACACAAAGTGTTATGTTCTGAGCTTCATACAGAATGTAAAAATGAATTAGAAGATGGTGATTTCTCCTAAGAAACTTACAATTAGCCCTGACTGGTGTGGCTCAGATGGTTGGGCATTGTCTCACAAAGGGAAATGTTGCCAGTTCGATTCCCTGTAAGGGCACGTGCCCAGGTTGAGGGTTCAGTCCCTTGAAGTGCATATGAGAAACAAAGAAGCAATGTTTCTCTCTCACATCTACGATGTTTCTCTCTCACATAGATGTTTCCCTCACTCTTTCTGCCTCCATTTCCCTCTCTCTAAAAATAAATTTAAAAAATCTTCAAAGAAAGAGGGAAAGAGGGAGGGAGGGAGGGAGGGAGGGAGGGAGGGAGGAAGGAAGGAACTTGCAATTAATCAAGAAATAGCAGACAAAGTTAATTATCCAAAACACAAGTAGCTTTGTAATTCACAGGCTGCTGCAGAGGTGTTCCTGTTACCTTAGAGAGCCAAACCTGCCTGGCAAAACAGTTGTATGTATGTGTTTTGGGTCAAAATTACAACTGCAATGAAAAGTATCTTTGGATCTGAGCTGTCACCAAACTGTGTCCCTGGCCCCCTTACTCCTCCAAATTGGCCTGATTGCCTTCCCTTTGCAAGGTCACCCAATCTCCTTGATGGTCATCATGTTCCTTCAGGAGATTTTGACTTTATTCCCTGCACCTGCTACCAAAAGCCTTAATCCATAGCTATGTTTGATTCTGCACCAAGATACTTCCTTGCTATTGCCAAATGCCCTGTTGTTCCTCTCATCACTTCCCCTTGCCTTTGAATACCAGCTATACACTGATAATGCCCAAATTAAGGTTTTTAGCACCAACTTCCCCCCTGAAGCCCACATTCATCTAATCGCCTTGTCCCCATCTCCACTTAGGTATCTAATAGTTATGTCCAACTATGTGTCCTAAAGCCGACCCAAACCTGCCCCTCTATTTCCATTTCTCTATCTCAGTAATGAGCAGTCCCAAACCTAAGAGTCATTCTGGCCTCCTTTCTTTCTCTCACACTGAACATCCAACCCACCAGCTAATCTATTCAACTCCACCTTCAGAAAGACCCAGACTCCCACCACTTCTCACACTCCCACCCATCACCACCCTGGTCTAAGCCACCACCACCTCTTGGTAAACTACTGCAATCCCAACGAGGCTTCCTGTTTCTAAGCTAACCCCTCTAAAGTTATTCCCTCTGTCATCAGAGTGATCCTTTTAAAAGTCAGATTATGGCAGTCTTCCTATCAGAACTCTCAAATGGCTTCCCATCTTGCTCAAGAGCCAAAGCAAGATTCCTTTCAAGAAGCTACAAGAACCTGCATGATCTGCCCCACAAACTCACCTTTCTTTTCTCGTCTACACCACTGCCACTACCGGTCCTTCTGATTCAGTGAAACTAGCTTCCCCGTTGCTGTTTGCATACACCAAACACATGCTTATTTCTCACTCACGGGGATGCTCACCCCCACATATTTCTTTCAGGTCACCTTTTCAGGGGGTTCCCTGAGCTCTGAGGTAATATAGCAGCTCCTGCCCACTGCTCACTGCCATGCTTCCTAGCGCATTATCTGGCTTTCTTTTTGTCTGTAACCCTTCTCCTATACGATACACATTTATTTTCTCCTTCCCATATTAGAATACAAGCTCCATGAACACTGAAATTTTGTTTTACTAAGCTTTCTATGATCTCAGTCTCTGCCTCATAGCCTCACCTGTGAATGAATGGATGAATGAATGAACTTCCTTAGGGTAGCAGAGGTTCCTCTCCCCATCAGAATCTTGGTTCTTATAAGGCTTTCAAAGAGGTGTCATTGCTCTCTCAGATCTTCTCTGTCTCTTGCAAAACTAATTAATTAATTAAACAATGTCTCCCAGACTGACATAACTTGGAGAGTTACCTCAAAGACAGTAAACCACCATCCCACTCTTTAGTCCAGGTTCCTCAAATCTCTTAACTCAGATAGAAGTCCTGTGAAGGATACTCTCCACAAAGCTGAGGGAGCTCATTGTGTGAGTCTGAATGCCACTGTTGTGACCCCAAATTTCAGTCACCATCCCCCTTTCTGTTCTCTCCCAGGTCAGCCATCAGGTTGTCACGGTGATAAGACATCTGATCAGCCCAAATCTCCTGCCTGTAGGCCTCCTCTGGGAACCTCAATACATGAAGGCGAAAACAGCATGAAAAAAGGTAACTGATCTCACTCACCCTCACTCTTACTCATCAACAAACTCAGGATGAAACAACCGTAACTAATGCTGACCTCAGAATTTTAAATATTCAGCTTCCTCACTAAAATAATAAAACATCAACTTCCTCATTAAGTAAAGATACTAAAAAAAAATGTGACTAAGTAGTCAGAAAAAACAGAAAGCGGTAAAACCTTCAGAATCCAGAAACTTAAAAAGAGGTGTACAAAAATAAAACACTCCCAGTTCCTAAGAGAGATTATTTTTAAATGTGTATATGTTTATGTGTGTTTAATTCACATATGAATTAAATATGTGTGTTAAACAGACCATGCTTTGCCAAAAGGGCACCAATTTTAAAATTTTAACTTCATTTATTCCATCATTTATAAGATGGGACACTTTGAACCACTATCAAACCTCACAAATACTAAATAAATTTGGCATTTGACTTCCAGATCAGCTTACTTTTAAAATTATGATTCAAAAAATTCACTGGATTAGAATGTTATTATATAGTTTCAAGGTCTGTACCAATAAAAAGTGTCCTTTATGTTTTTAGAGTACATCCAGCAGAAGGCAGAGCACAATTCTGCTTCTCAACAACAGCAAACTAGAGGAAGAAGAGAGGGAAAGAGAATGTTAATTATTACAATAGACCAAGTCCTGTGACACAAAAGTTTCTCTTCTGAAACTTAAGTACTGGCCCTTCTGCATAAAAAAAGAACATTTTTTAATAAAGCTTTCTCAAAATAGGACCACAAAGCCGTGTAAGAAGAAAAGGAACAGGCAACAATAGCAGTCCTTCTGCAGTAAATAACCCTATGGTGCCTGCGCCCGTGCCAGAAACCCAGACAGTGGCAATAAAAGCACAATTACATGGGTTGCTCTGAGCAGTCAAATCACAGATTTTCCCCTGAGTTCTGGCTCTACAAAAAAGGACATTAAATAAAGTGCCACATGTTCACATTTTCATTTTAATTACCTCTTTAAAATACTAGGATTTGGGGGCCAAATGGGACTCATACATTTTCAATCACATGGGACTCAATATTTTTAATCACGAAATTCTCATTATACCCTCCTGCAGTTCATGATATGCTACTATATTTAATATGATGTGTTTAAGTAACTTGCCTAAGACTATTTAACAATAGTGAAAAAGCAAAAATGAGACCTGCAAAAGCAGTTTTTGCATACTAGCTGAGTGACTTTATAGTTCAAGCAGCTATGGGTCCCTACAAAAGGAGAAAGTTGGTCTGAAAGATCGTGGTACCTCTTCTGGCCCTAACAGTCCATGATTGCCTATTCTTGAGGCTTACACTTTTATCTCTCTATATTGTTTCAATTTAGGACTTTCAAAATTCAGCATCATTTGTTCTATCTGAAGGCATCTTGAGGATCAGCCCCTTGACTTTTATATCAACTAAAAACCCCATTCATATGAGTGCTTATTTCTTCTATATCTTCTTTGAGGAATCTTTTGACATCAGTGAAAATGGACATGCTCTCTGCGCACACTGCCTGTTAACCCACAGTGTAACCCTACTCTTATGGATTGAATGTTTGTGCTCACCCATCAACCCCCAGCAAAAAAAGAAAAAATCCTGTTAAAATTCCTAACCCCCAATGTGATGGAAACAGGAGGTGGGGCCTTTAAGAGGTGATTAGGTCGTGAGGGTGGAGCCCTCACAAATGGGATTACTGCCTTTATTTATTTGTTTGTTTGTTTGTTTGTTTGTTTTGGAGAGGAGGAATGAAAGGAGAAAAAAAGAGAGAGAAATATCAATGTGTGGTTGCCTCTCGTGAGCCCCCTACTGGGGACCCGGCCTGCAACTCAAGCATGTGTCCTGACTGGGAATTGAACCTGTGACCCTTTCGTTCACAGCCCCACACTCAATCCACTGAGCTACACCGGCTGGGACAGGATTATTGGCTTTAAAGGAGGAGCCAGAGAGCTTGCTCCCTTTCTGCCCTCTGCCATGTGAGGACACAAGAGAGTCCTCTGCAAACCATGAAGTGGGCCTCACCAGATGCCAGCTCTGCTGGCACCTTTATCCCAGATTTCTCAGCCTCCAGCACGACTGTTGTTTAAGCCACTCAGTCCACGGTAGTTGGTTACAGCAGCCAGAGCTGACTAAGGCACCTGCCATTCTTCATATCAGGGAGCCGCCTATTTTCACCTCTCAGCTTTCATTGAGCTAAATGATTTGGATTCTTCTTGTCTTAGGTCCATAGTTTGTTTTCCTATGCTTTCATAATTTCCTTCACTGTTCAAATTTCTCACTTCTTAAAAGCCTCAAGTGATACAATAATATAGAAGCCTGATTTATACATTTTGAGTGGAAAATTGCCTTGTTCTTCCTGCATGCTGGGAATCTCTTTTTCATAAAGTGGAGAGATGTAGTTGTTTTGTTTTGTTTTAATTGATCACGCTCAGCAATCTTATTGTCTCTGAGTGTTACCTTTATTTCAACATCTCCAACAGTTGCCTATAATCAGTAATTATTTATTCTCGATTTTTATACCTTCATTTTTCTCCAGAGGTAAGATAAGATATCCAATGGTAAAACAAGGCTGTAGTCACTACTGCCTTGTTATGAACTGAATTACGTCCCCCTGAAATTTATAGGATGAGGCCCCAAACTCCCCAGTACCACAGATTGTGACACTATTTGGAGTTTGGGCCTTTAAAGGGGTAATTAAGGTTAAGTAAGGTCATTTCAGTGGTCCCTAGCCAATATAACTGGTATCTTTATAAGAGGAAATTTGGACACAGACACATATGGAGGGAAGACCAAGCAAAGGCACAGGAAGAAGATGGCCATCTCCATTCCTAAAAGAGAGGCCTCAGGAGAAACCAGCCCTGCCAACACTTTGACCTCAGGCTTCTAGCCTTCAGAACTATGAGAAAACAAATTCTTTCTCAAGCCACCGGGTCTATGGCTCTTTGCTGTTGCGGCCCTAGAACACCAACACAGGCCCCCTCTACTGGTTATGACCTTGGAGGAGAGAATGATCTTGGTCTACCCTCCCAAGCCACTGCTGCTGGACAGAGGAATAAGGTGGTGCACCCACAAACAGTACTGGTGGCTCACGTCATATTCTGTCATGTTCTGCCATCTTCACCATCATGCTTGGTCCCATTGACAGAGGAGGACAAGTTCAGGGCTTTCACAAGAAGAGAAGCACATTTTCAGTAAATTAAACTAGACCTACTATGTTTCCCTTTATTTTCTTCTTCATACTCAAAGGATTATTAACAGCCTAGTAAGTTCCAGGTAGGCAGCTAAACAGCCAAAGATTTTTTTCCCTGAGAAAAAGTGAGACAAATTTACTCTGGCCATCTTTCCCTTAATCTTACCACCAGTGGCCATTGTACCAGATATTTTCCCAAAGCTTATGTTCCAAAGAGTCCAGCTCAGTAATAACCCAAGAGAAATCAATCTTTTTTCAAAGGAACATAATATTTGAGCCTAGTATCAAGACCAGCACATTCCTAAGAAGAGGGTCACTCATCAGATTTTCACTAATCAGTGTAATATTTTGAGCTCTTCAATTTTTTATTTATTTAGTTCTTCAGGAAACATTTATTGAGCATAGACTTTGTGCAAGGCTCTGTCGGGGCCATAGCTACAAATGATAATAAATCATCCGCATATCAAAGAGCCACAAGGAGTCCACCAGGAATCTGGATCAGGAAGATTTTGAAGAAAAGAGGAGAGTGAGAAATCCTAGAAATCAGAATGTTAACATTATGAGAGAAAAGGATTCCAAAGATGCCCTATTTTTCCGGGAAGTTTATAAGCTTAGAAAATCAAAACAAGCACAGCATGTTGGTCGGGCAGATAGTCAGACGTGATGCGCAAACTAGTCACGTGATGCCTCCCAAAGGGAGAAGATACCTGGATCTCTCTTCCTCTGCCTCCTTCCCTCCCCGATACACATGCAGATCCATCCCTTCGTAACTCCCCCAAACAGGTACCACTTACAATTCATATAATGTAGCCAAATTATTGTACAAAATGCATTTCAGTTCTTTGAACCTTCTAACAACATGCAATCCCTGCTACTGCTTGAACCAAGTTTCCACGGAGCAGAGGGAATCAACCCCCTGTGCGGTGAGCAGTTACTCCCTGCTGTCTGGGCAAGGGGAGCGGAGGTGGCGGCAGCAGCTTCCACAGCGACAGCGGGGGCACGGCCGAGGAAACAGTGCTGCTTTTTCATGCAGCGCTGAGAGAGCCACGCAGACGGCTACAGGAAGGGGGAAGATCCTGAACCCACTCAAGAGAGCGCCTCAAGGGCAGTGGTGTTCTCTCCACAGGCACGTGATCGGGAACAAAGAAATCTTTATTCATCTCTTTCTGCTGCACTGGTTTGCTTTATAGTCCTTATGAGCAGCTGAAAAAGACCATGAGCAGCCCTTTTAATCAGCTGTAGAAGAGATGAAAGGTTTCAGAAGAGAAGCTGTCATTATGGAGAATGGCTTATTCACATTATAGAATAATCTTTAAAGAAAAGAACCGTACGAGACTGATCTTTTAATTATAGAGGAATAAATACATCTGTGAAATCCACCAATTTCACTTTGGATTACTCTCCCCTGAAAAGCCACGTATTCAATAAACAAAGATCTCAATTTGGAAATGGCTTCTATCCCTAACACATGTCTTGGAGAGACCCCCCTTCTATACCCCACTTCCCAAATCCAGCCACTGAGAAACAGAAAAGAGAGAAAGATGCAGTCTTTCAGAGATGGGGTTTAGGGGCTTATCTATGTTCTGTTTTCTACCAAGTAAGCTTTGGAATCTGAAAAAATAAGATCAATTATCAATTATCTGTGGATAATTTTATGATCACAGTATCATAGGGTATGTTTTTTTAAATTTATCCAACAATCCCCATGTATTTGCATCCCACTCAGGAATCCTAGCCTAGTTCTGGCCAAAGAACACAAGCAAGAATCAAATCTGAAGAGTTTTTGCTGTACCTCTGAAGTGCCAGTGGTCACAGATATTCAATAAATATTTATTGAATTGAAATAATAACACCACTCACAATGCTGGGAACTCCACCACCCCAAAATTTTAAATCACCACTTCATCTAGTTCCTTCTAGGTGAACAACAATGAGCAGAGAAACAGTTCCCAGACCCTGGGTAATTATGTCTTTACTGACGGATACTTTACGTAGTCCGTCTTATTAAGGCCGCAGCAGCTCTGCTGTCCACACACCGCGGCCCAAGGGCTTTATGGGCCACTGTCCCTTTCCTGCTCTTCCTGATCTCAAGTCAACCCTATTCCTTGGGGAGTTTGGAGACTTTTGCAAGTTCCCCTTTCAGGAAATCCCTTTTCCATTTGAAGTTATTGCTCCCAAGAAAAAATAAAAAAAAATAACTAAAGGAAAAGAAGGTACCCAGTCTTCTCAAGAACAATTTCTGCTCTGTCAATGTTTGGGTTACTTTTCATTGAAATCATTCTCTGGCAAGTGGATATTTACACAACCTTTTAACATCCCTCTTTAGTGCTCTTCCTTAACTTTGTAAGGAGTGAAGATACTTCAATAGATGATCTTTAGATGACTTCCCAAGGTCAGTTGATTGTTCCTATTATTTAGCAAATTTTTATCTATTGGTATCAGTTCAATTGTGTTTCCAAACATGATTGCCAAGTTTTGGTTCCTCCCGTTTGCAGTCCCTAGCCAACTGTTCCTGGGATGGGGAGGATCCAGGCCCTTCAAGCAACGCTGTGGTGAGTGTCTGTTCTATGCCCAGATAATTGTTCTTTATTCTTAGATGCTTCCCTAAGCATTCAGGAATCAGGCTCCAAGAACCATCATCTCTTCCAAATAATGTAACTAGCTCCCAGTCAGATTTTCATCCAGTTTCTTCTTAAATCCCCTTCAAAAAATTGTTTTAGACTAACCCACCCAATTTAAATGAGAGGAAGAAGAGGAGATAGCGTTAAGAAAAATTGTCTTTGTAATGGGAAAGCATAACTATCTCACAGGTATAGTTGTGTTTCACCTGCACCTCCATGAAGGTAAAGGGCTGGTAGGGAGGCTTAGAGGACAGCGCAAGGCCAATACAATCCTCTGTTCACTGAAAACATGGTGTCAGTTCCCAGTCTCTGATGCACCCCTTCGACCTCCTTCCTCAGTTCCCACCACTGCCCCACGGCCAGGAAATGACCTACACTGGCTTCCTAGGCAGGTAGCATTCCCCTGAAGTGGAATGGGCCCCACTGGCATGGGGGAGTCCTTGAGGAAAACCTGGTTCACATTCAGCAGTGCACATATTTTTAATGTTGTATTCTTACACCACATTGCATACATTTCTGTGTCACTGCACATTCCTTAACTGAAAGCTCACCACCATAAAGGGAAGTCACCTCCTTAAGGAAAAGATTATGTTTCACTGATCATGGTTTTCCCGGTGCCTTATATACGATAGATGCTCAGTAAATAATCACTGTTCAGCTTCACATATTGTTGCTCCTTTACAGGATCATCAGGAACTCAGCAAGAGGACGTAACACAAAAGGAAGCAGCTTAACAAACCACACTCACGGGAATAACATTTGATACAAATAAGGTGATAGGAGAGGGGCCCTGAAGTCATTGAAGGGAGAAAACCCTGAAACAAGCTGGGAGGAGGGAGGAACAGTAGAAGACAGGGGACACTACAGGCCAGATGTCAGAAATAAGAGGTAAATATGTCAGAAAGTATTGGCCTAAGACAAGACTGGGCATCTGAATGTCCTTCTAGAGCATAGAGCAGCTGAAAAAAAATAAAAAATGGACTTTATCATTAAGGGTTGCCCTTCCTGCCACACAGCCCCACTCCACCCTATGTCACAAGCCTCCCCCACCCATCCTACCCCGGAAATTGATGGATTCCAGTTGTCAGCCTCCCTCTTTCCCCCGTGTCTGAGTGCACCTGCTTTCCCTTCCCTCCCTTGTAACCCTTTACACATGCGTTCCCTGATCTCGACCGGGTCTCCCTTTATCCACCCCCATTCCCTCCTTTGAAAGGTAACCAACGATTTGAAGTGGCCTCCTTCTTACCTGTCTCTCCCTCTCCACCACTACCACCGCTCTACCGCCTTTGCAATGGAGACGTAGGTCCACCCTGCTTGTTTTACCTCCCTGCCCACGGGCCTCTTTACTTTAGGCCTAATCTTTACTAACCAGCGATGCCCAAGTAACTGATTCAAATAACATATATTGTAGTCTCTGGCCTATAAGGAATTTCATGGAAAATCCCAGATGCTTCCTTTCTGCTATTTGCCATGATGAATAGCTACGTTTATTCTTGTGTTATCTCCATCTGCATTACACTGATGTGGTGTGCTCTGGGGGTCAGGCAAAATAAAGATACAACAACAAAAAAAACTTGCACCATCCTGAGACTTTCTTAAAATGAGGTCCATTATTAGAAGGGCAACAGCATAAAAGTATAGAGTTCTGATGTCAACCAGTCTTAGATTTGAATCTCAGTTCTATTTTAAAACTTTGAACAAGTCATTGAGCCACCCCAAATCTCAGTTTGCTCATATGTGGAAGAGTAAAACTACTTTCCTCCCAGAGTTGCTGAGAGCTTTTAACCCCTCTGCTGTCTACACTACCTCCAAACACTAAACTGCCCTTGGTTCTTCCCTCACCTGTCTCCATCAGGTCCATGAGACCCCTGGTATCATGCAGTGAGCTCCACTAGCCAAAGGAAGATACTGTACCAGTTCTGTTATTTATTGTTTAACTATATTTAAGTGTATTCAATTCTAAAACAACTGCAACCTGATTTCTTTCCAATTCTATGGAACTCCTTTCAGAAAAAGAATCTGTGCTATATATGTGTGTATGTATATATATGCATACATGTATGTATGTGGATGTGTGTATATATATACATACATATATGTGTGTGGATGTATGTATGTGTGTATATATATATATATATATATAGAGAGAGAGAGAGAGAGAGAGAGAGAGGAGAGAGAAGAGAGAATAAAGGTTTAGGAAACCAGTGTTCCCAAATACCTGAGGGCACAAATACCTGAAACAGCTCTAAGGGCCACAAAGTCCTATGCTCACTATTCTCTGTGTGAAGACTGACTGGACAGTAATCTATATGTACAAACACACATACACATGTGTACATTGAAGGGAAGCAGAGTTTGCCACCCTAAAATACGCCTTTTGGGATATTGACTTTAAGTTGGTTATTTTTAAGAAACAAAAGATACAGAAGAATCTTTGAGTCTTTCTTTACCTGCCTAAAGAAATTTAGACAGAGGACCAGGTTCAGGAAGGGAGATACCGCAGATAACTTCAGTTTAATGTGTACTGGTGAGTGATAGGTATAGAACCCTGGCAAAGCCTATCTGATCAGAGTGTGTCCCATTGTTAGAGATGGCCCACCAGACCTTAATTTACCAAACATTTGCTTTTCCATCTCCATGTGAATTGCTTTCCTGCTCTTCTAAGTCTCCCAAACTATAAGCCCATCCTTTCTCTTTTTAGCCTCAGAATGGTATATAAGCTTCAAGTGCCAGATTTGTCTTTGGGTGTATCAGACTCTTATGATACTCCCACATTTATTATATCCATAATAAATTCTGGACATCTTTTTCTGTTAATCTGTCTCATGATCATTAGATTATTGGCATAGAGAAAAGAACTTAGAAAGGGTGGTGGAAAACTATTTTCTGTAACCCCACAATACAAACAGATACGTAGCTGCATATGTTGAAGAATACCCAGCACTGCTGTTTCAAATGTATCTGTAAATACCATTGATTAGTAAAATATAAATTTATTTTAAAGTATGACAATTTACAAAGGCTTTTATTACTATGTATTTTGTTAGTCAACATTGCTAATATTACAGTATGTACTGGTTCTAATTTTTTAATTTAATATTATTAATATTTTATTATATTTGATACTGATATTATTAGTGACATTCATTGTTAATGAGAATAGCCAACATATTACACATCGGGCACCATTTTAACAACTTAACATATGTTAACTCATTGAATCCTTGTAATGACTCTGTGCAGCAAAACTGCTGTCATTTCTAATTATATGTTAGGAAACTGAGGTGTAAAGAGGCTAAGTAACTTGTCACAGAGCGGGTAAGAGGCAGGACTGAAATTCAAGTTCAGAAGTTCTGGTTCCAAGCTCTTTGTTTTCACTCTCAATTGGTTGACTTATGCAATGATACATTAATGCCACTGTTCTTGATCAGAAAATTAGTTGTAACCTTGACAGGGACTTCATTGTCTATGAAAATGGGTACATTTCTAGCTGAGTACAAACTGAAATGTATGTATATACCCTGACTTATATTCAACCAGGGACACAACTGAGAAATCTATGCTGTTTTACAAAAAGAACAATAAATCAATTGAAACTAAAAATGATAGCAATGAAAACACTTCAAGCTGCCTGGTCTACCCACAAGTGCTCCTGCCCAAGGAGGTCACATGTCCAAAGTAAGTTTCCACCAATGGCATTTCCTTTGAAGATCATTTTGTCACTATCTTTTTGCTTTCACATTTCTCCACAACCCTTTGGAAACTAGCTTTCCAACATTGCGCTATTTAATTACTTGGTAAATTGAAAGGTAACAACAACCACAGCAAAAGAAGCAACAACTATTAAGGAAGTTAAATACAATGAAAATATAAATGACACATTTCAACTTTCACCTCTATATTTGAGTTATATATTCACATTCACATCCATGTTCCATTTCATTGGTTGAACATTCAAGAACTTTCATTGACTCTCTGCCATGCACCAGGAATTATGTCTGGAGCTATCTATCTATGAATACAACTAAGTAGGTACCAACCCTTTTAGAGTAGAGTCTAAAAGTTTCCAGGCAGCCATTCACTAAACTTAAAACTACATGGCAAGGTACATGTTATCAAGACCATTGGAGGGACAAAATTCTACACCTGTTCTGAGCAGAGAGAGATGACTCCCAGAGAACCAGCAGTCTGAAAGGAAGCCTCCCTGTCAACTGTCTCCCCAGGGCCCTCTGGCACTCCCGGCGCAACCTGGAGTCCACATGCAGGTCAGAAAGCCGGCATCTCTTGGGCCGCTTGACTTCTGGGACCAACTCATCTCAGTGTGCAAAGGGGACCTTATTCCATGTTCCTGCTGACTCCCTACCACTTCCCCTCAACTTCTACCTTTCTTCAATTTGTTCAGTCTTTGTCTTCTTTCATATTGTCCTTCCTCTCTGAAGGTATGCTATTTCTTAGGAATATTTCTACTAGGTAATGAATGTAATATTATGTTGATCCTTGTGAGTTACTGCTTCAAAAGTTGTATTTCCCAAGCCTGGCTCCAAATTATGAGAATTTATGCTACTTACAAACTTGCAGTCTTTTAAGCATTGAATGTTCTATATCTGATGGCCACAAAGCATCCTTTCTTGTCCTTCTGAATCAGATCTGAATCTGACTCTGAGTCAGAGATGTCAGATTAAGCCAGGTCAAGAATGACTTTAGGAAAATGAAGGAATCTCAAGAAAGGTTTAAAGAGCAGAAAGACACAAACAAGACAATCACAGGAACTCTCACTGCACAGACAGGTAAGACTCACAGCCTTTGGGGGAAATATAATACAGACAGTAGCTACAAAGGCAATGATTTGATTTTTCTCTCTAAGCACCCTGATAGTACTATTTATTTAATTTGTGTAGCTCACACTTTGATGTGGCCCTGGTCTCTTGAGCTAAAAATATTTGCACTATTTCTTTTGTTTCTCCCCTACTCCTAAATATAAAAGTAAATATTACATTTAGAGTTTAGAGGAATTTTCCAGCTTAAATTTCTATACCTTTTTTGAGAGGACAATATTGATGTGAATTCTTCTACAAACTAGGTAAAGTATGCTTGGTAAGGTGTGTGCTTTGGCCATTATTCTCATTGCCCCTTTCAGTGTTTAAAAGATGATGTAATTGAGTGAGAAGGTCATTTAGAGCACAAAAGACTGTGTTCTGGATTGGGCTTTCTCACTAGTGTTATGGTGGTTAAGTCATTTCACCTCCCTGGCTTCAGTTTCCTCATCTATACTTAGCACATGCAAGGTGGTTCTATAAATATTTGTTGACTGAATTAATTAAAACTTACTACCTTGTAAGGTGATTACGAAGAACTAGATTTTAAGCTCCACAGGCAAGAATGGTGAGTCTCTTTTGCTTGCCACAGCATTCCCTAGTACAGAGCTGTGTGCATAAATGCACAAAGTAATACATTTCATAAGAGTTGCCCTACTTTACAAAGTTATTGAGAATAGCTTGACTTTAGGGTTGCAGTGAAGAAAACTATATTGATTATGCTTACCCCTGTATCTGCAAATGCCTAACACTCTAGCATTAATAATTTTCTATTAATAGGTGCTCAATAAAAACAGATGTAAAAAATTAAAAGCATAATACCTATAAGAGGCATGAAGAATCTCTTCCCCTCACACACTTACACCAACAACCTCTGCAGAGAAATGATGCCAAACATCACGAGGCATAATGATTTAGAAGAGGATGACACAGAACCTTCTGGCTCACATCTAGCTCTCAGGTTGGAAACCGCCATGTGGCAAAGCTCAAAATGTTCCAAGGATATTTAGTGACAAGGGCTACATGTCTTAGAAATATAACAAGGTGTTATTCTTGGGCATATTAGCTACGACATGTCCAGCTGTAAGCAACAGGAAGCTCTGACATAAAATGGCTTAGACCTCAAAGGGTACGTGTTATTTTGGAGAGAAGTCAGAAGCAGAGGTAGAAGTTTGGGGTAGGAGGTAAAATTTTGACTGAACGCCATCATCAAAGACCCAGGTTACACTATTCTTTCACCTCTGCCTCCATTGGGATGGCCTCAAATATTTCCTCTCAGATCTAAAAGATGTCTGTCACAGAACCAGGAAGAGAAGAGAAGGGGAAATTCTTTTCTGTGGCCTGTTCTTATCTGCAGTGAAACCATTCTCAGAAGCATCCCAGGAGAACGCACTCCACATCACATGAGTGAGAATTACAGCACATGTCCATTTGAAAACCAATCATCATGGAGGAAAATGTAACCATTATGATTGCCTTAGACCTGGATTGTCCCTGAAACTGACGATAAGACCAAAGTTTTTTTTCTCTTTATTTATTTATTTTCCAATTAGAGCATACATTCAATATTATTTTATATTGGTTTCAGGTGCAGAGCATAATGGCCAGACAGCCATACACCCTACAGAGTGTTCCCCCAACTCCACGTCGCCAGCACCCAGCCAGCGCCACACAGAGCTACCACAACAGTACTGACTATATTCCCTTAGCGGTACTTTACATCTGTGTGACTATTCTGTGACTACCAATGTGTACTTCCTAATCCCTTCACCTCTTTCACCCAGTCCCCCAACTGCCTCCCCTCTGGCAACCAACAATTTGTTCTCTGTGTCTATGAGCCTGTTGGAATTTTGTTTTATTCATTTATTTTGTTCTTGAGATTCCACATATAAGTAAAATCATGTGCTACTTGTCTTTCCCTGACTGAATAATTTAACTTGGCATCGTACCCTCTACGTTCTCCCCCATGCTATGACAAATGGTAAGGTTTTTCTTTTGGGGTAGTAAAATAATATTCCATTGTATATAACTATCATCTCTTCTTTATTCACTTGTCTGCTGATGGGCACTTAGGTCTTGTAAATAATGCTGCAGTGAATGTAGGAGTATATATATTCCTTCGAATTAGTGTTTTGGGTTTCTTCACAAAAATATCCAGTAGTGGAATCACTGGATCAAAAGGCAGTTCCATGTGTAGTTGGTTGAGGTAGCTCCAGACTGCTTTCCACAGAGGCTGCACCAGTCTGCATTCCCACCGACAGTGCACAAGCGTCCCTTTTCTCCTCAACCTTGCCAGCACATGCCATTTGTGGATTTATTGATGATAGCCATTCTGAAAGGAGTGAGGTGACAATATTCTTTAGCTGGTTCCAGCAGCTACAAAACCATCATCTGTAGCCAAGCTGGTGCCCATGGCCTGCATCCTTTTTAGGTAATTTTTCTTTCATCACATGCTCTCCTCCTAGTAAGACAACTATACTATGGTACTGAAGGTTACATAGTGCACATTTTTAAATAACTCCTGATGTTTTCAATGACACTTTTAAATAACTTTTCATAGGTTTTAATAACTATAGACATATTTCTTAGGGAGTGTGGTGGCATTTGAAAAGAAATCCAATGATATCATTTGCAGCTGCCTGTAAGATTATCAGAATTCCGATGCCCTCCATTAAAGCACTCAACACTATGTGATCTCTGTGGGGAGTACCTGGGCTGTTTCTGTTCCACAGGAGGTATCTTTTTCGCCTCTGTTCCAGCATTGAGGTGTTTGGACATTTTGTTTTCGGAAATGACAGCAGATCAAGAAATGTGCTGAATCTGAAGATTCAGAGGAGAATTGAATTGCTCCAATTAGTTAGGCAAACCAGGTCACAAAATTTAAAAAAATCAAAAGGACAATAGATGACAGGGAAAGGAGGAATAGATTAATATTTATCTTTTATAACTTCTTGAGTTTTTGTAAAACTGCATTCTAGCCTGACAACAACATTTATTCAACAAGATAGATGGACAAAAATATAAGGATTGGAGCCAATCCCAGTGACAATCTCCAGTTCCTCCTCACAGAGAATGCCATCTGGTAAGGCTAGGGTGACCTGGTCCATTTCTTTTGATTCTTTGTGGTCTGGTCTGAGAGATCCCCTTCTTGTTTAGTGATCTCACTGCTAACTCTTTTCGGCCATCGCTTTAGTACTTCTCAATGTGCATTTTGAACACAGGGTTTCCATCAATTAAATTTTGTGAAGGCCTTTGCTCCCTTCCCCTGAGGATTGCACTCTCCGATGGGGGATGCTCAGTGCTGCAGGTCTCTGTTTTCCACTCTGACCTTCACTTCTCCTCAGACGACAGAGAAGGGGAAAGACTGCCACACTCCTTGAATCCATACTCCACGTTCTGGGTGATAGGGGCTCTCTCCTGTGCCTGTGGTGACGGGTGGTGGGTGTTCAGATCCCTGTTCCTGGGAAGACTCACTTCCCACCTGGAATGGACGCTGCAACCTGCTCGTTCATTTTCATGGTGCTTTCCTGTTTGGTTCTACAGGGAACACTAAACTGTCCTCTGGTGACAGTGGTTCCCAATGAGACCTTTAATCTTTATTGATCATTACAGTTTGTGTCGCGTTTTTAAACTTATTATCCATTTTCATTCTGCCTCTGCTGCTTAACAGCTCTACCACCTTGAAAGAACGATCAAGATTTGTCTTTTCTCAAATCTGTAAAACCACACAGACTATCAGATTGAAAGCAAAACTTGTAAACTTCGCTTGAGCTAATAAGTAATCCACAAGGCACTGTGCATGAATGAACATTAAATAAATCCATGTGTTTGATGGTGGAGGTGATTATATTGAAGAAAACCATCACGCATGAGCCGGTTTCCCATTTTGTGCAGAGCTCAGCTTAATGAACAAGTGCCCTGTAGGAGTGGAAGGCTCTCTGCTGTCAGAAAGGAGTCACCGAATCATGCCAGGTGATTATTTACAAACTGATCAAGCTATGAAATGCCTTCTCCGAGGAAAATCTAATATGGAAATGCCACATATAAACATGTGAGAACTGACCTGTGGGGATAAAGTGCGGTGCTGGGAATAGGATCCTAGAAACCATGCATCTTGTCCATCTCTACACCCCACAGCTCCATGGGGCACAACGTGAAAGCCAGGGATGCTCATCACTTCCCTCTTTCTAGACAGAAACCTGGAGTGCAGAGAATGCATGTCATTCCTCAGGAATGAGGCAGAGTCAGTCCCACAGCCAGGTCTTGTCATTTGCCTACTTTTGCTTTTTCCCATTGAGATGTGGTCTCTTCCCAGTCAGAGTGTTTTGTATAGACAAGAAGGGAATGAACACTGTGTGTGTTTGCTGCTTACTGCTGAAAGGAAATATGTGAAGAAACATTTTCTGAGATCCTTAAATGAGGATTTTGCACTGGAAATCATCTCAGTGATGATAGAGAAGAAAGGGGGCTTCAGCAAAGTCCCAGAGAAAGCACAGGGGGGAGAGAGAGCTCCCTGGCACATCAGTCCTCCCCACACCAAGGTTCTGCCTTCCTCCTGCATGTGCGTGACCCCGTGTGAAAGTGGAGAGTTTGTCAGAACAAGTCAGTGGAGCTTGCCTCCTCATACAGGGCTTATCCCCACTCTTGAGGGAAAAGGAAAATGAAAATCACAAAACAGAACAAGCATCACCCCTCTGTTGCCACATCTGAAACATTAAACTCCAGTGTGTTAATGTACTTTAACAATTCCCAGACTAGAGACAAGTGTGTGTGTTTTGGTGTACACATAGATCAGTAGCTGTCTGCTGTGACTGAACTATGCACCAAGAACTGCACTGTAATGCATTCATGCCAGGCTTCAAGGACAAAACCCCTAGGTTGTGAGTAGGTGTGAGACAGGAGAAAATTACCAGCCCATCATAGGGGAATAAAAAGAAATGTACGCACAAAGCTTTTTTTTTCACAATAGTGGGTTTAGTGACATGCCCTTCATGTAACAAATAACAGTTCTTTAACCCTTGCTAAAATCACTGCATTTATTTAAGAAATGTGTATCTGGAAAAATACAATGCTGACAACCATCTTTCACATCTGTGGGTCCTCTGTTGGTTTATTCTTCCCACTGGGATTGAATGTTTTTTCTGCTTCTGAAAATGGATAAAATATAGGCACTAGATTTTAAGTTTTTGTCTTCCCCTTTCTTCTGTTATGCCAGTTCAAAGAAGCACAAGACAGTTTGTGCTTCTGCAATTTCAAATCACATCACTGCCTGAAATGCTCAGTTTTCCACTGCAGTTTTTGGGGGGAGTTTTGAGGCCACCAGTTCAGGAGAGGATTGGGACTCTTTCCCTTTCTCCATCTTCTGATAGAAAAAGTGGTTGATCTGCTTTCATGCAACAACTTGTAGTGCCTTCCACGTGCCAGTCCTGTGGCTGAGTCTTAGGGTACAAAGATGGATTGGACACAGCCCCAGCTTTTGAGAGGCTCGGGAGACTTGCTTATTGATTTTGATGGTAATCACTCTGACAGGTGTGAGATGATATCTCATTATGGTTTAATCTGCATTTCTCTGATGATTAGTGATGTTGAGCATCTTTTCATATGTCTATTGGCCATCTGTAAGTCCTCTTTGGAGAAGTGTCTACTCAGGTCGTTTGCCCATTTTTTAAACTGGATTGTTTATTTTTTTGGCGTGAGGCTATATGAGTTCTTTATAAATCTTGAATTCACGCCTTATCAGATGTCTCATTGGTGAATATGTTCTCCGATTCAGTGTTGTCTTTTCATTTCGTTGATAGTTTTTTCCTACGCAGAATTTTTTTTAATTCAATGTAGTCCCATTTGTTTATTTTGTTTGTTTGTTTGCCTTGCCCAAGGAGACATATCAGAAAAAAATATTGCTAAAAGTAATGTCTGACATTTTACTGGATGAGGCAAGTTTTATAGGAGAGCTCTGGAGGTGGCAGCAAGGAAGAAAGAGATGCAGGTGCCTGGCAGCTGGGTGGGCAGCAGGGCCTACTAAAGAGAGAATACTCTGTGTTTTCAAAGTTCTTATTTAATGCTTCTGATAAGATTCCGTGGGTCTAAGACTTTTTTAAAAAATGATGTTTTTGTATGCTATCTAAACTCAGGGTAAGACAGGTAGAAAAGTTATATGAAAAATTTGAGTGGATAAAATTGCTTTACCCAAAAAATTGATGTTGCTTCTGTTTTATAAGGGACACCTTCTCCATTGGCTCTCAAACATCATTGCCCTTGACATAAAAATAAATCACTGTAAAAATAAAATACATCACACATCACAACCTCATGCATACACATACACTTCCCAGCCTTCAGTCAAACAACACTGATCCTTATTAGCCGAGAGCATACTTATGTTTTGTATCTCATTCTATTTCACTCTCTCTTTTTAGAGTTTATCCAGGTTTCAGGACATAGCAAATGGGGGCAACCCGCTATTTAAAAACATTGCTTCATGGTGGTTTCATAAAAACTGTAAATATCCCCCTCTCCTCCTCAAGTAACATAACATGAATACCTTGTGCTTTTACAGGGAGCTTCCAGGTGGGAGATCTGTCCAGGGGTGAAGGGGTAGGATGGAATCCAGCGGGATTCTTTTGTAGGCAGGGGCCCCATCTTTTTGATTAAAGCTAAATGCTACTCGTGGAATGACCTTTCCCTGATGTTATTTAAAGTTAATTTGCATGAGACAATGACAAAAGCCCTGCCTCTTTGGTAAGGCTCACTTGTCTCAGGGTGGGCAGCGAGAGAGAGGGGAGGGTTAAGAAAGGTTTGGAGATAGGACTTAGTCTCCTTCTGAGAACTTGGAAGTTGCCATAGTTGTTATAGTTCAGTTTATTGCTCCCGTAATAAACTGAACTATAACGTGGAGCTTTCACAAAAATGTGATAGGGTGAGGAGAGAACTAGTGAAGGGAGCATGCTTAGCTTTGATTTGACGGATTATGTTTAAGGGTGTTAAATAGTGCAACCTTGTAAAGGGGACCCTACAGTTTGTATTTGTCTCTTATCGGTGTCTGTATAGACTTTGGGTTTAGCTGGGGTCAAAGCCAGTGTGTTCTTAATTTGAATTCATTCTGATACTCCACCCACATAAACACACACGCACCCCACCCTCCACTGGAGCCCTGAAGGTCAGTGCGCCATCAATTTGGCAACTCAACTAATAATTAAAAATACGCGGAAGGGCAGATTGTCAATATTTTGCCTATCAAGAAAGCCAGTCGTTTTGTCTTTGAACTTGATATATTAAAATCTTCTTGTGTGACAAAGCCATATCTACACAAATACAAGTTTTTTTATTAAAATGATCCCAGTGTCTATAAAATGCTTTCTTCTATAGAATGTTTCTGACCCATCTGTGTCTGAAAAACAACATACTTGAAATAAAACATTTGGAAAAAAGTAAATAGTTTTTTCAAAATCAAGAAAAAACATTACTTCTTCAAGCCTTTAGCGAGTGTCATTACTATTTTTTATAAATAACATGGCATTATTTATTAAATGCAATTTCCTTTAATCCTGCAAGTGTTATTATTAACCCCATTTTATTGCTGAGGAACCAGACTGTGTGTGAGCGATTTGTCAGGGTCACACAGTCAGTGAGTGTTGGGGTTGGGACTGAGGGGAGGCGGCAGGCCTCCAAGGCAGCTGTTCTAATTTTAAACATGCGTTTTAAAGGAAAAAAATACAATATTTAATTTACTAAAGTCTTTAGTTTTCCTCAAATGGCAAGTGTAAAAAATAAAAGCATAATTCTCATACTAGCATAATAAAAATGGCCCAGTGCAATTGTTCATGTCTAATTACCTCTGTCAGACGAGAGTCGTACAGTTCATCAGACAATCCATTATACCTAATTAAGGGAAATTACTTCGAGACGACTGTCAAGCCTATTTGAGAATGTTTCCTGCTAGAGGCTCTAAAATGCTTTAGAGTGGGTACAGCTTGTGAACCATTAGAGAGTTCTCAGAACCCGCACACTGACCTGGAGAGACTGAAAATACTTGACCTGCCCCTTCTCCTCTCCACATCTAACTTCAGGGATCAGGTCAGCCCTACAGGTCTTCTTTCAGCCATTTCGGTGTCCCTTCTGTATGGCATTAAAGGTATTGTTGGCACTGTTAAATCCTAAGCAGAAAAATTCCTTAGAGCTTCATGTATAACATTTACTTCTCTGATGCAAAGTCAGAACTATACATACATGCATACATACATACACATACAGACAGACAGAGATATATGGCCCATTAAAGAATTGTTACCACAAAGACACAAAGAATATGAACCATGAGCTCTCTGCTTCTCAGATTAGACATTTAGGGCCCTACAGGCCAAACCTACATTATGACACAGTGCACAGCAATGTCCTCTCTATCTCCTTTAAAATAAAAGAGAACAAAGTTGTCTAAAGCCTTCCTTTGACTAGGGACAAACATTCAACGATGACTCACTCCATCCCCGGACTATCCGGTTTTCTAAGTGTCCCAGGTGAGGAAACTAACCAGTAAGGGACAATGGAGCAGCTGTGGGAAGCAGAGAGGAGAGGAAGCTGGAGCCAGGGGTAAACAATGCAAAGATCACTCAAACTTTGTTCTTGGTCCCCTCTGACAGATGGAGAAGCGGACAGGCCAACAATCGTGGTACAGAGGTCACAATGCACCAGGGCGAACTGTGTGCCAAAAGTGCTCTTCAATCTGAGATGCCCTGCATGAACAGAAGAGCATTGTCCTCACCTCACAGCAGACTGTCAGACTCTCAAACCATGTTGGCCTCCTTTTCTACATAAAACTTTTGAGAAGGCCATAAAGCCAAAAGGGCTCTGAGTCCAAAAGACCATATTTTCAGAACTAAATCTCGAACTGGAGGTTCACTAAAGGTATGCGGTTGTTTTGTGGTTTATTTTCATGAAAAGATGTGAAAGCCTAAATAAGTTGCACTAACTGTGAGTTCCCTAAGTCACTTTTACTGAATGAAATGAAATAAAATGAAGTAGATGCTGTCCTCATAAGTCCAGGACAATCAGCCTTAGGAAATCAAAATAGTAAAATATTTCAGATTTGTCTTACTGACATTCAAACTGTGAAGGTTAGCAGATACTATTTCTACTTCCCACAACTAGAGAGCAATCAAAACAGATGATAAACATTTCAGGGAAAATACATAACTTATATTTTTCCCTCACAATGGATTAAACTATGGACTCCATGGAGACAAATAATAATTCTACTTTATAAAAAAATTTCTACTTTTTATCTAACTTTCAGGATTTATTCCAGTGCTTTATACAATGGAGAATATTGTTACCTGTGTTTATCTGATGCATTGTTTGAGAATAGGACAGAATCTTTACCCAAAAAAGAACCATCTATTCCATCAAGTTTCTATTTGAGTTATAAAACTTTTATTTATATACAACTTTAGAAATTTTACTTCTGTGTAAGGGAGATACATCCATCCAAAATTCTATGAGCTTCCCTGTCAAAATCTCAATAGACGAAGTTCCTCTGTCTCATCTAGAAAAGTCAGGAAGTCTGGGATCTTAGGGAATAAGAATCCCAGGGGAATTTTCTGTCTCCTATTGAAAGACAGAGAATATGCAAAAAAATAACCAACTAGAATGTGAAGTTATGGATGAGAAAAGACACTCTATACCCCCAAGACTGTCTGTGGTACTTACTCCTCCTGGAAGACCAGTGAAAATACAAGGGCCTGGAATTATACCTCTTCCTCCGCAGCCTTGGCACACAGGTTAACTTAGAGATAACTAGCAGGACTCCTCTCCCACAGATGATCACAGCTGGGAGGGCTCTAACTACATCGCGAACCTCCTTTGGGTAATCCTGTCCACGAAATAGCCTAGAACCAGTAGGGGCAATTAGGATGTATGTCCACTAAACTAGCTAGTGCTAGAAAGGATGTAATATCAAAGGAGACCCTGGTTCCTACGGCCTTAGGAACAAGCAAAAGTTGCATGACTGGGGCTGAGAAGGACAATAAATCAGAGAGTTTCTTACAAACACTGTCACACTCAGCAAGTGTCACTACTGTTAACAATCCTGTTCTATAAGCAGGCCATAATATAATCATTCACCTGTATTAATGCATTTAATTATCACCATTACCCTATCAAAAAGATAACCATTATTACCCCCATTTTGATAAACTAAAGTTTATCAAAGTTATTTAAGCTGCCCAACTTCACAGATGTGTGATGCAACCAGGAACCCAATTCAGAAAGTCTGTCCACAGACCCATGCTATTATCCATGGCACTATATTGCATATTTCTGCACCTATGCACATAGCATATATGTGTGTAGATGTTCGTGTGTGTGTGTGGTACAATGATATGCAATGCTTACAGTCTGTCATAGAAACTGAATTGTGGTAAGGTATATACTTTTATCAGCAATACTTTGGGGTCATAAAAAGAATAAGCATGGTAAGAAACAATAGATAACAAGGTCAAAAGATCCCAAGAATACAGAATGAATTAGAGACTCAGCAGATCTCCAGAGGATTCAATCTGCCCGGTGAACAAGATACTTTCCTCTAGGGAAGCCATTAACATTAACTGTGAGCATGAGGAATTATTTTAATTGACCAGGCTTTTCCTACTGTATAATTTTCTTAGTGACGTGGACTGGACTGAGGCCACAGAAATGAATTTCAGCTTTGTTGGATTTAGGTCATCCATTTCCCTGGTAGCCACTGTTTATTATCAGGAAATCCGAATCACGCTAGAGAAGCAGCACTCCGCACTGCCCCTGTGACGGGTGGGCGAGAAGGGGCATCAGAGAAGGTGTTTGGGGACAGAGAGGACCGCAGAGGACCAGCAGTGCCTGTCCCTCTGTGGATCGGGGTACCCCGCTTCAAAGACACAAGCAAATTGAGCAGAAGGGCTCTAGATAAATCAGCTGATAATGTTCATGCCTGCAGGGAGATGGATGCTTAAATCGACAAGATCATTAATTTTTTGCTACACCTTTCACATTTCCAGGAACAGAGGTTCCCCCTTGCCTTTGAGGGCCTTACCTAAGTTTTTTCACAGCACTGGCAGAAAAGAAATTTTAATTCTGCCCAAGAATAACCTTTAGTTTGGATTAAATATAATTCCCTTGAATCCTCCACGAGGACAGAAAACTGTTTTGCACCCTCCTCATATGGGTACCTATTATTGTGGGCTTTGTGATATTATCTTTTCGTACTTTTCATAATTTTTCATTTTTGCTACACTTCTTAGGGACTTCTGTAAGGCGCCTGTGTGTCTTTCTTTACTCCGTATTAAATGATTTCCTAAAATAGTATTGAAAAAATACTTTTTATGGTAGAAAACTGGAGAAATACTGAAAAGCCCAAAGAAGAAACTTTTGAAAACACATTATCTCATTTTTCAGAGCGAACAACTCTTTCTATAAGAATCTTCCCAATCTCATATGCCAGTGCACATGTGTGCTTTTATGACTGTCTTCCCATGTTCCTGCCACTCTTTACTCTGGAGTAGTAGATACTGTAACCTAACTAAGTCTGCGTGGACTTCACATTGTCCATGAATTCTGCGAAATTATCTACAAAACTCAATGTAGGCACACGTGCGCTTGCTTTCCAGGAAGAGGGTTAACTGTTTCCATCAGATTCCCAAAAGGGTACATGACCTGACAAGAGTTAAAAATTCTCATTTACTAACAATATTTTAATGTAATATTCTACCATATTAACCACTCTTGCTATTACAAAGTAAACTACAATTAACCCTTGAATAACTAAACTTTGTCATGACACTTCAACAATTTCTTTAGGGGGGAAAAATCCTCAGATTAGAATTTCTCCAAGAATATTTACAGTTGAAGGCTTTTAATCTGTGCTATCAAATCACCCTGAAGAAAGGCAGTATCATTCCAAGTCTTATGGACCTACATGAAAATGGCCCTTTTTTCAAACAAGCAACACTGAATCTTATTTTTTGAACGTTTCCAATTTTATTGGCTAAACTAAAATACTAGTGTTTGGGGTGGGTGGGATGGGGGTAAAAGGCAGAAAACTGCACTTGAACAACAATTAAAATAAAAAATATATATCAAAAATAAAAATAAAATACTAGTGTTTGAGTATTTTTTCTTTTTAGGTCCAGGGAACAGTATTATTTGTAACACACTAGTAAGAAATTCACACTACTCAAAGCACAAAGGGAGGGTTGCATCTGACCTGGCTGGTCTTAGCTCCACTCCTGCAATAACATGGTGTTGAAATCAGCCCTGACACACAGGTCTTTGAATGTAATGGTTGTGATTAGCTAATCTTGTAATGATTTTTATGGTTTTGGTTTCCTAAGTGCTTACTCTCACCCTTGTATAATTGTCCTTTGTACTGTTTGTCCAGGACTCTGCTTCCTATTTAGTATCACTTGTTCTGTTTGATGTAGCATCACCTACAGGCTAAATAAGCACATTCTTAGTGTCTACCATCAAGAAAGCAATGATTTTGCCCTGGCTGGTGTGGCTCAGTGGATTGAGTGCCAGCCTGTGAACCAAAAGTTTGCCAGTTCAACTCCCAGCTGGAGCACATGCCTGGGTTGCAAGCCAGATCCCTGACTGGGGACATGCAAGAAGCAACCAATCGATGTGCATTGGTATTTTTCTCCCACTCTTTTTCTTTCCCTTCCCTGCTCTCAAAAAATAAATAAATAAAATCTGTGGAAGAGAGAGAGCTCCAAGGATGATAACATCACTTAACATGTGCTCCTCACATTGATACCAGATCTTGGAAACCATTTCTGGAAGGATCACCCAGTAAATTTTCTGCCTAACTGTAACTCTGTAATGAAACTCTGGCTGAAGAGAACATAAAATCACACCAAAATCAACAGAGATAAGAGTGGCCAGAAGGCCCTTGTGGTGATTAAGGGGGTGAACTCTTGCAGTTAGAGAACCTGGGTTTAAACCCCAACTCTCCCACTTGCTGTCTGTCTAATTCTGGGCAAGTACCTACACGGGTCTAAGCTTCACCGCACTTTAAATGGACTGATAACAGCTCTTGCTTGGTGAGTATGCCAGGAGTTGCCTTCATGGGAAGCTGCAGTACTCTCTCTACACAGTATTTGCCAACTACCACATATAAAACGGTAACTTCACATTGCCCTCCTCTACACATGCTCTGTCTCCCTTTCCAAGCCTAACTTTTTTCCATTATATTTCATATTATCTTCTATAGCACATATTTAATTGTTTTTTATTCGATATCTCACTATAATATAAATCCCACAAGAACAGGACTTTTTTCATTTTGTTCTCTGCCGTCATGCTAGCACCTTGTGGAATCAGCAAACAGGTTCATTGTGGGGATTGAATGATTCAGTGTGCATATAGCCATGTATTAGTTTCCTTCTGGTGCCATAACACAGTACCCTGAACTGATCAACACCAGGAATTTATTGTATCACAGTTCTAGAGCCTAGAAGTCCAAGGCGTTGGCAGGATTGATTCCTCCTGAGGGCTGTGAGGGAGAATCTGTTGCGTGCCTCTCTCTCAGTTTCTAGTGGTTTCTGGCAATTACTGGAGCTCCTTGGCTGGGGCATGCATCTCTCTCTGCCTTCAGCTTCACACGGTGTTCTCCCCATGTGCATGTTGGTTTCTGTGTCCAAATTTCCCCCCTTAAAATAAGGACACATTCATACTGGATTAGGGCCCACCCCAATGATTGTCTGTAAGGACCCTATATTTCTAAATAAGGTTACATCCATAAGCACTGGGGGTTAGGACTTCCACATTTTCAGAGGAGACATCATTCGATCCATGACATGCAGATAGCACAGTGCCCTGCACTCTGTTGGCACTCAGGAACTATTAGCTCTTCTCATATGTTCACATGATAGGATCATTAGTTTAAGAGAAAACTGATTTGGTCTAACATGACAGGTTCTCTCTCTGAGAAGACACTAACCAGACTTGCTGCACCTCCCTCCCCCTTGGCATGACTCTGACTTGAGTAATGACCCATGGGGAGAAGAGGCAGCTATGAAATCAAAGCCTTTGCCATCATTGCAAAAGCATTATTTTATAGCCAAGAAAGGAGAGGCTAAAAAGGCACTGACTCCTGTGAAGTCTTACAACAAGTTAAAGCAAAAAACAGGACTAGAACTCAGGTGTTCTCACTCCTGGATCCTTTCCTCCATAATATAAAGCTATCTACCTATGGTTAAAGTGATTATGACTATGGACACATCAAAAATAGGTTGATTAGAGAATATTTTACTCATACATTAGTCTGAATGATCAACACCAAATCGAAGGAAAGTTGACTAGAAAGACAATTGACTGATAACTGTAGTCAATTGACCTTTGATAAAAAAGCAAAGGCCATACAAAGATAGTCTTATCAATAAATGGTGCTGAAATAACTAAATGCAAAAAGAGAAAGAATGTAGACACAGCTCCCCTTCACAAAAATTAACTCAAAATAGATAGTATTCCTAAATGTAAAACACAAAGCTATCAAACTCCTAGATGATCAGACAAGAGAAAACAAAGACAACATTGGGTGTGGTGATGCCTTTCTCCCTACAACGCCAAAGACAGAAACCATGAAAGAAATAACTGACAAACTGGATTTTGTTAAAATGTAAACATCTGCTCTGTGAAAGACATTACCAAGAGAATTAGGAGACAAGCCACAGATTCAGAGGAAAAGCTTGTAAGAGATAATGGAGTGTTATCCAAAATCTGCAAACTCTTAAAACCGACAATAAAGAAACAAACAATGTGATTTAAAAATGGGCCAAAGAATTTAACAGACACCTCACCAAAGAAGATATACTGGTGGCAAATAAGCATCCAAAAAGATGCTCCACCTCAGATGTCATCAGGAAATGCTAATTAAAACAGCAATAAGATATTACTCTCCACCTATGAAAATGGCTAAAATCTGGATCACGAACATCACCAAATGCTGATGAGAACGTGGAACAACAAGAACTCTCACTCGTTGCTGGTGGGCATGTAAAAACCGTTCCCCCACTCAGGAAGACAGTCTGATGGGTTTTGATAAAGCTAAACATACTCTTTACCATATGATGCAGCAATCACAGCCCTTGGTATTTACCCAAAGAACTTGCAAATTTATTTCCACACAAAACCCTGCACATTGATGCTTATAGCAGCTTTATTTATAATTGCCAAAGCAGATCTGGAAGCAACCAGATGTCCTTCACTAGGTAAATGGATAAACAAACTGTGCTACATCCAGATGCCAGAATTTTATTCAACACTAAAATTAAATGAGTTATCAAGCCATGAAAAGACACAGAGGGATCTTAAATGCATATCAATAAGTGAAAGAAGCCACTCTGAAAAGGCTATACACTATATGATTCCAAATCTATGATATCCTGGAAAAGGAAGAACTTTGGAGACAACAAAAAAAATCAGTGATTGACGAGGGGCAGGGGAGATGCATGAGGTATAGAAAATATTCTATATAATATTGTAGTGATGGATGCATGTTATTATGCATTTGTCCAAACCTGTAAAATGTACAACACCATGAACCGTAAGATAATCTGTGGTTTGGGGTGAATACAAAGTGTCAATGTGGGTTCGTTCTTGGTTGATAAATATACCCCACTCTGGTGAGTGAGGTTGATAACGAGGTAGGGTACAGGAGGGGTGGGGGTGCAGGGGGTATATGGGAATCTCAGTTTTGTCATAACTTGAAAAATGTTCTTTAAAAAAACAAATTTGTACCAAAAATTGAGGTATTTCTGGCCAAAATTAACTACCTTATTTAATCAAATCTAATATATCATCTATTGTAAGAGAAACCATTATTTTATCTACCACCAAAAAAGAAAAACACTGCCAATGAATATGTACCTACATTTTAAGAAAGATTGTTCACAAACTTTGAGGTGTTTAAGTGTGAAAGTAACTTGAGCCTCAAAAGCCGTAAAATATGGTAGCATAATCCGTCGGTCACTGGACTAAAATTCTAGTCATAGAAATTCTGTTTCCTAGACTGGCCTCATATAATGCAGTTTGATGGGAAGACAGGTAAAATAGACTTTAAGACACACAGAGCTGTCCACTTAGACTCCTCAAGTGACCTAACACATCCTCCTGATGTTTCTCTCCTCCAGGAATAAGAAGTGACCAGCAGGAGAGAACATTTTGAATCAAAGAGATGAGAGTGGAGATGAGAGGAACGCAAAGCAATTTGCTGCCAAGGCAAATACAGAGGCAAAGGGAAATGAGACAATGACATTTCCTTCATGCTTCTCTGAAGGAAAATGACAAAGAATGCACCAACCAGAATCTGGAACTGAGACAACAGCTGGGGAGGTATGACGAGCCTCTCCCTACCCCACCCCCTTTAAGGATTAAGAACCTGTGAGATTTATTCTAGCTGTCTATAGCCTGGCGCAAGACCAGAGTCGACTCTGTCTGGTATTTACAAAGAACTGGTGAGGGGCCAGTTGGCTGCCAGGGGCATGTTTCGGTATCATTTGTCACACACAAAGTGCTGTGCAGCTGGAAACAGAGTCATGATAGCTGTAGCCAATCAAGCCCGGCAATGGAACCAGCCATCCCTCCCTTCTAGTCCCAACCCCTTCCTCAAGAGCAAACAACTGGCAAAAGCCCAGCAGTGTTCAGTGAGAAAGAAATTAAGGAGGCCATGGGGTATGGTTAAGCTAGTAGAGACAACTGGCCGTGACAGTCATTCACTAAGTATTTATTCTACACCCACAATGTGCCAGGCCTTGGGGATACAGTGGGAAACAAGACAGCACATGCCTCCTGGATTTTTGATTTGGAATAATTTTTGTGCCCTGGGTTCCTCGTATCTACTTCCAGGGGCAAGGGAAGGAAACTGCCACAGCTCGCCCATAGCTGTCTGTTCAACAGCTTCACACTCTGCCACCAGCTCTCATTTTCCGACCCTCCCAGCCTTTCCACACCGTCAGTCACAGGAATGCCAGCTCAGCAGAGCAGCCCAGGAGAACGAACAGCCCGGCTAAGTGAAGAAGTCAGCATTTCATCACAACTCTGGAACATTTGGAAGGGGCTCACAGTAGAAAAAGGAAAAAGGACAGATCAGAGGGGCAGGGTTGAGATTAACAAGAAACAGTGTCGACTCACAGCCTCCAACCAGGCACTGACTATGTCCATGCAGTTTTCTCCAGAGGATAAACACTGATGGCCATTCAAGCTGACAGTGGGAGCTGGACAGTTGACATTTACAACAATGCTCAATGCACATCGCGGCACTTGCCCCCAGAAATGGAATTTCATAGATTTATCCTTTGAAAGGCCACTTCTCTGACTAGTCTGGGTCAGCAGTTAAACTGAAAGAGAAATATTTCTATTATTTGGCAGATTTCTCCAAAGCGCCTAGTTCATTAAGCAAGAGAGACCTTTAAAAGTCTGATTCTGATGTGGTTGTCAAGCAAACAGAATGAGGAAACATCAAAGAACAATCTCATTTCCAGAAATGATTAAATACTTCCTCTGAAGTCCCTGGTGTTCCGGGTGCGGGGGCTGGACCTTGCAGCCCAGGTGTCCTGGCACCGTTCCAGCTCTGCAAATGTCTGCAAATAACATGCTCTGATAACTCTCAAGGCTTCCCCCTGAATAAGCAAAACTTTCCATGCGCGCCACTGCCACTTGCTATTCCAGAAACAGATTAAAACCTAGAGTTACTCAGGAGTTGGCTGACCTTGAAAAGCCGCAAAGACTCAGGGCTTTGCACCTGCTGTTCCTTCTACCTATGCAACTGTGACCCTACAACAATCAGTGATTCCCAGATGCACTGTTTTATTTTCCTCATAGCATTCAATATTTGAAATTATCTCCGTGATTGGTTTGCCTGTTTATTATAACTGGCTGCCTGACAGCAGAGAGAGTGCCTGCCTTATTCACCTCTGAACCCTCGGTTAAAAGGATGCCTAGCACTTAAATGCCCAAGAAACATTTGAAACATAAATAAATGGGTCATTCAGGGGGTGGAAGCTGGAACAAGAGGTTCCCACCCTGCCCAATGCCACTCAACGTTGCTTCTCCCTGGAACCCCACAGGAGAGACACAGGCACATAGTATCTTACTATGAAATCAATTCTCCAATCAGCTATTTAAATAAGAAATATAACCTCACTGAACAACCCCCCAAAATGGGTCATTCGAATTATTTGAGCCAAAGTTTTACAATAATGATAATGATGATGATGATAATAAAAGATAATGCCTGCCTTATAAGATTGTTTTCAAGATCAAGTGAGATTATATTAATAAAAGCAGAACCTGGCACATTTAAAGTATTCAATTAATATTAACTTAAAAACATATAGCATTCCCAATTCCACAAAGCACTTTCCTCAGGTGACTTTTCAGAAACAAAAAACTCTGAAATAATTTACATAGTTATTATACACCATATTTATAACATTCTAAGATACCACCCACTGAAAATGCATTATAAACTTTAAAACTTTTTGTTGGAAAATAAAAACATGTTTTTATCGACTGTAAGACATGCCAATTTCAAAAATGTAGGAAGGTGAAAAGCTGTTTTTTAAAATGTGGTATTACCTCTCCCTGGGAAAAAAATAAAGCGATGCTTTAGCTCAAATGAATAAGTATCTGCACAAAATTTCAGGTAATGCAACTGGATGGTGGGAAGGGTCTTAGGTGATGCTACTTCCTGGCCCGAGACTGGAGTGGGAGCAAATGCTCTTGCTTTTAAACTAGGAAGTAAGCAAAATAATGAGCAGACACACAATTAACTCTCAATTAGCCTCAGTAACTGGCGTCAGGATATGCTTGACTAGTCAAATGCCCTGCGAAATCAGATTATTAGAATGCAGTGGCTGTAAAGAACAGAATAAGGGGACGCCTTCCTTTGACCATGTGAGAGACAAAGATTAGCTAAACTCCCTTTCATTAAGTGAAATCAGATTTGTCTGCTCTCCGGTGGAAAGGCTGATTTGTGGGGGTGGCTTTTTGTTTGTTTTTTACATTCACCACGATGTTCAGGACTTATTTACTTACAAGTAAATAACTGGAAGCTTACGCCTCTTGACCACTTTCACCCATTTTGCCTTCACTTATTTTGATTTTATTGTCTCATTCTTCCAGCATGCCCTTCCTGGGCAGCAGGGCTAATGACCAAATAACAGGGTGACAAGAAAATAAGAGGCCNTTGTGGGGGTGGCTTTTTGTTTGTTTTTTACACTCACCACGATGTTCAGGACTTATTTACTTACAAGTAAATAACTGGAAGCTTACGCCTCTTGACCACTTTCACCCATTTTGCCTTCACTTATTTTGATTTTATTGTCTCATTCTTCCAGCATGCCCTTCCTGGGCAGCAGGGCTAACAACCAAATAACAGGGTGACAAGAAAATAAGAGGCCTAGAAAGTCCAGCAACTTAATAGTCAAGGCAGATGGACCCACCCCCCCATCCCTTACAAATACCCAGTTTCCTCCACTGAGTGAAAAGTACTGCGGGCCCATCCAATAGCATGTACTGTGCCTCCTCTTTTCCCACGTCTCACTAACTTGAGTCGGCAGCAATGAGAGTTTAGAGGTTCCAGAATAAAAGCTGGGATCCTAGAGAAAGAAGACAAGAGGCGTTTTCCTATCAAAGCCTTGTCACTGATGTCCATACCTGAGATGAACTTCTCCCATAATGAGATGCCAGTTTATTTTTCCCTGTAGACCTTCTCATACAAAAAGGAGTTGGACTGACAGCTGATGGTGTGTTCAGGGGCCCTGGACTAGGCCAGCGTGGTGCCCTGTGGCGTGTTGGAGGCAGAGGGCTTCACCATGAAGGCGGGTCTTCTGCTTACATTCCTCTGTCCCTGCCCCTCAAATAATAGACTGTGGGGAGAGGAGGAGGGAGAACAAGGACAAAGTCAAAAGGTTGGTTTCCAAATGGGACGTCCGTACATCTTCGTAAGCCACCTGCCAACTCCTGGGTCTGCTTCTCCTTTATACTGTCTCAGAAGCCAGTGTGGCCTAGTTCTTGGACAGAAGAAAAAATTTTTGAAGCTTCAGTAATTTTGCCCACTGACCTGAATAAAAGGGGCCATTTGAGGACAGGAGGAATGTCCAAAGCTGTGAGTCCAGACAAGAAGCACTATTTCCAGAAAAGGCAAAAACCCATGTTCGCATGGGAACTGCTGAAATTTCACTGCGATTTTTGTTTGGGTTTGCTTTGTTCTGTTTTCCCTAAAAGGGGCTTATAAATCAATTGCCTTCTTTGTGCTCTTCTCTATACAACACAAGGCAGATTGCCTAAAGGGGGACAACCTTCCATCCTTGTCAGACTTGATAGCAGCTGGGGTCTGGGCACCTCGCCCTGGAAAGGGGGCAGCCATGTGTGATGCTCTTTCAGCCCTTCCCCACTCCCAGCGCCAGCTTCCTGTCCTCAGCAGCAACCTGAGACGGGCTTCCCAGAGCCAGGCACGCCTCTGCTGGCCCCCTCCCTGCTCTGAACACCAGCCCAGCGTGCATGTCCTATGACACAACCTGACTCCACGAGTTCTAGCTCTGGAGGGACCCTTTCAGATAACCAGCTGACCAGATAAGCCTGTTAGGGGGTCACCCACCCTGGGCTCGGCAAACGAGTCAGCTGAGTAGCTGCAAAAGAAACAGGATGTCATCAGGAGGTGGACTCATACTTTTAAATGCCATTCTGCCTCAAACCACAAGTATTCAAAATGAAGGAATGAACACTCTGATCCAGATAAAACCTTGTTTGTTCCAGGGCTCCCTTGAGTAACTAAAAAGCCCCATTTCCTCTTCACTGACAACCCTGTTAGTATGTTCTGACACCTTCCCTATACATCTCAAAGGATTTTTTTAAATAAGCAGATGAAGTCTTTGCAAACCGACCAGCCAACTGTTAATCTGGAGCAGTGGAGAGCTGCCTGAATAAGCCCACTGGCTCAGTGTTAATATAGTTGGTCCAACGAGATATTTAAACTACTTGTTTTAGCTCTCTTACCAAGTTTTTACTTCTGATCAGGTGAAGTAGTTTCTCTGAAAATGTAAGCTCGGTGTTTCACTGAGTGATTTAAGATCTTATAAAGACAGCATTTCCTGGCTGGTGTAGCTCAGTGAATTGAGCACGGGCCTGTGAACCAAAGGATCGGGGTTCGATTCCCCGCCAGGGCACATGCCTGGGTTGCAGGCCAGTTCCCAGCAGGGGCCAGTTCCCAGCAGGGGATGCACCAGAAGCAACCATACATTGATATTTCTCTCCTTCTCTCCTTCCCTTCCCTTCTAAAGATAAATAAATAAAAAATTTTAAAAGACAGCATTTGTTCATTTAAATTGAACCAAGAGAGCATGAATGCCCCAAATCAACAGCTTCAAACCCCATGGACCCACTGTAAGGAATGCGCTTCATATCGCATGCTCCCACCTGGGTGCATAACTGATGTTTCACAAAACAGTGCCTCACCCTTGTTAGTTTCTATTCAATATCCTCCTTTTGAAAAAAATGTTGCAAGTTGAACACCACTACAGTCATGCGCCTCATTACAATGTTTCAGTAAAAAAAAAAAGAGCTGAAAAATTTCTATCACCTGGTGATGTCGTAAAGCTGTAAGAGTGTAACATTGTAATGTCGTAACATCCCAGGGCAAGACATTACTACTTATATGCAATTATGTGTTTGTGGTGATGTGGTGTAAAGAAACCGACTGTGCTGCCAGTCATATAAAATTACACATAAACCTTATACAGTACATACTACAGGTTTATGTTATACTTTTAGCATTATTTTAGTGTGTGCTCCTTCTACTTATAAAAGATCAACTTTGCCGTAAAATTCATACTATGTCACACTACACTGGGAGCAGCCTCACACATCTTGTGTTGGCAGCATCTTTTGGTTGCATCATTGTCTGTCATGCTTGATTTAATCTTGTGTTTTGTACAATAAGATGCTGTACAGGCTTGTAGCCTGGGAGCAACAAGCTGTACCACAGAGCCTAGATGTGCAGCAGGCAACACCGCATCTAGGTTTGTGTACATACACTCTGATGTTCACACAGCAATGAATGCACTGAAGGATGCCTTTCTCAGGATGTATCTCTGTCATTAAGTAGTGCGTGGCTGTATATACTGAGTTGGAAACCTACTGATGGGTTGAAACTAGCATTTTTAAGCCATGTTTTAAGTTATATCCAGGGGGGAAAAAAACCTACTAAAACTTCCCTTTCTAATTTTCTAATACTTGATGCCCTTAAACATCCACGTGATATCAGAAATGCATTGTAATGTTTCCAGGGTGAGAGAAGCAGTAAGGGCGGAGGGGGGGGGATTTAAAAAGTATATAGTACCAGAAGAATACTTTTAGAGAGACTGAGGAAATGGCTTCAAAACTCCCCAAAAGGTGCCTCATAATGCTTCATTCAGCCCACAGATTCTGAGTCCTCCCACGGACCAGGTTCGTGGTGGGGCAGGCTAGAGATAGGAGGACCAGGACTTTTTGCTGCTTCTGCATTCACCCCATGGGCAGGCCCTCTCCACACGGTGGGCACTAACAGAGCAGCCTAGGCAGAAGCTGCCTCTTTGCTCTGGTTCCAGGAAACGGATGCGCAGCCGTCCAAGTGTCAGACCTCACACTGGAAGCTGCAGGAAGACCTGAGCTCTGCTCCACTTGCATTTCCGTGGGGAGGGAAGAGTAACCCCTAAAACAGAGGTCACCCCGGAAGCACCACCAAATTTCTCTGACCAAACCCTAGTTACTCACCTGACAAAAAGCAGACAACAGAATTTTTTATATTCATGAGTCTGAATTTTATTATTGATTAATTGCAATATATTTTGCATCCCAGCAGGCATAGTTTATAAAGCACTTTTCCTAGCCTCACCTTTCTCTTTCCATTCCGTCTCCTGATAGACAAGAAGCAAGGGAGGGAGGGAACAGAGCAAGAAGAGGGGGAAGAGCAGGAGAAAAGGAAGGAAGGAAAGAAGGAAGAAATGAAGAAAAGAGGGAAAGAGGGAGGGAGGGAAAGGAAAATAATAAAGCTAGGATCTAATCAGATACTCAATTCAGTTAAACCCAGATAACTGTTCCTTGTATCTCCACAGTGGATCTTACAAAGCCACATGGGACCAAAAAAAAATATTTGGAGGCTCAGCTAGTTCTATTTTAAGAAGTAAAAAATAGAATAAAGCTAATGTAATTTACATTAAAGTTTAATGTGTACCCTCAGTGCCTTTTCTAAAGGCGATGAGTAGTGATCAGTAAAGGATGTGAAGACCACCCAGCCATTATCATTTTGTCCAAAATAGCCCTTGTGGATTTCCAACATCTTAAACCATTTTCATGGGTTACCCATTCCACTGGCTCAGTTTCTGCTTCTTTTTTCAATCAGTCCAAACATCCAAAAGTGCCCACAGCTAACATTAGAGTAAATTATTCCTTCTCCAAAACTGCTTTATGATGTTGGGATAGGGATGGGGATGGTAGGCCACTAGGAAAACAAGGATGGCAAGCAAAGACTAAAAATATTTTCTGGAGAATTAAACATAAGGTGAACGCAACCTCTCTCCATTTAATTCCCAAGGCCTTCGGGTTTTCTCTTAGTGACACCTGGATGCTCTTGAAGGTCTCACATCAACTGATTGCCTGTCCTGTCTCCATCCTCACCACCAGACAGGCAGAGTTTTCAAGCCAATCAAGAAGCGAGTGCTGAACTTGGGATGAGTCTGAGGTAAGTGTTTCCACTCACACTCCACCATTGTGATCTGGGTGCACGTAACACTTAATGTTTGATAGGTTATCAGCAGGACCCAATTTATTAAATTTTCTTCTCTCAGCAGGAATCCAAATTTACATGAGATCATGTTCAGAATTTCCTGATATCAAGAAGTGGAAAATTGTATGTGTGTGTGTGTGTGTGTGTGTTTTAGAAGTTCATTAAAAACTTCAGCTCAGCCCTGACTGTTGTGGCTCAGTGGGTTAGGCATCTTCCCCAAAACCCCAAAATTGCCTGTTCGATTCCCAGTCAGGGCACATGCCTGGGTTGCAGGCCAGGTCCCCAGTGGGGGCGTGTGAGAGGCAGTGGATCAATGTTTCTCTCAAACATCAGTGTTTCTCTCCCTTTCTTTCTCCCTTCCTTCCCCTTCTCTAATAATAAATAAATAATATTTTTATAAAAAAGCCTTCACCTCAGGGTCAAAATGAAGCCACATAGCCCTCCCTAGAAGTGAAAACATTCTCCATAGGAGAAATTAGCTTAATGATTAAGAAAAGTTACAAGTAATATCCATGTTCCTATAGAACAGGGGTGTCAAACTCATTTTCATGGGGGGCCACATTGGCCTCTTGGTTACTTTCAAAGGGACAAATGTAACTTTAGGACTGTAGGAATGTAACTCCTCCTTAACAGTTCAGTGAGAGCTCTGCCTTGCACCTGGTAGAAACAAGGTGCCGGGCCAGATAAAACCAGGTGGAGGGCCCGATTCAGCCCGCAGGTTTTGTGTTTACCACCTGTGCCATAGGAAAAAGGTGCCACCAATCTGGTATTTGTCACCTCCTAGAGCACCTCCCTAAGTCAGGCTTTCTCTGACAATAACCATGTCACAAATGTGCTAGTACAAATCAGAAGAACTGGGCTTCAAATCGCCAGCTTTGCTCTCTGCTAGCCTTGTTACTTGGACCACATTGGTAAACCTCTCTTGGCCTGTTTCCTCAAACACGAAGGAACACAGACACATAAAATCTCATTGAAGAAATGCCAGTACTTGATAAGATTGTCTCCAAAATCATTTTCTATTTACAACATCTTATTCTAAAAATATGAATTATTTTGACCCCTGATAAATACGTATAAAGTTGAAAATACCCAACCTGCTCAAGAGTCCCTCACACATAAAAAATGTCCCTTGCATTTGGAATGGAAGTTGATGTCACACCAAGTCACACACCAGGGTCATTCATTCCTTCCTTTGTTCAGACAGTCAATAAAACGGACTGACCATCTGCTACATGCCAGGCATTCTATTAAGTTTAGGACAACAGATTTCAAAGCCAACAGCTCTGCAGAGAGGTGGGAGGTGGTGGGCAGACTAGGAAAGAAAGAGAAGAATGTGTCAGCGTAGTCCTTCCAGCACAGGGGTCCCGCCTCTTTCTCATCATAAATATCTGTGAAGTTCCAGTACACTCAGTGTGAAAAGGGAACTAGAAGAAGGTGCACTAATTTTTTTAAATAGACATCACTGTTTAAAGCAGTTTTAGGTTCACAGTAAATTGAAAGGAAACATACAGAGATTTCCCAGACACTCCCTGTTTCTACACACATGCAGCCTAACCCATTGTCAACACGCGCACCAGACTGGTACATTCGTTATAGTTTATGAACCTGAACCAACACATTATTGTACTTAGTCGTCATCCCTTGGTATCCATGGGGAATGGGTCATAGGACCCCACTCAGATACCAAAATTCACGAATGCTCAAGTCCCTTATGTAAAATGGCATATAGTTTTCCATATGATCCACACACATCCTCCCCTAATCTAGTAATCTCTAGATTATTTATAATACCTAATATAAGGTAAATGCTAAGTGAATAGTTATTATACCGTATTGTTTAGGGAATGATGACAAGGAAAAAAATCTGTACATGTTCAGTGCAGACACGAGCAAGCATCCTAAATCTAACTACACATTACACATCAGCAACAATGTAACTTTTTAGTGAGTGTTTTAGATCTGAGGTTGATTGATTGAATCCGCATGTGGAACTGCAGATGGACAGGGCCTACTTTATTTTAGCAACAGACGAAATTTGCATGTAATACTGATACTCATAATATGAAACCACCTGTTAATCTTTAGGATGTTGGACTAATGTTTCTTTCTTCCTAATCTGGGGCCTCAACCCTTAAGCAACAGACAGGCACTACCTAAATACGACACAAAGTTCTTCTGAGAGCCCAGTGCTCAGCTGACAAAGCACAGAGCTCACAATCAAGGAAAGCAAACTCCCTTCACCCTTGGAGCAGTGTTAGCCATGAGGATGGCCCTTGGAGTTCATGGCCACTTTTGAGTATTCCCTTTCTAACTCTCCCCCTACACACACACAATATTGTTCCAGCTCATAAATAGCCTCCATGAGGCCTTCCATGGACCACGAGTTTGGGAACAATCCTTTTACACTCTTGGCAATCCTAATTTAAGCCATGACCCCGAGATAGAAACCAATAGTTTAAGGACTCTCAGAGCCCAGAAGTAACACCCCTCTCACTGAGGGATGTCAGAAACTCTTTGAGAGGTGCTTTTCCAAGCTGCGTAGGCCCTCTGCTATCCAGTTCCTCCTGAGTCAGGTTCAGATGCACCTCTGGGGTGTGCACCACCTTCCTCCCTTGAGAATCACTGCCCTGGTGAAGCCTAGAAGCTAAGTGGAGGGTGCTGATGTGGAATGACAGGTTAAGAATCCCTCTGCTAGAAGGTCGTTAGCCACAGTACAAAGGCAGAGAACAAAATGAAGTTATCTATCCCCATTTGCCTATCTTAACCAAAATACTTAATTAAAATTAACTCGAGATGTTAAGTTAAAATCACACACACAAAATAACATAATTATGTTCTAGTATGATAAATACTTCTGCTTAGATCTTTACATAAGGGAGTATTGGCTCCTATATTTAAGGAGCAAAGAAACTTAATAAGAATGTATATGACGAACAAAAAGATCTTTTTGCTAGACTTTACCTACATGTAAGAACTTTGCTTTATTCATCAGGGATCATTTCAGCAGAGAGTTTATTTGTGGGTATCACTAAGGTAAGAATGGGAAAAGAATCAGCACTCCAAATATGCCTGATCTTCTTTGGAGTGGCAGCTTGTAATTCCAGCTCTCTCCCTCTCTGCTCTGTCTGGCTTTTCCCTTCACTGGATGGGTAGGTGGGGACAGGGACACTCCTGGGGACAGTAAGTGCTGTAAAGATCTGAGCTCAGAGCTCAGGGGCAGGTCTGAGGTTAAAGAATGGGTTGTAGTCCCAGGCGGTTTACAGGCTTTGTGACATGGGTTAGTCTTGACTCTTTGGGGTGCAGAATCCTCAGCTGTGAGAAGAAGGTACTGCATGACCTCTAAGGTCCCTTCCAGCCTTAAATTGTGACCTTGGAGTTTGGGGTAATCGATCCAACTGGTACATGAACCTGGAGCTTTTAACACTAAGGAGTCTGCTAGAGAATGACTTATCATCAACAAATATTTAAGTACATTATTCTAAACAACTAATTATAGGCATCTCTGCCTATGGCTCTGGTTCTCACCATCAGCCCCTTCTTAGGAGCAAGTAAATGCCCTCTGGTCAATTTCTAATCATGTCCACTAAAAATATTGACCTCTGCCCTCTAATTGTTAACACTATCAAAACTAAATTTAGGTTCAGACACAGGCAAATCTATTTCCCTTTCCTCATTCCCAAATCAATTTTAAACAAGTACTTAACATTTACTAGGCCCAGAATTAGCACCCTATACCCAGCCTGGTAGCCCTTCAAATTCTTCTCAGTGTGACGTGCTGGGCAACCCAACAACTAAAGAAGTAGCAGGATGAAGCTGCTTCTCCACCAGACCCTGGGAGCCTCGTGACACCTTCTGAACATGAAGGAGTAGCCACTCGTGTGTCGTAGCAGAGATATGGTAAAAAGGAACATCTGGGGAAAACTAGCAAGAAATGTAAAGTAGAGAAGACGAAGACATGTTTCCCCAGCACCTTTCTGAGAGGAAAGCTAGATGCTTCCCAAACCAAGAAGCAGCAAGGTTTTTCTTCGTTTGCCCTCCCTGAGTCTTGGGGGTAACTGGGGTTACGTTTAGTTACACTCAGGGAACTAGTGGTCTCAGTGTCTCAGCGGTCTGGTTGAGGGTGAGAGGTATGGAGGTAAGTAATCTCTAAAGGGGTAGAATGCGGGACTGCAAGCGAAAGGCCGCTAGTCCCAATAGCTAAGTTTATGCAGTCCACTGTCTCTACGACCACACATGCCCACATCCACCCCTCCTGAACTGGGGAGCATTTACATTTAATGGAGCTCTGCCTACAGCTGCAAAAACGTATCTCAGACGAGCAGCTTGGCAGGCCAAGGTGAAAAGAGACTTGCGGAGGGAAGCTGCCCTTAAATCACGCAATAGAGACAACTACATGCTCCTCCTAAACCTTTGGTGAATGTGGACATGAAAAGACTAACCCAGCACTGTGTGAGGCTGCCGATCCAGATTCAACCAACATTTTTTGAGTCATATTATCTGCCTATCACCTCCTCCCATTGTAGCAGAGGCTTTTATATCAATTATTTTACTCTCAAAACAACCCTGTGTGCTAAATCTTCTCAGAGCCATCATTCAGATGGAGATACTGAGGTTACCAGTTTGAAGCAGCAGCAAGCGGCAAACCTCAGCATGTGTGTAACTGGGAAACCAGCTTTGAATAGAGGTGGACAAACATTGGCTTTTCCATCTCCACGTGAATTGCCTTCCTGTCCTTTGAAGTCCCAAACCACAACCCCACCCCCTTGCCTTAGTTCAAGACGTCATATAAGCCCTAACTGCATATTTGTCCTCAAGTCCCACATTCTTATGGAGCTCCCATTAGTACGTGGGGCCTAAACAATACTTTTCCTCCCACCTTCTAAGTTCTTCTAGCTGGGCTAATAATCAAATGCACAGAGATCAATTAAACAGGAGAAAATGTCCCAGGTTTATTGTAGATGTACAAGCAGGGTGGTGTGGGGTTGGGAGAGGGGAAACACATTATGGACAAAGGAGAAAGGGGCAGGGGTCTGAGACTTCAAAGGACACAGGCAATTTACAGGTAGTTGAGGAAGAGCAGAACACAGGACAGGCAAACCCTGGCTAGGCCACCCAGAAAGAGTGGAACACAGGAGGGCGACCTAGTGAACAGGCTCCTGCCTGGGGCCTTCCTTCCTACCTTACCGGGTGAGCCCACAGGCTGAGATGAACATGCTGAGATTTCCCTCCTGTAGCAGGTCTTCCTACCTGAACCTCCTGGGCAGAAAAGGGGGAGAGTTGAATGTTCTTGCTGAGTCTTTCATTTCTTAATAACCAGCTTAAAACCCATATCCCAAAGGCAGTCTTAGGGTGGCAAAACTTCAACCTCCTTCATGTACATATGTAATAAATCTATTTATGTTCTGCTTTTAATCTGTACATACATAATAAATTTGGTTATTCTCTGCTGTTAATCTGTCTCGTGTTAGTTTGACTGTTAGTCCAGCCAAAATAACTTAGGAGAAATGGGAGGAAATTTATTTTTGTTCCCCACACCAAAGTCATATTTATCGCTACTTACCTATTTTGTCAATCCTTTTGTACCCTCTAGACCCAGAAAACAGCAAGTAAAATAACCTACAGTAAAGAAGATTTTAAAAAAATACTTTTTTCTCCTAAACTAGCAAATATAATCTAATAAATATTAAAAACTACACAGCCCTGGCTGGTGCAGCTCAGTGGATTGAGCATCAGCCTGTGAACCAAAATGTTGCCAGTTTGATTCCCCGTCAGAGCACATGCCTGGGTTGTGGGCTGGGTACCTGGTTGGGGGTACATGAGAGGTAACCACACATTGATGTTTTTCTCCCTCTCTTTCTCCCTCCCTTCCTCTGACTCTGAAAATAAGTAAAATCTTCAGAAAAAAAAACTATCTAAAAACAAGGCAGTGGTCAATGAAAACTCTCTGTATTTATTCCTACCCTCCTCTATCCAGAAGATGACCTGAAAATGACTAAGAAATGGTGGGTCCAAGCCATTATCTTCTCATAAGCTTTAAAAGCGCTGTCTGATATGTAAAGATGCTTTTAAAAAGTGTTATATCAAATGGTAAGCAAAATCTTGATCCGTGCATAGCAGGTGTTATCCCAAAGAAATACAGGAAGAGAGGCTATAGTTAAAAAGGTCAGTAGTTACAGAATGGTTTATTGTTGAATTCTTTGTGTAACAGCCTCATGAATGATCCTGTAAGTTAATTCATTATCTAGCTAGTCTCAGCCTCAGTCTGCCTTGAGAAGAGTCCTGCTCATTGGCTAATACAGCTCTAGCAACATCCTATTTACTTATATATTAATTCACTCAGAAAGCAATTAGCAAGCCTAAAAGACTCAGTTCTGGGAATCAAGTTGATGTATGCGATACAGTCATCCCATATTTTCCCTGTTAACAAACTCTTTTCCATTGTAACTGGCTGACGCTGTTCTGATGTTTATGACTCATGCAGTGGAGACAAGTCTGTTGCTAACACAGTTCTTGTTTCTTCCCCCCTCCCCTCACTAGTTCTGATGATTGAAATCTAAGACATAAAGCCCCTGGGCGTCCCAGGAGCTCCGAATTTTCTTATTGTGTGTGCTCCTGCCTTGGGATTTCACAAAACACTGATGACGCCCTTCCCTCTTGACTATTACTACTTTATACTTACTTAAGAAGGCTGCCTAGATCTGGCTGGGTAGCTACGCTGTTGGAGCGGCATCCTGATACACCAAGGTTGTGGGTTGGATCCCCGGTCAGAGCACATACAAAGCGCAACTAACGAATGCAGAGTGGGACAACAAATCTATGTATGTCTCTCTCTCCTCCCCTCTTCTGCTCTCTCTCTAAAATCAATTTTTTTTAATTTAAAACGCTGCCTAAAATTAGCTTTGTATATAGCAATGTAAAGAGCAATATAAAAATGAATTAAATGTTTTTGAATAAGTGAATGCATTAAAATATTAATATATCATAAAAGACAAAGAAAACTGGCACTCTGCAAAGTTTTTAGAAAGAATTCTTCCAGGTCTCAGGAATGAGGAATCAAGATAGACAAGAGAAGTGTCTGATAATTAGACAACCACTTTTCCACGTGATGAAAACAAGTCAAACTAAACCCTCAGATAATATGTAAGCTCTTTTTCCACCTTTGGGAATAGATAACATACTGATTCCGGGTGAGTTCAACTGTGAAATGATGCTTTGTCTAAGCTTAGGAATAATTAGTTCTCCTGACTGAGCACATGATGACTGGCTAGAAGGTGGGCATGGGGGAAGAGACAACTAAACCGTGGTTAATGATGAAAGAAATTTATCACTATAAATGCCATAGGTAATGTTCAATGCAGATAATCTACAGAAAGAGTAAAGATAAGCAAATTACTGAAAACAGCCAAATTCAGCAAACTAAATCAGTGTCTGCTATGGTAAAGAGTTTGCTGAAAGCTATGCTTTTGGCCACAGAATCAGAGAAGGAAGTTGGTAGTACTGAAGACAAAATTCACAAAAATATTTTGGCTTCAGTGGGAACAAAAACAGCATGCTCTTTTAAGGAACTGATATTGTGGAGACTCGATGATATTCTAGGAAATGAACATGAGATAATGTTTTCAAAATAGCCCCGTGATAATGTCAATGAGTAATTTCAGTTCTTATCACAATATTATGTAGTTCATGAGCAATACTGATATTGAGGCAAAGAAAGGTGTTAGAATGTTAAAAGAAAAAAATCAATCCTTTACTCTCTCCCTCTGAGGAAAACAGCTGATGAATAGCCATGGCTGATGGATAAAAAACCTAGCCCTGCTCAGTCCTGGGAAAAAAATGTCTGAAAACAGGTTGCGTTGCTTCTAAGCAAGTGGTGAGCCAAAGAGCTTGACCCAGAGACTGTCGAAACACATATGTCTGGTTTCATTACAGAGAGGAAATCATGGAAAACTGGCTGATTATTTAAGCTGGGAGAGCCTTTAACGACCGTCCAGCCCATGCCCAAAGCCAGGACGCTCTCACCTGAGCGACTCCTGGCAATGACTCAGCACACAAAAGGCAGAGTCACATCAGTGGAGCCAGGCTTCTCCTTTCTCCACCTCCTGGCTCCGGTTTTCTGACTTCTGCTATTTCTCCTCTTCTTTTACAAACAAATAGGTCATGGAAAAATATCGGTGACCCTGTTATAAATTTGCGAAACACAAAAAGCTACCCACCCTGGTTCCATTTTCCCACCTCCTCTCACGTATTGTAGCTCTGAGACACTGTCTCTCAGCCTTGCCTATTTTATCAGTTCCACACGTTCTCTGGAGGTTTCTGTACCCCCAAGTCAGAGTTAGGGGCTCCCGTGGCTCAGTTCCTATAGCAACTTATTCCCAACCTTTGCCACAGAATTTATTACCCTGTTGTTTGTTAACCATCTGATGACCTTTCTATCACTAACCACATCCGCAACTCTGTGATTTCTTGGAGCAGTGATTTTGTCTGATCTTTGTAGATGGCATTATGTACCCCAGCCTTGGCAAAAGATCAATAACTCTTAATTGAATAGATAAATGTTGCCAAATTTTTGCCTCTCTAAGCATTAGTAAAAAGCAGGCAGTGAAAGTAAATGATGCTATGGAACAGTATATCTATGCTATATAAATAGTTTTCAGTTGCTGAAGATCTATGATTCAGAGTTATACAGCTTCTATAATTAAAAAAACAAACAAACATGAAAGGGCCTGCTAACTCTCAGATGGATACATAGCAAATTATGCCGATGGTTGAAAATTCAAAATAATCTCTGCCTTTCCCCTCACTGGCTGCTCCGACCCAAATGCTCTTCTCCCCACATTCGTTCCCTGCCCATTGTGTTCAAGGCTCAGCTCAATCATCAGCCCGACAGGGCTTTCCTTGACCCCTTGGTGACCTCAGGGCCCTTTATCACACTCTCTCATGAAGTCTCACAGTACTTTATCTGTACCTCCTTGCTCACTGTATTCTTCCTATTTAAGTGAAAATTTTATCTCTACTACCCCACTAAGCAACCAAAGGGAGTAATATCTAGAAACCCTGGAGACATCTAACAAAGAGCCTTGCCCAAGATAGGTTCTTAGTAAACAGATTTGAATTCCTCAAACAGGAAGTTTAGATAGCCTTTCTTAAAAGAGTGTGCAGCAAACAGACAAATCTTTATCTGTGAAACGAAGAAGAGGCGATCCTCTCCAGCTGGAACGGACCACGACTTGGGGGGCTACGTACAGGAGCACTGGCCAGGATCTTGGCTTGTCTCAGATCAGTTCCTGAAGGACAGGGTGGACCATGAGCCTACCAAGAGGCACTGTTGAGACTGATAGATAGCTAGGGTGCCTAATTTCTGCTCAAAGTCAATAACGAATGGGTGACCCCTGCCCTGAGGCTGGAAGTTTGAGTTAAACAAAGAGAAGGAGGGGCATTCTAATCAGAGTGGGCAGCACAGGCAGGAACCTAGAGGTGAGAAAACAGACCCTTTTTGGAAATGCAAGAAGCTGAAGTGCAGGAAATGAGATGAGGAGTGATAGAAGAAGGGAATGGAGATGTAACAACTAATCAAGTCATAAGGGGCCTTAGAGGCTGTGTTACCAAGCTTCCCTCTTCTCCAGGAGGAAGGAAAAGCCACTGAAAGATTTCACCCACAGTACTAGCATATTCTCTTAGGAAGAGATCATGTAGGAAGCAGACTGGAGGGCCCCAGACAAGAGGATGAATGATCCATTATGGCTATTGCAGTAATCTATGTAAAACATCAAAGAACTTCCAAGTAGAGAACATGAAAAGTGAGTAATATTAACATTAGTATCAGTCGGTACTTTATCAGAAATGGGAAGGAAGAAGGCAGTGAGCTAGAGGAAGTAATCAAGGATGATTACCAAATTTCTGTCTTGAACAACTCAGTAAGTAGTGAGGAAGTTTAAGTGGGAAGTTAATGGATGAAGTTCAAGCTCCTAGTCATCTGAGGGACATCAGAGTTTGTCCCATAGGTAGTTGGCCACATGGGTCCAGATCTCAGAGAGATTTCAGCAGCAGAGAAACATATTTGGGAATCCTCATTGTCTAATCAGAGAATTAGTATTAACTCTTATGCAGATAATGCCATTGTGCTTAGTTGTTTTATGTCCTTTACCTTTTTTATGATTTTATTTATTTATTTTTAGAGAGGGAAAGAGAAGGAGAAACATCAATCGGTTCCTTCTTGCACACTGAACCAGCAACCCAGGCATGTGCCTTGGCCAGGAATTGAACTGGTGACCTTTTGTTTTGCAGGACAACACCCAATTAACTGAGCTACTCCAGTTAAGGCAAGGGTCCTTATCTTTTAGTGGCAAACGCAAGGCCTAAAGGCCGAATCTGGCCCTCCACCTTGTTTCTACCCAGCGGCAGCACTAAGCTCTCACTTAACTGTTAAGGAGTAGTTACATTTATATAGTTCTAAAACAACATTCAGCCCTTTGAAGGCAACCTCGAGGCTGACGTGGCCCCTCATCAGGCTGATGAGTTTGACACCCCTGTTTTACAGTACACAAATATTCACAGTTGAAATAATATGATGTCAAGGATTTGCTTTAACACAATCTGGGGACGAGTAGAGGCCATCGATGAAACAAGACTGGTCATCAGTTAAGTAATAGATACATGGAGGCTTATGATACTGTTCCCTCTACTTTTATATATGTTTGAAATTTTCCATAATAAAAATTTTAAAACCAATAATGTCTGTTTTTAATAGCCAGAAAAAAATTCAATTATGAGGAGTGAAAGAGACAGCCAAAGACATAGATAGATTACTATGCAGCATTGTAAGCCAGCCTGAAGTTGAAGACAAGATATTTGTTGTGTAAAGCAAAGTGAATTTTAGACTGTAATAAAGAATAACAAGCATTTATTTGAGCAAAAGGAGTTGTACCCCACAGACCCAGATTCAAGTAGTAATCTAAGTGGTGTTCCGTTGAGATAAAGGGGAGGCAGCCTTTTATAGAGAAAGTTCCTGCCCAAGTTGCCAATTACGCCCATTTTATGTGAATGAAGTATCTCAATGATACAGCTCCGACTGGTCAGTATAGATGCAAACCAGGATACAATTTGTGTAGTTCTGGTTGGATGAGGCAGATCTCAGTGTGTGGATAGAAAGAAAAAACGAGGGTTTCCCTAAAATAGTTCACTCAGCATAAAAGAAAACATGGCGTCCGCAGTTGAGCGTTCAGTCTGAGGTCCTTCTAGAACACAGAGTACGCAGGAACTGCTGTCCACGAGTGGCCACTAGACTCCTATTACTCATAAAATCTGGGCCTTTGGTTGACCATGAGGAGTCCCTCTTAACAGATAAACTCCTTGCTGGGTTCACATCAAATGAATTTTCTCAGGGTTGTGATAAAGTCAAATGACTTTTTTCCTGTCAGCATTCAGAGCCTTGATGAGAATGTCGAAGGAGTCTTCATCGGTACAGAGGAAGAATCTTGAAGAATCTGACAGCAAAAGAGGTAGAAGAGAGAGGGTAGTATTGACTAGAGAAAAGTTGAAGCATTAAGTCCTCCTCCTGTCTAGGGTGGACAGGAGGGGATGTGAAAATGTGGAAGAGACTGGTAGACTAGGAGAAAAGGAAACTGAAAAAAATGAATGGCTAGAAAATGGGGGCGAGAAAGCTGGAAGGTGAGCAAGCCAGTTCTTTAAGATTTCAGTTCTGGGGAATGACATAGGCGTAAATGCCTACAAAGTGCCTATGTAAAAGGATGGGTGATGTGAAGTGGAGGTGAATGTCAAATAGAATTAAAATGGTTGTGAAACTGTGAGATGGATGCTGGACGGGCCTACAGGAACCTTTAAATCTCCCATAAAGGTGAGGCTGGGTTACAAGTTCCATGAAGACAAGGACTCTGTCTCTATATTTTTAGCTAATATTCACTCAACATGTGGTACAGTGTTTGGCCCAGGGAAGACCTTTTTAAATGTTTGTTGAATGCTTAAATGGAAAGCGTGCATCACAATGCATTAACTTCAAGCGTCCAAGTTTCTTCTCATCATTGTTTAGCTGGTAAGTTGGGAGAGGAGGAAAAGGTTGGAAGAGAACAAATGAATGAATAAGCGCCAAAGCAGGGTACCTGGGGCAAAAGGAATATTAAAGGAATAAAAAGTAAAATCTATGAGAAAAACTCAAAGGAGTTCACTTTATTAGTCACTTATACCTGAACTAATGTGTGAGCTGCCATTGAGTTAATAATAACTATCTTTGAATGTACGAAGAGTTATTTTAAGGGAGAGAAAAACAAGAGACGATTGTTTGCCTCCTGCCTGCCCGGATGCTGTTTTGCCGCGAGGACTAGGCCAGGCCTACATGGGAGTTGTTCTGGATCACACCAGCCTGAGGTCATCTCCGGTTCAGAGCCGGTGGGCGGGGTGAGGAACCAAGGCTTCTAGGAACCTCTTTATCCTGGTGAGTGGAATAAACTCTTCATCCTGCAACCAGTCTGCCTGCCCAGATATTCCAGGAACAAAACTAAGAGTATTTTTGAGAATATGGTAAGCTCTTACAATTGGGAACATAAACCACTATCATTTATTTATTATTGATTCATTTAGTCAACAAACATTGAGGAATCAAAGTTTAAATGAAAGAAATGATTCAGGGATGACATAAAAGAAAAAGAACCTTATAATCAAAATAAAGAATTAGACTAAGGTTACAAATAAAATTGTTATTAAATAATAATTTCAAATGCTGGATGAGTTTTCCACTAGCCGGATAGTAGACCGTGGGCTTTATGTAAATTCTCACGGCACCAACATTGCCATCCTGTGACCCAGCCACTAGGAAGATTTTCACTTACAGCTGAGGAAACAGACTAAGAGGTAATGACTTTCCCAAGACTACACAGCCAGTGTGAAATAGCCAGGTGTTGCTGACGCTAAAGCATGTGCTGCTAACCTGTACTCTACACTGCTTTATGACACCTGGCCAAGACGTAGCACCATGCCAGTGTAGCCTCGTCTGGACAGAGAAGAAGACATGAAGTACCCGTGGTGAAAGGACAGGGCTGAGCCTTTGAGGAGTAGTCGGAAATGTAAGACACAGGAACCTTTTATAACGTCTCTCAGTTCCGCTCTTAGGTTCATGGAAATCCTGTTTTCAACAGAGAAAGGAAAGGCTGGGTGGCAGATGTGCTCAGGGCAGAGAAAAGCTCCCAGAGATCATTTAGGCCACTGCCCATCAAAGACCAGGAATAAAAGGGAGGAATTTCAGTCCAAAAGTCCTTGAGTTCCTATTTCCTCATGAATGAAAGAGACTAGTATGTAAATAAGAGCTTTGCATAAGCCAGACATTCTTTCAAGTCCAGTTTATCTACGGTATGAGTCACTTCCTTTTCAGAGCAGACATTAAAAGAGATAGAGGCACGTAATCATTACTCAGTACAAACCGTCTTAATAGACCTTTTCTTCTCATTCAAATAGCAAGAAGGTAAAGGGTTCCTCCTCTGACAAAACAGCAGCACCATTTTGCATATACTGTATACACAGTTTGACCTGTTAGTAACCTCGTTCAGCGGAGATACACAGGCAGATGAGATGATAGAAGCGAGGCCACTGGACCAGCTGGGTTAACCTGACACCTACAAGGGACTCTGAATAACAAGAAGCTTTTGAATGACTCTGTACTGTCCAAGGTCTCCTGAAAGAATTTAACCCCAAGTGTGCCACTACAGGAAAAATACTCAGAACTCTTTGGGGAAAGTCTCAGAGTAGCCTGAGGCTAGAAAATGGAAAAGGAGAGAAGTCACAGGTTCATCTACGTATGAGGTTTCTTCTGCACGGACTTGAACTTTCAGCTGCACTAAAAATATGGTTGTGTTGTGAGATGGCACAAACGGTGAACCTGAAAGTCACCGGCCCGCACCAAGGCCTACTGTAGGTCTCGTCCAGGCCCTGAAATAGATTTAACAGGGGGGATTGATTCATTTTTCAGGAGTTAAAGATTTGATTCAAAGAGTGAAGCAGGGAGGAAGAGGGCAAGTAAGTAGAAACTGAAGAACATTCTCATCACCTTGAAAACTCCTATACACCCAGCACATAAAAGCATGCCCAGCAGAGCCTGGGTCCCACCCCGTGCCTCCCTCTGGTGTCACATTTACAAATGCTCAAAGTTAACGAGAACCATCACCATCAAAGTTGAAAGGCCTTGAGGTGCCCTACATAATGCAACAACATTTTATTGAGCATGTGCTATGTACTAAGCACTGTGCTAGGTGCCAAGGTTACAACACTAAACAAAATAGGTAATTTCTCTGTTCTGGCTCTATGGCCCAAGACAAACTGACAAGCTGACTGTGGGTTCCAATGAAGCATGCTGAGTGCTATGGAGGGGTGGGGAGGGTGAGAGGTGGAACAGATTCCTATAAGAGTTCATGCAGAAGAGTCTTCTAAAGGATGCAATATCCAAGCTGAGTGGGAATAAAGAAAGGGCTTCAGAGAATGGAATATGTAGAAGGAAATAGCTTTGACTGCATATACAGAGGACTTGGGATGTTTTACCCATCTCATAAAGAAAACAAAACTCACGACACTTAAGAACATAGCATTTTTCTCTTTTACTGTATTATCAATAATAAATCTTCCTCATGCCTTATAAGGAAAACAGAGCATTTGCTCTCTAATCCGGAATTTTCCCTGACTTTGCTTGTCAGGTGATTGGTGAGTCTGAAGTAGACAGACTGTACTTAAATGATTAGATTCCAGAGCTTTGCGGAAAAGTTGACCATCCCTAAAATTCATCCTGACTTATTCATTAATGTTTTTAAATGTACTGTTAGAACTAGATATGTGATTATCACATACACAAAATAAATTTGAAAGCACAAACATAGCTACAACTGAAATAAAGTTAACAGAGTTCTAGAATATCCAGCAAAATTATGAAAATAATAACAGTTAACATTTACTAAATGTTTACTCTGCAGCAAGCACTTTTCCAAGTTTTTTATACAAATTAAGTTAATTTACATGAGAGCAGAATCTACTAGCATCTATTTTACAGCCGGGTTCACTGAAGCCAGAGAGTATACTCAAATGGTCCAAGTCCACACAGCTAACAAAGTGTAGTCGGGATTTGAACTCAGGTAGTCTAACTGTGGAATCCACGAGCTTATCTGTAGTGCTAGCCAGTCTAGCATTACAGATATGGTGCTAAAGATGAGTAGAGATCGGAACAAACTTTGCCTCACAGTTTTGCCTTTGACCAGTTCTGTGTGGTCTAGGGCTGAACTGCAGACCTCTCTACCAGGTACGCCAAGCCGCACAAACTATTCTCTGTTCCATCTGTTAAATCCTGAAGGCTAAAAACTCCCGAACTGTCCCGACTCTGCCCTAAGTACTTTGAACTATGATATTTACTTGGGGGATGCCTATGTTCTTTCATAGAAGAAGTAATTTCTGGTCGGTCATGCATACTGTTGCTTAAGACTGACCATGATTACATTTTTTTCTAGTTTCTGACACAGAGTTTGCTGAAGTGGCTTTTCTGAGGAAAAGTCAAAACAACCCTAAATCATTCCAAAACCTTTACTTGGAGGAATTGAACTGGCTGGTTGCATAGTAAAAAGTCACCTTTAAATAATTTCTGTACTCCTCAAAAGAATGACTCAAGGAACAGTTTTTAAAATTTTTTTCTTTAGTAGAAAATGTTCTAAGTTGAAGACTCATTTGCCTACACACAGGAAAATGGAGTCAGCTGATTTTTTTTGGAAGATACCAGTCATAAACCACATGCTACTATATGAATCAAATCCTGAAATGTCTGAAGAAATGGGAGCTATAATTTATCCTTATTGTTATTTCTCTACTTAAAATTTAGTATTGTTTTGCTCATGAGAAAAAAGAATCTGAAGGGGAAATGTTTTCAGAATACCTACCAGTTAGAGCGTCATCCCAAATGCCCAGGTTGCAGGTTCTATCCCTGGTCAGGGTGCATACAAGAAAAAAACAATGAATGTTTAAATATGGGAACAACATTGATGTTTCTCTCTGCCTGTCTGTCCGTCTGTCAGTTTCTCTCTCTCTCTTTCCTCTCTCTCTCTCTCACTGTGTGTGTCCCTCTTCCCCCTGCTTTCTCTTTTTCTCTAAAATCGATCAATAATTTTTTTAAAGAATACATATCAGTTTGTATTTGGCTGTAAAACAGATAGCCCTCCTCAAAGTCACTGAACAAAAGAGAAGCAGGGACTCCTTTGCCTGACGGTAGGTAGCATCTAATCTTGTGTGGAGGCGACTTTGCCCTCAAGTCCCCCCCATCCGCTACCACGAATGAAAGTAACATTACCCAGACAGGATCTGCTTGGGGAGGAGAGGTGGCCAGTTTCTCCGAGGAAAAAGGCCAGGAGCCCCTACCTCCAGGGGGTTTTATTGGGTTGTGATACACAGGAATACAGGGCTGCAAGGATCAAACAGTAGATACCATTTCAAAGAAATCTGAGGGCTTAGTCTGAGTCAGTGCCTGTCAGGAAAGGGGGTTTTGCAGAAACTTTGGGAGACATACTCATTTCCTGCTCGGACCCTTAACATATGAATGAAAGCACTCTTAGCAAAGCAGGTTTCACAGGATTTTTTGGAATTCTTTCTTATGCCAGATTTCTCCCCAGATAACACTCTAGCAAGGCAAGGAGCTGCACCCCCTCCCCAACAGGTTTTCAGGCTGGAGTGGATTAGAGCCAGGAAGCACTTCTCCCAGAGGACTAGGGTACTCGGGTACCAGGAAGCGCCCCCCGGCTTGTCACATAGCCGGGGGGCAAGGGTCCATTGCTCTCTCTTTGTCGCAGCCCACCGAGTCCTTCCATGATGGCCTCCCAAGTGATTGAGTCTGCCTTAGGTTGCCCCTCGCTGTGAGGAGTCCTAACATCATCAACATTGACCATGCTTTGGGGGCAGGGGAGTAAGCTGAGGCAGCATTTGCTACCAGAGACAAACTTTGTCTCTTTGTGGCTTGCATTCCAGAGATCACTCACTCAGTCTTAGCCATGGGGGGCAGTTACAATTCCTGAAACCAGGCAGAGCAGTTCCCAACAGTCTTGTGGTTTGACTTTGAGCCCATATGGTTCCTTCTTCTTTTCTGTGTATTCAGCTAGGGGTGTGTGTGTGTGTGTGTGTGTGTGTGTGTGTTATACTTATTTTTTTCAAGTAGCAGAGTTAAAAAAAAATTCTTACCAACTTTCTTGGGTGAGCCTAAGGAGTCCACAGTCCTCAGATAATCATTTTTGTTTTTCCTAAATAGATCAAAACTGGATGAACAGGCTCAGTACAGAATTATGGAAACATTGCTTATTTAAAATCATCTAGCCTCTTGGTTAACCCCTGCAGAACAGGGAGAACCTTCACACAGAGATGAGCAGCCTGTGCTCATTACCTACTTCCTTTGCAACCTCAGGTCCCTCCCCCAACAACCTTTGTCCAAAGTGTCATATATACCCAATGTTGCCTCTCCGTATTGGGAATTTTCATGCTTATGTGATTTCTTGTATGCACATATTAAAATCTAATTGTCCCCTGTTAATTTTTCTCTAGAATGTGGAAGGAAAATATATAGACACTTTTTAGCCCCCACAGAAATTAGTACAATGAGAACCTTCATGCTTACCCTAATTTTTAAACAAAAACCATGCCTTATTTATGAAACAGATTGAAGCGCAAAAGTGATGAATACTCTTTTCTAAAAAAAACAAAACACAACCTACCTGTTATTTTTCTATTATTAGCCATTAAGAAAATGTGCTGGCAGTCCACTTATGCATACTTCTAAGCAAGAATTTAAGCACTTAACTCTAGAACAGGTATTCTAAAGAAGTAAATATTTCTAGATCTATAAAGATTATTTTATTCTGACTTTATATATTAAAACATTAAGATAAACATCTGAAACTCATTGGTCATGAGTTTTATGTCCAGCTTCCAGATAGATTCACATAACCAGTGCAAATGTATTTCCTTTCTGGGTATCAGGTACTTGTTTCTACAAAGGGATCTTACCCGTCTGAAGGGAAGACAGAATTACTCCAGTCCCCAATCTGTGTATCTGTTTGCATTTAAAGTGGCAGTTTCTCATGCCTGTTGTTTTTTATAAGCAATGAAAACTATTTAAGATCATTCTGCATCTCCAAAATTTCAAAATGCAACTGTATCCCACAAAAAAGTAACTGAATTCCAGTGGCTCATTATTCAAGGACAAGTGGACAGGTTCATGTAGGCAATGAGGCAATTCTGACTGAATTCAATGGTTCAGGTTCTCTCCTTTTCTAAAGAGCTGGGTTTTTCCAAATCAATTCAAACAGTTTTTTCTAAACTATTTACGTGGGTTGATATAACTTTTAGAGCAAAAGCATGCAAAAACTATATATACACAAGACCTGTTTGTTCATTGACAATCAGTACTGTACTACAGTAAATACAGATTTTTCCATTCGGACAAAATTTTTGAATTGCCGTGATGAAATCTCATTCACCCCAATTTCCTTTAAGAACAAGGACAGATTGTGCACTGATTTACATCAGGAAATAGTTTTGTTGGTGGTTTAAAATGCTTTTGAAGACTAGAGGTGGGATTTCATATGAGGCCTCAGTGAAATAAATGGTGGTAAAATTATGATTCCATTCAGCATTAATCAAAGAGCAGAACTTATGAGAAATCTTAGCAAAGAAGAGATCACATTCCGCTGTCAAAAGAGTAATTTTTAAATAGTTAAAGCATGACTCATACAAACATAAAAAATGAATACATATTTATTAACTGATATTCAACCTATTGATTGGGGAGATGGCAGAATAGTAAAGTTGGTTCCAAGGGACAATGGGGAGTGGGGTATTTACAGAAATTAGTGAGAATGTATGAATAAAATTGCCAGGTTAAATAAAAAACTTGTTCGTGTCCTACAGGATAATGAAACCATAATCTTCGGGTTCATCATTTACATCAGATGATCACAAATCAACCTGTAACCTCATGGACTCCAGGCTTTGCCAGTAGTAAATAATGTGTCAGACAAGAAGGTACTTTTCTTTGGATAATTTTATAATCCTTAGTGGTCTTTTTAAACACTTCTCAATGTGGTACTGATAAGACAGGCTGTCCTCTTTTTTCCTTATTTCCAACTTTGGGGTTATTTTTCTTGACACCTCTGAAGTTGTGCCTAAAACAAATAAAAATTGAGATTCTAGTATTACACATCTGAAGAGTCACTATTGAAAAGTAATCCCCAAATCTGGGAATGCGAAATTTTTGGAAATGAACTTGCACTTTATTTCTTCTCACCCCTGCTCTGAAACAATGAGTATCTCATGAGTCACTGTGCTTGCCTTCCATTTGTTTCTCCCTATTCTAGTAGAGACCTAAAGGTTTACTGGCAAAACCATTTGCTTTCCCTTCTGCACAATAGCACAAATTCCATAAACTGCCTGCCTATTTTTAGAGGAAATACCACAGTCTGCCTCATGAGAGTCCAACAACTTTCACCTGTGAGAAAAATGCTTCTTTGAGGTCAACATAAGTCCTCATTTCTTGCCTTCTCCATATGTTAATGACCAGCCGACCATCTCTCTTATTAATCACTCTCATGGTATTGGAAAGCCAATATATTCTCCAAACAAAATGATTACTGGACCTTTAATTTCTTCCTATCTCTTATTTTCCAATTCTCAGTTTACTTTGGGCTCACATTTAAATTTTCCTGAATCTGATCAATTAAAATGCTTTCCTAAAACTCCAACAAATATTGAACCCAGAATCAAGTGCTTTCAGAAGTACTGAAAGAAATGAGATGACATTTCCTTTGCCAATTTCCACCCCCTCAGAATGAAAGATTAGACTTCAGTAGTAAATAGATTGAACATAGGTGAAAAACACAAAGACTCAGAAGACAATTTAAATAAAAGTCAAGTAATTGCAAAACACAAGTACTAATTGCTTTGGGCTGGAGATTTGTCGTTGGTTCAATGTGCTGGATTTTTGGGTGTTTTAGTAATTCTCCCGCCCTACTGTAGGAACCCTCGGACCAAGCTGGGCAGCACTGGCCTGAGCCTGCAGTGCACACGCTCTAGGCTTCCTCGCAAATGAGTCCCCTGAACACCGAGCTGAAAGGAAAGGCCTAGAATGTAAATGTCTCATTAGCCTGGACCCGGGCTTGCTGCCCAGCTCTGATTGGGTTCCCAGTGACTTCTTTTAGGCTTGGGGCCAAGACTTATTTTTATGTTAGATCTTGGAAAAAGTGATTCAGTTCCCACAAACCCCATGGTATTGTGAAAACTTTAGCTTCAGCAGCAGTAGCCTCCAAAAGGGACATGAGCGAAAGAGTAGCCGGAAGGAAAGAGAAAGACAAAGTGCCACAGAGACACTTAATGAGGTACAGAAAGCTATGCTCATTTTAGTCAGAACAATCCAAGTTTTGATCTAACTGTCAATCTTCAGAACTAAATTCCCACACCAGCTTGAAAGAATTAGCCACCCCGGCCCTGGAAGGAACACCTCCAGGGTAGAAGACTGTGAAGGGACAGAGGGCAGTGAATAGAAACTTTCCTGTGCTGATCACTAACCACATTCCTGCACCTGGAGCTTCAGCCAACTTACTCGTCAAACCAACCCTGTGAAGAAGGACAGGGAACAAGAACCCCATAGCCACTGGGTCCTCAATCCCTACCCTTATCTTTAATTCAGTTGACAAACCCAAGCCACATATAAAATAGTATCAGAATGAATTATATAACTTGAATAAAAGATTTAATTCTTCCTTTGCACTTGATTCACAGGGCCATTAGTAGAGGCAGAAATGTACCTCAAAGTGAAATGCTTGTATGGAGGGCTAGATAGTATTCCTAGATAAATGGTGCATTCCACTCCCACTCCACCCTCCAGGGCCTAAGGGTACTGAATACACATATAACTGGGGCTCAAGGAGCCTTTTTAAAATCTCTCCCCTCTCTGACCAGACTTGGGTTGAGCACCAAACACCTCGGTCCCCTCAATGGCCTTTCCCCCCAGGGGAGGGCTGACTGGGTTAGCTGGGTGCAGAAACCAGTCCTCCAGGACCAGCAGGAGGGAACCAGCTGTACTGGAGGAAAGAGAATACATCAGGGAGACCCAAAGCCACAGATGGTTCTGAAGAAGAGAATAACTATATTTTCCAACACATGGTAACAAAATTCTAAACTGTGAACCTAACAAACCAAAAGTATTGGAAGAATTTGATGGGAACAATGAATTAAAAGCCTTCCTACTGGTCTCCATTCCCAGCGGAAAATTCAACACTTGTTCATCCATTCATTTATCCAACAGGTACTTACTGAGTGGCTGCTATATACTGGGTATCATTCTAGGACACTGGCCACAGTGCACAAAACAACAACAGAAAGTTTCTTTACCTTTCTTATTCAAGAAATACATGCTTATTAGAGAAAAATTATAAAATGGCAGCTCAGGTGTGCCATTTAGCATGCTAATGTATTACAGTGAGTGTATAATGAGGCTAGGGTCACCATATGGTAAAATTAGTCACCATGTTGCATTAAGCTGGTTTCTGCGGGTTTTAAGCCATAAATTCCACGGGGGTGGGCTTACTATCTTCTTGGCAGTTTCCAAAGTTTTTATTGATTGCAGCTGTCTCCCTACATGCCCTATCTCAGAAAGTAAATGCCAAACTCCTACAGTTCCCAGTCGAGACAGGTAGGTGTGGAGGCAGCATTCATATAGCTGCCAGTACTACAGGCTGCTTCGTAGCCCTGGGTTCACCTGTCCCAGGCAGGGAAGGGACAGCAGTTTCATCAGTGGGTGTGACAATGTCACACAATCTGGAATGCTTGACCTTGCATCAGGTTAACTGGGAGGGAAGTCAAAGCTTACCTGGGTGTGGTCTGGGCTCTTACAGAGAACAGCAGGGCAGGTGAGGGCTACTTGACCCGAGCATAAGTAACCTGCAATTTTTCCACGTGAGAGCCAATCATATTCTTGTCATTCATCTTAACATTTCTCCCTAAATTCAATTTGCTGCACTTTGGCAAGCAGCAAAGCTTAAGGCTTAAATCTTTAAATAATTTAAGAGAAGTCTGGTCCCCAAAGAAGGAAAGTCTCCTTTCAAGGTGGGATTTGCCTGTGGACACTGGGCTCCCACAAAGGGGACCAATCCCAGAAACCAACCACAGTGCCATTTGTAGTGACCAACCCTTATGCCATTGTATCAGCGCACTGACGTTTATTTCATTGATTGTTTTTCTTAAACATTTTATCTTGCCATTTTTTTACTGTAACATTCCTGCAATGCATATCTGCTTACTAAATGTTTGTGCTTTTGCTTTATTGCGCCCGGAGGATGAATTCTCTGAAGTACAATTGTCAATTCAAAGGATATCTACATTTTTACAACTTTGGCAATTAAATCAGCAAATTGCTCCCTCAGAGATTGTACCGATGTTTATTCTCATTAGTCTTGTGTAGAGGTATTTACTTCCCTATAACTTTCTCTACTTCAGGTATTACCATAAAAAATTGTTAATTTGATATGTGAAAAGATAATTTCACTGCTTTCCTTTGTATTTTTATTACTAATAAAGCTGAAGATATTTTATATGCTTGCTTGCGATTCACTTCTTTTTGAATTACCTATTCATATGTTTTCTTTTTTTTTTATTTTATTTATTTATTTATCTTTAGAGGGGAAGGAGAGGGAGAGAAGCATCAATGTATGGTTGCCTTTCGTGCATCCCCTGCTGGGAACTGGCCTGCAGGGAACCAGTCTGCAACCCAGGTATGTGCCCTGACTGGGAATCGAACTGACATCCTCTGGTTCGCAGGCCCGCGCTCAATCCACTGAGCTACACCAGCCAGGTCATATGTTTTCTAAGTGTTCTTCATACAGTAAAGATTTTACACCTTTGTATGTATTTCCTTTGCAAAGAATGAGCTTTTCAAATTTACACACTACATACACCTAATTATTTGTGTCCTCTTTGCTCCGTGAGTCATTTAAATGACTTTTCCCCTTCATGGTTGCACTTACAACTGGCCTAATCATATTTCAAAAAAAAATCATATTATTTTGAAAGAGCTCAGTATATAATCCATGATGTAGAGGAGTCACAGGATTGCAACAAGCATTACCTTTTAGTTTTGTGGGGGGGAGGTTCTCTTTTTTTTACTGCAGTTGAAATAAGATATTTTACATTGCGATTAGTATACTTTCTGTGAGTATATGTGTAAATAATATACATATCTAAGTATGTAAGTTAACACATATAAGGGTACATGTACAATAGAAACAATTTTATAAAATAATACTATCCTTAATATTTGCCTGTATACTGCTATTTTTCCTTCTTTCTTAGGCCTGGACCAAACTAAGTTGATTTCAAGAATCATTAATAAGTTCCAAACTCCAATTGCAGAAACACCCTAATAATTGAAGATGCTTGGGAACTAAAAAGATATATAAGCCTAAGTGTTCCCCTAGAAGACTCATCCTTATGTTTTCGAAGTCTAATTTATTATCAGTAAAAATTACTATTTTCATAGCATTTTTGAGTGCTTACCATATGCTTATTGGTTGGGAAGCAAAGCCTCGCAACTTTTCACTAAGGTAGGGATTATCGCCGTCTCCATGAGACAGATGAGGAAACAGGCAAAGATTAAAAACCTGCTCAAGGTGCCACGACTAGTGCCTAGTACAGCCCTATTTTGAACTAATTGGCCAAATTCTAAAAATCCATCGTCAACTCCTCTGGCTTTCCACTCACTCTGCAACAGCCTGTGTGTAGGACTCCAGGGACTCACCAAACCCTAAGGGTAGAAGAAAACTAGTGGCAAAGTTTAGCACCACAGCTATAGAGACTATTGATGGTTCTAATAAGCCAGGGGGAGGAGGAGATGCAGAAACAGAGTGAGAGGTGTGTAAGTTTCTACCATCACAGTAGTTGTGGACAGTCTGCAAAATGCCTGTTGCGTTCCAAAATGTTTTTGCTCCTGGCCCAAGGACAAGTACGCAGAAGAAATGTGAAACCCATATAAACCAAGTGCTGGAGGAACATCAGGGCTTCAGGACTAGTTATCAGTCAGCACTAGGCAGAAATTAGAAATGAAACTTCACCCTATACATGTGTATGCAGATATCTGACTATCATATTTTTTTAAAGAAAGTAAAAAAAAAACACCTGTAGTCCTTATTGTGGTGTATAGGCTGAGGGTGCAGGGATAGGGTGCTGGATTTGTCAATAGGAACAGCACCAAAGGCTACTCTGTGCGAAATGTGCTCTTCACGACATTAACGGAAGCAAGAGCATCCTCTCAGGGCCCTGGTCTTAGCAGAGTCCGTAGTCTTAGGAGACGGTCTCCCAGAATTTAGGTTTTCCTAAATCACCACTCGAATGCTCTTTTTCTTTCCTTTGGTACTAATACTATCCTGTCTAAGTTGAAGAATCAGCTTGTCCTACTGAAAGAAGATAATGATTTGGTTTGGTGGTGAAAAGGGCACCATCAAAACAGCAGGAATCTCTCATTACGCAAGTCTTTAAAAACCACCACAGTAATTCAGACCAGCGTTTAATAACATCATGACCAGGAAGCCCTTTTTTAGATCCAATCTCTATATCCACATTGCTGCAACTTATAAATATACTTTGGCTTCCCACCCCAGCCCCAGAGTGTTTCCTTGGGTGCCCAAGGAAGATTCAAAACAGTAATTTTGAGTGCACACGGAGCCTACAGGTGAGTTCCTTAATTTGCATACAGTGCATCATGATCCTCAGATAAAAGGTGCCACATTTGTACAGAGCCTCATTTTTCACAAATTAGTCCCATAATTAAACTCCTGCTAATAGTAATTGAAATACTTACTTCATTAGTAATTCCTATTCAGAAAAGAAACATGCATCTCATTTACTTATTTTATTGTTGCGCAGACCCGTACAATGGATCCTTATCTGCAGACCCAGGGCACCGAGCCCTTGCTGAGACGAATTAGGAACAATACTTTCGAAGCCTCTGCACCAGAGGATAATGTGCTTCGGCTGCCCAGGTGTTGGTAGGAGGTGGGAGGACTGGGTTTCATGGTTGCATATTAACTCTCTGACCTCCACTAGATAGCCAGGTGACAGCTGCAGGGAGGTTTCTTTGAAGTGTGACATTTTTTCGGGACTTCAAAGGGCCTTGGCCCCTGAGGCAGGTATGCTTGCCGGCCACACCTGGTACCTGCCAACTCCACCGCAGCAGCTGGTGGGGGCAGCAGGAAACTCGTAAGATCCCGGTCCAGGCCAGGACCTCGCTAATGAAGTGCATGCAGCGACTGATAACGGCACCAGAGCGGGGAGCGGCGGAGCGGGGCACTCGGGCCTCAAGCCCGGGTCTTTTTCTGGGAAAATAATGTCTCCTCTGTGCGAGTCAGATCTAAGCAGCTCAGAAAACAGCAAATATGGAATTGTGACTGGAAAATGTCCTTTGTGGACCTCAAACCTCATTCACACAGGTGGGAAGTCTGAGCAGGGAAGTTTGGTTAAAAGTGAAATGTGAGCAGAATGCTCAGGCAGTGAGTGCCGCTGGGAAAGGTAAGTGTGAAATAATGATAATAACTGAAGCCTATGGGAGCACACCGAGGTCAGCTCTAGAGCACACTGAGGTCAGATCTAGAAAAAGAAAATAACCCTGGCCTCAGTCCAAGTTGGTTAAAAAGCACTTAGCACATACATTAGGCTCCGGGCCATGGCCAACCACTTAATGCGATGACCTTTCGGTGGTCCTTAATACTCCTGCAAGAACTTACATTCTGGTGAAGGTTGTCAGCTGTAGACGTTGCCAAGCATTTGGCCTCTAAAAAGCGACACCCTTGTGTCTGAAACAGAGCCTTTCCATTTGCTCACTGTGAGACAAGGGGCAAACGGCCTGACTTTTCTGTCTCAGCTTCACCTTCAGAGAGTAGATGTGAGGATTAAATGAGCAAATACACATGCGATGACTAAGACAGTGACTGGCACTTAGCAACAGCTCAACAAATATTAGCTAATATTTCTTCCTGCTTTGAAGAGAAGAAGGTAATAAGGTGGGTTGTGGCTCCATAAAAACCACCGCTCCACCTACCTCATGGATCACATTGACTGGCAATGAACCACATGGATACGCATAACTCACTTACTTCTGGGGAAGGGAGAGCCTACACCAGCTATATGTGGCCCAGCACAGAAGGCTGTGCCTGAGGACGGTATTTTGCCATGTATAATATTCACCCACATTTCTGTGTGCATTGCACATGGGATTATTACACCCATTATTATACCCATGGTATATAATCATTATATCCATGTATAATGTGCATCCTTATTTTTTCCTCAACGTTTAGGCAAAAGTGTGCATTATACACTGCAAAATAGTCAAGTAACCAGGGTCCCCAGTTTAATTTTCCTACTTCATCCAGCCTAGAAGCCAGTGCAACAGACCCCACCCTGGTGAGGACAGGCAGCAAGTTGAGAAGGTGCTCGTACAATCCTTGCCTACTTCGTGCAGAGTGCTGGCACACCGGTTTGTCGTGAGGATGGAATGAGGTCATGAATGTGACGCTCTTAGCAGACTGTCTGGCACATATTAAGGACTCAGTGTTCACTGCTCTTATTGCATTAAATACAGCCATTGTCCCTGGAACAGGAAGCTATTATTTTCCATCAACATATCCATTCCCATCACAGAGCTAGCCCATTCACAGCAGGGAAGATAACCGTAGAAGGAAGAAGACAAAGGCACAGGGTGAGGGGCTTGTTTAACTTTGAATCCTCGCATGCGCACGTATTAGAATACTGGAAAGAGCAATGGTTTGGAATTCAGGAAGACCTGGGTTTGAATCCTGACTTCACAACACACTAACCAAGTTACTTACACTCTCTAAGACTCAGTTTTCCCACCTATAAAATAGAGAGAAGGGTTGTAAAAATTAGTTATAATGTATGAAAAATGCACTATACAGTGCAGTACCTGGTTTACCACAGCTAATCAGATACAATCATGGCATCAACTACCTCTATCGGCTCACCCTTGGTGCATTTCATATATTCCCTTTTAGCAAGTGCTGTGTAAATTGTAAAGGCCATGAAAATTGGCTGTAAAAGAACAGTAAGACTACATGGCAGCAAACATCAATTTTCACCAGAAAGAATGAGCTCTCATAAGAGCTAGAAAACCCAATGTGTCAGCATACCAGCCTTTCTCCCTATACGCAGGCCACAGGGAAGGCCACAGGGAAGGTCAGCTTCGGCTAAAATAGAAACATAGCAGGAGTGTAACCAACACACACCCTTCCCTTTTTCTTACTACTTCCCTCCATGACTTTGACTTTCTTTTTCCTCATTACCTTCCAGGCCTCCAACACACAACACACACCCCTATATTCTTGGATCTAGCCCTCCTCTTCTTTATATGGACATAAATTTTTTTTTATAGTATACAGCACAGTGTCGTAGAAATGGCCTGAGCTTTGAGGCCAGACACTTCTGTGACTCTCCAAAGGCCAATCTCCTGTTCAAATTGATCTAATATTTCTAAGACCCAGCTGCAGTTATTTTTACCTTCTTGGCCAAGGCCAAAGCATGTACAAGTCTCTCATCCAAACCTCTCAAAATACCCCCCATCTGGACTCCATCCAACACAGTTCTCCTGTCGAGCGTCTCGATGGCTCCACAAGAATCTGTACCGATGTTTTTCTCCTTCCCACACTGAAAACAGCCTCATTCTGTGAGTACGAGAGCCATTCATGATAACACTGCTGCTACCACCACAATGGTGGCTCACCTTTACTAAAGCTGCATTAAGGGCTATAGATGTATCAGATCATTTTATTCCTTCCAACTATAAAGTATTAATTTTCAAATTTTGCAAGTAAGAAAACTGAGACTCAGAGCATTGAGGTGACCTCCCTTAGGCCATAAAGTTAGGATATAGCAGCTCTGGGAATTCAAACCAGTTAGCCCATTCATTCCTACGTCCACTTACTTAGTCCTCCAACATTCGACGGTTATTGGGTGCATAGTCTGTGCCAGGAGCAGAGCAAGGCATTGGTATATCCACAAGCGAGATGGAAGCCATTCCTTGTCATTCGGACTCTACTCTGAAATAAAAAGCTGAGACTTTATATTTCAGTTCTGCTCCATTTGAATACAGCATTAGCAGTGCAGGTCTGTGAGTCTTTTACACAGTCGACCACACTCCCTTTTCTAGCACAGGGTTCCATCCCTCCTGTGAGAAGGCATTTCTAACAAATCCTTCGGTTTACTCTCTTGTCAGGCGGCCTTTGCCTCACTTCTAGGACTGTTGCTATATGTGTCTCTCCCATACTCAGCCAGCGGAGACAGGTGGACTCCTAGCTAGCATTTTATGTGATTTTAGAAACACTGAGAAGCTAATCCTAAAACCTCCTTCTCCCGGGCCTCTGCCTGGCACCTGGCCAGGAGTGCAGGGAACGTGACAGGTACCCCTCAGATAAAACAGTCCCCCACAAAACACTCTTAATTCTTTACAGACCCCACAGGCCCCCAAGCACCAGCCTTCCCTCCACCCTTAGTGAGAACATGTTAAATGCAAACACTCTTCTAAAAGGTTGTACCCACACTGAGTCCATCTTTTTCTGGTGACATGTGGCAGTGGTAGTGGCGTGGGGGTGGAGCTCCTTGTGGCAGCCAGGGTTGAAGGAGAATTTGGGACCTAGGAAAGAAGGACTGAAGACACCAGGGACGGACGCTCCCCGCATTCACCCAATGACTCCCCACACCAAATCTGGAACTCATTTTCTAATCCCAAGTCCCTCAAACCAAAGGTAAAGTAAGTTGAAATATAAGACCCTGCTTTCTTTCCCTACTCTTCGCTCATACCATGTCCCCATAAAGAAAAACCCGACACGTTCTAGAGGAAAAAAATTTAATTTCCATAGTACCAAACCATTGTATATTTTCTAGTTTTCAGAAGACTTATTGTAATGTGGTGGCATGCGTATCATTTTGAGGAGACAACTCCAGTTTTAGAAACGAGGCATTCTGTGTAAATGTCCCCAAGAAATACAGCCTGTCTTCCAGGGCAGATGGGTTTCATTTAATATTTATTGAAGTGTGACTTGCTTTCTGCTCATAAATCTTGAAAACAGTTCCTCCCCTCCCTGCGGGGTACTGTTTTCATTGGCTAAGTCATTTTTTCTTTCCCTTGACATATTACAGCTTGTGTTTAATAAGAGACACCAGTTTACCAGTGGGGATTTCTGGTTTGGCTTTGTAGAAAAAATAGAACAAAAATCTTCAAAGACGTACAGCAGGTGTGCTGTTTTCTCCTCATAGTGAAATAGTACAAGGTGTAGCAATGAAAAGAGAATGACCAGGACAGCACAATGAAATACCAACCTAGCAGAATAGCAAATATGAGACGGCTGGTCTGCAGTTTCAGAGCAGCTGCCCTATTTTAAAGGTGGGTATACACCTCCAGAGACATACTTAGTCTATCTGTCCCCTTTACAAAAATTGCCAATGTTAAGAATGTAAACTTTAAAAAGAACGTCCAGCCCTGACCAGTGTGACTCAGTTGGTTGGGCATTGTCCCACAAAGCAAAAGGTCACTGGTTCAATTCCCAGCCAGGGTATATGGCTGGGTTACACGTTCGGTCCCCCACTGGGGCGTGTATAAGAGGCAAGCAACCAGGCCGTGTTTCTGTCACACTGATGTTACGCTCCCTCTCTTTCTCCTTTCCCTTCCCTCTCTCTAAGAATAAATAAATAAACATCTTTTTAAAAATGTCCAAATGCACAAAATGAAGAGAGTACGTGACAGAATTGGGGGTGGGTGGGGAGAAGAGGGTTGACAGCAAGGGAATTCTTAACAGACTATTTTGAGGGTGTATACCCTGTTTTCCTTTCTGCACACATGGCAGGTATGGACCAATAATACTCCGTTTAGCCTAAAAACCAACCAAGTCCGTTTCCTATCAAGCCAGAGAGGTGGAATAGCCAAGGATTTGAGCATAAAGGACGTAAAGGACACGGTGATAAGATACAAATCCTTTATTGTATCTTATCACTGTTAGAGCCAGCCTTGTCTTGACAGGTGAGCAGTGCCCTAAATGAAACTTAATTTTCAGATAGCTCTTTAAGGGAAATAAGGAAAAGAAGGATGGCGATGACGATAAGGAGGATTTACCAGCTGCTTAATATCAGGTACAGCTCTAAGCACTTACAGTAATACATTCAATCCTGATACCCGCCCTGTGTTCCACCACAAGATTATCGCCATTATACAAATGAGGAAACCGAGGACAAGGGACTTCAGGGACTGGCTCCTGGTCACACAATTAACACTGAACGAGCCAGGACGAAAGAGCTGAAATGGAAAGTTTTTGAATGAGCTCATATCTAGGCACCACGATCAATGTTATTTAACCTCGTGTTTGATGTTCTTTGAGGTCAGGTGGTAGAAAACACAGGCTATTTGGTCATCAAGGGACTCTCAGAAAGTCTTCAGAAATTTTTAACCTATTCCAAAATTTTCAGTTACTCTGCCCACACTAACCACTAATTACAGGAAGTGCCTAATAAACTTCTCCATGTTCCTGTTACTATTCTCAGTGCTCTAGATGTATTATTCATGTAAGCCTCACATGAACCCAGTGAGGTAGCCACCACTACGATCCCATTTACAGAGCACAAAGTGAGGAATGGAGAAGCTGAAGAACGCTCCCTGTTTAGACAGCTGGTATGTGGTTTTCCCAGGACTCTACCCTAGGCTCTTCTGGGTTCAGAGCTCAGGGAAGGGACGCACCCATTTTGTTCATCCTTCAGTCACATGTCTAGAAAATATTGTTGATAATCAATACCTGGTGTCCAACAGTGTTTGTTGAACTGGGTTGATGTTATTATGAGACATAAACCCAGATATTCAAAGACTCTCCTGTTTCCTGATTACACATAAATTTCCATCCCTTTGGGAGCTGCACTGTCTCACCCTAAGAACTATTTCTAAAGAGAAAAGTTCTATGCTTCTGCCTAGCAGGCTGCTACTCACTTTTCTGACTGTTAGAAGCCTACTTGCTGTTTCAAAGTCTGGTGTTTTCTCCTCTGGAAGATGTCCCTAATCACTGCAATGGGTAGGTGAGCTTTTCCCCTCCTGCAACAGGGGGTTCTCTACAACCAGGGAACTTTCCTGTATTCAAACCACCTGGAGATCCTGTTATGAGACATTCTGATTCAGCAGGACCAGGACGAAGTCTGGGATTCTGTATTTCCAACACCCCAGTGATGCCATGTTTTGGCCATGGACCACACTGAGTAGAGCAAAGCTTATTAGAGTGGGTTGAGGGCCCCACTCACCTTGCTAGACTGTGAGTTCCTTGTGGGCAGCAGTTACTTTTTGCCCTTATGCCTAGTACAAAATTCTAATTTACGTATTTTCCAGCACTCTCAAACTCAGAGGAGTCTATTGACCCCTCACCACAATCCTGCGGAATCTGGAAACTAATCTCATTACCCTGACAAGGAAACCTCAATCTTGGGGAACTTGAAAAACTCCCTCAGAGTCTCAGGCTATCCCAAGCTCTTGTTCATGGTCAGGTTGGTTGGTTCACATCCTGCCTTGTGAGCCTACCACTTCTCTTAGCCGTAGGCACTGGGAAGTGGGTGTGGAAGCGAGTGTGGAGGCACAGGTCGGGCCCTGTCTCTCCCAGCACACACACTCCCTTCCTTACTACTCTTCTAAAGCCCCTTGGCTACTCAGGATGCATCTGTCAGCCCCAAGTGGGAGGGGTAGAAATAGAGCTGGGGCTTTATCTCGCAGAGCTGAGTGCCCTGGGTTCTTTTCTTTCTGTAACAAAACTCACTTGGTATATTCCTCTGAAAAGCTGCCACAAGACCCTGATACCCTCCCAGGAAACTTACTTGCATTCTGGCAGGAACCCTATACAAACATGATATCCCATTCAAAGGAAACACTCCAAGGTACAGGGGAGGACAGTTACTCGTTAATGTATGAGTCTTCTTTCTGGAGAGTTCTGTTCTCCTCAAACAAGTTAGGATTAGCCTCACATGTCATGTACTCTGGAGTTTTCAGGCATCCAGTGCCCCATCTTCACCCCACCAAAGAAGCAAATCTCCTCTTGGTTCTCTTACAACCAACCCATGATTCTACTGCATCCTATTGTTATTATTGCACTTTCCCACTTCCCGGAGGAAGAGCATCCCTCCACACCCTCCCATCTGAGGCCCCTTTCCTCAGACACACCTGGAGAAATTTGGGGCACAGGCTGTATCCAGTTTCCATTCTCCTGCTTGTTTCCAGTTGCCTTTGAGGTACCAGGTGTCAGTCCCCCATTCCTGACACTTTATTATGCAGAACAAAAAGCTCTCTAAATTTCATTCCCTCCTCCAAGACCATAGCCCCACTTTCAAAGGAAAGGAGAACCATTATTTGCAAGGAGGAATTCCAGCTTACTTTTGAAGAATAGAGCCATCACACCTGGGTGAGTTATCTGAACATCCTAGTGCACAGATATGGTGATGGTCCTTTTTTGTTTCCACAGCAATGTTTTCTTTTCGCTCTCACTTATTCAATCCCCAGTTCAAACCATGCACAGGTCATGACTAGGCCAGGAATTACTTGAAGGCAGGAATTGTTCCATAATCATCTTTATACCTCCAGGGACTAATAAGGTGTCTGATACAAAATTTAGTGACAAGGAAAAAGACTTGGACTCCAAGCCTTTGGACAACCTCCTCACCACACCTCTTTGGCAACCAAGCCCCCAAGTATGGGTAATACTAGTCTGCCTGGAAATTCTACTTGCCAAACTCTAGAGCAATCTGAGAGTTGAGCTATGCCAAATATGAGAAACGACATTAAAACAGGCCTTGACTTTTACCACACGTAGATGATTGCATTTAAATTTTGACTGAGATCTTTTCATGTACATGTATGCATATCATTAAACTCCTGGGATTGGACCACATGTCACAACAGTGACATTTATAATCACAGTTCTGAGTTTCTATGTACCAACAATGGAGTAAGCTTTGGCATCATAACTTGCATACACAGTACAGCATTTGATTGGAATAATTATGTTTCCTATTTAAAACAAATGGAGATGACTTGGGAATTAAGGTCAAAAAGGATGAATTACCCCTGGCTGGTGTGGCTTGGTGGATTGAGCACAAGCCTGTGAACCAAAGGGTCACTGATTCGATTCCATGCCAGGGCACAAGCCTGGGTTGTGGGCCAGGTCCCCTGCTGGGGGCATACAAGAGGCAACTGATTGATGTTTCTCCCACACATAGGTGTTTCTCCCCCTCTCTTTCTCCCTTCCCCTCCCTCTAAAAATAAATAAATGAAATCTTAAGAAAAAGAATAATTTAGTCTTTAATTCTAGTCAATCTTTAAAACCATATAACGCTGTATATGTAAAAGAACAAGATATAAAAATACTATATATTGCATTGAGCACTTTTATCTCAAATAGCATTGATATTTTCAATTTAAGTTTCCATTAACTGCAAGTCTCTATTAGGCAGCCTGCTTGGGTGAAGACCATGGACTTGGGAGTCACACAGACCAAGTTCAAATCCTGGCCCTACTGCTTCCTCCATGTGTGACTTTGTATACAGGTGTTCCCCAATACAGATTTCTAAGTCACACAGACTTAAAAAATTCTAATTTAGTAAGTCTGAGATGGGTTCTAGCAATCTACAGTTTACTTCCTCACTTTCAATTTTGAAATAATTTTAGACTTAGCAAAAAGTTGCAAAAATAGTAGAGCATTTACATATATCCTTTATCCAGCTTCCCCTGATGTTAATATCTTGCATAATCATAATACAAGTATTAAAACTTAAAAGTTAACACTGACACAATGCTCTATACTAACTTGAAGTGATACCTGTTCAGTTTTTACAAGTTTTTCCAGTAATATCCCTTTTGTCTTTAAGGATCTCACCTTACATTCAGTTGCCGTGTCCCTTAGACTCCTCTGGACTGTGACAGTTCCTCACTCTTTCCTAGACTAGCATGACCTTGACACTTTCTGAAAAGATTTTATTTATTTTTAGAGAGAGGGGAAGAAAGGGAGAGAAATATCAGCCTTGCACATGCACCCAAATGGGAACCTGGACCACAACCCAGGCACGTGCCCTGACTGGGAATCAAACCAGCAACCCTTTGATTCACAGGCCAGCACTCAATCCACTGAGCCACACCAGCCAGAACGTGATCTTGAAGCCAGAGCATGACCTTGACACTTCTTTTTTTTTTAAGATTTTATTTATTCATTTTTAGATAAAGGGGAAGGGAAGGAGAAAGAGAAAGAGAGGAACATCAATATGTGGTTGCTTCTTGCATGGCCCCTACTGGGGGCCTGGCCCACAACCCAGGCGTGCGCCCTGACTGGGAAGCAAATCCTTTGTTTCACAGGCCTGTGCTCTATCCACTGAGCTACGCCAGCCAGGGCAACACTTCTAAAGAAAGAGTAGTGGTAGGTAGTTTGTAGAATGTTGCTTCATTTGTGTTTATCTCAGTGATATTTTCTCATGATAAGACTGATGATATACAGTTTTAGCAAGAATACCACGGAGGTAAAGTTCCCTCTCAGTGAATCGCATCAGGTGTACAAGACATCGTTATAGGCAATGTTAACCTTGATGGCTTAGTTGAGGTGGTGTCTGCTGGGTTGCTATTAACACTGTTAATAATAAGACTACTATTTTTCCCTTTTCCAAAAAATAAATTTCTGCAGGGAGATACTTTCAGACTCTGCAAATACTGTGTTTTTCCTTAAACTTTCACACGCTGATACCTGCAATAGTTATTACTATGGTATTCTAATGGTGATCTTCTCCTTCCTTTATCCCTTGTACATTTGTTCATTGGAATCCTTTCATGTGGAAGAAGTGTTTCCTCTCAACTTATTTATTCATTTGATTGTTTAATGATTTCAGTATGGACTCATGGATATTTATTTTTTAATCTGAGTTATAATTCAGTGTTACCATTATTTATTTTGTTGTCCAAGATAACCTAGTTTTTTAAAAGCTGCTGACTTGGCCTCTCTGCTTCCTCATCTGTAAAGTGAAGATAATAATAATGCTGCTTTGCAAGATTGTTGTGAGAATTAATAATGCCATGGACAGCCCTGGCTGGTGTAGCTCAGTGGATTGAGCACAGGCCTGCGAACCAGATGATCCCGGTTCGATTCCCAGTCAGGGCACATGCCTGGGTTGCAGGCCAGTTCCCAGTAGGGGACTCACGAGAGGCAACCATACATTGATATTTCTCTCCTTCTCTCCTTCCCTTCCCCTCTAAAGATAAATAAATAAAATCTTTTAAAAAATAATAATAATGCCATGGACATATGGCAATAATGCCCTTAGTTCATTGCTTAGCATACAGTCGACTCTCAGTGTATACTAGCCATATTGTCACTATAGCCATGACATAAACACATGTGTCAGATACCGAGAGACACAGTGAGGCTTGTTCAGTGGTGGAGCAGATGTTGGGAAGACAAATCGGGCAGGAATGCCATTGTGGAGTCAGAACAGGGCCAGCTGCTACTAACTAGCCACTGATGTTGGGCAAACCATCTCCCCACCTGGAACCTGATGCCTCATGGACAAACATGGGAGTCCTACACCGTCCTAACGCTGTGTGACGTTAAACTCTCTCAGACACGTGGAAATATTTGGGAACTAGCACAAGTAAGGAAATAAACCAATAATGCTCCTACATGAGAAGGGACTGATTCACTAAACCATAGTCCACAGGTTTGCTGCCAGTAAAGAAACAACATGGAAAATGACACACGTGGCTATTTCTTTTGTCAGGCTCACATGTCCTCACCTAGCAAGATCCACATTGTTTCCCAGTGTCTGAGTGTTACCTGTGGCTTTTTAAAAAATGATTCCTATGGATGAGAGACACAGCAATTTTCTTCATAGCACTTGTAACTACATAATTATGTTTTAGCAGTTCATTGAGAAAATGAAATCAGTTGTGTTGTTCATCTGTACTGTGCAGCTGTGTGTCACTAGGCTCGAAGACACTGCCTGGCACTTAGTGTGAGCTCAAAAAATCTTTGTTGATTAAACGAATAAATCAAGAATGAACAAATTCAACATACATACTACAAAAGAGGAAAAAGCATTTCATGAGGATGCCAACAATGTGTCCCTTCAGAGGCACTGTAGAGTAGAGCCTGGGTCAGGAAGAGGATGGAAATTTGTTCCTCGTTGCACACGGGGCATAAGTTCCCAGAGACGCGTCATGAACTCCCTCTCTGACTTCCTCCTCCGAAAGGATGTCCTTTAACACTGGGCTCCGATCCTCATGTGGAAATGAAAGTCAATGGCCCAAGGTCCTGGCAACTGTGACAGGCTGTGAGCTTCGTTCAGGTCCCACATTTAGTGTGACTCAGATGTTACGCCCTCCAAAAGTTAAGGACGTGGATTTGGACAATACATCAATACCTCTGAAAATAACTTTAATATGCTCCATTAATAGCATGTCCAGACATCCTCCCAAATAAATCCATGTATTGTCTGTTTTCCCAGCACCTGCTCTCGACTGACCAAACTGTTTCACACCAGCATTTAACCTGCTCTCCTCTCCTTGGGAAACACTGGCTATGGGAACTTCCTCATAGGCCTGGCGTAAACTCTCTGTGGTGCTTCAGTGACCACATCTTGGATAAGGTCCAGGACTGATGAGCACTTCTCCAAATTGTACTCTATAGTGAGTCCCATTATAACACCATGGATGCGCCCAGGGTAACTACACCCTGTGTTGTCTTTGCCATCTTCCACTTTGGTTCTCTCACATTAAGCTTACAGTGCCTACTACAGGCTACAAGCACCAGGTCACAGCAATGGCCAGAGCTGTGATGTCAAAAAAAAACCCACAGAAAATGGACTGTGATTAATGGTGAGCCTTGAAGACTGATCGTCTTCCCTCCAGCCCTGACACAGCCACCATAACCTGAAGCCCTTTACCCTGTAGGTTCCCCAGCTAAGAGCCAGACTTCTTAAGAAGAAAAATGAACTCATTACTGCTAATAAACCCAAGAACTTTTTGTTATGTCTTATCTTAGTGGAAGTGCTTAAAAAATTGGTTGCCAAGGTCAACCTTGACTTTAAGGTCATCATGCCAGTGAAATGAGAGACAGATGAAGAAAAAGAGAACTTGGCTTTGGACTCCAACCTTTGAATTTCATTTCTATGTGATCCTGAAAAGACTTAACTTCTCTGCAACTCAGTGGTCTTTGTTACAAAATGGAGGCGATAAATGATTATTCCATGTCATCAGTATTTAATAAGGCAACAAACTCAAAAGCACCTGGCACAAATTAGGCATGCAGTAAATATTAGTTTTCATTCCCCTTGTCCTAAGACCCGCCTGAGCCAATGAAGGATGTAAAGGAAGACAGGGTAGTAAAAATGGTTAAGAATCATGTTTTAAGCTTCATTTCCACTTTATTTTTTGTTTTGTTTGTTTCTCGCTCAGCAGAAATGTGTTAGCCAAAAGAAGATCAAAGAATCTGTTGGAGGAGAGGCACTGGTAAGTGTGATGAAACATTCCAAATGGCCCACACTTTGTCGCAGTAGGAATCAAAGGGGTTCGGTCTGGGACCAGTAAATGGGTCCCCTTGACGCCCAAGCTCTGCAGATTTTAGAATGTCCCATGCTACTCCCCAGGGAAGTTAAAAAGGGAGGGTGGAATGAGGAGAGGAGTGTTCCTGTTTCCCATCACAAAATTACGTAACTCTATGTGCAGCTTGTACGGCTTAGGAAACCCAGAATGCAGGACAGAGACCACTGAAAGTTTCATGTCTATTTCACCTCAACCCTCTCTACACTGTCATTATTTTAAATAATTGTCTTAGCAAGGGTATTGTTAGTTCACAACACAGTAAACATGGATACGCAGTTCTGTGCAATTTGGGGGTGGGGGAGAGAGCTGTGCACATAAACAATTCCAGCCCAATGTCATCCTGTGGTCATTACTTAATACAAACGTGTTAGATAGTGCTGCCAGCAGGAGATGGAAGAGATATTGCTTTAGAGAATAATAACCTGGCACACAAAGGTGGTCAGAAAAGCAAGGGAATGATTAATTACCACAAAACTCAGGATAGTGGTTACAGTACTTCTAGAAGGGAGGGAGAGGGTGTAGCCTACAAGGTAAACAAAAAAGGGGGCTTCTTGGCTGGCAACACTCTGCTTCTTGATCGAGGGGATGTTCACTTTGTAATTATTCATCATACGATACATGTATGTTTTATGTTTGTATATGCTATTTCATAATTTTAAAGGGTTAAAAAAAGAAAGAAAAATAATATCTCTCTTCATTGAGAAAAAAAACACTGTACTGAAGAGCTTACCTCTAGTTATTTAAGTGTCTTTCTTGGCCGACATCCATGTTCCTCCCATAGATTGTTTTCTGGAAGAAAATGAGGAGGTTGGCTGGTTGAGCTAAGAGTAGAATGCTGTCAATGCTCCAGTATAGATAATATCTCAGAGATTGTTTTTCTACTGGAGCATGTTTGGGGCATATTTTTAAGAGTCCATTTACTCCAGAGTCAGAGTTCAGTGGGTCTCCACAAGATACCAGAAAGCTCTCCAAGGGGTAGGCAGTATTCACAAATTAGAGTTGTCAGACACAAAGCAAGTGAATACAAATGAGCTTACAAAGTCATCAGGAAAAATTTAAGAATTTTAAGGAAATATTAAGAACTCAGTTCCTGTAATTCAGGGCATAGCAGAGCCCCAGGGCCTCTGTGTGAAGAAAATCCCTCCTGTGTTTAGCATGTGGGTGACTCACCCACAAAACCATCTACAGACTGCATGCAGCAGAAAGGAAATGAATCATGGAAGCTTCTGACCTTTGCCCTTATCATCCCTGTATAGGGAAACCACCCACAGACAGTCTCTGTGGAGCTGGAGACAGGGAAGTCAAACAAGGCACACAAAAATGATGTAAACCCATTGGCTGAGAAGAGGAGAACCAAGTCAGGAGAATGCAGCTCAGAGGGTGAGACTACAGGATAAACATTGATTCTGTGATACAGAAAACTTAGCACTTGAACTGGCGTCAAGGACAATTGGGCAACATCCACTGGTCTGTAGTCTTAAGCAATTATCTGAACTCCTTCTACCATTAGCTGGGGGCAGAGTGGAGAGAACAACATAGAGGAGAACAATGAGCTGATGCTTCTTGGAATCTCCATGTTATGTTTGGTATTTGGAGAATTTGCTTGGCTTGCTTAGAGGAAGTCAGCCAAGCTCATGCGAGTATAAAAGTTGGAATGAATTTGATAGAAGCATTTACATTTCAGAAGATGGAAGCACAGTGTCTGCATTTGGAAAGGGCAATGACTTTACAATAACTGGCTGAGGAGTCCTATCACAATCTGAAGAATTATCAACAGCCGTAGTTCGATACTTCAAGTTGTGATTTCAGTTTTAAACAAAATCAGAATGCCTTCACAATGCTAACCTGAAATCTAAATATAGCTCATCCAAAAACATGTCAGAGTAGAAAGCAAACATGTAGAGGACAGGAAAGAAAATCTCTAATTACCTACATTACTGAAAAATTGCATTCGGTGGTGGTACTTGCAAGTGAGTTTGCTCTCAGCCTCTCTGCTCACTCATCAATGGCAAGGCAATAATGACTACCTGTTGAGCTGCAGGATTCAAAGCCTTTTCCCTACATTCCAAGGTGAACTTCTTAATGCAATTTCTTTTCTCATATGGGTCTACAAAAGGTAGGACAGCTTCCTATTGCCTTATTACAAAAGAATATACCATCCCTCAAAAAACATCTCTCAGGCCTTTGTCCTCAGAATGAACTTGGCTAAGAAACCTGGCCCTTGCTGGTTAGGGAAGTGAGCATTAGGCACTCACACGCCACACAGCTAAATTCAGAACTCTGTTCTGTGCTTGACACCTCAAGTTGATAGAGGATATTGGATATCAGATAATGTTCTATTCATAGGTCAAAAACACAGCTTGGAGCTGACCTTAGAACCTTTCCTCTCCCGCCAACCCTCACTTCCTACTCTGGCCACTTGCATATTCTCTCTTCTTACCCATTCTAAAATCATCTTGCTTTATTAAATTAAGGGAAAGGAGATTAGTCATTTCCAGGTAGGCAGGCAGGACTTGTTGATTCACACCCTATTATTGCCCTCAGCATTTATGATGGAAATGGAATTATAATATGATCCCTTGAACACTGTTAAGTGATTTACATACAATGGGTATCAGGGAGTCCTAGTATTATCTTTCCACTCCCTTTATGAACTTCCATCTTTATTTCTACCAGTATTTTTAACTAATAAACTACTATCTTTTCTGCAATAATAAGAATAGTTTTTTAAAAACAGCTATCACCTATTCAATACTTACATATGCCAGGTACTGTGCTAAATGTTTTACAGACATTAATCCTTTTAATCTTCATAGTAACTATATCACATGGGTACTATTCTCATCCCTACTTTATAGATGGGAAACCACAAGTTAGAGAGATTAAGTCACTTTCCCGGAATCAAGCTAATATGCGAAGGAACCAGGTTTCAAGCCCAGAGTTACTCAACTCCAGAACCTGAGCTCTTCACCACCACACGATGGTCCCTAGAAGGCTGTGGGGCAGGAGAAGAAACAAGTGAATTTTATTTGGTGCCACGTTGATTTTGGTCACCTTTCCCTTACATTCAGGTAGCTAATTATTGAAGACAATAAAGGAGAAACACAACAAAGTCTTATTTCCATGTGGACATCACACCTGTCACCCTTCAATTTTTCTAGATTTCTTTCTTATGTGTAAGAAGCGATAAAGGAGAAAACCTAGCAGAATTCTTGTCAATTTCCAGCCTGATTTCCTCACTCCTTGATAATGGGGACTTTGACCTTTCTCCAAAGATGAGTTTTCAAGCTCAACCAATGAAAGTTCATAAGAAACACCTCATCCAGCACACAATGAAAGGGGCCAATAGAGTTCAGCTTCTCATTTGTAATTCATCCTCTGGCCTTCTGCAGAGAACAACAATAAAAATAAAACAAATCATTCTTTCATCTTCTGCCTCCAGTTTTAACCTGAGCTAACCCGTCAACAATGCAAGAGGATTACAACAATCACTGTGTAGCAATCATGGGAGAATTAGACGGTGTGTGTTTAATAAGTGCTTTCCCCATAGCTTGTCATTTAGTCTATCACTGATCTACTAGGATACAGTGGTTTCTGATTCAGGACCTCAATATGTTCAAAACAACATTTAAAAAAAATTTACAGCTTAAAGATTCAGGATTTCTTTTGGCTACTCAGGGTTCTTACTCTAGGAATAGAGGAAGGACAACCCAACTTTCAGATCTATTGTAAAGACAACCCAACTTTCAGATCCCAAATGAATATCGCAGTAGTTTGGTTTCTTAGGGAAACTAAAATTTTTCGGAGAGTAGGGGAAAAGAATTGTCTTGATTCTCCTGTTATTTTTGGTTTAAACCCTGTATTGTATCAGGAAGTTTTGTCCTTATGAACACATGTTTTAGAATCAGACGAATTCAGTTTAAATCTGGTTTCCCACAGTTTGTAGCAGTACCTTGGGCATGTCATTTAACCTCTCTGAGGGTCAGCCCCCATCTGTAAAATGGGTTGTGAGAACTGAATGTATCTTCTATATAAAGGACGATAAGAGTGCCTGACACAGAATAAGAGCTAGATACATGGGAAGGAAAGAAGGAAGGAAGGAAGGAGAGAAAGAAAAGAGAAAAGGAAAGGAAAGGAAAGTTCACATTGTGTCTTTCTTTTTTTAATATGTTTTATTGATAATGTCATTACAGTTGTCCCATTTCCCCCTCTTCATACCCCTCCACCTTGCACACCCACTCCCCCATTCCCCCCCTTTAGTTCATGTCCATGTGTCACAAGTTCTTTAGATTCTATATTTCCCCTACTATTCTTGTCCTCCCGTGTCTATTTTCTACCTACCGTCTATGCTACTTAGTCTCTGTAACTTCTCCCCCCTTCTCCTCCTCCCACTCCCCTGTTGCTAACCTTCCATGTGATCTTCATTTCTATGGTTCTGCTCCTGATCTAGCTGTCCACTTATTTGCTTTTGTTTTAGGTGTGGTCGTTAATAACTGTGAGTTTGCAGTCCTTTCACTGTTCATATTTTTCATCTTCTTTTTCTTAGATAAGTCCCTTTAACATTTCATATAATAAGGGCTTGGTGATGATGACCTCCTTGAACTTCACCTTATCTGAGAAGCACTTTATCTGCCCTTCCATTCTAAATGAAAGTTTTGCTGGATAAAGTAATCTTGGATGCAGGTGCTTGCATTTCATGACTTGAAATACTTCTTTCCAGCCCCTTCTTGCCTATCAGGTCCCTTTTGAGAAATCCGCTGACAGTCTGATGGGAACTCCTTTGTAGGTGACTGTCCCCTTATGTCTTGCTGCTTCTAGGATTCTCTCCTTCATCTTAATCTTGGCTAATGTAATTATGACGGGCTTTGGTGTGTTCCTTCTTGGGTCCAACTTCTTTGGGACTCTCTGAGCTTCCTGGACTTCCTGGAAGTCTATTGCCTTTGCCAGATTGGGGAAGTTCTCCTTTATTATTTGTTCAAATAAGTCTTCCACTTGTTGCTGTTCCTCTTCCCCTTCTGGTACCCCTATAATTCAGATGTTGGAACATTTAAAGATGTCCTGGAGGTTCCTAAGCCTCTCCTCATTTTTTTGAATTCTTGTTTCATCATTCTTTTCTGTTTGGTTGTTTCTCTCCTCCTTCTGTTCCACTCCATTGATTTGAATTCCAGTTTCCTTCCCATCACTATTGTTTCCCTGTGCATTTTGTTTAGTTTCACTTAGTTTAGCCTTCATTTGTTCATCTAATTTGTGACTAAAATCAACCAGTTCTGTGAGCATTCTGATTGCCAGTATTTTGAACTGTGCATCCGATAGGTTGTCTATCTTTTGGTCACTTAGAAGTATTGGCTCTGGGGTTTTGAGCTGTTCTTTTTCTTGAGCCATAATGTTTTGGTGTGTTTGCGCTTGTTACATATGAGGTGCGGAGCCTTCGGTGTTCACCAGGACCGGGTGACCCAGTCACTGGGTTGTGATGCTGTATGTGGGGTGGGGTCAGAGAGGAGCAATGGCATTTTTTCTGCTCTCTCAGATTTCAGTTCCCTCTCCTGCTTCCCACAAGCAAATTGGGCCCTTCTGGTGCTGTTTCCCAGGTGTGTGGGCTTATGCACCCTCCAGAACCCTGTGGGTCTTTCCAATGAACTCTCTGTGAACCTGAGAGCCTCTCCAGGCACCTCAACCCCCAAAAGTTTTTCCAATTGGTGCTTTTAGGCTTTAATTCCTGTGGCTGTGGCCCTGGTTTGCATGGTCTGTCTCACTGCTCATTCCTTTGCCTGGTTTATCTGGATGTGAATGTGTGCCAGCGGTCAGCCAGCTGCCTTGTGCCCTCACTGGGTCCACCGTTGCCGCCCCACGCCTGGGATCTACCAACCGCCGCCTGCGTTCCTGGGTGGGTCCGGCCGCTTTTTCCTGTGCTACCTGCTGACTCCGCCCCTCTTACCAGTCTGGATGAATGGTTCGTTGTTGTCGAAGTTCAGTACAGTTTAATTTTCTCTCTGTTTTGGTTGAGTTCTGGTTTTTAAATATTTGTTGTTCATAAACTTGGTTGTACGAGGAGGTACAATGTTTCCACCTATGCCTCCATCTTGGCCGGAAGTCACATTGCATCTTTCTGATCAACTAATTTGAAAACTGCAGATGCCAAAGACGGGATGGTCTACACAAAACAAGACCAGCAGCACAATAGAGACTCAACACAAAATACAAGGTACAGAGCAGATTTTGCTGTAAGAAAGGTCTATTTAGAACCCTTCCAGAGAGGGCTTTGTGATTATTGATGCACTTCTTTTCAACAAAATTCATCCATATGACTTTTCCCATGGACCCAAAAGGGAGAACCCATTTGAGACACCAGTGGATGAAGATGAAAAACTCACCCTTAACTAAACAGTAAAGTGGGAATTTGCCAAGATATCAACAAGAGCTGAGATCAAAGAAAAGGGCTTTTGAATTCAAACCCAGCTAATTGGCAGAACAAGAAGGTCAGACAAAGAGAGCCTGGGTACCGTGTGGAACTACAGTCTGAGTTTGACTTACCTCAGAGTCATTAAACAACCTATACCATGTGACTTGACCCATGTATTATAGATCACCTACATCCAGATCTCTGGATCAAATAACTCTTCCCCAAATGAAGTCTGTGGGAAACTACTGAGTGAAGTTTAATCATCTTAAAACAAACAGTAATGACAATTGTTATATATCTTATCCCAGCTGGCAGTCTTATGAACTTGGCACAGAAGACTCACCAAAACTTGCCCAAACTGAGTTTTGTTATCAAGGATATATGACCGATATCTGAATGAATCTGAGAAACCCACAAGTAACATAATGAAGGTAAAAAAAAAAACAAACAGGAAAACCTTCATTCTGAGCCTTATTGATCAGAGTCAGATAGAACAAAAATGCAAACCAAATCTCACCATATAACAAGCCATAAGAAATAAAATGGGGGAGGAGGGAGGGAGGGAGGAAGTAACAAAACAAGCCGAAGAGAAAATTGCCAAGTTCTCACAGAATCTACAGAGAATGGGAGGAGAAAGCATAGAAACTAACAGGAAAAAAATTCAAGAAGGAAACTGTGGGAAAATGGGAAAGTGACTTGAGAAGGAGCCAATTTCTAGCGGGTGGGAGAGATGAAATGCTAACATCTGCTGGCCGCCTCAGCTCTGAAAGGAAGAATCAAGAGTGTCCTTAAGACCCTGAGGAAAGGAGCAGACCCCTGGAGACCAAGCAGGAGGCTGTGCCCTGTGAGCTTTAGATGGGAAGAGCCTTATTAATATCACAGCAGAGAACTAAAGACTGGCAGTGAACAATAAGCTAATAATAAAGACTTGTTTCATTCCTTCACAGAGATTTTTTTTTCTCCTGGGGTAATCTAGGGAGAGTTATACATTTTTCTCATGGCTCTGTTCTGAGGGGAAGGGGCAAGAAAGGGTTAACCTGTCCACATTACAGAAGACAGAGGGAGGGTGACTGAGAGGTGGTGGCATTCAGTGACTCAGCTAGGTCTTGGCAGCTGGCAGCACCCAGACGTGACATCCAGCTCAGCTCTTCCATCTGTCATCTGAGGGCTCTGATAGCCTGTCTTCCCCTGGGGTTCAAGAGCTTGCCACACACTGGCAGCTGCCCCTAGTTATCAGCTCCCTCAGACAGTCACAGTCTTCAATAAAGGCCCTGAAAGCAGGGCTATGAAAAGGGCTATCCCCTTTTTCTAAACAGCCTTCTTGCCCATCTCTCACCCTTGCTTTCATTTCTCTTTTTCACTTTGGTGAAAGGATACGACTCCAGGTTTCTCTGCTTGACAAGGCATCTCTAACTGCTGACCTGACGTTGCCACTTGGACATCTTATATATATCTCTGACTGAACACTCCAAAATAAACTCATACTCCTCCTCTCCCTTGCCCGGAAAAACTCCTGCTCCAACCAAAATTTCCTCCTTTCATTTAACAGCAATATCGTCCTTCGTTCCCTATGCTTTTGCTCACACCCTGTGTCAGCAAATGCTATTGATTCACCATTACACTATACTCAGACTCTCACCACCTCTCACCACCTCCATTATCTCTCACCTGGATTTTTGCAAGAGCCTCCTAACTGGTCTCTATACTTCTGCTCTTGTCCTCCAACATATAACAGAGCAGGCTGACTGGAACTGTTACACATTAAGAAAAGTCATACAGCCCTGGCTGGTATGGTTCAGTGGATTGAGTGCCAGCCTGTGAACCAAAAAGTCACTGGTTCGATTCCCAGTCAGGGCACATGTCTGGGTTGCTGGCCAGATCCCCAGTAGTGGACAAGTGACAGGCAACCACACACCGAAGTTTCTCTCTCTTTCTCCCTCCCTTGCCCCTGTCTAAAAATAAGTAAATAAAAGGATTTTTTAAAAGATTTTATTTATTTATCTTTAGAGGGGAAGGAGAGAGGGAGAGAAACATCAATGTATGGTTGCCTTTTGTGAGTCCCCTGCTGGGAGTTGGCCTGCAGGGAACCAGCCTGCAACCCAGGCATGTGCCCTGACTGGGAATCGAACCACGATCCTCTGGTTCGTAGCTCAATCCACTGAGCTACACCAGCCAGGGCTAAAAGGATTTTTTTAAAAGAAAAGAAAAGTTATACATAGCACTTCTCTATGCCAACCCTCCAATAATGTCCTTTCTCAGCTGGAGTAAAAGCTCAAGTTCTCACAGTGGCTTGCGATCCCTGCCCACTCCGGCCCCAAGCGCCTCTCTTACTTCACCTGTTGCTACTTTGCCCTCCTTATTCCACTCCACCTACTGGCTTCCTCTCCTTCCTTCAAATATGCTAGGTGTACCTAGGTTGCCAGAATTAGGAACTAAAACTACAGGACACTCTCCTTTTTCTATAAGTATAACCAAATACTGCACGGCAGATACTTGTATTTTAAAATTATGTTGTTTAACAAAAAGTCATAATCCCTGTGTGTTCCCAGGCAAGCCCTTTGGATGACTCGTTCCTGCTGCCTGGACACCCCCTCTGATCATTGTGTGACTTGCTCACCTTCAACCTTTTGCTCAAATGTCACTTTGGGAAGGTGGGCGCTAGTCGCATGAAAAATTACAATCTGGTGCTTTTTATTCTCTTTCTCTATATTTTTTAATAAAACTTATGTATTGTTGGTCTCTCCCAACTAGGATGTCAACTTCTTAGGAGCAGGGTTGCTCTTTGGTGTTCTGCTTTGTTCGCTGCTGTGTCCCCAGCACCTACAACCTTAAACACCTAGTAAATCACCAACGGGTGCTTGTTGAATGAATGAATGAATGAACGAATGAGTGAATGAGTGAATGAATGACTAAACCCCTCAGAGCTGTTGATAATAAAATAGCCAACAGCAAATTGCCTCTGATTCCAGGTTTTCTGTACTCCACCCTCCATTTCGAAATGACTAAAAAAAGCCCATCCCAGTCCCATCAGAGCAACCCCAGAAAAAATCACCTTTCTTGGCTCCCCACAATAGGAATATCTCATTTGATATTGACTTTAAACATCAAAACTCCGAACCTCACAACATGTGTATAATTCATTAGCTGACTTTGCTTAGTGCTTCACAGCTTACAAAATACTGTCATTGCATGACCCCTTTCTAAGGCCTCGAATGCAATAGAACCAGACTCACAGGGACCATAGTTTCACAATGGAAACATTTGGTTTCTATCATAATGATTACATTTGCAAAGACAGTAATGCTCAGCAAAGCCCAAAATAATTCAGCACAATCCCTGCCATACTCGCTCTGTTGAAAAATCTTCTCTTTAGAACCCAGCTGAAACGGTCAGTATTGTGATAAATAACTTGTGAAAGTATATTAGCAGTGGATAACCCATTGACTTTGAGTGTGTGTGTTGTATGTATGTGGCTAGGTCAAGAGCCCACTAGCCTGTTATCACCTACCCCAGATAATGCAACCCCAATTAACTGCAAGCCTTGCAGACATTGCTGTTCAGTTCCAAACCACCACAATGAAGTATCACAGTAAAGCCACTCGTAATATTTTTGCTGGTAGAGAGGGTCTTGCCTTCGGTTTGTAAAAAAAAGAGAGAAAGAAAAAGCACCATAAAGACAAAGCACAGGAAAAAAAGAGGTATGCCTGTATTGAACATGTGACAGTTTTATAGTCATCCAAGTCCCTTTGGTGTTTATGTGAGAGCATGAGAAATGTATACATTGCTAACTGCAGCAGAGTGGGCCAATATACAGGCCCCGTAATTTTCAACTGGAGGAAAAAAGCCAGTTAGTCACTTAACTCATTCACATGCTGCCAGCCAGTTTCCGTGAGTCCTTCTGGAAAGCCTGGTGAACCCAGGTGTGCCTTAGACCGTCAAAGCAACCGTGGTTCTCACGTATGCATTGGACTCCCTGGGGGAGCAGATCTAATATAATTGCTCTGGGATGGAGTCTGGACCCTGGGGTTTTAGATGCTCCCCAGGTACATCTAATAAACAGCCAAGGTTGAGGAGCACTATTTCAAAGTTTCCCCAAAAATGCACAGTGAAATAAGCCCTTTTCAGTTTTCAGTAACCATATTTTGCAGATTTTAAAAGCCCCTCTCCAGATTATAGTGAAGCAGATGGGTCTAAAAGAAAAGAAAACATCTCTGAGTATCTAAAATCAATGTGTACTGTTTGAGGGGGGAAAAATATCCATGCTTTAATATAAACAAAGGAGGTTTCAGTTCAGCAGCCTGGGAAACTCCCCAGTCCCACATAGCCTGCCACGACTCTCACCTCTCACGTGCCATAACTGCGGCAGCAAGGAAAGTAACGGACAATGCTGTCTTTATTCACATCCAACACGCCAGTGGACTTCAAAAGGAAATCAACATTTACAGTCTAATTACTGTTTATTCCCTGTATTCAAATCAGCTTTCTTTGGCTGCCCCCTTCTAAATGCTCAGAAGAGGATTTAATCATCTGATCTAATTCTTCCAAAGAATAGAAAGTTATCATTATGATAGCACACTGAAAAAAAGAATTAAACAAATGCAACAGAAATGGTACGAAAGATAACTGCACTGCGTATTTTTTAAAACCCCTGTGAGATAAAACAGTTCATTTTTCAAAGCAGTAATATAGGGGTTAAAGAGCTTCATTCCTGTTTCTTAACTAAATTTCAACTTATTATGTCTATGCTAGCAAAATGAAATGTGTCGATGAAAAATAGCTGTGTTTAAAGTCAGCGCACTACCGGTTAGCTACCCTCGTGCTAACCAGCAGAAAGGCAATGCAAGCCACTTAGGTCATTCGAATTAGCTCGGAGATGTGTTAATAAGGTCAGGAACCCAGTATATTCAAAAAATACTATCATTTCAATGGAATCAATATAGAAAATTATCAAAGATACTCTGTATTTTTTGGTACTGAAAATGTAGAATCCTGTGTGTAGCTCACATTCACAGCACATCTCAGGGCAGACCAGCCACACCTCAGGAGCCAAACAGCAGCGTATGGGACGCTGCTACCGCACCGCCCCCCCACCCCCACCCCCATCCCCATCCCCACCCCACCTACCCCCCACCCCCATCCCGGGCAGAGTGCAGAGCGACATCCACACTGCTGCCTGCCAACACAGGGGCTGTTCTCCCTGCTGACCCTGGCTTCTTGGCAAAGCACCTTAGGCTGTGCTAAACAGAAAGCTTCATGACAAATGACACTTTCTACCTCCTAAATTTTGTGTGCGGCTTTGCTAGAAATGGAAACCATAGTCTGGCCCTTTTTTGCACTATCATAAATCATGTCAGCTTTTCATTAGCCAAAAAAGGCGGAATCTGATTGAGCCTGTCTCTCAGGGACCCATGAAAATTAATAGCAGTTTTCACTACCATATGACCTGTGTGTATAGACATAGTTGCTTTAACTCCTTCTTCCCCTTTGTTAGCCATATTTGATCACACTTGAATGGATCGCTCTACCTTTACAAACTATTTGAAAGGTGCTTCAGAAAAACCTGTGAAGTAGGAACAAGCACTTTTTAATCCTGAGAGTTGCAATTTTGTTACAAGATCCTGACAACAGAGTCAGCCTCCTAAACAGAGCAAGGAACTACCATTGTAGACAGTGTCTTGACAACACCAGAGACACTTAAGCTTATCCTTCACTTTCATTGACTGGCCAATAGGACTTGTTCAAATTTAACCTAAGTCAACTTCCCATAATATCTAGAAAAGACCTGGGCAATCTTTATCGAGGCCTCTCTCCACGTACTCTTTGAAGTTACATTAATTCTTAATCACCCTTCAGCCATTGGTAAACACACTGCCTTCTCCAAACCAAACACAAAGTTTCCATGTTCTCCAGCTAGTGGATGATGTCAGAAGAAAAAAGTAAAGGAAACATTTGTATTTATGCCACAAGTCAATACACCGTGACCTTCACCTCAGCCATTAAGAAAAGCAGATCAGTTAACTAGAAGTGGTATGGAGTTTGTCATAGGAATAGATTTCAAGGACCTAGTTATCAGTTTTGTCATTTACGAAGGTCCCTGGAATATAGTCATCGTGTGCTGTGCAAATGTAAATTGCCTTCTTTACAATGGCTTCATTTTCCTCTACATGAGGTTGTGCGTTTTAAAGAATCTTTGCACGTAGCAGAGCCATACTAAAAGGGATGAAGACTTCTAAAAGCTGAAGGACATATCTATTCCTCTTTTCTGAAGAATACAAACTCACCATTGGAAAGTGCTTATATTTTGATACATGCAATGTAAATAAAACCAGAATAAGAATCTGCCATGGATGTTTATTACTTACACACCAAACCTGAACTCCCTCCCCAGTCTGACCTCACCCAACACACTGCTTTGTCTCACTAGTAGTTGTTTTTATATAATCTTCCCTCCAATACCATTCCTAACTCAGCCGCCTGACCCTCTTCAAGCCCCCACCACATACTTACTCCTGCCTGTATGCCTTCACCCATCCTTCTCCACATACCCGGAATGCCATGAGTCCACAAATGAAGCCATAAATAAATATCGACGAAAGTGCTGCACTTTATACCTTATCACTTCCAGGTTGGGGTTTGCGAGACTAAAATTCCCAAGATTCCTTTATCCCCCATCCTGGTAACCCCTCCCTGACTTGGCATTGTAATCTAATTAGCTACAATAGGATTCCCACAGGAATGTGTGACTGAACTGGAAGAAACACTTTTTCATTTCAACTACATTCCATAAAAAGATCTCTTTATTCAAGAAAAAAGCTAATTGTATATGCATGTACTTTTTATGTGAAATGTCTGGGGGAGATTATTGTGATAAAATATACATAAATATATAACATAAAACTTACCATTTTAACCATTTCTAATGTGTGATTTGGTGGTATTAAGTATTATCGAATTGTTGTGCAATCATTACCACCATCCCTCTCCAGAATTCTTCATTTTCCCAAATTGAAATTTGTATTCATTACATAACAATTCTCCATTCCTCACATGCTACTTTCTCTCTCTGTGAGTTTGACCACTCTAGGTATCTCCTGTAAGTGAAATCATAGAATATCTGTTCTTCTGTGCCTGGCTTACTTCACTTAGCATAATGTCTCACGTTTCATTCATGTGGTAGCATGTATCAGAGTTTCTTTCCTTCTTAAGGCTGAAAAATATTCCCTTGAGAGTAAAGACCACATTTTTAAAATTCATTCATCCACCCGTGGACATTTGGGTTATTTCCACCCTTTGAAATATCGTTGCTATGAACACAGGTGTATAAACATCTATGCAAGGCCCTGCGGTCGGTTATTTTCTGTATATACCCCCAAGTGAAATTACTGGATCAGACGGTAACTCCATGTCTCACTGGTTAAGGAGCTGCCACGCAGTTTGTCAGAGAGGCTGCAGCCCCAACGTATGTGGGCATTTCTTAAATCACATGTGAAAACCACTAAGGTCATGTAAAGGGAGCTTTTAAATACCTATTCTAATCACTTCTCATTCATATTTATTTCTTCTTCAGCTCAAATTTTAAAAAATTATTACTATTGTGTGTTTTCATTTTGTCTTTCCAGCTATGATGTAAACTCCTTGAAAGCAGGTTCTGGATCTTAATATTTGGGGGAAGGGGGTTATTCCCTATCTATACCTTAACACAGTACTCCTTATTCCTGTGTTGATTCAGAGAAAATGCTTGTGTGACTGTTTAATTGCCTGAGGTTTATGGTGGCTCACACGGATTCTCAATAAAACATTAAGCAAAAATCTCTTTCTCCATAGGTTCCAATGAGTCATGCTTAAATTCCACACTTTCTTCAAATATCCTGACTCGCTAATTCCACTATCTAACTGGTGATCTGACCACACTCAGAGTGACAAAGCGAGGAGGCAGGTGAAGTGTGCTGCTTGCTGTCTTACGCCTTGGGTGTGCTGCATTCCTGAAATCATTCCGATGGATTTTACCTTGTCTGGAAATCACCAGACAAAAGCAACCAGCACATGAACAGCCAGGGAGAGCGGAGAGACGTACAGGTGCTAACTCTGTAGGGAGGGTCCCAGTTTTAAGTGAGAACAAGTTTTCAACAAGTCCATTTTGTGGGCGAGAAAAGAGGCAGCGAATGCCAAAGCACACACGACCTAAGAGAATGGAAGCTGTGCACACTGACATGGCATAATCTATTTGCCCTCGGTGTGGTGGGGCGGCCCGTGGTAAATGGAAATGTCCTCTTTGCTCACAGGGAGTGAGGACGGCAACAATGGCAACAACAAGTGACAACAGTGGTCATGGCAACTACGGAGCACTGAATTTGGACCAAGCAATTTGCTGTCACCTTTCATCTTTTTTAGTAATACTTCTGCAAGTCGGTTACTACAATACCTATTTTACAGGTGAGGTGATTTATATTCAATAACATGTCTGCTTCCTTAGGGACTGTCCTGGTCTTTAACCCTAAATCGGCTGCACTCCGAAGCCTGTGCCACACACTTATCCTATCAGTCAGACTAAGCCAGAAGGACCCTGAAAACATGCTCTAATGTGTACTTTCCCTCAGAAGAAACATTAGCCTTGGTCTAGCACTCTTGAAAATTCTGCTTAGTGGCCCAAATCTCAAAGGGTTGTCTGAACAATGGGAACAACACCTAACCCTAATATGACTGCATAATTTAGCATCCAAACTAAGTATCTATCGTTTGGGACAAATTAAACCAAAGTGGGTCACCAGGAAAACAAGTATTAACTGAGACTGTCTGGGGAAAACTGAAAGCTATCTACATACTATGTTGTTCTACCTAATTCAGCTGCTTCTGATAGCAACACTATAAAATAAGTGGCCAACTATTTGAAGTATTACAGAGTATTACATATTCTGCATAGTAAAGTATTTTTAAAGCTAGTTTTTTGGTTAGAGTGTTGTCCCAATGTGCCAAGGGTGCTGGTTTGATCCCCAATTGGGGCACACACAAGAACCGACCAATGAGTGCATAAGTAAGTGGGACAGCAAGTCAGTGTTCGTCTCTCTCTGCCCGCACTAAAATCAATAAGTAAACAAAAAAGCTAAAAAGCTAGGTCAATTGAACTGTTGACTTTATCTCATATTTAGGTGAGCAGTTCTACTAATTTGATCCTAATAAGTTGTGTCCTCACACTCCAAATCAAGACATAGACTATTTCACGGCAAAATTTATAGTTAATTCTTTCCCTGACCTCAGTTTCTCCCTATAATTGTGCTTTCCCCATGTGGAATATAAAAGGCATCAAGTAATGTAGCTTTTGAGTCTTGCTTCTGTCAGCCGAATATACTTGAGATCCATCCATGTTGTTGCAAGGGTCGGGAGTCCCTCTTTCTTCTGGAGTAGTTTCCACAGTGTGGATGTACTGCGGTCGGAGTGGGTGAACATTTGGATTGTTCTCCAGTTTGGGCTGATTGTGAACACAGCTGTTCGGTAAGCATTTATACATAGGTTTCCATGTGGACCTATGTCATCATACACTATCAATGTATATGGTGGTGTATTACACAATTTATAGATAATTGTGTAATTATCTAGGAGTGGGAATATTGGATTGTATAGGAAGCATAGGTTAATTTATAAGAAAGCGACAACCAGTTTTTCAAAGTGGTTGTTCGTTTTCGTGGCCCCACCAACAGTGTATGTGAGTTCCATTTACTCCACATTCTTGTCAGCACTTGGTATTTTCAGGGTTTTTTTTAAAGCCACTATAAAAACCATCTTGTTATAGTTTTAGTTTTTGCTTCCGTAATGACTATGATCTTGATATCTTTTCACGTGCTTATCTGTCATCTGATTATCTTCATTGATGAAATGTCAGTTTAATTTTTTATTGGACAATTTTATTATCTTCTTCTCTTACTATTAACTAGTGAGAGCTTTTCATATATTTTGGGCAACTACAGTATGTTTGAAGGTTAAAAAAGTATGATTGATTTACTTCACAGCAATTTAAATATACGGAACATTACTAAATTATATACATACTTATAAAATAGTTAAGATGGTAAATTTTATGCAGCATTTAAAAAAAATTTTTTTATTTATTTTTAGAGAAAGGGGAAGGGAAGGAGAAAGAGAGGGAGAGAGACATTGATGTGCAAGAAATACATCAATTGGTTGCCTCATGCATGCCCATAACTGGGGGTCTGACCTGCAACCTAAGCATATGCCCTGGCCAGGATGAACCAGCAACATTTCAGTTCACAGGGCAATGCTGAGCCACAGCCACTGAGCCACACCAACCAGAACACACTATGTGTTTTTTAAGAAAAAAAAATGTAATGCATGGTAGCTGACGTGTACACTGACAAGCAGTGCCCGCGGTGTCATGGGTGAGACATGAGACAAATTCCCTTGGACTACCAAGTCCTGTGGAGGAAAAGGGCTAGCAAGGCTACTCCCTCCAGCGGGGAGAGCCTCAGAACAGCCTCACCACCCTCTCATGGGGAGAGCAGCTTGGAGCAGCCGGGCAACTCTCTCACCATAGGAGAAAGAGCTGCTACAGCAGCCAGGCAACTCTCTCACCATAGGAGAGAGAGTGCCCAACCCTTGCCTAGTCAGGCTTTTTATTGGGATTTTTGTACAGGAGTTCAGGTATAGCTTATTAATCACTGTCAAGCAGTAAACAGTAGATCATATACAAAGAATCATTAGGGTTTCTTCTAAATCAGGGCCTGTCAGCTAAAGGGCTATAGAACTGTGGGAACATAAACTCTTCTTCTGCTCAGGCCCTTATCATCTAACTAAAAGCATTCTTAAACAAAGCAGGTCTCACAGGGTTTCACATTTTCCTTCTCAGGCCTAATTACCCAGGGAGCCCGCCATTCCCAGCACAAAGCTTGTACCACCTTCCCCATCATAGGTTTTTAGGCTTAGGTGGATTAGAGCCAGGGAGCACTTCTCCCAGAGGACAGCTGGGGCTGGGGGCAGGGGTGGCAAGGGTCCATCACTCCCTCTTTGTCGCAGCACCCCCCTCCCCCGAGTCCTTCCACAATGGCCTCCCAAGTGATTGTGTCTGGCCTAGGTTGCCCCTCCTCTGAGGGGTCTCACCTGTCTCTGACCATCTGACCACACTTTGGGGGCAGGGAGATGAAGCAGGGCAGCATCTGCTGCCAGAGACGAGCCTTGTCTCCTCAGTGGCTTGCATTCCAAAGGTCGCTCACAGCCTCAGACATGGGAGGTGGTTTACAATTCCTGAAACCAGGCAGGGCAGTTCCCAACAGGTAGCTGAATATCTCTCTTGCAGTCAGATCACAATGCACACTCTTCCAGGAAATCATACAAGAAGTCAATTGCTAATATTCCATCCTGTATGAGAGATAAATGTCTCCAACTCTACCAAGACCAGAGACCCCGTCTAGGCCCAGCCAAGATGAGCTATTTTTAGAGATCTGAAGATGATGAGATGCTTGGTGCAAAGCATGGTAGATATTCGAGGTTCCTAGTACAGGACACCATGGGATACCCAAAATTACTGGTGCAAGCAATGTGTGATATGCACATTGGTATGAGGCATTGTGAGATACCCAAATCCTCTGCTTTCATTTCTAAGCAATATGGCATTTCCTCAAAAAATTAAGAAAAGAGTTACCATATAATCTAAGAACCCCTCTTCTGGGTATTTACCCCCAAATTTTGAAAACATTTATTTGTAAAGACAGATGAACCCTTATGACATTGTAGCATTATTCAGTGTCCAAGACATGGAAACAACAAAAATGTCCTTTGATAGATGATCGGATAAAGGTGTGGTATATATACATACAACGGAACACCACTCAGCCATAAGAAAAACTGAAACACCGCCATGCACAGTGACATAGACAGACCTTGAGACTACCGTGCTAAGGGAAGTAAGTCAAACAGAAAAATATGAGAAACGTATGATTTTACCCAAATGTGAGATATAAAACTGAAAGCAATAAGTGAACAAACAAGACAAGCAGAAACTCTTAGACACAGACAACAGTGCGGTGGTTAGAGAGGGAAAGGGAGAGATGTAATAAAGGGTAAAGGGGGCCAAGTACGTGGTGGTGGAAGGAGATTGGACTTTGGGCGGTGGGCACACAATGCCATATACAGGTGACCTATTATAGAATTGAACACAGGAAACCTATACAATTCTATTAACCAATAAATTTACAATTTAAAAAGAAATATTTATTTCTAGCTGGGATAACAAGACATAAAAAGAAAACAATGCCAAGTTGCAAAGGTGCTAAATGAGTACTGCAGGCAGCAGGAGTTCCAGAAGTCCAGGGAACCAACAGGGCCCCAACGGGCTTTATAAAAACTCTAAAACAAACACATTTGGAAGGCAGTGAAGAGAAAAAAGTGTGCTGGCTGGGACTCAGGGAATTCTTACTTCACTGCCAGGTACTATACCTGAGAAAAGTATACCTTCCACATAGGTTGCTAGAATGATTGAATGTATGTAAAGTTTCTTGTGACTGCCACTTAATAAATGCCCTCAGAATGTTACCTCTCATTTTAGAATTTCTTACATCCATATAGATATTGATATTTCAACTTTTTATTTTGAACTAAACTTAGACTTACATAAAAGTCACAAGAAAGGCACAGAGAATTTCCCTATATCCCTCTCACCCTGCTTCTCCTAATGTTAACATCTTACATAACCACAGTATAACTAGTAAAAATGGGAAATTGGCATGGGTACAATATTAGTAACTAAAAAACATACCTTATGCAAATTTCACCACCTTTTCTACTGATGTCTCCTTTTCTGGTCCAGGATCAACCCAGGATGAGAGCTTGCATTTCATGGTCATGTCTCTTTGGTCTCTTCCCATCACTGCCCCTCGATCTCCCCTATCATTCACGGCCTGGGCACTTCTGAAGAGTACTTGGCAGTTATTTCGAAGACTGCCTCTCCGTTTGGGTTTGGTTGGTGCTTTCTCATGACTATACACTGGGAGCAAGCATACTGCTGCTACGCTGCCATGTCCCTCTTCTTCATCATCGTTTCAGTTTTCGAGGTGAAGATTCTGAAGCTCATAGGAGGGTGGACAGCAATATGAGTGGCAAAATCCAGCTGTGAGAATAGTAGTTTGACAGACAGGAGTCTGTCACTTGTTGCCTTTGTTCAGGACTAGGGTGAGAAACACGTAAAAAGGGACTTTGGGGACGCCAGTGTGAGAGCCTTTGGAATGCGAAACTGATGAGTTAGGGCTCTCTTCTGCAGTTGTTCTTTGAGTAACTACTCCAAGATCTTGAACAGGGAAGTAAGACGGCAAAAGCAGTGTTTGGGGGGATTAACCTGACCACGGAACAAAAAATGGATCAGAAAAAAGAGAAACTAGTAGCGGGTGGATCAATAAGGCCGCACCGAATGAGCAGCCCAAACACAAAATGAGGAAGGCCCCCAGGTTTTCTCCACGTGTGGCAAGGAGCAGCCACATCACAAGGATACCTGGCCGCACAAGAGACTTCTGTTGAATCAGAATCTTTGAGTATGGGCCCAAGTGTTTGCATTTTAAATATGTTCTCCAGGAAATTATACACGTTAAATGATTTAAATAGTCACAAAGATAGGAAAACAGAAGATGGATTAAATCAGGGCTCCGCAAACTTGTTCTGTAAAGAGCCAGACAGTAACCACTTTAGGCTTTGAAGGCCACACAACCTCGTCATCTCAAGCACCTCCATGAGTTTCAGGGCCCAGGGAAAACTGAAAATGCGGGTTCCCTTGTTCAAAATTATCCATACCTTCAGGATGGCCGCGGCAAGCACTAAACCAAGCCCAGGACCCTCCTCAGCCTGGGACCCTGTGCCACTGCACGAGTTGCATGCCTGTGAAGCCAGAGGAGCACTGTCCGTGACACCTATTCCACTCTGCATCTATGGAGCTCTGCCGTACCAACGCAGAGGCAGCCATAGGTGGCAAGTGCATGAACGGGCAGGTGGCAGCCGGATGTGATCCAGGGCTGTAGTCTGCCAACCCCCAGGCTAGATTATCTTCGGCATGTCAGCATGCTCACTAATGTTCAGAAATCGAATGCAAAGCCAATAAAAATAAAAAGACATGAAATGGCGTGTTTACTGAACAAGCACAACTTGATACAGGTAAATCTTCAAGTGAATTGTATTTATATTGATACTTTTCACGCAGAAAAATGAGCAGGCTGCGTGAATAGAGAAAGAAACAGAGGAGTGCTTAGACACCAAAAAAACACCCAGAAGGTCAGGAGTTTCTCAGACAGGAAGGGGACCAAAGTTTTGCCACCCCCAAAAACTGCCTTTTGGGATGTTGATTCTGAGCTGGCTATCAAGAAACAAAGAACTCAGAAAGTACTGTTAACCCTCCGCCTTTCCTGCCTAAATAGGAAGGCTCCAAGCAGGGGCCTCTTAACAGGATCACCCCACTATGGCCATTGTTTCTGGGGTGCCCACTAGAATTGGCCTGCCATGCGTGTCCTGCTCTTCCTCAACTCCCTGTAAATTGCCTATTTCCTTTGTAATCTCAGGCCTCTGTCTCTCCTTTCTCCTCTGCCCATTGTGGCATGCAAACCTCAACTATCCAAAGCGATTTAGGTCTCATTTTTATATGGCACCCCCAGATGTGTACTTATATAATAAACTTTGGACATTTTCTCCTGTTAATCTGTTGCTGTTCATTTGTTTTTTAAGATATTTTATTTATTTATTTTTAGAGACAGAGGTAGGGAGGGAGAAAGAGAGGGAGAGAAACACGATGTGCTGGAGAAACAGCAATCGGTTGCCTCTCTCACGCCCCCACCTGGGGACCTAGCCAGCAACCCAGGCACAGATCCTGAGTGGGAATCAAACTGGTCACCCTGTGGTCCTCAAGCCAGTGCTCAATCCACTCAGCCCTGCCAGCCAGGGAGTGTCAACATGATTATTATTCCAGCTAGAAGAATTTAGAAGATGAGAGCATAAGTATTTTTCTAGCCCCTACAGACATAAGCCTTGTTTCTGGTTTATCTATCACCTATATACCATAACGCAGTTAAAATATACTTCAAACAAATCTGACATCTGTTAAATTCCACATGATTATCTAAAAAGTACAGACAATTTTTGTGTTTGACTTCAAAATTAGATTATAGCAACATGGGCTTTTCTGTCAAAGTAACCAAAGAATGATTTAGAATTCAATGGCAATGGGGAAAGAATAGCAACTTCCAACTGGCAATATCTAATCAGCTTTTTCCTTGATGTAGCAGTCCAATTATAGCATTGTATGTGTCCTACTGTGTCTGATTTCATAGGATTGTCTCCTACCATGAAGCATGTCTGGCCTTACCCTCTTTTGCCACTAATAAAATTAGAACCTTTTTAAAAACCAAGAGGATATATCTAAATGCAATAACATATACAAAAAGTAACTAGCTTAAATACATAATAGGTGCTCAAAAATGATTACGGTATACTCTCTTTAATGACAACACCAAGAACTAAAAATAAATAAATAAGAAAACATTATCTGTTCATCAGAGGAGGAAAAAAATGCTGGCATTTCTTTTCCAGTCTTAATTGTTCTGGTGCCCATGGCCATGACTGTTTTAGTAAAACATATGCTGCACAGCTGCAAATGCAAACCTGATTACCTCTAAATTAATAACATGTAGGAGGCAAGACTTGCAGCTGTGAGAGACAGAGAGAGAGCCAAAGAGAAACCCCGTGCAATACAATCTCCCTAACAGTTGTAGCTGCTTATTTTATTATAAGTATCTTTGAATAATCATAATAAAATCCCAGAAGAGGGGGGAAGCACAACAAACTTCACCACTGGCTTTTCTATGCTCTTTACCAGCCACTTGGATAATTTTCATCTGAGGCCCACTTGGTTTTCTCTCTTGAGTCTCTGGCTCTGAGGATATGGAATCTTTTGGTCACTAAAAAAAAATCACAAAGGAGAGACTGCAAGTACCTTCTGGCGCTCAAGGAGCTAGCATTTCCAGCTTACACACCTCATGTCAAACATGGGAAGTTGGAAAAGAAGAATCACAGCTGGGGATTTTTTGCTTAAGTTTCATTTTTCAAGAGCAAAACTAATGTACCATGTAATATGAGGGCTGGGGGAGTGGGGTGGGAAAGCTTCAGGCAAAGTGTACATACACTTCCTCAGGAGACAGCATTTCTTTCAACATGCACCAAAGGGAAGAAGAAGGAAGGAGTTTGTAGATAACCTAAGGTCTGAAAAATCTTGGGTTTGGCCTGAATAGAGGCTAATACCTGAGTTACAAAGATGAATTAGCACATTCATCAATAAGAGTTTTTGTTAAGCTCAGGTTCAAGTAATCTTGTTGTTCTCCATCCTGTCTAGAAACCTTCAAGGGATCTGAAAAACCCATAGTGTCCCCATACTTGACCTAGAAGTATTAGTTCCATTTTTGTTGGGGAAGCAAGACATTATTGTGCTATCAGGAAGGAATAAGTACTAACTGATTTGGTGAAGATTCTAATACTATGGGATTGGAAGAAAAAGGAGTAGTGAGCAAGTTATGATTGTAAGTCAATGACATCACCTCTCTGGGTTCCTCAGAGAATATAAATGGATACAATATTGCTGAACTCATAGGGTTATTGCAAATGCAATTATAAAATTGCCTGGCACATAGCAGGCTTACCAGTATTAGTCGAATTTGAATCTGAATAAAATTATGTAAAGTCTGGTAAGGAGTAATATGAGTCTGTGAACAAGGCACTTTTATTTGGTGGTAAAGATACTGGCCAATAAAAGTAAAGGATTTTTGTTAGGCTGTACTCTGAGGTTCAAGGAGCCAGGCAGAGTGGTCTATAGTTCATCATGAAGGCAGTAGAACTCGTTGTTAGTGTTTGAGCTGGTGTCACAGAGGCTACCAGCTCTTCCCCCAACTTGATGGTTTCCTCATCTCCTTGGAAATGAGGTAACCAACTGTTTGGACCACATTCCCAGACTCCCTTGCAGCTAGGTCTGGCTATGTGATTGAGAACCAGCCAACAAAACAAGGTTGGAAATAATGTATTCCACTCCAAGACTTATCTCATGAAAACTTTGTAAACACATTCTTCCTTGTACTTTTCCTCTTCTAGCTGACTTGTATGGCACCCTTATGGGAACCTTGAAAGTTATGTGTTAAAGATGTCAGAGCCCCTATCTACCAAAGACCCTCAGTGACTGTGTAAAGAAAAGCCCCACCTCCAATCTAGAAACATCCTGGATGGTTACAAGAGAAATATTTCTCATTGTGCTGATACTCTTTATTTATCTATTTGTGAGTGAGTTCATCTGGAACAGAGACTGTGTGTTACTCATGTTTATCATGGACCTTATCAAAGTTCCTGCAAGTCCAAAATGTTCAATAAATGTTTGTTGAATAAATAAAATAATGAAATATTGAATTGTTATTTAATATGCATTGAATAAATAAATGAAGAGTAGATGATGAACTAGAACCACACAACAGTGGTTCTCTGTCCCTCAAGTCCTCTCAAATATACACATGTACATACACAAATACACACAAACACCACATGCACGTGCATATGCACACACATCACTAGACATACAGTTTTCTAAAACTGGCTGAAGAATAAACTACAAGGGACCACTGCTTGGGATAAATAGTAACAAGAGTCACTAGTCCTTATCACTAAACTCTTTCAGAGGTATCCAGAACTGGAATCCTCCTGTCACCTGCCCCCATGATTAGGACCAGAGCAGGGGGAGCAGAGCAGGGCTTTTTCCTGCACTTCCCCCAGCCTCAAGTCAGTTCCAACCCTCCTGCTGATCAAGACTCTCAGGCATAGATTTTTACTGCACTTAAATTCCTTTTAGCTAGCACTGGAAGTCTTGCTAACCCTTACTTTTCTCATCCTAAATTAAACACCATACCACTCCCTCCTCTCTTGTCTTCATCTCTGGTAATGGAATCTCTACCAAGATGTTGTACAAACACTCTGTGGTAGCCTTCACAATAAAACTAATGATGTCACACATAAATAAATATACAAAGAACAATAGGTGGTATGTTTTAAGCTTTACTAGGTGAGGAGGCTTTATAAGCACTTCCTTGTTAAATCCTCCCGACAATTCTTTGAGATAGATATTATTATTATCATCCCTTTTTTAATAAATAAGGGAAATTGAGTCTTAGTGGCATTACAATGCCCACAGTCCCACAAGGGGGAAGGTGGGACTATAATCCATGAAATTTGACAACAAACCAAATGTTCTTACTTCCAATCTATCAGGCATTGTGAACAGGTCAATCACCTGGGGCAGCAGAGAGAATATTGGAAAGACCCTGGTTTGGATTTTGATTGAGTCACCATGTGTTTGGGGCAAGTTCCTTGACCTCTCTGTTTCCTCATCTATAAACTTCAGATAACAAAAGTAATGTATAGATTTATTGTGGGAATTAGACAAAGAAAGACACATGAAGCTTCTTACCATAGTGTCTGGTACCAGGAATGGATCAATAATATCTCTCATTTTTCCCACCTCAGTGCTTGCAGCCCTTATCCAATGATGATGTCAGACAAAACATGTGTTAAATCCTCTGTGTCTCAAGAAAAGCAGATCACCTCAAGCTGTTGCCAGAGGGAATAATTCAAAAACATAGACTGCTTGGGGGGGCGGGGGGGGGACAGTATAAGGGACTAAGTGGTAATGGAAAAAATATAATAAAGATTACATGTTTTAAAAATAAAACAAAATAAAAAATAAAGTAAACAAAACTAAAACACAATTTGCTACCCATGGGAAAGCACAGGGCAGGTAGTCTGTGTCAGACACGCTGCAGAAAGGCAGGGAGAGAGCCAAGGTGTGTCCTGCCCAGACACAGCCCTCTGTGCCGGCCCGTGAACCTGGGCACCCCTACATTTTGCAAATGAAACAGAAACATGCTGTGTGAGAATCATCAAAACTACTGATTCCTCCAGTAAAACAGATGGATGCAAGATTTATTAAAAGCTAATGATTTTACACTTTAAGTGTAAATGGCTTCAATGCTCCAGTCAAAAGGGAGAGGGCAACTGAATGAACAAGAAAACAAGACCCATAGATGTTGCCTACAGAGAACCCCCCTCAGAGCAAAAGACACACACAAACTGAAAGGAATGAGGTGGAAAAAGATATTTTGTGCAATTGGAAACGGGAATGAAAGTTGTGTTAGCAATATTAATTTCAGACAAAATATGCTTTCAGAAGTATAGAGTTTCAGTTTTGAAGACGAAAAGAGTTCTGGAGACGGACAGTGGCAATGGTCGCAGAACAACAGCAATGCACTTACTGCTAGTGAACTATACACTTAAAAGTTGGTTATAACAGTAAATTCCATGTCATGCACATTTTATACAGGTAAAAATACTAAAAATTAAGAAACAATGTTAGCAAAAATTGTAATTTTTAAGAAATTATTTGAAAATAAAATATATCTCAAGCCCAGCCTAAAAAAAAGTAATGATTTTAGACTCCTTAAAGATATGATCTAGAACAGCAAATGTTTGCTTTCTGTGTGCTGTATTAAAGAGCCCGGAAATTTTGGATAAATACAAGGTAGCATAAGACTTATATCTGTACAGAAACGGGGTTAAGAAAGATTATGTCCCACACTAGAATACTTTAGAACAGCTGACACTTGGGTTTCAATTACTTAACTGTTTACCTAAAAGTTGGTTTTTTGTTTTACTTTGGGTTTTTTTGTTTTGGGTTGTTGTTCTTTTTTCTTAAGTTTCTATTCAAGACTATAGAGCCTACTGTCTCACTCCCTAATGTCATGCAGAAGTTGAGAAACAGTCAAGATTAACACCTGCTGAAATAGGATACTGTTTCTTGGCTGCAGTACAGATTGCTTGTGAAATAGAATGAGTGAGTCCCAGGTAAGCAAATGCAAACAGAAATGTCAGTCTGTTCAAACTTCCCTTCCCTGGCTGATATTCATATTTAACTAAATTGATACACAGCAGCACTCCCCTACATTAAAAAATTGTGTTGTTTTTAAAAAGTCTACTAATAGAATGATGGCCGCACCATGTGCGTATTCATAGTATTTAACTCAGCACCCAGAATACGATAAGCACTCAGCAGTCGCTACTTTACAATAATTGCAGAAGTACTACAAGTGGTATCTATCTCCTATGTACCAGGCACTAAAATAAATTCATTAACCTGCATTTATAATTTCGGAATAAGGCCTATCCATGAAGCAGGGGTTATCATTTTACAGAGGAGAAAACACGTTCAGCAATGTATCAAGTCTGCTGTGTGGGGAGCCAAGTATTGGCTCAAGGACTGTCCAGTTCCCAAGCCCACACGTGGCTTGCTCTGCCAGACTAGGCTGTGCTAAGCAGGATTAACTGGGCAATTAGCAAGGCTGGGTCAAGACAATGACCACCAGAAACCTATCCTGCGTGACTTCAAAGGAGATCCAGTAGCCAGGCTATCTTGGCCTCCTCGTTCCCTTTTCTTCGGGTCCCTGCCATCTGTTTTCTCCCCAGCCCCAGGAAAATCTGGCTAAAAGATAACACCCGAGAGGGAGGAGCATTGTGGGGGCTGGAGGAGGGCTTTGGACATGGCCCCAGGGAATAGAACATGTCTGTGTGCTTGGTCAAAGCCTGGCATACAGGGGCTAGGAGCTGACAAAGCCAGGTGGACAGGCTTCTGCTTGCTGAATGGCTGATGCTGCTGTACGTAGGTTGCTATTCTCTGAAGTTCTTCTGCTTTGTTTACGGTTATCCCCTAGTCATTAGTCAACAGGAACTTTGGGAGGAGAGTGTTCTGGGAATACTTCCTGTCAGGTTTTTCCCAGCCTTACTTTGGAGTGCCTCTGCAATCCCCTTTGTAACTCTGGGGGTGGTCCACTGTGCCCAGAGGGACTCTGTCTTGTGTTGCTCAAAAGGATTCCCAGCACTCAACCTCAAAAATAGCTCAGGGCTTAATGAGACCTTTTTGAAATAGTCCCTGTTTTTGCTTAAAAATGCAAGTCTGGCCTGGTCTCTGCAAGTCACCCGTGAAGAATGATTTTGCTACTTACTTTTCAAATTACATGTCACTGTAGAGTGTACTAATCCCCATGCTTACATTGGCAGCTCTGGGAAATGGGACAGGTTACTAGGATTCCTCTGTCTGTGTGAGGACCCCCTGGGCCTCCCAGAAGAAACAGCAATGGGACTTGGGTCTTGACAGTCAGACACCTGGGACACTGGGATTAGCACGGCCGGGTGAGGAGGGGAGGCGATCTCTGCCACGATTTCCTGGAAGAGCAGAGGAGGAGGTAAGAAAGATGAGCTGAGTATCAGGGACCACCAAGGAAAAGGCAGCTAGGGACAGGTCATGCGGAGCCCCACACTGATGGACATGTCTGAATATCGTGCATGCTGGGGTCTTACAAATGACACCCGGCCTGGGCCCTGGGAAGCCTTTTGAAGCTCCTCAGTGGACAACAGGGCTCTCTGAGACCCTAGAGTTGAGTCTTGGTTTTTCAGTCTGCACTGTCATCCTCCTTTCCTACAAGGTCTAGACGGCTTGTTAGATGCTTAGTGTTGACCCTTTAGTCAAAGCTACGCTCAGCCATGGCTGCTGCATGACCTCTGTCACAGCCATCTCAATATGTCCCTCCAGGACCTTTTAGGAGCCAGGCTTTTGAGTCTAGCTTTTTCAGTTTACACTGGGATCCAAGCAACCAATGAGCTGTCTAGACCTGGTAGGAAGGGAGGTGAGGAGGCAAGTGTGAATCGTGGAGGGCTCAAACCGAAAACTGTCCTTGGTGCCCAAGCTACAATAATCTCCATGAGCGGGGTCCGGGGGGCATTCAGAATTCGTAGCAATACCAGGCTCCTGACACAGACTGAATCAGCCGCTTTGCCCTTTCTAACACCTGTGCCTGCTCCTTCCTGCAGGTTCACACAGGGCCTAAGCCTTTTCCCAGACATTTGTCAGTCTGCTTCTCCGCTGAACCCCATTTCCACCTGCAGCTTTGCCCCTTTGCTGGACAAGTGCTGTCACGCTCTGACTCTGCAGGCTCGCTAACTCCCAAGGAAGTTCCAGTGGCTCCACTCCTGGAATCCAATGCTCTCGAGTGCCGGGCACCCATGCGAGGAACCTCCTTCTAGAAAGTACCTGTGGACCCTGTCATGTTAAGGTGTCAGACATGCACTGAGAGCTGATCCTGTGGGGGGTGGGGGTGGGCAGGGGAATGCACAGACCACGGACGGGAGTCAAAGACGAAGGCACCTTCCAAAGAGTGGGCAGATTGTCCACATGTCCAGTACAAGGGCCTGGGAGAGATGCAGTTGCAGGCAGAGCAAGGTGGGGTGCCGTGGAGAAGACAGGAATGCTCCTCTTGGGAAGATGTTCACTGCCAGGCAACATCATCACCTACTCTGTAAGGCACAGAAAAAACTAAACAAAAATGTGACAGCTTCCTCAGTGCCCTCCAAGGCTATTTGCCCTTAATCTTCTCTTTGTAAGAGCTGGGGTTTGCATCTACACTCACAAGCTTTCCCCTCTCTGTTTCCTGGAAAATTCTATCCTGCTTTTTATATCTGTACCCTCTCTATAACTTCTGCATCCCTTAGAAAACTGGTCCTCCTAGGAAGATATCTTACACACACATACACCTCAACCTGCCATTTCACCAACGTCTCACACTTGGAAATTCCCCATCTCCTCCCAATGGGAGGTGGATGAGCTCCTGATGATAAGGAGGAACCTCTCACTCCTAAGGAGCACCCTGAGTTCTGAAGCCTAACCTGAGCCTCCACCCTGTAGCCTCAAGAGGCAGCTCTGTTTCAGGGCTCTGTTGAGTCTCCAAAGCCACTGAAACCCCAGCTGGGAGGGGGAGGACCTCCCACACCGAGCCTCAGCATGCTTCTTGACCTAATGGGAGCACTGCCTTCACTCCCTGGGGCCCTGAGGATTAGACCGGAACCCAAAAATCTTCAAGGAAGATGACCAAGTGGAGGAAACCGACTTACCACAGAGTGTCACAGTGATATCATTGCCACTGACGCACCCATCGGGGACTGGGACACAGTCAAATGAGTGAGCCGGGGAGGAGGGGCTGCAGGTGGGTGTCAGGGCAGAGTCTCTTCTGTCAGACCACACACACCCTTAAAATGCTTATTTTTTAAAAAGGAGAAAAGTGAGAGGGCCAGAGGGGGCTTTAATAAGTTACCAAAAATAAATAAAATAGAGGGATGGTGAAAACAGGGTGAAGGCAGACTGGTGAGTGGGTCCCCTCTTGAGTCTTCATCTGCCTGCCTAGATTTTAGCTCCTCTCTGCTCACATTTTGGGACGGTGCCCTCACTCCACTGGATAAACAGTCCTCCACCAAGCCTTTGCATTCACCATGATTCAAGTGTTTTCCTTGGTTGAAGCCAAGGGTTCAGCCTTGGCAACGTGGGGGGTCTCTGGGATGACAAAATGTTCTCAATTTCCTAGGAAATGATGCTTCTCGCTGCAGTTGAGAGACAAGTCTCCCATTCCATTCCTTATAAAGCCATGTGTTTTTCTTGAATAAATGCTAAATACAACTAGTCTTTATGGTGTTCCCCCTTGATCTACACCCCATTATTCCATAAATAAAATGAGGTCCTCAAAGTACACAGACTGCTTTGCAGGGTGGTCCGGGGAGACAATCCACAGGCTGTGTGGTGGCCTATGACGACACACTCTTCTCTGGAAAGTCATACTGGCTGCCCGGCTGCCCTCTGCCAGGACGCTAGATGCGGAGGAAGGTGAGTCCAGCTGTGCTCGGTCTCCCCCCTTCCTGCCGACTCCAGGGGACTGTGGAAGGAGCAGGGCCTCTGGGGGCTCCCAGACCTGGTGATTGCCTTCTGATCCTGGGAACTCTCTAACTTCTGTACGCTTCTCCTTTTCGCCTCAGAAAAGGAGAGCTAACAATACCTACCCACAGCACTGTTAAAATAAAGGACCTGTCATTAAGTAAATGCTCAAAAACAATCGTAACTATTACTGTTAAATTTTTGTTATTATTAAAGTAAAACACGGCTCACTGGAGTGTTCAGGTAAGAGAGGATCTAGCTTAAATAAATTTTCGGCCTGATATCAATACAGGTCTTCCAGAAGCACCCATCTTCAGTTCTGGCCATGGTGTAGAAAGTAATTCTAGAGCATGTTAGAATGTAGTTGAACCTGAGAGAGGAGCTGGACACCTGGACCATTTAGCACCTTTCACCGCTCCGGTCAGTCCTTCTCATTGTATAGTTGGCTTTTCAACCAGACAGGAGTTGGCAGGCAGTTCAGTTGAAGGCATATTGTCAAAACAGTAAAAACAAATACAAACTGTACAAAGTAGCATGTCTTATTGTAGTTTCCTTCTTTTTCCTAAAGGAAGGAGGTGGAGCAACGCACAGAGTAAAAGCAGATGGTTTTGAAAGCCGATAGAGATCTTTGCTGTCTGTAGCTCCAGTGGATTGAGACAAAGAGGTTACGAGATGGGGATGCCCCTGAGCAGATACTGGAGACTAGCTCTCCCTGGACTTTCTTGCCTGAGTAGACACAGGCTTCCCAGCAGGGAAAGAGGTCTTTGGTGTTGTGTCTATCCTTGCTGGATGAACTGGAGACATTTTTTAAGATAAGCTTGTAAACCCCTTGCTTTCTTGTCTTCTCGAGAATCCCAAATGCAGAGAGAGATAACATAAAAACTCTCTCCCCCTCTGTCCTACTCTCTCTCTTTCCCATCTGGGTATAAAGTATCTAGTAGGCATTAAATACTAAAAGGAAGTGGTAGGTCAGGTTAATGACATTTACTGATCACATTTATTGATCCTCTCCTGCTATACAAAGAGCTCACACATGTGTTATTTATTTTAATCATCACAATTGCTCTGTGGGACATATTTTTAAATTCCCACTTGACACATAAGGAAACTAAAGTTCAAAGTGGTAGGTGAATTGTGCAAAGCCACACAGCGTATGGAAGGCAGAGCTGAGTTGAATCGAGGTTCTGTAAATTCAAAGCCTATACCCTTTCCAAAGAAATTCCACTGAGTCTAGAAAAACTACTACTCATAAAATATTGTAATTGAAAGGGAGCAATTGGAGACCTATCTCTACTTTAAAGAGGAGGAGGAATTACACCACAGCTTGTGTAGTGCCACTTCCCCCACTGGGTCTGAGCCTCGCCAGCTCCTCCCCAAGGAGACCTTTGTGGTTGGCCAACCCCTCCTATGCTGATCAGAAATGCTAATGTATGGGAAGGGAAATGCTAATATGTGGGAGGGGTGCAACAGGACTGCATGAAATGTGCTACTCAGGCTTTGGAGATACACAACACAGAGAAGGACACAGTGGCCCCTTGTGAAGGAATTTGACAAGAAGTACAAGCCCATCTTGGCAATGCATCGTGGGGAGGAACTTCGGTAGTTACGTGACACGTGAAACCACTTTATCTACTTCTACCTTGGCCAAGCGACTATTCTTCTGTTCAAATCTCACTAAAAGCAGGGCCTGTACTGCACACCCAGTGATCCATCCGAAAATAAAGACTGCAGCCTAAATCCCAAATACCAGAGACTGAAATCTCCAGCCTTGCCTAGAGGAACGCCCTGATCTTGAACTTTCAGTGTGTTGTTTTGTACAGGGCATTCTCTGTACTCACTTGTGGTTATACAATTAGCAAAACAGCTTACATTTGTATTTATCTTCTATTCCCTATCTCTCTGCCCCATGCTTTTCCTCCTCAAACCTCATTTCTTCCCCCAAAACAAGTCATCTGGAGGAAAATATAAAATAAAAATAAAAAGGAGGAAACTGAAGTCCAGGGAGGCAAAATCATTTGCTTAGGATCACACACCTCATTAGCAGCAAAGCCAAGGGTAGAATCCAGGATCCTTTCCACTATTCTTTGCTGACCCTAAAGAACAAGTTCTCATAGTAAACACTAAGATGCTCCTTTTGTTCAACATGAAAGAAAGGCAGTTATTTTTTTCTTTTATTTCTCTGACTTGCATCTTGTCGTGAAATGGTGATGGACATGATGTTTCTAAAAGGACTGGCTGCCGTAAATGCACCAAGAACAATGGATGGAGACTCTGGTCTCCGTGCTCCGGATCCTTCTGGGAGCATCAGACCCGACTCACGTCTCTCCTGTGTCAGTAGGACTCTCACAGGAAGGCATGGGAAGCAACTACTCATCTCTGTTTTAAAAGTCAGTTGTGTTCTATTTAAATTGTTCAAATATAAGAAAGAACCAGTTGAACATCACTGCAAGAGTACCATATTTGAGAAGAAAGTGTTAAGGTGTCAGTAAGAATTGTGAGAATACATTTAAAAAACTCTATGTTAATATTTCTATGCACACTCCCGTCTCTGTGAGAGGTTTGTCTTGCATTTCCATGCCAGCTCCCGGGCGTAGTTTGCATAGGGGTTAGAGTCAAAGGCAGTGGAGTTAGATGCCTAACCCTGGCCCCACCATTTGCTGGTAAATTTCTTCAACTCCTAATCATCAACTTTTCATCTACTAATTGGAGGGTGGTAAGAATTATGGAAGAGACTGCTAGTTCTCTTCCCAACTACCACGCTCAGGCTAACAGAACCCTGATTTTATCTGGAATGTCAACGTGTTGGCTGAAGGAGTTTATGTCTGGTCTTCCTTGCTACTTTGAATAGAAAAATGAGATGCAAGTGGAAGTCATCACGTGAAGATTCCGGAATTTCTCTAAAACAGAATTATTTATCTGAAAGGTGTTCCCTCTCACTGTACCCTCAATTCCTTGGTTTTTTCTGTATAGAACTTAGGTAAGGCATCTGGAACTCTGGCAGCCACCTTGGATCATGAGAATCCAAGCCCTGCAGAAGAGGGGAGAGGGGAGAAAGACAAAAGGAGCTTGGGTCAGTGATGACCAAGCAGCACCATGCCAGCCCCGAACCACCCACCGCTGGGTTTCTCTTACATAGAAGAAAAGTAAATGTTTATTTTAATATACTTATTTAGAAGTAACTATTATGTATAGTCAAATCTAATGCTAATTGAAATATCAACATCAACAATCTTATAATAAGTAAATAAGATAACTCATAGAAAACCTGTAGGACCTGGCATTTAGTAAGTACTCAATACCTTTTAGTTGCTGCTACTGCTATTATTAATACTGTTAACTTCTATGATTAGTACTACACCAATAGTTTCATGTTATATCTTCCCCACGCTTCCCATGTAAGTTCCTTGAGAGCAAACCTTGTATTTTACTACTGTTTGGAGGCCTGCCACTGTGCCCTGCACACAATTTTCTAAGGGTATCTTCTACTTAAAGGTAAAGTAATTTTAAGTTTTTTAGTTAAATCTGCTAAGTAGAACCAAGTTTATATGAAGGTCTATACAGAAGGTATCCAGCCAACTACTATGAAAAATAGAGACATATACTGAGGAAGATAGAAGATACAAGAAGCATTGTGCATAGGACAATAACACCTCAGTCCCCTTCAAATTAGGCACCTTGGGAGCTCACACAGTTCTCCGGTCTTTGTTGATTGCAGACTATACGTGTTCAACACTCTCAGGTGCTCTGCTTGTTGCAGGCCTTTCAGAACACGATCACTTTCAACAGATTCTCAACCATTTTGAAGCATTCATGCCACACTTTCATTTGCGCTTCACTCATTGCATTTTTCGTGAAAACATTCTGAGTCACGGAAATAGTTTCTGTGGAGGAATGTTCAAGCTTAATGCAAAATCAGATGCAGATTCATTGCTCTACTCAGTCAGTCATTTTGAATGAGACAGCCACACAGTACACAGGCTCAGTCAACAGCGTCTGCCACCCCACTGACTAGTACAGTGAAGTCATCACTGTTCATACATGCACATTCCAGTCCACTCTCCTTGGCTGCCAGGTGACATTGACATCAAGCAAACTATCCTCATTACATAGCAATGGCTAGACTTTTTCTGGACAGACCTCATTAATCATTCATAATAAAACCTGAAGAAATAAAACCAATTTTTACATAGGTTTTTGTATTTCCTAATTTTGTTTTAAAGTATGTATTATGTTATTTATATGTGAGTTAGCAACCAGTTTTATAAAGGTATATTGTTAATAAAATTTTATATTTTTTACAAAAAAAATATACAGAAAAACATGGAAAGCCTGGCACTGGGCCGAAAAACCACCTGCTGTGCCCTATCACCAACCTTTAGGTGTCTCATTTTATTATTATTAAATTTATTATTGGGCCTATCCTTTATTGAGTACTTACTATGAACTGGGTACCAGGCTAAGCACTTTTGTTGCGGTTGGAAATGGGGTACGTCCAAAGGGTCAGGACAAAAGCATTCCCGGGCCCCACGTGTGGGAGGATGAGGTGGAGTGGTAACCTTCGTTGAGGACGGAGCATGAAGCTGGAGCAAATAGGAAGGACTGTCCCAGGTGCCCAGTGTCTGTGTCTCATCCACGCCAGGTGGTCCGCTCTGACCCACTGTGGGAGATGTCCAGCCTTGTTGTCACCAAGCCCAGAAGGGCTGGGGTCCAGAGATCCTGTGCCATCCGTTTAGTCCACGCCAAAGCCTAGTCCCCGTCCGACTAGCTTAGTCCCTGTTCCCGGCTGGTGCTGCGCGGCTGTCCCCAGGCTCACGCTTGGAGCCTACTCTGGGAGCCGCACCTGGGCCTGCGTGGCTGTCAGGCCCACGTGGCTGCTATGGAGAAAGAACATGGAAGGAAAAGGAAAACACACAAACAAACGCTTTCCTAGAAAAATGCCTTTGTTAAGCTTTGACTGTATTATCCTGAGCTTTCAAACTGACCAATGTCTTTTTCAATCCTTTGTAGGCTTGTGCTGGACCCTGCCACAAACCAGTCAATTTCCTGTATCTCCCAAGGTCCTGTGCCCCTCATCCATCTGATCCTCTCCCCGGGCTAGACTGCTCTCCTTCTGCGGTCATCATCTGGGCTCCTACCGCGCCTGCCTCATAGTAGCAAAGCCTACCTTGCCCGAATTAGTCGCGAATTTCAGCCTTGTGGGAGAGCTAGTGCTACCTCCACCACTTTTTGTAGAGTTAGGGTCTAGAAGGAAATATTCTAATGAGCGTTCGTTTTTCAAGCTCAAGTCAAATCACAAAAAACGTTTCTTAAGATATTTGAGCCTATAGAAAGCTCACAGTTTTGTTTTAGGCTAGGTTTATTTTTTTTCAAAGACTCATTTAGAGGATAAACAGTCGTGAAAAGAGAGAAGAAAGCTAAATTATTCATTTCTCTTTTCCTCTAAAGTTACCTCCATTTAAAAAAAATGATGTTCTTGATCACCAGTTAGAAACAAACCAAGTTTGAATTGAGAAAGTCTTTTAAAAAACACCTTTCAAGATAAAGTTTAAATATACTTTCCTTCCTACCCCTCACCCTCTCTTTATATATTCTTTTTCAAGATCTTCACTTCCTAGACCTGCCTGGCCTGACCAGCCCACCTATCAGTATGAAATCCTCTTACCCACCCTTTTAACCCACAACCTTATATTTCATACCTGAATTCTTCCCATATTTCTAATTCATAAATGCTTTGTCTCTCATCCTTGTTCTGTATGTTCATTTCTGTGCAATACGTTTGAAGTAAGACTATTGATTTTTTATGTCAAGTTAAACTCATAGAAATAAGAGGGAGCTCTGCGTTAGCTCACTGACCTTGTCATTCATTTGTTTACGGGTACTGAGAACCAGCTAATTCCAACAGCAGCTAAGAGCTGCTCTGTGGACCTAGTTTATGCACTCATTTGGTTCAACTGGGTGTTGTTTTTGAAAGCCACATTGAAATCAAAGTGTTTTCCCAGGCTCTTGGAGTGCCCGGGTCAAGAATGCTGACGATCTGCTGTCAGAGAGAGGCTGTCAGCATCACCCTCTATCAAGCGCTCCCAGTCATCACTTGCATAAGAACAAGCAGGCAACCCGCTGCCTTGTGACAAGTGCTGTGACTCTGGAGGGAGCCAAGTGCTATGAATGAAGCCCTGTAAAAGGTCATTTTATGTAAGAGGAAATAATGGCGTCACTCAGGGGGCATACATAATTTTGAATTAAAAACCTGTTTCCTGGATGCTGGAGAACATGTACTTACCAGGGAGGGACCCCTCTCTTTTCTCCCCTCTCCTCTCATGAAAAGCTACGAGTTCTGAAATCTTCTCCAAGTCGTGGTTATTGAATGTCCTATGGAGGTTATAAACTGATACTTACTACTGAATTTTGAGCTTTGTGGATTAGCTTCACCTAGTTTCCTGGAAGGGAAGCCACAAGTTGGACCACCTTCTGATTCCATGGTTGCCCACTGCCCTGCCCACCCCTTCCTGAGGGAATACTTCTCCCGGCATCTGCACAGAGAGGTGAGAAAAGCCAGTCAGCTACCTCCTCAAACAACTGTACAAACATTCGAATCGTTGCAACATTTGTTCGGCTCCAGAGATAATTTCAAGACCTTGGGGTTGAGGTGGGGGGTAGCTGGTAACACCGGACACATTCCAGGAAGATTTAGGAGTCATGTGATACAATAAATTTCAAACAGCTTTTAAATCCAGTTCCCAAATAAATAATTCAATTAATTTTTGAAAGGGATATGTTCTAAAGACCACATTTTAAAATATGCTTTTTTCGAAATATAGATACCTGCTTTCATTTGTGAATTTCCTGCTCACTTAAGGTTTTTGTGAAACCGCGTGGATGATATTTGGAAAGTCTAAATGAGAACTCACTTTTGAAAACCGTAGAATTCAAGATTACTTTTAATATGTATAAACCCATTAAGGCAGCTTACATAATTTAAATAAAATTTATCCTTTTGGCAGGGGGCAGGGTGTGATGTCGGAAAGCTTCAAGCGATTATTTGCCAGACTGACAGCACCTTGAGTTACATAAATTATCTCCCAAGCTGTAAGACCAGTGGCTCAGTGGATAGAGCGCTAATTAACAATCAAGGGGGCTGGGTTAGGTTTAACATCCTGTCTTTGACTAATTGGCTGTGACCATGGGTGGCTCACTGGCCCCTTCTGGGTTCATTTTCTTCCTCTGCAAAAAGAGGAGGGATGAAAGAGACTTTGTCTAAACTTCTAAAGTACCATTTGCAGCTCTGGGTTCACACTCACCATTGACACAGATAGAGGAGCGGTATTTTCGCCTACTCTTTTACACAAGGCACACCCAAACCTGGGTCCACCAGCCAGAGACAGCCACGCAGGTCAGGTCTTCTAGTAGCTACCTGGTGCTTTTTATAGGCTTCCGAAGTTTAATTAAAATTTCTTGCAACAATTACAATTATTCCATCGTGAGCCAGTGCATGTGGCAAGGGTCAGATTCGCCCTCATACCTTCAACTCAGGTTCTAATAGCTACCTGAAGAGTCTCCTGTGCTGTCAGAAACTAACAGAGTAAGTTCACAAATTATTCTGCCACTGAGACCGGAGCCATTGCCTCCAGTGGTGGTGTTGAAACAGGGCAACAGGCAACTACAAAGGGACTTGGCACAACCACAGACCAGTGCTTTGTAACAGGGGTTTAGGCAGGCCGGGGCCAACCCTCAACGCAGGATGCTCACAGCTCTGGGGAGGCCTGCTCTGCCCTGGGCTGTTTCAAACCCTTCAGATGTCAGGCTCTGCAACAAAAACTGGCCAATTCACCTTCACGAGCCATGAAAGGTACTAGCAAGAAAAGCGAATATATAAATGCACACACACACATGTACGTATTGAGGGTTACTCAGGAGGATCATTAATGGCAGGATGTTTACAAACTGTAGCCAAGCTTTGTAGAAGTAAACATTTTTCTTTCCACAGCTAAATAGTAGAAAGAGAATATGCCTAAAACCCTTTCCAGTTTGGCTCCTTTAACTGTGATTAGTCACAAAGCCAGGCTGCTCTTTTGAGGTGATGAGTCAGCCCTGACAGAGTGAGCCACGCCACTCGGTAAAATTTGCTCCAGCCAAGTACCAAATACTTGCAAAATAACTGAACTGTTGGCTTCAGGAGGAACTGAACTGTACATGAGCTGCCAGCTTCGAGAGAAAGCCAGTGAAGGACCGTGACATAATTAAAGCTTTGAAACTCCGCAAGAGTCATTTCCTGTTTCTTTCCAAACAATAGTTAAACACTCATTTTTCAGTTACTTGGGAAGCTCAGATGTCTGGTCTTACAGGACTACGGTCCACGATTGCTCACTCTGCTATGAACGACTTTGGCAGGGTTTGAGGGCCTGCAACATGACTACATTGACTCTTTTTTCAAGTTTTCATTTCCAGAGCCCAACTGAACATCAAATGCTTCAGGTGAATGCCCAGGCAGGGAGCAATCCACTCCCACAACCACCGTGTCTCGGCAGTTAATTCTGACTCTGCTTTGAGGTGCAGCAAAGTGCAGCTCTCTGTCCTCAGGTTCTAAAAATCGCTTCAAGATAAAAGATAAAGTGAGATTCAGGAAACCCTCAGACCAAGGAGATCTGTCTGCGTCAGCAGTGCACTCAGCTCTCTGAAGTCCTCTGACGCCACTACACCCTCTTTCATAACCAGACTCACTGTGTAGGCAAGGAAGACCAGGGCTCTAGAACACTCCCCTCCGCCCATGGCGTCCATTTGCCTGTGTGCTGAGGAGTCTCCAACAAGGTACTTCAGAAAGAAGCAAAGCAAGGAAGAACACCCTGATTGACAGATTCACGTGATCAGTTAGTTCATTATTCAGGTTTTCCTATGTCAGTTAGGCTAGATCATTACAATGCTGTGTTCCTATGAGTCCTTCCACTTTAATATAAATATAAATATGGCCTCAGTTTCACAAAAACTAGGAATTACTTACTGTTATTTTCAGTTGCAAAAATATCCTGTTCTTAAATCCAAATTATTTGAATTGAAACATACATTATATGTGCTATATGAACATGTAATATCTATATCTGTATAGGTATTATGGACATATAAATATCTAATCCCTCTCAAACTCGTCTCCAGATAACAATAGCATTTTCACTCGCACAGTGCTTCACTAGAAGTAAAGTGGCTGAGCAGGGGTTCTGGGGCTTGCCCTCCTGCAGACTTCATGCCCCTTCTCAGTGCACCCACGTCAGCTCCTCGGGCACGGTGGGGCTATCAGTCCCACTCACAAGTGAGCAGACCAAGACTCACAGACCGTGCACAGACTGCCTGTCGTCACAAGACTAACAAGAGTCAGAACCAGAGTCTAAGCCCATCCATACTGTTTCCAATACAATGTGTGCATGAATTACTGCAGCAGTATTGATAAGAACATAAACACAGAGACTTGCTAGATGGCAATAGATGAAGGAATGAATATGTCAACTCAGTAGGATATGATGCTTCCATTAAAATTATGACTTTAGACAGGAATAATGAAGATGATAGCTACAGTGTAGCCAATGCTTGCTTGCGACAGGAAGAGCAACAGCCCCTTTACGTGAACTGATTTTGAGTTCACAACTCCACGAGACAGTTGCCATCGTTGCCTGCACATCGCACATGAAAACCAAAGCTAAAATAAATTAAATCATGTGCCCAAGAGAACTCGGCTAAAAAGAACAAGCTTATCTGACTCTAATCAGATTTCTCAATCTCAGCACTATTAACATTTGGGGCCGAATAATTCTTTGTTGTAAGGGGCTGTCCTATGATTTGTAGGATATTTAGCAGCATCTCTGACCTATATCACTAGCTGTGAAGATGAAAAATGTCTCCAACTTATCAAATGTCTCCTGAGGGACAAAAGTGTTCCAGGCTGAGAGCCACGCTCTAAAGCATAGACTTAACCACGATGCTATACACCTCCTTCCAACACCACCAGCCTTCCTACAGAAAACATTTTTTTTCCATACAGACATAGTCATAGACAGATTTCTCCAAGAAACAGGATCTGAGACTCCAGGCTTTGATTGCAGAAGGTTTAGGTGGGAAGAGGGGGAGAAAGGGCAGCGTTCTTCAGAGCCTCACCGGTGAGGAAGCAAGGGAAGCAGACCTGGGCAGAGGGATGGCTGAAAGGCCAGCCCATTACTGAGGCAGGCCCCTGTGGTTCTCTGGGGAGCTCAGGAGCTGGGATGGCCCTTTTCAGTTGTCCTGATGAAGACGGCAGGGTCTGGTCTTTAACCACTCCCCGGATGGATCCAGACCAATCAGTGGACGTGGGTTACCACGAAGGGGGTGTGTCCTAGGGCTCTGTGATTCTCCTTGAGACGAGGAGGACAATTCTGACAAAAGGACTCACTGAGAGCACAGCAGCCACCAGCAATACCACACCTGGGGACCAAATGCCTTCTCTCTCTCTATTAACAAAAAAAGTGTATGTGTGTGTGTGTAAAATAAGCTTATGATGAATCAATCAAAATACTTAGTATTTCATTATAACTCAAAATGCATAAGCCTATGAACTAAGCCTGGAAATTAATAAGCAAATGAAATGTAACACTATAATTTTTTTTCTCTTTTTCAAAGTTGAATGCAAGGGTGTTGCTATCATACTGCTCTGGCCATTTAAAGAAGTGCTGAGATCTCAGAAAATAGAATTCATAGCTTTAAAACACCATGTATTATGTATTCATGTGGCCATAATGATTCCCAAGCCATTTTATGTGCCCTAAAACGCAGGGAGCTTCAGGCCCTCTTATATTATGTACTAACTTATTAAATCTTCTCAATGACCCGAAGGTAGATAGTTCCATCAACTGCATTTTATGGAGAAGAAAATTGAATTTCCACAAGGTTATGTAACTTAATATCTGCATGGCTGGTAAGGGATGGACCTGGAGCCTGAACCCATGTACTCTCATGCTCACATCCTGGCTGTCACCAACCGTGCTTTGTCGCCTGCTGCAAACCCCATGTCACGCTGGACCCCTGAAGTCCCCTCACAATGGCAGTAAGCCGTCTTCTCAGACTTCATTTCTTCTTTTTAAAAAAACAAAGATATTGCCTAAAACAGTAGAGTACTAAAGCTGACAATGTAAGACTATGCTAAGGGATAAAAAACGGCCTTCGACTTTTCTATCTTAAACCTTTTGAGATTTAAAGGTTTTTAATGCCAATGGAGATTTTAAAAGTTATGCTATTTTCCTTTAAAGGATCAAGTCTCTCTTTTGCTCTCGTCATAAAACAGGAAGCTTTATAAATATCTGATTGAAGAATGATTCTCTTAAAGTCAAGGCTTTACCCTCTTGAGAGACCCAGAAGGACCAGGCCCCAGGTGGCAAACACAAGGCCCACCGGCCAGTCCTGCCCTCCACCTTGTTTTACCCTTATTTCTACCCTGCGGCAGTGCCGAGCTCTCTCGCTTAACACTTAAGGAGTACTTACATCTACACAGTCCTAAAATTACCTTGGGCCCTTTGAAGGCACCCGTGAGGCTGATGTGGCCCCTGGTTAAAATGAGTCCGATGCCCCTGGACTAGGTTCTGCTGGGACTCAAGAGGGAGTTGCCTTCAAGCCAGTTACTAAACACCATTTCTCATCATCTGGGGCATTGTGGAAACTTCCACTCAAATTCATCAGCATGAGGGAATTATTTCACCAAAAGATCTGAGTGAATTTTTATGCCATATTCAAGAGGCCCAGGTAATGTTTTTAAAAATAAGTTTCCAACCTCAAAAATGATGTTTTTCTTCCCAGAATGGCCACGGGCCTTACGACAGAGAAGCCCTCTAGAACCTCTCTGCCACGGGGACGCTGGTGCCTGTGCCCGCTGGTGCCTGTGCCCGCTGGTGCCTGTGCCCGCTGGTGCCTGTGCCCGCTGACAAGGCTTCCACAAGGTCTGCAGATCGGTCATCTCAGTCAGTACTTTATTGGAAATGGAATGCATCTTTAAAATACGAAAAATATATCACAGCTATCCAAATCATCCAAGAGGCATATTTACACAAATTATGACCACACTTAAGTCCACCAATGTGATAGTAAAGCATTTGGTACATGGTGACTCGTTTTTCAGAAGCTGGCATTGGAATACTCTGAAACTATGCAGAAAGCTGACAGTGGAATGCAACAATCATTTTATCTTTCTTCCCCAAATTGACACAGTGATTTGGGAGGACCCCCTATTGCTAAGATCCTCTTCCTCGTGACTCAGCTGATCACCAGCAGACCAGCTGCAGAGCAGAGGGGAGCAGGGCTCTCCAGCTTTTCTTACGCAGATGCTTCCACAGACTCAGAGTCGTGCTTCCTCCACTGGACAGTAACGCCCTTTCGAAGCAAACCCTTCTGGCTGCTCTACTCTGTTCGGCAGGTACCCTGCTGTTCTCCCCCGCTACGCACATCTCAATGGGCTGTGTAACATGCGGATCAGAGAAGTCACCCTTCAAATTAGGTCCACGTTTTAGAAAGCAGTTCTTAAAAACCCATCCAACACAATCTCACAATTAATATATCTTAATTTGCTTTTGGTAAACTGGAATATTTCTCTTGAAAAAAATCACTGGTGGCTTCAATGCCAAGCCCTATAATTTTCGAATTGAAAGTTTATTCTGCTGAGAGCATTTTATTGGTAGAGCAAAAAGAAGTTCGTTTGACATTTAGGGAAACAGAGAAGAATGAATGCTCACAGGCCCTTCCTTGCCCTACGCAGCTCTAACAGGATTTTTTTAGTTCCACTCCAGTCTTAGACCCGATTCTAAACCCATCACTGAACATGACATTGTAAACACTCGGAGACAAGCCAAAAAGAAAAGTGATGTGTTTGAACTTCCACACTGGCAACAAACTTGTAGTGTCCGATTTAAAATGAGAAATCTTTAAGAGAAATAGGTAGACGAGGGCAGACAAAGAGTTAAAAAAAAAAGAACCTTTGAACTTAACCAGACTTCCTAACAGTGTCTACACATGAGGGAAAGTCTTTTAAGCAGCACGTTGGGTTTTTCTACCTCCAAGTGAGAAAAACATCAAGTAAAATTATAAAGTTGGTTCGATTTCTCTCCGAGCGAAATCCAGCTTCCTCTATGAGGGCAATGTTCGTTTTGAAAGGGCCCTTTATAGCCATTTAGTCTCCGACCTCAGCACTCCCTGCAGGGCCTACGCAGCCGTGCGGTTTCCGCTAAGAAAGTACGCCGCCGCTTCGTCCTGCTGGGAAACTGTTCCCAGTAATAGCTGTTCTCGGGAACCACAGGAAGGCAGAGGAAGCGCAGTGTGAGGCAAGAGAAAGCCCCTCCTGGGTGCTGGGGAGTTGCACATTGTTTCCCTCTTTCATTCATTTGTCCCAACAAGTAGTTAATTGAGCTCACTGTATACAAAGCTTGGTGCCAACACAAGTTCAAGGACAAAAGTTCAGGTGGGACATTCCTTTTAACTTTCCAACTTTTTACATTTTGTGTTTATTTAAGGAGTGGGTTTTCTGTTGGACCTGCCCTTTCCTTTTTCTTGAGTTGAAAGATGTACTTTTATCTTTTCTTCATGGAGGTGATTGGTTAGGACTTCGAATACCTTAGTGGCCTATACCATTTTTTTTATGGGTAGAAGATAACCACTGACACATGAAACGATTTGCATTTGTATTTTGTTGAGTGTAGTTGTTTCCTTGTTCTGGAAGAATTATTTAACCATAATAATGTCAAAGTTGTCAAACCACAGGAACCATCCTATTCCTCTCCTTTCTCATTTCTAAGGTTTTATAATTAAATGCTAAGAGACCTTCAAACTAGAGAGCCCACTCACAGGGTCAATTCAACATAAATATCGCAGCAGACCACGGCTGTGGAGAGACGAAACAAAGGGCCACAATTCTGGTGACCCCATGAAGAACCACAGACAATGTGGAAAAAAAAAACTTCCACCAGCCAGTACTTAGCCTATGTATAAGCTAACAACCTACAAGAACCTTAATTTTAAAAGTACTTGGCATAAGTTTTACCTTTTTTATAGCAATGAATTTGAAAGAAAAATCCTTCTATCGGGAAAAAAGCCGTGGCTTAACAGGGGTTATATATCCCACACATGTGAAACCTTCAGCCCAATGAGGCATTATTTAAAAAGGACAGCGGTGGTTCCAAAGAAACCAAACCGAACTTGCCTCAGCTCTGCAGATTTGGCTAAATTGCCTATCCTATTTACATACCCACATATATATGTGATTTTTGAAATCTTTGCAGCATGTGTTCACAACCATACCTTAAATAGCCACCGGAAGGAGACGTCCACTTAAGCTCTGCTTGTCATTTTCTCAAGTCTTCATGTGCCCTTGCCACTTTTTGGATTAGAGTTACAAGCTCAAAATTTTATCATTGCACTAAAAAATAATTTGACCACAATACTCCTTTCCAGATGAAGGAGTATCTCTAACATAAAATTCTGTTTTCCTTTCTTGGCTACATTAACTTAGCAGGGGCCTAATACTGACCTGCCCAATCTGGATGCTGGAAAAATGACTGATCAAGACTCTGTGAAAAAGATCATGGAAAACAGGGACCCATGAGGAAAGCCATGCAGATAGGAAGTGATTTTCAGCCCCTGGGGGATTTTTTATCATCTACAGCACATTTTAAACTCAAGTAGCATCTGCCCTTGAGGATTTTGACCAATCTTTTGACTTAGCACAGAAGAGGGTTTGTTTTACCTTTAAAGGCACATCCCCCCATGCCCAACCCCTCTTGAACAAGTGGCTGCTAAAACAAGACCGGGGTTGTTTCCCTACTGAAAATCCAGTGTTTATCCACTCCTTTCTTTTTCTATTTCTGAGTTTAGTTAACCTAACAACAAAACACATAACCCTCTAATTTTTCCACAGAGCAATAGAAAGCAAAACAGTTGGTTTCTCTGAACAACGTTATTTTCAGTAAGAAAACAAAAAGTTATGACTCTTAGTCCTTTGAAATAATTACAAACTGTCATTTTAAACTCTAAGATTCTAGAGTGTGCTGCTAGAATAAAGCAAGAAAATGCGGTTCAAGTAAAGTGCACACAGCCCTTGAAGAAGGGTAATCCCTACTGTGGACAGAACACAAAAATGTTCTCTCAAACAAGTTGAATGATTCCCTTTTCCTTCATTATGCTTTTTGAAATGAAACACGGAATGCATTTACACTCAGCAACCAGAGAAACGTCCTTATTAAACCCTTCACAGATAACATAAGTGAGGCTCTGTCCCTACAGTAGACCCAGCCCTACCACACGTTCAAGATCACCTTGCCATCAGTTGGGTTATGTTTTAAGGATTTCGAATTAGACATCATTACTACTGATTTCCTTTTAGAAAAACATTTAGATTTTCATAATTACACAATTCTGAACATTTCCCTTCTTTAAACTTCTACACAACAGATATATCTAAGGGGAAGAAATCTCAAAAAAAAGTTATATTGTAGAGTTTAATTTCAACCACCTGGCGTAACAACAGAAGTGTCAGACGTTCTGAAAATGCCCTAGGAATAATGAATTAATGAATCCTTAGTGTTTTCCCCTACTCCGCCCTTTCTTCTTTTCCAAGATTAGAACTTACTAGGGAATAGGTTTTTGGAAATAAAATCCCTTTTTGGGAAAACGGCCTACATTCAGAAATGTCTTAGAACAAGTATTTTTTAAAAAACTAATAAATAATCATAAATCAAAATACATTAAAATAAAATTACAGTACATCATTGCTCCTAGAAGGTCCACCAAAGTGGAATATCCTTTCAAAGGTTCATAAATAAAGCCTTCTGGACTGGAAATCATTTCCTGCATTGTGACGAAGAAGAGTATGCAGAAAGCGGAAGAGGAATCCCAAGTTATCAGTCTGGTAATGTCCAAACTACTTGATCTGGTGCGGAGCAGAGAGATTTGTTATCGATCCAAGTGAAGACAATGGAAAGGTGCTCGTCTCACTTCCTCAAGTCCTCAAAACCTGGAAAGAAAGGGCACGAAATGAAGTAGGTGGCTCAGATTCCTCCAAGACCCAGTTCTCTTCGGGCCAGTCAGGCAGACAAAGCGTGCTCGTTAAGACACCGAGGTCACGCTCTCAAGTGCTTGGACACCGAAAGGACCAGCGGTGTCGCGGGGGGTGCAGGAGCGGGCCAGGGTGGGCGGGGTGGCAGTGCACGAGGCCTCCCGGCCGGCCCGAGTTGCCCACCCTCCCCTCTCCGCCCCGCATCTCCTGGCTCCGGCTTGCTTCTCTTCTTTTCACCTACCCAGAAACTTGTTGTAACTTCTCATTTTTCCACCCAAGAGTCAAACCGGTGAACAAGCTTCCTACTCCTAACAGCCCCAAGCCCCAATCCTCCCCAATTCTCGAGTGACCCTCGGTAGCCAGAGGTGACGGGACCTTACCTTGTCATTTTTTCTTGCCCGGGTGCTGCCCCCTTCAGGCAGAGTTGGAGGTGCTGCGGAGAAGTCGGTGGCCGTGAGGCTGCGAGAGCGGTTGTTGGTGAGGGTGCGGTAGTTGATGCGGGTGTGGATGCGGGTGCGGGTGAGAGAGCGGATGCGCATACGCGTGGAGCGGCTGAGGCTTGGGTTGGGGCTGCGGCTGGGACTGGGACTGGGGCTGCGCCTGGGGCTGCGCCTGGGGCTGGGGTTGGGGATGTGGCTGCGGGGGCTGCTGCTGGACAAGGTGCTGCTGCTTCTGCCGCGTGGACTTGACCGCCAGGATTGCCTGACGATTCTTGTACTGCACCATCTGCAGCGTGATCTCGGCGTTCCAGCCCTGGTCCTGCGGGCACCGAAAGTCGATCTCCTTGCCCTCGGCCATCACCACAGTGAAGTACATATACTTGCCCTTGCGCTCTACGCAGTCCACGGTCTTCATGTTGGAAAAGTGCAATTCCTTGAGCTTGACCGGTGGCTCGAGGCTGGTCACGACGGGGCCTCCGGGTTGGGACGGTTCCGCTGGCCCCTGCCCAGGCTGTTGCTGTTGCTGGTGGTGTTGGTGTTGAAGCTGCTTGGGCGGAATGAGCAACAGCCCCTCCTCAGTGAGGATGCAGCACTTTTTCTTCCAGAGCTGCAGCAACCCATCGCTTCGCTTCTCCAACACACCCTCTTTCAGCGCCTTGCAGCCGCTGCTTTCCAACATCTTTCCGGCATATGGGGCGACGCCGCTCGGCTCGGCCTCTCCACTTCCAGCCGCCCGGGCTGGGGGCAGCAGCAGCAGATGCGCTCCGTCCTCGCCCCAGCGGTTTCCGCAGCCGCCCGCCCGGAGAGCACAGAAGAGGCTGACACGCAGGAAGCAGAGCGGCGGCGCCTCGGGGCCCGCGCAGAGGGGCAGCCGCGTCCTGATGCGCCACAAGGTCCGGGAGCTGCGATCCTCCGGGCCTTTGCCGTCCTCTTGCGAGCGCTCACTGAAGGGCACTGGCCGGGCCCCCTCGCGACGCTTTTGAATGGGCCATCCTCTCCACCCCCGAGTGACACCCAGCGGAAAAGGCGGCTCTTGGCGCCCGCACCGCGGGGAAAAGCCCAACTCTGAAAGGCGCTCCGCCGCCGGCGCACGCCTCATTAACTTGGGGCCTTTCCAAAGCCGGCCGCGTCCCCGCCCCCAGCGTCCCTCGCTCCGCCTCTCACCGCCCACTGGCTTCCGCGCTGCCTCCCAGGGACGGCTGCGGAGACTTGAGCGCTGGAAACTCCTCTCCTCCGCCAGACGCGATAAGTGAGGGTGTCCTAGCTGCCCAACAACCAATGCTGACGCCCAGAGGTCGTGGAGAGGCTAGCCTCACCGCCCCGCCTCTTCCTGGCCAGCGGGCAGTCGGCTCACAGCCTCAGAAAATAGAGATGGGGCTGCGAGGTGGGCACAGCTACCGGACAGTGCATAGAACGCCCGCCTCCCTCTTCGCCCTCAGGAACCAGCCCTGGGGACTCGCGCTGCGCTTGGGAATCCTGCAGAGCCAGCGTCCTGACCTGGGCGAGCGAGGAGGCTGGGGATGAGGCTAAAGGCCCGTGGAGTCCCGCGGAAGTGTGCCCTCCCCGGATGCTGTGTTAACATCTCAGTGCATAAAGACCGCGAGGACACGGTGTCTTGACACTCATATGCGCTCATGGTCCTTAACTAGGTCCTCCTGGAAGGGAGAGGGCGATTGTTAAAGCAATAGCGCTCCCGTCAGTCCCGTTTGGAAGGAGTAGAGGAAGGTGACCCACTTCAGGTGGGCCTTCTCTCGACCCGGAGCGCAGGCACTATCTATCTTCGGACAAGCTCTCCAGCCTCCTCCTAGATCCATCGGTAGAGTCTGCAATGTCTCACAACAGTAACTCAACTCTAACTACAAATCCAGGGCGTCCTGTGCGGAGAGAATCCCCACTCAAGGCACAGTTTACTTAGCCCTTCAAAGGGCAGTTGGAGCTCTTTAAAAATGCCTACTGGGCCAGATCTCTATTTTGTAATATTTATCTGTGACGTGGGAAAGGTAACGCTGAACTTGCCCCTAGCTCTCTCCTACTCCCACATTCAATTTCTATAGAAATTCTGAGCATAAGCAATAAAGAGCATAACCTGAAACCAAACCTGCTGGTGGGGAAATTCATCCATTAAGTAAACAGAGGACCCCAACTACGTATTGATTTTGGGGGTATGAGAAAGAATCACACGAGGAAGAAATAAACCAGGGTTGGACAAGTCAGAGCTGGACAAGGTAAGAAGGAAGGCTGTGTGCCGCCTGTGCCAAGAAAGGAGAGTTTAGTTCATCTGCTAATTTCTTGCCCCTGGAACAAAGAACTCAGTATGGGAAGAAGTGAGAGATGAGCTTGAGTCAAATCCTTTGTACCATGATAAGAAATTCGGACTTAATCTCAAGGTAATTGAGAACAAAGTATAATTTTATTCTGATTATGAGACTGACACACTGCCTACTAAGCTAAGAGGACAGGCTTAAAATAAATTTTTTTAATTTTATTTATTTATCTTTAGAAGAGAGAGGGAGAGAAATATCAATGTACGGTTGCTTCTCGTGGGTCCCCTGCTGGGAACTGGCCTGTAACCCAGGCTTGTGCCCTGACTGGGAATCAAACCTTGATCATTTGGTTCACAGGCCTGTGCTCAATCCACTGAGCTACACCAGCCAGGGCCTTAAAGTATAATTTTAAAAGAGAAGGATTCTGAATCTTAATCTAAGGAACAATGTTGTAGCAAATGGGACAATTCCAGCACAATCCTGAGTCCCACTGAATTGCATTTGGCAGGTTCTCAGGACCTTCACGTTGCTAATGAATTAGCAGTCGTTTAAAGAAAAAGGCAATGATTAGAATTACATAAGTATTTTAGTAAGATTATGTGAAAAATATAAATTCTGTATACCAATAACAAACACTCACATCTCAAATATTCCTCACATCTCAGTTCTTCCCTCGCCTTTGTAGGACAAGTGGGCATTCCAGAGAATGTCTACATGACCAGCTGTTCATCTCCTTAACAGAATGCCATGAACTCATTTGGAAATGATACTTCCTTTAAGTGTGTAATTCAGAGTTCCTGAGGACAGGTGTATTTGGGAAAGTCATTTCATATGGAAACCCAAGCTGTTTTCTTAGGAGAAACTCAATATATTTAGTGTAGTCTTACCAGGATTCAACAAATGCATTCTATCTAAATTAATTCAGAATGTCTGAACAAGTACAATTTTCAAAATCACTTATTTTAACTAGAGACTTTAAAACTCAGAATTTCTTGTTGGGTATTTCATGATCTGATGACTTTGTTACCAGCTCAGAACTACGTGTTCTTCCTGACCACAGTGCATTGATTATTGGAAATCTCAGATTATAGGAATCTTGTAGATCGATGAGAGCTTTTATTTAAACAGTCACCACCAACTCACAAAAAGGTCATATTGACAATGAAATAAATTCATACACAGAAAAGAAGTCTTCCAACTCATGAAAGGCAAGGACGTACATCCAAGATTGCTCTATCCAGCAAAGCTTTCATTTAGAATGGAAGGGCAGATAAAGCGCTTCTCAGATAAGGTCAAGTTAAAGGAGTTCATCATCACCAAGCCATTATTATATGAAATGTTAAAGGGACTCATCTAAGGAAAAGGAGATAAAAAACATGTACAGTAAAATGACAGTAAATTCACAGTTATTAAGAGCCACACGTAAACAAAAACAAACTAAGCAAACAACTAGAACAGGAACAAAACTACAGAAATAGAGATCACATGGAGGGTTACCAACAGGGGAGTGGGAGGAAGGGGGGGAAAGGTACAAAGAATAAGTAGCATAGACTGTAGGTAAAAAATAGGGGGAGGGCAAGAATAGTATGGGAAATGTAGAAGCTAAAGAACTTACAAATATGAAACATGGACATGAACTAAAGGGGAATGCAGGTGGGAAAGGGTGTGCAGGGTGAAGGGGGGTGAAGGAGGGGAATGGGAAAACTGTAATAGCATAATCAATAAAATATATTTAAAAAGAATGATAGGAAATAACTGTTTCCAAAGACACACTACAAGTTCAGCTGCTGATATAAAACTCACTTAAAAGTTACTAAAATTTAGAAAGCTAGCTAACAAAATCATTGTCTTGGTAAACAAATTTGAAATAGCTAATTCAAATTATATATTATAGCTGGCTGCAGCAAGTTGCCTATCCGTACCATAGGTAGCATTTGGCACAGTTGATACTTTTCTTTCTCCTTTTGTATCGTTCTTCATTTGGCTTCAAGGACATTACCCTTGGTTTTCCTTCCACCTCCCTGGTCCCTGTCTCAGGGTCCTCCTGTCTTAGTCTCCTCCACAGGGTCCTTTTCTTCCTCCCAGTCTTTTAGAGTACCCCCCGGAGCTCAGTCCTTGTTTCTCTATCCCTACTCACCGATACTCATTCCTTTACTGATCTCATATAGTCTCATCATTTTCAATGACATCTATATGCCAAAGGCTCCCAAATTAATATCTGCTCGCAGCCAAAGAATAAAACAAAGAGCGCCAAAGTTTTAAAAAACAAAACAGAACAAGACATGATACTAACATCCCAGCAAGAAAATACATACTAGTGGAGACACTCATTGAGTAGGTCACTAGGAGAAAATGGCTGAGGGAATTCAGAGAAAGCAGGGTTCAGAGTGTTTGCTAATTTAAAAAATTAAAGAAAAATAGTGCTCCCAATAAGATGGAGTCCATCAGTTTATATACGATGGGATAAAAATTTTCTGGATGGAATTTGTTCCGTAGGAGTGAAGTCTCTTCAAGTTCATGTTTTTTTAAATCTTTAACTGGTTGGAGTGGTTATAGTGAAGACAGCCTTCAGTCTTGTTTGATATATTCCAGGCCAGTATTACTATAAATTGAAATTTCCCCTTTATCCTTCTCTATAGTACTATATGGATGTCCAATAGAGAACAAATAATCTGTGCTCCCAAGCTTATCTCCTCACCCTGATCTCCACCTGCAGCCCCCTTCTCAGTTGATGGCAATACCATCTATACAGAGGTTCAGGCCAAACCCCTTGGGGGTGGTACTGCCCTTAAAACAAGCCGACAGGCCCTTACCCACAGCCCTGAGCTTTAGATGAGTCAAAATGGCATGCCTACCTGGAGCCCACTCATTTAGGACTCCAAATACTCTGCCTAAATGGCTCCCATGGTTCCAGACTATGGGTTACGTCACCAGTGTGTGCACTGCTGTGGAAGGAAGGTGAATTCTGAACGTGCAGGCGAGGACGTCCACACAATGTGCAGGCGGCCTGGAGCCACACAATTCAGAGCCAGGGATAGGAAGAGAAGGAAGGTGGGACATGGCTGAGGATCAGCTCCTTGAAAATAATGTTCTGTCACTGGAATTTAAGAGCCTGGGAGGTAAACCTGACCCTCCAGGTACTCATGAAGGCGTATTTGCCAAGATAGGAGCACTGAATGTATTTACATGTAACAAACTCTGAATTGGCCATTGGGGTATGCCCATGCACTCCTGACCCTGGGTTGCAGTTGTTTGGGAGCATGCTTGCCTTGCAGCTCTTTCACTCGTTTCTCATACTCAACCCACAAATTGCCAGGAAAGCCCATCAGTTAAATCTGAAAACTACATGTACATTTCATCTATTTTCTTCGCCACCCTGGTCCAAACCACCGCTCTCTCCTCCTGAGTTACTGCAACGAGCTCCTAACTTTCTCTGTTGTCTTATGATCTATTTTCAACCCAGCAGTCAGGGTCATCCTAATCATTTTCTTCAGGTCTTTGCTCAAATGTCCTCTCAATGAGGCCTACCCTCATCACTCTGAAAGTTGCAACCCTCCAATGCCCCTTGATTTCCCCCATGGCATGTGTTACCTCCTAACACACTACTGAGTTATTATGCCCTTTGCTTATTTGTTCCCCTTACTATAGAATGTATCCTCTTAAAGAGGGCAAAGATCATTGTTTTGGTGTATCTCAGCCACCTAGTACACTTCTTGGTACATGGTAGGAACTCAACATATGTAGAAATTCCAAATGTAATCAGAAGCCCTGACCTGAAAAGAAAATCAATGTCTTTAAACATTTTTTGAGATTTTTCATAACACATCCTACTTTGAAATTTTTTCAAACTGTCAAGACTTCGTGATAGAACTTCCAAAATTGCCATACCAATATATAATGGTATTATTTTTTAAATGCATTAGTAGTTAAATAGATTAACTACTACGTGTTAGGTCTCTGTGAATTCACACACTAATTATTCCTGCAAACCTTTTATTCCAAAGCCACATGCAATTGAATATTGATATTTCTTACTTTAAAAAATTTATTTTACTCATTATGCTATTACAGTTGTCCTAATCTTTCCCTTTCCCCTCTTCACCTAGCACCCCCAACTCCCTCGGGCAGTCCCCACACCATTGTAAATCTCTGTGGGTCATGTGTGTAATTTTTTTGGCTATTCCATTTCCTATACTGTATTTTACATTTCCATGCCTGCGACAGGAATTTAAATGATCATCCTATTGGTTTCTAATAAAAGTAACCAAAGGATGAGAAAGAGTAATGGAACTGAATTGGTAGCAGTTTCTCTTACTTAGCAGTTAAATGGTCAAATACTTGCTTAAAAATCCATTAATCCTGGCTTAAAGGCATTATATTTAATAGAACTACAAGTTAAGAAGTGCTTACTTTCATTTATAACTTGATTACAAGATCAAAAACTCTTTAACCTTTAAACTTCCAAATTTGCAATACACAATAAAAATCTGACAGATTATTAAATACATGGATATAGCAAAAATAAAGCAGCTTTCAAAAGTCAAGTCAAACCAGCCCTGGCTGGCGTAGCTCAGTGGATTGAGCTCAGGCCTGCGAACCACAGGATCGCTGCTCGATCCCTAGTCAGGGCACATGCCTGGGTTACAGGCCAGTTCCCGGGAGGAGATGCACCAGAAGGCAACCATACATCGATATTTCTCTCCCTCTCTCCTTCCCTTCCCCTCTAAAGATAAATAAATAAAACCTTAAAATAAACACAAAAAACAATGCTATAAAAGTTGTCAAACCAGCGAAAATATCGTTACTCTTCGGCACAGAGATGCCCATGTTGACTACTAATTTCTTCATTTTTAAATGAAACCCACCTTAAGGGTTCTAATTTCCCCAACTCCAAGCTGAAATAGTTAAATATTGACTCTCTTCAAATGAATACTTAATCAGCCACTTCTCTGGTGTATTGGCTTATTAGTCTTCCTTTCTGCCTTACTAGTTGAACTGATGCCCCCTAGTGACCTATTTGTATAACACAGCTTATAGCAAGCCGGAATAGGTGTTCAGTACTCATGTTTTTGAAACTATTACTTGTAGATCAAGCAATTAGCTCTCCTTTCTATTCTTCCAATAGCCTAATCCAGGTTTTCTCCACCTGTGCGCTCATAATAGCCTAACCACCGAAATCCACACTATCCTATGGTGTGTTGCTACTAGTTCTGGTCCTAAAATGATAGAAAACTTCGTTGCCCACCGTTGTAGAGAACATTCCAAGTCCTCACCCTGGCATGGAAGCCCTCCCCTGATGCAAGAGTAAGTCCTACTTGCCCTTACAATTTAGACTCGCCTTCCACAAAACCCTAAGTGAGCTTGTCACTACTTGTGCCTACCCTGCTTTCCCAAATCCTCTGTAATGTTTTGCTCTGCAAAGCCCAGTCCAAATGCTGTTACATTTCTTTCGGCTAACTCCTCCCTATTCATATTCCACCACTTCAGATTTGACTGGTAGTTAACATCTTGGGTAACAGTTTCCATCACTGTGCTTACTAGCATGGTGGATCTTAACGGAGACTGCTGCTTCGGTACTGACAGCACTTAAGGTGAAGGAGACTGAATGGTTAGTTCTGGCTGGAAATATATTGCTGTTCTTCAAAGCATGGAGAACAGGCAGGCAGGCAGGCAGGCCAAATAAACATTTTATTGAAGATGGTCAACAAATAACAACTGAGGGATCTGGTGATGCTTACCTGTTATAGTATTAGCTGTGAAGTGACAAAAATGAGTGGATAAAATGGAGCAGGGGTTTGGCTTTGTCCCATGTTCAGCCGTTATTACCTTTGAACAAGGAATGTAGCCCCATGGAGACTAAGAACCAATAGTATGACGTCAGAGAACTATTACTCAAAAGCATGGATACTGACTTCCGAGTCTGCAGGGGTGGCAGTAGAGAAGCAGCACACAGTCCCGTGACTGGCGGTGGCAGCCCCAAACTTCACTTTGAGCGTTGCTCTAGCTGGAGAGCAGCACACGAGCCGCTGCCCCCCAGAAAGAACCCCACAGCACCCGATACCCTTCCCCAAGTCCTCTACTCAGAGTAGGTAAATGCTACTTATCTGCCACGTGGGCAAATCTCTCCCCCTAAGGGGCTACATTCCCAGGAGCCCTTCTTTTGCAGTCTTCTATTACTGTACATGGCATACACAGCCTGAGAGAACCAACTTTTCAATTTGGTCATTATTTATATGAAAAAAAATCAGTAAATGAGCAGCACCCTTTTCTGGACACTAGAGGAAGAAAAGCAGCAGCAAATATAGGTGATTCTTTCCTCAAGTACAAGGACAAAGGAAGATGGATGGTATGATAAACTTGGTTGCTGTGAACAACAAAAGTTTACGTAGTAGAGGAATTTAGGATTGTAAGCCAAGGATTGGAGGGTGGAAAAAAAAACCCCAACATTCTTTGGTGTAGCCAGGCCCAGAAAGGTAGAGGGACATTTTATCAAAGAAAAAAAACCAAGAAAGCTTTTTACGGCAGGATTCCACACTGCCATCAAACCAATCGGAAAAAGGAAACCCCCACGTAAAAGGTAGCAAAAGCATTGTTACTTGAGTAGTTAGTATACTGTATCTTGTAACTATTAGTTTCTAGTAATGAGAAACTGTAATTTTTCTTCTGAGGTTCCACTTACACAAATTTTTAGGTCATTGTCCCAACCTCATGTGTATCCTTCTAGGAAAGGTATCATATAAGACCAAACGTAAGCTTTGGGTGAAGACGGACTCACCAGAACACATCCTTTAGGCTGTATTCCTTAATTATCTAAGGCCCATCTACTTATTTCTGAAGTGCAGTAACTGTGTTCTGGATATCCCTGCCCAAACCATCCTTTTGTAAACCCGAAGCTCTTCAATGTGTGTGGACAATGCAGCTGCCTTCCCAACCTTCATTCTCCAATTCCTAACAAATTCAGCTTTGGCTCTAGAGGCCCAGGTCTTCACTTTCAGCCTCTTGAATGCTGTAAGCACTAACCACAGGGTCTTCTTTAAAGATGGCTGGGCGCTCGAAGCCTTTTACCCTTCTGCCCCACCTGCTGCCTAAACTGGGCATGACACAGCATTTCACACAACAGAGCAACTTTAACAATAGAAACCATATGCCAAAGACAGCAAAACTGAGGATGGATGCCTTTCCTGTTAACAGTTAAGTCCAGATAACTCTGGTCTCTAAAATCTGATATTCTAAAATCTCTACCTTAAAATACGTATTTAACCACTACTTGTGCACAGGAAGCAGGTGCAGGAGTCTGAGTGGATAGAACAGGTGGAGGCCATATACTGCCATCAACACATATTAACTTGTAGCCTTGTCCTTATCCTTACATATAGAGGGGAAAATTACCATCTTTAAACAGTATGTATATTAAATAAAGGATAACTTCTATTGTCTTAAATTACACATTTCAAAAATCAAGATTTATAATGCTGTAAGCAAATGTTTCCCTGAGTTAAAAATCCAGGGTAGCAGTGAAGTTTGTCTCTACTGTATGTTACACCCAACCTTAAGAACTCTACTTAATGGTCATCTGATACCATGAGGATCCTTTACTAATCAAACTTGATTTTTATGACTCACAGTAATTATTTGTACAAATTCAAATGGTGATCCCAATAATTTTTCTCCAAAAATGGGCATGTAATATTTAACATTTCTTGATGTTTCTGGTCATTTTGGAAAACGATCGCAGCTTTTGCTGCATCGACACTATTGTACCTAGTAGTATTTTCAGAAAAAAAGGGGGGAGGGGGGGACTTGTGGCCACTGCAAGACTCCAGTTCACTTTTCCAAAATCCTAGTCATCCAGCGAGATGTAGTCCCCCTCCAATCAAACCTCAGTGGGTTGTGGCTGGCTCTCTAACCAACACAACACAGAAGTGAAGACTTCTCCGGAGAGGACACAAAAAGGGTACTTGTCTAACTCTTGGAAACCAACCACCCTGTGAGGCAAGGTCTAGGTAGCGCTCTGACAACATTCCAGCTTGTTTCATCAACTACCTGTATATTTAAAGTCTTCAGGTAAGCAGGTAGGTCCATTTGCTCTCGTGTAAAAGCTGGCCACTGCCAATAATGAGCAGAAATGAAGTATCCAAACAGAGAGTAAATAACTGTTGTCAATGCTTTAAAGTTTTGGTAGTGCTTTTGTTATGCGATGCTAAGCAACTGCAACAACTATTGATGAAAACTGTCCATAGTCCCACTGAGTTTACAAACAATATTTTTAGCAATTTCCTCAATGTAAGCAACTCATTTATGTATGGATGTTACTACAAAGGATCTTGGAGTATCTTGGTTGACTTATGAGACTGAACTAATGAGAATCAATTACTTACCTTGTTGCATAGTCCCCCCCATACAGTACTGTGGCTGATATACACTGCAAGGAGTCCAGATAAATCCTAAGTAATCTACACATGCAAAAATTTATACACTTACCAGTTCAGAAATGAAGAACCAAAAAGAGTGGGTAGTAATTCAAAGAAAAGATGACTATTTTGATCTAAGATCAGTTGCAGGAAGTGAATGAAAAGGCAGCCAAGCAGAGCTGAAAACAGTGTAAATTAATTTCATATTTAATTTCCAGCTACTAGTAACTTAGTGCTTTAAGTAGCACATTACCTAAATTATGAATATGTCTTTTCAAAAATCAAAATTGTTTACAATTATCAATAATGAAAGTGTAGGTTACAGAGGCTGAGTTGTTGCTGTCCAACTTGCTTTTAAGGTTAGGTCCATTCACCAAGGCCAACTGAACAGCAAACAGACCCCAGCCTCTAGTTTTGAAACACATACTGTATGTATTGACTGCCCTGATCCAAGCTGAAAATCACTTGACCTCAAGACAGAAAACTCTCATTGTCCACCCCACAAGGTCTATCCCCAGTGTCCAGGGCTCCAGGTAGGTATCAGGGATGTACAGGATAGGCTGACAAATTACGACTTCATTTACTTTTACCCTAAATCATTCTGGGTTCAGCCAAAAGCAAAATGTTTATTACAACATCAAACACACACAAAATGTGTATTATGCAGCCTTAATTTCAGTGTTCTTCTGCACACCAAGTACAGCATCTCTTAGCAAGGAGCAATTTTACCTCTAAACCAATGAAACACCCTGGCCCTTCCCCAACTAATTCTGAAATTAACTGTGTCAATTTAAAGGATGATCCCAACCACAAACTCTAGGTTTCCTTATGCTAGAAAGCCCATTTCCTGACTGCTCATTGTGTGTGTATTGGGGTTGAAGTACTCTCCAGGTACTAGTATGTTCTCAGCACAACCAAATCTTTCACAACTTTCCACAACACTGAGCATGAATGACCAAAGTGGCAGATGGACTCTAAAGGCTTTTTAACCACTGTACTATTCAAGTGGGAACTATTTCATCCCCACATTCATTAGATATGAATGGCCAGTCCAAGAACTTGACATTTTATCTAAGTCATGGGGTTAGTAACTGGATTTTTAAACCTGAATACAAAAATCACCATTATATAATATGCTAAAAATTAATCTCAAGTTAATTTCCTATTTAATTTCCAGCTACTAGTAACTTAGTGCTTTAAGTAGCACATTACCTAAATTATGAATACATCTTTTCAAAAACCAAAATTGTTTACAATTACCAATAATGAAGATTAAAAAAACTAAATGATGAACATCATATGCTCCTTCAACCTATCCATTTAAAATAACTCTGGTTAAAAGAAATAATCACTGGAAATAGTCAAGTTTTATATAATTGCTTCCAATCTTTCAAGGCTCTAATTAATATACATTGAGCCATATAATGTAATCATTGGGTGTGGGGGTGGGTAAAGTCTGTGGGGTTTGTTTCTGCCAAGCCAATTTGTAAGTGGCAACGGCTTAATTTAATCATAGTTCGCGAACCATTGGTTCAGAGCTTTCGGTTCACTATGGGATACTTACAAGCAATAGGTGCTATGACCAAGAGAAATTCTGGCAGGAGGTACCTTCTCTGACAGTTAAGGTAAAAACATGCCCTTTCATCCTCTATTTTGCATTCAGTAACCCCACTATTTATTATCAGGAGCACCCTATTTTCACTGAGTGTGATCCCAATGTAACTACTTTGGGATCTACTATCAATTATTTGCACGAGGGTTTGTGTATTACAAATAGGTGGCAAAATTATTCAGAACCTGATGCAGAGGCCCAAAAATCAAACAGTGCCCCTTCATCTTCCTCGTTGTATAATTCTTTGAGTATCTTTTGAATTTTACATTGGATTAAATTGTGAAAAATAGATGAAAATAAAATAGTAATATCTGGCTTGGCTTCAACAGTCAAAAATATAAAGGCTAAAACTTTTGTAAGATTAACCAACACATAAAATGGACTCAAATTCTACACCAAGCCCTAAAACCAAACATTCAAATATCTGAGTATTAATGTTTCTGCACAGTACAATGTTCTCACAAACAAACCCATGAATTCAGTCTTAAAAGCAGCAGTAATATAAAGTTAATTCAATTATCTTAGAGGACTTATATACCAATCAATGTCATTAGCCTATTCACAAAATAATGAAAATATTTCTATTCAAGCTAAGGTCTCCCTTTCATGTCTACTTGTTAAATGAGCTAAAAACTGAAAGTCCATTTTTCATAAGTATTTACTATTCTATGCCAATTCCATATAATTACTGTCTCAGAAATACTAATCCTTCTTCAGGTATAAGAATTCTGAGAAATTCTATAAATTTTACTTTCCCAAAACAAACTAAAAAATACGAAGTGCCTCAAAAAATAGCTATAGTTAAATCAATAAAATCTGTAGAACTGTGTGATTCCTTCCTTTCTCGTCTTCCCATCAAAAGCTCCACTTAGCAGGGTTTGGGAGGTTGCTCATATTCTGAAATTATGCCAATTTATAAGCCACCATGGCCTAAGCATAGAATATCTAAACACCTCTACGCTGTTCTTTCAAAAAAATCATTTAAAAAAAACCACCCAAAACATCACCAGTACATTTTATAAAATTAAATGTGTATTTTATTAAGAATTTCCAATTACATATTTCAAATTTCTTGGATGGAGAACCATTCTGGAACTGGAGAGATGGCAAAGAGGAATACTGATCTCCTTCGAAACCCCAACTTCATTAAGAGAACAATTGCTCTGTAAACCCCGTCACCCTCGTCTAACAAGATGAACGGGTATTACTCCCCCACTTTGGCAATAGCTATTTCCTAAAGGAATGAAAAGAAATTTAAACCCAACCTGGTTTTGCCACTGTAAGTTCATTAAAAATGGGACCCTATCTTTAGATTAACATTTTTTAAGTTCAGCTGTGTTCAACTGAAGTATGGGCACAAAAAAAAAAACAAAAAAACCCCACACAAAACAAGGCAAAAAAAACAAAAAGAAAAACAAAACAGAGTGCCTGATCACAGCAACCAACATCCTTTTCAACATGAGGAAGAAAAATATAAGGCGTTTTCATGGCATTTTTCCTCTATAAACTATTGCAATTGGTTAAGGATTTCCAGTAGTTAATTAAAATCTCAGGAGTGAAACAGATAATACTATACAAATAACAAAATGTATTCATTCACATTCCAAAAATGGAAGCTTTATTACTTCTAAAAATGAACCTAATGTTATTTTATTACGACCAGGAACTGTAAGCTGTTCTAGTTACAATCCAATTAGTCCACACTTCCTGCCAAAGCTTTTTAAGTTCACCACACAAAATTAACAGTGATTAGCCTGAGGTATTTTAAATGTGGCTCTACGCTCAAACGTAATAGCACTCTACCCACTCCCACAGACAGTCCTAGTTCTATTTTAGTACCATGATCTCTACATATAGTCTCTTCAATACCTAAAAGCAACCTTTGGACCTTTTCAAATAACTGGCTATCCATCCACTTGTTAAAATAGGAGCCACACAAAGAATGTTGTGTGACCAGATCCCAGGATAAAGTACTTAACTTTTGTTTTCTAGTTTATTTATCAAACTGTGGTAGAATAAAAGGCTGAGTATCATACTTGTGGTGCAAACAGGTCCAAATTTTTAAGCTTTAATAAGGTTGAGAAACGTTTCATATAATTTAATTTAATATGCCTAACACATGAGGTAGTTAAGTAAACAGTACTACCCATTTTAATACATAGTAAGCAAAAGCACGGGTAAATAGCATGCTCATACTTTAAACAAGAATTGGAATTAACCATAGAGGTTTGGGGCCCTCTCATGTTTCAACCAAAAGAAATAAAACTTAAATTTTCTTTAAAAAAATTACAGCATTTGTCTTTGTCTTTTACACTTTCTTATTAGATGTAGTACACCTCTTCCAAAGTTGGCACCCTTTTCTTCAATATGCTGGTAAACTGAATACAATGTTTAATTCAAGCTAGGGCTCTATTTCTGCCTGAATTAGTACAAAATTAAGACATTGTTTGTGAGAACTAAAATTATATTTGACATTTTTATTTTAGGCTGCAAAACCAAAAACAAGCAAGCAAACAACATAAAACTTGAAATGAACTTGTCAAATGATGAAAATTCATCCTTTCCAGGGAAGCAGAAGGTAGACCAGACCCTACCACAAAGAAAAGATGCTTAGTTAATGGAGGTTACGTTTAAGAGTACAGTTAAAATAATAAAGCTTAACTTCTGAAAACACTAGGTTTTATTCACTTCCCTATGGTAACTAATAACCATACAACTGAGTTAGGGCTCTTTCCAGTTAACTACATCACCTAAAATATAAAAAATCCATTAATAATCTAGGTTAACGTGTGTGTTCTTACTGGAAATTCTTAACCATAGCCTTATCTTAACAAGTTTTTTCTTTACTAATGATAAATTGTTTTAGTATAGGCACTGCATTTCTATAACAAATAAAGGGCAAAGCTAGTACAAGTGAACTTAAACCCATGTAACTACCACCTGAAAAAATACTTTGGTTCTTCAAGGAAAAAAAAATAGCAAAACAAAAAATCTGTTTCATTTAATAGTTGTTTTATTTTTGTAGCTGTAATCTAATAATTACATGACAAAAAATAACCCAGAAGAACCAAACTATGTAGCAATGAATGACAATGGGTGAGAGAATTTCTGTATTCAATATACCTGGCAGAAAAACTAAAGTTAAAATGCTAGGTAGAACAAAATTGTTTTTAAAATATCAATTTCTTTCCTTAAAAAAAAAAAAAGTACTGAATCTACCAAGAAAATACAAAAACACAAGGCTGTAAGAAAATAATAGCTGTGTTTAGGCTATTACAGTGCAGGTTATCCTCAAGGCCACACACATCCTGCTTCACTGCTGCTTGCACTCTGCTGGGTTTTGATCCTTCTGTTAAAGGAAAACAAGAAGTCAATCTATCTTTTTCTACCTGTTTCACTTAACTTTTCATTAGTAATTAACTACCTTAATTATCACATTATCTCACTGCTGTCAAAACTTTTGCCAAATTAATGACAGGTTATAGCAACAATGGCAAATTTATTTATTTACACATTAACAGATAACAGAAATTTTAAAATAAACCCAAATTTTAAACTGTGGAATGAATTCTATAAACTGAGACATACTGAGCCATAATCTCATTAAATTAACTAACTAGGCCATTGAGGTTAGTCATAGTACCCAATATTTCTGCTTTCTCATAGATCAGTTATTTAAAAAAATACTCATTCCATTCACAATTGAGCTGTTAAGAGTAATTCATACCTATTAAAATATTTAATTGGATTTTTAACTATTCCCTCTTACCTGCTCAGTAGGTTAAAGTTATTTTCTGGGTATTTTATAGCATTTGGCAAATAAATGAATGAATGTACTCAAGAGTAACCTGAGTTTACAAATGAATCCTGGTAAAATGTATGATGTATTTTGTGGTAAAGATACAGGCCTTTACTAATCCTGATAGGACAAATTCCAGGAGTAAGACTGGGACTCAGATGGAGCAGGGTGGTGGTTGAACGAATCTGAGCAAGCACTCCTGCATGCAGATGCTTTAAAAGCTCATCTTTGTTTATAATCTTTCCTTTGGAAGGAAACCACCTAAAACCATAAGCTATAATTTAAAATATTTCTAAAACACTATTTTAAAAAGTGTACATGATAACATGCCATTAGAGTAGAATCCTAGGACATAAGTTATTAGCCTGAAACTGGAAAATATAGTCAGAACCAAAAATAAAAGTTTCTTAGGAGAGGAGCATCGAAAGTATGTGTACACTGTTGAAATGCCAGTGACATTAAACACACACACACGCACACACACACACAGTTTAATGGGCTAGACTTTAACATACAAAATTAAACTTTATATATTCAGATATACCAACTCTTATTTAACTCGATTAAATTTAATAGAAAACAGCACTACTTTTGCTCACCTTTGAGTCATAGTCTGGATCATTTTCCTCATCTTCTTCTTCCCCTTCCTATATTAAAGTTCAAAATGCATCCATGAAGTAGGTACACAGTAGCAAGAAACGGCTCATAACGTAGGGAGAATTTAACACAAATTACTCTATAGGTCAACAGAATTTCATGATTACAAAGTTTGGTGACAATGCAATTTAATTTGAAAGCTTCTAATATGAAAAATTTCCCAACACAACTTGAGACATCCAGACAGCTTTTATTGAAAAGATTTACTGCAGCCAACGTTGAAAAAGTTTACTGCAGCTTTTGACTTCTTCAAAGAGCTGATAACCCTGCAGCAGAACAGAATTATTTGAAATAAAAAAAATATTCTGAGTTTTGCAATTTATTTATTGAAACCTTATACATACATTGTTTGGCTGTAGTTTCTAAAATTGTAATTTTTCCAAAAGTGTTTTTATCCCACATCACAGAATAATGATTATATAGCAAAGGAATACATAAGTCACTCAATTTCCTTCTCAGTGTCTGAAACAGAATTATCTGCTCATTTGGTAAACATTACCTCATCCGCTTCTTCACCTTCTTCATCATACTAAAAAAAGGAAAAAAGGGTCAAGTTTGATGAAGCTAACAAACTTTTGAGAACAGTATTATTTACATTCATCATTGTATCCATTAATAATTAAAAAGAGGAGAAATACTTTCCCTGAAATGACTATAAACAAGAATAGCTGTAGGAATCACTCAGCCCAGTGCCACATAAATCTGATAATCTGAAAAAATCAGAGCAAAGTACCAACTGCAGATAAAGTATGATCAAGCAGTTATTACTGCAAATACTACTTTTTTGTACTTATGTGTGAAACACACTGCATAGAAAGTTCTTTTGAATACTGCCATTTAGCAATAATGACTCCCAAACCTTTGAGGGTAGCCCAATTTTACCTTAATCATTAGGTAATATCCCTTGGGATAAAAATTCTATGCTTCCTAATATGATTATCTCAACCACTTAAAAAAGTACTTGGTATGTTTTATTTAGTTAGACAAGAGTATAATAGTTCTACAATACTAAGCAAACATAACTTTCACTAGTTCAGCCAGTCTTCAAGCAACAAATGGACCCAAAGATGGCCCACTTAAAACATTGCAGTCAAGTTATCTACAGGAAATCAGTTATTATCCTAATTGCATTATTCTGTCTTGCTTCCTAAAAATGACCACATCTATTCATTAAACCCCTCACCAATTCTGACTATCATACCCTCACCAAAAGATTTTATTGCAGGATTCAGATTCACTCACATCATCATCATCATCTTCAATAGCTTCTCCAGTAAAATACAACACTGATCGTGGGATTATACGCTCACGCAAAAAGTGACCAATTTCAAAATCTGCAGCAAGGATGGCTTCAGCATCATCATCCTATTTTTAAAAGCAAGCACAACATTTAATAACTTTGTTATTTAATTTGGTACATGCAAGACTGTTGAGTTTAAATCATGAAGAAACTCAATTTCACTCTTCACTTCCCAACATTTTAAAACTAGTTTACATGTGGTGTTATCAAACAGTTATTTAAAAGCTTTTAATAAAAAGAAATTGTTAGAAAATAAGTGTACATACTCAGAGAAATTTGGGGAAATAAAAATTAGAGCAGGTTACTGCTTACTTTTTACGGCTTGAAAAGTAAAATATAAGTAACTTGGTTATATGACTAAAATTTTCCTTTTAAAATATTAGTTACTGAAAACACCAAGTGGAGTAATAGGAATCTCAGATTTTCCTAAGTACATTCTAGTTTTAATAAGTTTTAATAAGGAGGAAAACTATATAGTCTTGAAAACCTGAATCCCTCACAGCAATATCCGCCAAGTCTCAAAAGGAAAAAACCAAAAAAACAAAAAACAAAACTTAGCTTCTCAGCACTTCTCAGTGAAAGCACCAGGAGTACTCTGAATGGAATTTTTCAAATGCACAGTCTTCTCTATGTACTGCAAGGCTCAGGGCAAAATGCTAGTAGCAACTACTCCCCTCTGCACTTTTGAAAACCAATCTTAATTTCACACACGGGGAACAATTCAACAAATAAATAAATACATAACAATTCGGCTTACCAGATCGCCACTCTCAGGAACTGCAAAATTGAGAAGAGAAATTCAAATTAGTTAAAAATTAAACAAAACTTACTATGAAACAACGAAAAACACCCAACTTAAAACACTATTTACCTTCAGGAGGAGCAAAGAAATTAAAGAAAGAATCATTGGAAACTGTTTTGGTCACAGTACGAACTGTCCCACGACCCTTGTGTTTCTGCTTCTTTTTAATGGTTTTCAAAGTGACATTCTTCCCTTTTTTCCAATCTATCTGGCACCTTCCAAAACAAAGGGGAAAAAATCTTCTGTCACAATTAACACATTACTTTTAACTGCATGGAGAACTAAATTTTTCTAAATAAATAGTATATTAACTTCAAATCTTAAGAAGGAAAATCTGGCCCAAATGTTTTCTGTAGCAATGTAAAGAGAAAAATTTATTTTTTTGTTTTTTTAAATGTATTTAATTGTTGTTCAAGTAGTTTTCTGTCTTTTACTCCCATCCCAGCCCACCCCCACAGTGCTCCCCCCCTCCCATTTCTACCTCTGTTAGTTGTTGTCCATGTGTCCTTTATACTTGTTCCTGTAAATCCTTCCGCTTTTCCCCTGAAATTCCCTCCCTTCTCCCTTCTAGTCCCTTCCACCTGTTCTCTATTTAAAATTTATTTCTAAACATTTTTCAATAAATATATTCACAATTACCACAAATTCACAATATAATAAATTAAAATGTGCACTTCCTTTGGAGAAATATCTGTAATAGCCACAAGCCAAGAAAAATTGTAGGAAAATGGGTAAGCTCTCAGAACATTTTACTCAAATGTTTGTTTGGAAATAAACTATGTATATATGTATCAAGCACACACACCAGGAAATACCAATATCATAAATCATAAGTAAAACAAAAACATGTAGCATTCTGTTAATATAGTAAATTTAAAACTCACCCTGTACAACCCATAATTTCCGGTCCATCAAAAGAAAAGGGATCGGAATCATCTGGTTCCGACCTCATCCTGTATGTCTTTGTCAACACTTCATTTGTGAAATACTCGTTGGGTTCAAAGTGAAATTCTAAAACAAAGCTCTTAAAAAGAAAAGTATAAAAGCTAATTAAACTCCTACATCACCATTTTCAATGCTTCAGTAAATAAAGCTTGAACTGACCAAGTCCCCCTTCCTCCCTCCATCCCCATGAAGATGACTTGTAAATCTTAGACTAGATCCTGAGCTTGACTGAGAAAAACCCCGACCTATTACATACCCATATAAAAATCTATAGCCTATAGTAACTTTGCCCATACTTTACATAATACCATTTGATGGTTTTGGGAAGAAGCTATTGGTTGGTTTCTCATAATGGGGGAAGTAGAGGCCTTCTAACATCTTGTTTTATGTAATTCCCAGACATATGCCTTTTAAATACAGAAAAAGTATTTGCGTATTCATGTATCTCTGATATTATTTTTTAGCCCATTTTTAATCCAGGATCAAGAATAGACTGTATTTTTAAAATAGTTAAAAGGTAAGAGAAAGGATAAATGTTGTATAACATTATCAACATCCAAACATCTATTTTTTACCAATAATTAAGAATACCAAGTATCATTTTTAATTTCTTCTTACCCCTTCAAATTATCACGTCTTTTTAAAAAATTCCCATTTGCCCTGGCTGGTGTAGCTCAGTGGATTAAGCATGGGCCTGAGAACCAAACGACCGCAGTTCAATCCCCAGCAGAGGATGCATGAGAGGCAACCATACATTCATATTTCTCTCCTTCTCGCTTTCCCTTCCCCTCTAAAGATAAATAAAATCTTTAAAAAAATCACTGTTTAAAAAAATTTCCATGTATTTATCTGTAAACACTTAATGTTACAAAATTAAAAGTATTTCAAAGTTTTTACCATAGGCTGGCCAGCATCTGAGAACTTCACTTTAATATCTTTCAAGTGCTTCAGAATAGGCTCATCATGTTCCTTCAAATTAAAAAATATATATATATAATAAATAAATGAGTAATGTGGCATTTTAAAATTAGTGTTCTGTTACTGGACAATAAACATTTTAAAATGAAGTTTTATGTAGCAATGACAACATCATTATCCACACTGACTGGGATGAAGAGTACAAAAACCAAGTCTAACATAAGCATGTTTGCTTTTCTAACTACTGCCCTTTGCTGCTCTTGTTCCTTTCAATCTGCTTGGTGCTTTCCTTCTTGGCTAAGGTAGAAATTCAGTAAGCAGTCTCTGTTTTGAGATTTCTTTTTCTTGACATTAACTCCCAACAATCACAGTATCAGGCAACAAGTACTACAGTACAGATAGTGGCTCAAGAAATGTTTCTGATTAGGAGGGACAATGTTTCCCAGAAAAAGTGACAATTATAAAAGAGTTAAAGGTATTTACAGCATTCTTTTAAAATGCGAATGTTCCTTGGAATAGTCATTTCAGACTGAAACGTCTTTTGTATACGACAACTGAAACTGTTCAGTCTTTCTTTCACATCCTACCGCTATACTAAGCATCTAAGACAGAGGGTATGAAGCCATGAGAAAGGAATGGAGACTAACGAGCAATGATCAAATGGACCATTTCATTACCTAATTTTTTAAAGTGAATCATAATTTATTCGGTTATATTAAACAAAGCTGCAATACTGCCTCCACACATAACAGCTCTTTCAAAAGAAGGCAATCATTCTATAAATATCAACAGTGATGAGACTAGTCATCAGACATTTAAATTTCAAAGGTTTACTCTCTAAGGTAAACTGTCACTTTTGAGAATACTATTACCTGAACCATATCACTGAGCAAGTCAACATTCTTAAAAACAGTCAACCAAAATTCAGGAATTCCCTTGGGGTCTTGTTTTTCTTCATCCTTTTTCTCATCTTCAAGCTTGGCCTTTTCTTGCAGCTCCTCCTTGATAAATAAATAACAGCATGTACTATTGAACACTTAGATTAGACTCTTAGATTATATATTCCCTTAATTTAAATGCAGTGGTAGAAGTATAGAAACCAACCAACCCTCAATTAGTAATTACAATGTTCAGTCCTAATAGTTCTAGTCCAATTGTGTAAACACACTGCTGTTACCCATACCAAATGTACTTTTATAAAATAATGACTTTTAAATATAGTAAACAGGAAAACCAAAACAAATATAAAACTTGTCCCATGTTTTTTAATCAAAATATTGTATTCTCTTAATCAACCAACATTAAAATAGCAATTCTGGAGAAACGGGGTCCTGTAACAGCACTGATACTCGTGCCCTGCCATTATTAGCTGCAGGCGAGCCACTCAGAGGACTCCATTCCTTCACTTGGAAAAAGCGAACAAGCCTCTGCATGTCATCAAGTTCAAAGGAAAAGTTTTTATTTCCAAGGTATAAAACATACTAAATTAAAAGTTAATACCAACCGAAATTTCATCTTCCTCATCTGGTTTCCATTCACATTCTTCTTCTGTAGGTTCATAAATTGCATTAATAATCTCAAATCGCTAAAATGATTAAAAAAAATGGGTTACATAAAAACACTGACATCCAAGCAAAAAAACTAGCTGTTTCTCATTAAGAACCCAAAGAGCCCTGGCTGGTGTGGCTCAGTGGATTGAGTGCCATACTGCGAACCAAAGGGTTGTGAGTTCACTTCCCAGTCAGGGCACATGCCGCGGTTGCAGACCAGGTCTCCAGTAGGGGAGCACTCAAGGGGCAACCACACATCAATGTTCTCTTCCTCTCTTTCTCCCTCCCTTCCCCTCTCAAAAATAAAATCTTATAAAACACACATATACATACATATACATATATATATATATATATAAAGAACCCATGGATTTAATTAATGTATACCACAACTTAAATGTCATTATTGATAGTTTTCCCAAATTCATACACGTAATAACTATTTTACTGAGAGGTCTACATTGTTTCCAGAGCTTTATTACCTTCTTGATTTTTAAATAAATAAAATGAAACAGTAAAAAGCATTACCTTATCAAATAAAGGCTGATAGAGAACAGCGTACTTTCTTTCAAGATCATGAACTTCCTCATAGAACTTGGCTTCTATCTGTGCACATTTAACTTGAAGGTTTTTGAGAGCGTTCACGCGTCTTTTAACTACCTTAGGCAAGCTGAAAGGTAGAAAAGCACCAGTTACACAGCTTCACTGTAAGACACACGTCACACTTCTTTTATCTTATTGAAACTGAAGCATAAAAGTAAATGATAGGTTTCCTTTATGAAGCAAAGATACACTAATTTAAAAGAACTGAACTTTAGGAGATATAAATACACGGGCCTCTGGACTATAAGAGTTCAAAAGTAAAATTTTAACCAGGTACAGTAAACTGATAGAAAAATGTAAATCATATTATCAACCCAGATCTTTCATCATACTCATGGTTCAGTTTTGTTTTCAGTAAGGGCATCTCAGCTGTAAAATACAGTCTACCTTATAAAGTTAAAATGTCATAGAATGACAACACTAACTCTAAGAACAACAATGATAACCTAAATTTTCTTAAAAAAAAAAAAGAGTATCTCACCTGTATGTACACATTAGTATTGGAGGAAAGGAAGAAAGTAGGTATATATTGCAAAAAAGGACAGTGCCCTACACCACTATTTTCTATTTTAGCCTCTATTTAATTTGGAATTTGAAATTAAGTAAGAATGTACTATTTTATATAGAAGAGACTTGGGTTTTTTAACTAACAGCTTTATTGAGATACAATTCATGTGTTACACAATTTACTGTGACACATAGATTTTTAAAATGTTATACACACCTAATCTGTGAGCCCCTCAAAGAATTGCTTACATTTATTAACCACTCCACCTGCCAAAATATGCTCATACTCAAAATTTACCTAACTCCAGGAAGTCTGTGTAACAGATTCACAATCTAGGTTAGAATTTCCTGCCATAAACAGATTGTCGTGTATCAAGTAATTATCTTACCTAACCACAACTTTAGTTAAGATAACCAAAAGTAAAAAACAAATACCTAAAAGATATCGTTTTATTTATAACAATTAAAAACAAAAAGCTTAATGTTGTTCTGTCAGTGGACTGCTGGTCGCTACTCGGACTCTGGCTCAGAACCCACAGCACTGCCTCCTTCACCGCCTGAAATCTGGGAACAACGGATCACAACCAGGAGATTGCCTCCTCCCAAAGAAGCCAAAAATTTTACCCAGAATCGTCAGCAAACAAACTTTGCATCTGATATAATTGGAACTCTCCTTAGGCTCCTCCCATCCCCTTCTCCTGAAACTCCACAGGACCAACACAAACCAGAGTCTGAGCTTCATCCCTCCTCCCTCAATACTCATTATTAAAATAACACTTAAGAGTTCAGTATCCCTAAGCTAGACACCTGAACACAATTTTTATGAAAGGATGAAATCTGAAGCAGCATCATTAGTAAGAATTTTGAGAGAATAAATAAACTTAGAGATGAAGGAGTATACTAGCAATATGAGACAAGACCAAGAAATCTAAAACAAGGTAGGAATGTTATGAAAGATACAGTAACTAAAATGACCAACAAATAGGATAAACAAGACAAGCTCAACTGAAGAAAATGCCCATGAGGTTTATTTAAAAGGTCTCCTGATAGGAGACAGAAAAGCTGTGAGATATGCATGGCAAACTGAACAATAGCTGAAAAAAAGGGAGATGAGTATCTAAAGAAATTAGAATCTCAGAGTTAAAGCAATATAAAAATCCTTACTCTACTCCCAGACATGTATCAGTAGACAAAGGAAAATTCTAAGAGTTCACAATGAAGAAAGCAAATAACCTACAAAAGAAAAGGAATCAGACTGACATCAGGTTTCAAAGGAAAACACTGTATATATATCAGAAGTAATAAAGTGAATCTTTAGGATAACTGAGCCCTTTATACTTACAATTTTATAGCCAAACTATTATTCAGACATGAAGGCAAAATAAAAAGTATATGAGGTATAGCAGGCTTCAGAAAGTATGCCAAATACTCATCGTAATCATTAAAAATAATTTTTGAATTCAGTTAAAAAATCCGCCCTGGCTGGTGTAGCTCAGTGGATTGAGCGCGGGCCTGCGAACCACACAATCGCGGTTCGATTCCCAGTCAGGGCACATGCCTGGGTTGCAGGCCAGTTCCCGGCAGGGGACTCACAAGAGGCAACCGTACATTGATCTTTCTCTCTCCTTCCTTTCCCCTCTAAAAGTAAATAAATAAAATCTTAAAAAATATTAAAAAAAAAAAATCCAAGAGAGGCTATAGATAAAGCATGGGTGGTCAAACACCTTAATAAATTTTACTGTTCCCTTGAAGGAACTGAAAGAGTACTAGACGTCATATATAAAGAATACAGATATTAGTAAATTTTTAAAAATCAATCGGCAAATTTATAAACAATATAGATATTGGTAAATTTAAAAAATAAAAAAATTCGCGGGGGGTGGGATGGGATGGGCGTAGTGGACAGAAAACTATACTTGAAAAATAATTAGATAAATTAAAAAATAAAAATAAAAAAAATTAACTCAGGTATTAAGGCTAGAGCCTTTACCATAGTAAAACAAAAAAAGAATGCATTAACTTTGAACCAGCAAAAGACAACTCTATCTATTCAATGAAAGGAGAAAAGAAAAAACAAATACAATTTAAAAATAAGGAAAAGACAGTAGCAACTGAACCCAAAAGCATTAACAATGTTAGGAAATGTAAAGAGTTGAAATTACTAATAAAGAAGCAAACATACACATTAGAATAAGATAGAAGGATGGAAAAAGACATACCAGGTAAACAAAACCCAAAAGAAAGCTATCTTAATATCAGAAATAACAGAATTTACAACGCAACTCACAACTGATAGATTTACAGGGAGAAACAGATAAATTACACAGAGCTTTTTAACTTATCCTTCCCAGACTCTGTTATATCAATTAGAAAGTAATGATAAGGAGAACACGGACACCAAAAGGATTAAGCTTGGTTATTAATTTCAGCATATACATCTCCATACTTAACATTCATAAAAACAGAATATTAAGGCCATAATGATACAAAGTAACCATTTAAAAAATCAAATTACTAAGCATTTAACTAAAGAAATTGGAAAGAACTGGAAAACTAGAAAGAAGGAAATAATATTAAAGACAGAGAAAGAGCAGCAATTAAGAACAACAAAAATATGGAAATGAAAAATCAAAAGCTGGTTCTAAAAAAACAGTAACATTGAAGCAACTTGGCAAAACGAATGAAGATGCAAAATACAGAATACAAATGAAAAATAATCAGATCCCTAAAAATATCATGAATTATATACACTAATCAATTTTAAAACTAGTAAAATGCATATATTTTTAGAAATGCTTACATTTCGAAACTGGCACAAGAGAACTTGAAGAGGTCAATTAGAGAGAAGAAAGGGAAGGAGGGAGGGAGGGAGGAATGGAGGAATGGAGGAAGGAGAAATATTCCCCAGGACCTCTATTTCCCAAATCCCAAAGGTCCAAATCCATTTTTAAAAGAGTTCTACCAACTGTTCAAGAAATAGTTAATTTCTATCTTGTACAAGTGATTCCAGAAAACAGGAAAAAAGTAAGAGCAGCCACATTCATTTCATCAGGCAATCCAAATCTTGAGTCTAAAACCAGGGAATACAATTACCACCCCTGAAAGCTTTATTGTACATATATACATAAATGCATACATCTAAGTTCCTATGTTCATATTTCACTAATGAATAAGGACTCAATAAAATATTAACTACCCAACTCAATGATGAAACATGTAATGATTAAGCTTATTCCAGGAATGCAAGGTTAGCTTGATATCCAAAATATGTATTTCCAAAAATATATATTTAATATGCACTTAACAAATTCAAAGAAAATGTCAAAAGACAATCTAAAGTAATACATAAAAAAGGTCATAAAAATCACAGAAACACAATTATTTAATGGGGATTTTATATTCACTCCAGTTTAAGATTAGAAATAAGACAAAGATGCCCATTTTAACACTAGCGCTTATCTTAATACTGGAAGTCCTGGCAGTGTGAAAGAAAAGAAATATGCAGTATAGTGTAACATGGAAGGTTGGAGCTAAATTGCCATTATTTGCAAATAAGATCTTTTGCACATGGGAGAAAACACAGAACAAATTACTATATTAAACGTAGCAAAATTTCAAGATACAAAAATCAACTTTCTCTACTATGCTAATCTACGTTTATTCAATGAAATTGCTATCAAAACTTCAGTGTGCTTTTGAAAGAACCCTGATAAACTTCCTGTTAACCATATGTACCATAAGGGTCTATAGATGGTTGTTAAGTCAGTCCTGGTGGGCAGGGGTATGTGTGAGGTAAGGGGTGGTGAAAGAAAGCAACTCACCCTGCCAGATAGTAAAACACACTATAAAGGCATAGTAATTAAGTGTGACTATGACAAACGAGATGACCAGAAAAAAAAAAAAAAACACAAAGACACAGCTCAAAGACAGAGGTGTTTATAAAGAAAGTGATATACTATTGTGATACCACAAATAAAGAAAAATGAACTGTTTGAAGTGCTACAAAAACTAGCTCACTAACAAAGAAAAAATGGATGCCTATTCACACCTAATACAAAGGTATACTCTAAAGAGATTAGAGATCTAAAGGTAAAAAGTAGAACTAGTCAATAGGAAATAGAGAAGGAAACCAGGAAAGACCTAACTTCAAAAGAACAAACCATTAACTTAAAAAATTTAACAAATATAAAAAGTAATAACTTCTGTATAATGAAGGATGCTATATGTAAATAAAAATGACACAACAAATTTACAAAGTCTAAAACTGAAAAAGAATTAATACCTAGAATATATACCTAAAAACTCCTGCAAAACAAGAAAAAGACAGTAAACCCCAAAAGGAAAAAGGGCAAAGGTTACAAATGAGCAACCACAAGTCCTCGTGAAGAGAAATTCATGAGAAAGTCAGGGAAAAAAACAAGTAAGACTGCACCTCTTCCACTGGAAAATAAATTAATTTTAAAAAACTCAAACAACTATAAAGCTGAATAATGCCAAATGTCGGAAAGGATACAAATATAAAGGATAGTGCACTGGATACACACATTCTGCAAAGCAAGTGGGAAGAACTTGCAAACTCTGTAACTAGCAATCCCACTGGTAAGTACAAGGAAATTCTTACATAGTTCCTTAAGAGAACACGTACAAAAATGACCATTACAATAAACTTTGTGCTAATTGAGCTTGGAGATAATCTAGGTATCCATCAAAGAAAAAACAAAATAAAATATGGTGGACAAACATCACGAGACACAGGCAACATTCAGAGGCCAGAAGATAACAGAAGTACATACAGAGAGCAACAACACAGACGGATCTTGAAATCATAAAGCCATGTAAAAAAATTATAAGCACAATAGGATATTTGGGTATTAATGATTCATATGACCAACAAAATAAATTAAAAATCTGTTATTTCTTCTAATTCTGTGCATTTCTAATCAACCTCTAAACAAATCTCAGAAATGAGTAAGATCAGTATAGTTCCTGTGGAGATGAGAATATACTTTAAAAGACCAACCCTAAATTGGTGGTACTTAAGCAAAACCTTGAACTCCAAATAATCCTATACTAGACATCAACAAACATTAGCTTTTCACTATTACATACATCAAGTCCCAGATGGTCTTAAAAATAGATACACCTGCAATACTGATTATAGAAAGAGAAATAAGGACTATGAAAAAGAAGAACTTGTACCTTTCAATGTATCCTGTCGGTGTTTCTACCAGACCATCAAGTCTTTCTTGGAGGGCTGCAAGAATCTGAGGATTTTGCATCATCTGAACAGTCAGCTGACGCGCTTAAAAAAAAAAGGGCATCAAAGAAGGATTTTATGAAAATATATTATGCTTTTTTAATAGGACAATCCAATCATGGGGTTTCCCTGACTAGCCAGTGATTGTTGGTATAAGTAGAGACAAGCAGCAAGCTAAAGAAAATTCATTCTAGAAAACACAGTATGTAAGAAAAATTGAATTCCTAAGGATCTCTAATCCATGCCATTTCTCAAGACCATTCATACAACTATCAACAGTATCCTTTCTCTTCCTACTATCTTGTGTTTCAGCCACTGTGCATTTTGGGAAGCTCAAAGCTTCATCCAGATGCCTATCTACCCCTCTCCTGATAATCCTTCAAAGGCAGACAACACATCAGAAAACTACAAACAGTGACAGCTACAAAGCCTGGGTAAGAAAGTGGAATGAGTGACCTGAATGTTTATTTGATGTTTGTTTGTATAATATGCCTGGGTGTATCCCGATTGAGAAAGTTAACAGGTGATTGTTAAAGGTTGTAACTAAAGCCAAACAAAATTTGGTTATCAATGGTACCTGAAAATTATACTTGATCCAAAAATAAGCTAGATTTATGAAAAAGTTTTGCTATCTTTTCTTCACCAATAGACATTCCCCCAAACTGCATTTTCCCAATTACATTTTTAGAATTCAGTTTACTTCTAATATTAATTAATTTGGTTATCAGATGATGTACCATTCTAATAACTAACATGCCTTTAAAGCTCAGTAGTCTTTTAACAACTTTATTCTCGTTTAAAAATTAAAAGTTGACTCATCTGATACCTTAATATTCTTGGCCCATATCTACAGGGTATAACCTAAAACAGTGTAACTCCCCACCACCATGGACCTCTATTAATGTCTCTCTGTTGTTTGACTGGACTGGATTAAAAAAGACACGCGCACACACAACTTCATATTGTCTACGTATTGAATACGAAACATTTTCAAGTAAGTAAGCCTAAGCTAGTGGTACTTGTTTAGAATCACCACCAAAACAACTCCCACCACCACCTCTAACATTTGTTTTGCAGGCCAGTGCTCAACCCACTGAGCCACACCATCCAAGGCTTAACATTTCTGAACTGAAGCAAAATTCATGGTAGCTAAACTGTTTGCCACAGCTATGCCATGTCACTCTAGTAGTAAAGGGTACACACAGTGACTTCTGAGGCATCACTATACCCATACCTTCCTCCATTATTATTATTTCATCCCCTCTTGCCTCCATCCCTCCCCCTACAACATACAAGGACTTACTGAAATGAGGCATGGGCTAGTGGATAAAGCAGACAAGGATCAAAAAGAGAATGGTACTTATTACTACCCTCCAGAAGACATGTGCCAGTAATCACTGATCCTGAAAAAATGTAAATACCTTTGATTTTTGTTTCTTCACCAGTTTCTTCTTCTTCTACTTCTTCAACATCATCCAAATCTTGATCAAGTTCAGACTGTTCTTTGCTACAATATTACAGTATCACACCAAGTTCAAATGTACAAAAATACCAAAAATAAAAATATAGAAAAACTTCAATTCATTTTCTAAGTTAAAATGACTCTTTCAAAAATATGAAGTAGGAAACTCAAAAGATAACTCTTTTCTAACTTTGTATATAAGCCAAGTACAAATACTTAAAATTGCATTTAAAAGCAAATGGTCAAATACAAAGTTTATACTTCAAGCTTTAAAAATGTGGTTTAACAGGTTTTGATTCAGAGAATGTAGTCACAGGAAGTATGTGCTTTCTCCCAATATCTATTGCTTTTTCTTAGTAACAGTACTCTAATTTGCAAGAAGGCAGTTCACAGAGCTAAAATATCTACATTTCTCAGACTACCTTTTAGTTTAGATGTGGCTATGTGACTGTTTTAGCAGCGAGAGAAAAAGTAGTAGCATAAAACTTTGAAGAAGATTTATTTAAAAGACAGTAAACAGTTGGGAGGCCTTTGTGACCTTGTTTCCTTCCCAGAATATGGATGTGCTGGCTAGAGCTCCAGCAGCCACATTGGACCATAAGGCAACCTAGATAATGGAAGTAACCAGCTAAGGATAAAGAGTTTGGAAAAAACAGAAGTCCTGTATCCCTGATGGCTGTGGAGCAGCCGTATCAGCCTGTACTCATTATCTTTGTGGACCTTCCTCCTTTTTCAGTACTTCACAGTAGAGATGGGAAAGAATAGTAAAAGTTACTGAGACTATTCCAGGCTTAGAACAAAGCCAGGAGGATGGCACCAATGAAAAAGACAAAAAGTAGTAACATAACATTCTTCTCATTTCATTTGAAAAATCTAGTTTCCATACATGAAATTATGACCAGGAATAAAAAAGGGAAATAAGAATAGCTAAGTCAATAATTCCTTTTGTAATTTCACATTTTAATATTTTGTTTAGAGATTTGGTTGCGTTACTTGCTTATAAACAACATCTGAAAGATTTTCATATATGGACAAGTACTATCTAATTTGCACATGGGGACAAGTACAGAAAAGGTCAACTGTATCCTACCAGGAAAAATTTACGTTCCCGTAAACTAAAGGAAAAAATCAGCCTGCCTATCAAAAACAAAATAACCATTTCTGAAATATTTCTGACAGTATAAGCTTAAGCATACTAGAGTAAAGGGTAAAGACAAGGAACAGCTCCTCCTCCACTGTCATTTCATTCAACCATTTATTAAACATTTACATCTCAAGGCTTAAAAACAGGGGTCCACAAACTATGTCATATGGCCAAATCCAGCCCACTCTTATTTTTGTAAATAAAGTTTTTTATTGGAATACAGCAATGTTAATTCACTTATGTACTGTCTATGGCTGCTTTCAATGCTAAAAAACCGTAGTTGCAAAAGAACATATGACCCAAAGTGCCTACAATGTTTAAAATCAATCAAGGTCCTTCACAGAGAAAAGTTCACCAACTTCTGCTGTAAACAGCAAGAATCCCCTCTCTTCCCCTCCCTCTGTGAAGGCTCACAGACATCCAAAATTAAATAATGAAAGAGGGAATCAATTTATCAGCCCCTCCCAAATTTGTAAAATGAAAAGGTTAAAATCACAGACTGCACATACTCATCTGATCTCAATCCTTCAGAATCCCTAGTGAAGTTATGATAAAGGGGCTTTCTAAAAGAGACACACACCAAGGACAAGGAGAAAAGAACAGCAACTTCACTGAGAAATAAAATCTAAGTAGTGGGGAAAGCTGAGAGCCAACTGAAACACAGAATCTTTAAAAGAACACTTAACATGGATAAAATAGATAGGACAAAGCAAAACCGTCATGACAAGCCATTAAATCCTTAGCTCCTCTCCCTAACTGTAACAGAATATGGCAGTTTCCTCTCTGGAAAGGGATGAACTGAGAAGCTGGACTGGAAGATCCCAGTTACAACTACCTAAGGTAGGACAATACGCGCACGAGAGTACTGAAAGTAGAGACCCCTCCCTAGCTGTCTTCTCTCCCCATTTGGCTCCCAGAACACCCACTCTTCACTGAGGTATATCTGATCAGCCAAGAAAAAAGAACTGATGCTGAGAATTCTACAGTAAATGCCCACCTTCATGACCTCACATTAAAATCACAAATGGACAAGCATCATCCGCCCTCCCAACACCCAAATTTTCCAGGTAACTTTTAAGAAACATCCTGCAACTGCCTGTCCCCAATCCTCCCCAATCTTAATGATCAATCAAACAAGTTATTACCTCCTTTTGAAGAAGGCTTCTCATATTGACACCAAATCAGAAGAAATAAAAATTCAAGAGCAAACAAGACAAGGGGAAAGAAACATCCAGAGAAAATGTATTACAATCAATGGAAGAAGAACAGCAAGATGCTATAAAATCAGAAACAGATGGCAAAGGAGATATTGAGAAGTAAAAAGCAGAAATGTGGAAACTCAATATAAGAGTTGAAAGATGAAGTTTGTTCAATATTTCCTAGAAAGAGCAAAGAGACAAAGATGGAAAATAGTAAAGAAGGTAATTAGAAGAGTCAGCCCAACACACACCATAACAGGAGATCCAGAAAGAGAAAACAGAAGTAATATTCCCCAGAACTAAAAGTCATCAAATGGTCAGATTCAAAGGGTCTGCCCCTGAATGGGTTAACATGAGGTGAAAATACAGACCCAACAATGCAAAAAATTCTGAACTTCAAAACGAGAGTAGTTTCCAGAAATAAATAGATCTATGTGTACATTTGTTTTAAAAAAGTGCCATGTACAAATGATCAAGAATAATAAAGACCTTGAATTTTCAACACAGCAACACTGAAAGCCAGGTGACAACAGAGCAACGCCTTCAAAATTCTTAAAAATGATTCCCAAATTAGAATTCTACACACAATCAAGCATAAGAGTAGAAATGTCATTATCACTTATGCCATCTCAAAATAATTTACTTCCCATGTACTCTTCTAAGAAGGTAATAAAGAAAAAAAAAAGGAAACAGGATATAATAAAGAGCAAACCCAAGAGGAGAAACAAAACAAAACCCCTGGAAGGTAATAAAAGAAATCCACAATTTCTTAGCTAAGGCCAAGAACCCAAACTGGAGGAATGTGATCAAGGTGACGATACTTTCTATCATTAAAACGCCTATTGCCGCCCCTCTCTTTATGCTCATGACAGCATTCATGGGAGGATTCACCAGATTCCTATATGTAGAGTACTTGAATGTGTTAGTTAACCTTGTGCTAATTTTCTGCTCTTCCATCTCCATGCTCGGCTGCCTATAGAAGCTGTGGATAATCATATCATACCTCCCCCATCCCCAAATACTATTTTAAACTGTCCTCTACGTTGGCAGGCTACAGTAAAATTCCAACCAACAACGCAGCTCATCCCATTTTTCCTGATCGTATTCCTACAAGACACCTATCCATATTATAACCACACCAGACGCCAACTTCACCAACACTATTTCCAGGATGTGTGTGTGACCTTGCCCCAAGACTACTCCAAATTAAGCCCTTGAAAAGCTGGAGTAAAACTGAAGCCACACTATGACCCAGATAGTTCCTTTTGCCTTTTTTTTATACATCTACATTTGTGACTGCTATTCAGACTTTCAAAATTAAATGTTAAGAATTTGTAGGTGGTAAAACTCTAACAAAAACCAAAGAGATGATTTAGACAAAAGCCAAGACAGTGCTTACACCTCAGAAGAGGAAAGGTGGAAGATGCAACGGAGAAGGGGCACACAGGGCTTCTAATTTAATGGTCTACCTTTAAAAGCTTGTATAGTGCCCTATCTTTCTTTACTCTCTACACAGATATTGTATATACACTTTTTACACCTTTCACCTTGTATATATGAAACATTACAATGTTAGTAAAAATCTTTGGGAAATACATATAGGGTAAAAATGGATTGCGCAAGAATCTTGTGATTCATTATTGTGCTTAGCACTTTCTTATGAATTTGTCGAATGGATCACTATACTTACAAGTGGTTATATATGCTACATTTTGTCTTGGATATGCAATATGTAACTTTTATAATCGTAGGTACTAAACATCAGTCATTACTGTACTTTTTAATAATACATAACCGGTACTACTATTATGTACATCACAGTACAAATCTCTGAACAAGAAACCAACTATGCCACTTACTTGTCAATGTCTGCCATGCTGTAAGAACTCCAAATATCTGTGGAGAGAAACATCAATGTTAAAAAAATTTAAAATTTATTCAAAACCAATAAAAACACCTAAAACCAAAATCTTGTAAAAATCAATATTATGTTAAAGACTATCCAAAAAGAAATGTATATTCCCATTAAATAAAAGCATCAGTGTTAAGAAATACCACGAAACAAAGATTTTCATGGTTAAAATAAGCAAGTTACTAGTAGCAATTTAGAATCTATCACGTAAGGACTTTTATTATAGCACTGTTAGTAAAGAATCTAATGTAAGCTGGAATCACAAAAAAGGAACAACACAAAGGATCTTTATTCAAATTCCTCTAACAACCATGAATGGTCAATTTTTGTTTAAATTTCTAGGCTACTTAGTACCTGGCAGAACAAACCCACTCATTTTTAACAGCATTCATTTTCATCAAATTCATGTTTAAAAGCCAAAATTTGCCACCTACTATACTCATGCCTGCCCCCAACCCTGAAGACCTTTGTAAAAAAGGTTTCACAGTACCTGTATTCAGGGACAGTTATAAAGCTCTGCTGCCCACCCTATGCCAACCAAGCCTTTCTCGTCTCTTCATGCCACATCACTGATAACCACCCCGCCCCAGCCTACCCTGGGTATGCTGGTACATCGTTAGCACTCTTGCTTAACACACCCAAATGCTGTTAGAATTGATCACAGCACACCCGAAGTTCTTTCTTACTGTAAAATTAGTATTCACTTTAGAATATTGTTTTTAGAAAACCAAAACTTCAGGTAAAGTGTGTTACATTCAGTCAGAAAAATGGCTGAATGCCACTGGTAAGGCAGATAGTAAAAAGAAAAAATTTTTAGTCAAGCTTAGAACCCCACATTAAAATCAAGTTTTTATCTTTTAAAAATTAAACCTTAGTCGTTAACTTACAAAATGATACACAATACAATCCCTTATACCAACATGCTTAATATACTTGTTAATTAAAATGTTGAGAGATACCAATTTTAGCAGTCAAGGGCTAATATTTGGAGTAGTACTCCTCCACTGCCAACCCTCCATGTCCACTTGGTGGAATTACATCTAAAATTCAAACTCCTGCAACAAAGTTATTTTCATTCTTTAATTAAACAGGATTCTAGACAGAAGAGGATGGAATTTTTACTTTTTTCATAGATGCCCATTCCGGATAAATTAGATTTCTTGGTTGCACACATTTTATGTTTTTTAAAGTAGACCTAATTTTGAAATCATATCATTTGGGTTGATATCAACTTTGGAGGAATCTATCTAGCTCAGGAAAAAAAGTCTAGCCTTATTTAATCACCTACAAAGTTAGGAAAAAAGTTTCCTCATTGGATTGATCTTTTTTAAGTATATTTTTATTGATTATGCTATATTATAGTTGTGCCATCCTTTCCCTTTTGCCCAGTTCCATCCAGTACCCCTATTACCTCTAGCAAGTCCCCCCTTAGTTCATGTCCACGGGTCATGAGTTCTTTGGCTTCTCCATTTCCTATACTATTCTTCCCATCCTCCTGTCTATTTTGTACCTATCAATATGCTTCTTATTCCCTGTACCATTTCCCCCATTCTCTCCTTTTTCCCCTCCCACTGATAACCCTCCATGTGATCCCCATTTCTGTGATTCTGTTCCTGTTCTAGTTATTTGCTTAGTTTTTTTTAGATGCCATTGTTTACAATTGTGAGTTTGCTATCATTTTACTGTTCATTGTTTTGATCTCCTTTTTCATGTAAGTCCCTTTAACATTTCACATAATGAGGGCTTAGTGTTGATGAATTCCTTTAGTTTTACCTTGTCTGGTAAGCACTTTATCTGCCCCTCCATTCTAAATGTTAGCTTTGCTGGACGGAGCAATCTTCGTTGCAGTACTTGCTTTTCATCTCTTTGAATACTTCTTGCCAGTCCCTTCTTGCCTGCAGTTTCTTTTGAGAAAATCAGTTGCTAGGTCTTATGGAACTCCTCTGTAGGTAACTGTCTCTTTTTCTCTTGCTGTTTTTAAGATTCTCTCCTTATCTTTAATCGTGGGTAATTTTAATTAAGATGTGTGTAGTCTGGTCCTCTTTGGGTCCAAATTGATTGGGATTCTGAGCTTCCCCGACTTGTATTTCTATTTCCTTCACCAGAATGGGGAGGGGAAGTTTTCTTTTATTATTTTTTCCAGTTAAGTTTTCAACTTCTTGCTCTTCCTCTTCTCATTCTGGTACCCCTATGATGTTATGATGTGATGATGTTGGCACATTTAAAATTGTGCCAAGAGACTCCTAGGCCTCTCCTCATTTTTTTGAATTCTTGTTTCTTCTTTCTGTTCTGGTTGAATCTTTGTTTCTTCCTTTTGTTCCAATCACTGATTTGAACCCTGGCATTCCTCTCCTTCAATGTTGGTTCCCTGTATATCTTTCTTTATTTCACTTTGCTAACTTTCACTTCTTCCTTTATTTTGGTGGCCACACAGAGTCATTTCTTGGGCAACCTGATCACCAGTGTTTCTGAAGCCTGCATCTGATAGGTTGGTTATCTCCATGTCACTTAGTTCTTTTCCTAGTTTTTACCTGTTCTTTCATTTGTACCATATTTCTTTGTCACCTCAATTTGGCAGCCCCCCTGTGTCAGCATACCTGTTACATTGTAAGGGGTGGAGCCTTAGGCATTCACCAGGGTGGTGCAACCCGCTTCACCACTTTGTGGCACTGTACGTCTAGACAGGGTCAGAGAGGGAACAATGCCACTTGCTCAGCTCTAGCCCCATTTCCAGTCACTTCTACTTCCTGTAAGCAATTGGCTCCCTTCTAGCTGCTGCCTTGGTGCTGATTCCCATTGTGGGTGGGTTTGCCTAAGTTCCAGGATCCTACGGGCCCTTTAAATGAACTCCTCTGAGAGACCAGCAGTTTATTCTGCTATCCTAACTCCCATTGATTTTTACAGCCAGAGGTTATGAGGCTTCATTTTTCCAGTGCTAGAACCCTAGGCTACAGTCTGGCCTGGGGCTGGGAATGCTTGCATCCCAATTGTCCCTCCTTGTTTTTATCTGCCACACATTAATGTGGGGCTGCCCCTTCCACTGGTGGCAGCCCCTGCTGCCTCACCACACTGTGTCCTCTCCACCCCTCCTACTCATCTGGACAAATGTTTCTTCTCTAAATCCTTGACTGTCAGACTTCCGCACAGTTTGATTTTCTGGCAGTTCTGGTTGGTTTTTGTTTTTAAATTAACTGTCCTTTATTTGTGTGAGGAGGTGAAGTGAGTCTACCTATGCCTCCATCTTGGCCAGAAGTTGGATTTGCCAGACTGATCTTACTAAGAAGCAAATTCATGTAAAATATTCCTCTAGTTTCGACAAATGTACAGAATGACAAATCAATATACCATGGTAACGGAAGATGGTAACATTAGGGAAAAGTGATTGGGAACTCTCTAAATTATCTACAACTCCTCTGTAAACATACAATTACAAATAGTTCATTTTTAAAAAGACAGATTTCTACACTCAGACTCTGAACCATCATGCCTGAGGAAGCAAAATGACAAGGATAAGGAAGTCACTTTCGCCACGTGGCCAACTGCCAACCTCAAACTTTAACTACTGTATGGTGAAATCAAAAGCTATGGACCTATTATTCAAAGTGAGGAATCTTTGTGGCAACCCTCCCAAATTAAGCAGTAACCTAAAAGTGCTAAATTCGCAAGGATAATAAACCAGTTCTCCTGAACAAAAGCCCAATATAACTTCATCTATGTTCCCTTCAAAATCCAAACTATGAGCTTAAAGTGGTCTCTGACAAGGGTTTCTAGGCACCTGCATATCCAAATATAAGTGAAAGGTACCTTCACCATAGACCTCAAATAATTCATAAAATTTCCAAGAGTAAAAGGGACAACAGAAGCCAGTCTATAAAGACTTAAATTTGTCAAGAAGGCTACAAACATAACTATAAACACAGACAAAAAAAAACCATGTAAACTATGTTTGAAAATACAATGCCTACAGCTACATACACAAGGAACAGTAATATATTAAAGGTGATATAGCTAATTTGGCAAAGGATTAAATAGAACTTCTACAAATAAAAATAACAAATCAAACTAAATGAAAAAGTTTAATAGTAGACTAAATACAACCAGAGAATTTAGTGAGCTGGAAGCTTAAAAGAAATCTTCCAAAATATGGCAGAAACTAAAACACAGAAAATACTAAAGTTAAAACACATTTTAGGATACAATAAAGTCCAACGAAGATTTAACACAAATTTTAGGAGCAAAGAAGAAAATGGGAAGAATATTTGATGAAATTAGGAGCAAAGAATTTTCCAGGGCTAATAAATGATAGGCCTACAAATCCCAATTGGGACAAATAGAAAAAGAAACCCACACTTATCTGAGATATATGAGTGAAAAGGCAAGACACTAAAAACAGTCACCTTAAAGACACACAGAGAAAAGACTTAGATTAACCTCAAAGGCACAAAAGACAGTTCTTTTCTTTTGAGTAATAAACATCAAAAGACAGCAGAATGTGCTGTTGTGCTTAACATACTGAAAACAATGGAGGACTTTAGAATATTACACCCAACCACAACATCCTTTAAATATGAAGATAACATACTTTCAGCTCCAACATTCTCAGTAGTAAATTCTAAAAGGACTTTCTTTAGGCAGAAGGCAAGTGATTGAAAATGGAAGGTCTAAGATATGAGAAATGAGGAGTAAAAGGATACATATATATACATTTTTTTAAAAAGAAGTAATATCACCACTGTGTAGTGTATCAAAAAATTTAAACTACCACAACATGAAGTCAGTGGTGAGGGTTATGAGGAAAGGAAATGGATCCAAGTATTCCAATGTTCTTATGCATCATAATGTTATGCATACATGTATATAATATAATGTTATGTTCTTACTGTAACTTCTAGGGTGAACACTCCAAAAGATTCAAAAGACATATACATTCCAAAACAGGAGGAAAAAATTACATATATATACAACACGCGTATGTTTACATCAACCTAAAGAAAACTGTATGAACAAAAAAATGCACACATGCACACAAAAATCAGATTTAAACCAAACACCACAGTAATTACATTAAATCAACTAAAGGACTGTATTAAATTGTCAGTGAAATACAATCCTGACCAAAAAAACAACTGGTAAAAGGTTTCTTTTTCTATATTAACATCAGGTCAATGACTTTAAGGAAAAGTATTTCTAGAGATAAAAAGGTGAAAGGTTCAACTGATTACCTCATTCATATATGCAATGTATAGAAGATCTCAATGAAAAGACAAGGTTCATCATGACTAAAGGCATATCTTGACCTAAGAACTTAAATACAAAGAAAACCTTACAGTGAAGAAAAAGAACAAAGTGATTGACTCAAAGCATAAACTAATTATTTTGTGATCTTATAATAGCTACATGTCCAGACATGAGCTATCAAGTAACTCAGCATTACAGCAAACCTGATTCTAAGTTCTCCTTACTTTCAATGAGAGAAAAAGCTAACATTTATAGCCTACTCTGTAGTGGACTATTTTATAGGGTTTCTCTTATTTGCATACAAAGCATTATGCAATTTGCTCAGCAACACACAAGAGGTTAAGTGGAAAAAACTAGGAATTAAAATCTGACTTCTAAAACCCATGCCCAGTCCACACCACTCCGAAAACCAAGGTGCATTCCCTATCAGCCTACTGTCCCACAGATTATATAACAAAGTGGTTACTATTCCTTTATGGAAAATTACTCAACTCATGGTTAAACAGCCAATCATTACAAACTACATGTTTTAAAGCAAAAGAATAAAGAGAACCAGTAACACCCCAAGGAAAAGATTTCCCTTTACTTCAGACCTGATCTCATTCCAGAAGCACTTCAGCAAATCTGTCTTTCAAGCATTACTGTTTCACTCACATTTTCAGTGGTACAGGGGCTCAGTACTTGATATGGCTCCAACACAACTTCAGTCAGTCCCAAGCAAAATGGACTCCCATTTGTGAACACAATCCTTTGTTCAAAGGATCACATTATCTAAGGTATTATCTAATTCAATAGCAAAGAAAACAATGGGTTGGACTGATATTTGAAAATACACACAAGGGTAAACAAAAAGTTCATTCACGTGAAACATGACACATTAAAGACAACTACATAACCATTAAGTGCTGCAGCTTTTCCTTAGAGCACAGTAACACCTAAGCAAGAGCATTTTTCAGCCCTGGCTAGTGTGGCTCCGTGGACTGGGTGCCAGCCTACAAACTGAAAGGTCAATGGTTCGGTTCCCAGTCAGGACACATACCTCAATTGCAGGCCAGGTCCCCACTTGGGGGTGAGAGCAACTAATCAAAACAGCTTTTGCACATCAAGGTTTCTCGCCCTCATTGCCCTCCCTTCCCTTCTCTCTAAAAATAAATAAAATCTAAAAAAAAAAAAAATGCTTTTGAATTCCAAACTGATGTACAAGCATAACAATTTCAAAGAAACTATCACTTTAAAACCAATACAAAATCCTCATTAGAAATCATGATCGTTCAGTTTGCATCCCTTGGTAAGTTCTTTACTATGTATCTCAATTTCCTCATTAAAATGGTCATACTACCCACCTCCAGAAGCACTAAATCAGTTATTACACATGTAAAATAATTTAAAACATTGCCTGCATAATCACCCAGTAAGTGCTGTTATGTTCTACCTACTTCTGTACCTTCTTTACTTTAGAAAACAAGCCAAACTAATAAACTTCAAAATTATAGCCCCTTTTCCCAATAAAAATCAAAATACACAAACCTTCTAAACAAGCATGTAGCAGCAGAAGGTAGAGGTGGTAACCAGACCTAAACAGGCTACCTTGGGGAGCAAGCCCAGCAAGGCAGTCTAGTGGTCTGCTGTCAACATACTGAACAATTTACAAGGATGAGTGAAAACACCAGCACTCACCTTCTAACCCTGACTCTGCCCAACAGGGGAAGAACTTATTCTGATGAAGTCAGCATGAAACAGGACTTGTTATCACCTCTGTAATAGGTTCCTTAATCTGGAACCTTCATGTGAAGAACGTTGTAGAAGTCCTGGCCCAGTAGTTCAGTTGGTTAAAGTGTCATCTGGATATGCCAAGGGTGTGGGTCAGATCCCCAGTCAGCATACACACAAGAGGCAACCAATGAGCACATAAATAAGTGGCACAACAAAAACTGATGTTTCTCTCTCTAAAATCAATAAAATTTAAATTAAAAACAGAATGTTATAAATACTACTCTAACTCCACTTTCTTTTTCTTCACACCATCACCACAAGTCAACATTTTATATGTAGACAATTTCCCTTTTGGTTCATGATGTAAGATATATGTCTGAACAGGTACCTAAAATACACAAAGAATCAACTAAGAACACTAAGTAATCACATATTTGATTTGATCTGAATAGACTAATCATTAGTTTTCTAAATTGATTAGGATTCATTCCTTCTAATCTTTTCAGTCATCAGTATGTCAAATTTACAACCTAGCAAAAAAGGAACAAAGTAAGCAATGTAGTATTTTATTCTGATAGCTTTGAAGAGAAAACCACAGGCCCAAAATTGCATCACTCATGCTAGAAGCCCATGATACCAAGCCTAGATTTAATACCTGATCTAATTGCTGTTTCAATCTCTCCCAGCAACAACCTTAATCAGTCTGGAAATTTTTGCTTAACATCAATGAAGTAATCTGTCATGTGGACCCTCTTCTCCCATCCAAGGAAAGAGGCAACTGCATGACAAAAACTTCCCTGATGAAAACCCTTTCTTTTGTTAACAGCAACCTTGCCTTACCCTTCTTCCTATAAAAAACTTTCCATTTGGTACACGCCCTCACAGGGCTGTATGTGATGCTGCCCATTACTTAAAAATGTCAATTAGATCTTCAAATTTACTTGGCTTAATTTTGTTTTGTAACATCTTCATACCTTGAAGAAGTTCTACTTCTTTTAACCCCCTTTCCCACGAAAGGACTCTGTATGGAATATATTTTAAAATGTTTAGAATCAGCCCTGGCTGATGTAGCTCAGTGGGTTGAGTGCTGGGCCAAGTTGCAGGCCAGGCCTCCAGTAGGGGGCATACGAGAGGCAACAGCATACTGATGTTTCTTTCCTTTTCTCCCTCCCCCTCTCTCTAAAAATAAAATAAATGTTTAGAATAAAATCAGTCATCTGGACCCAATATACATAAGTTAAATAAGTAGTAAAACAAGCAACTGCATTTTAGATTAGTTCTGGTACAGATAAAATTTACAAAAGATTTCCAAACAGGTATGGTGAATTTTTAAAATGCTATTTATTATATTAACATAATATTTACCTAAAAAGTCAATCTATGAAGTCAAGATTTGTACAATACTATATATCCAAGCCAACCTACCAATCAGTGTTTAGTTTCATCTACCCTCCAGATTCCTAAAAAATATACTGCACATTTTGAATTTGGCCCATTCAAACTCAGACAACTTTGAACAAGCATTTGAGACTCAATACTCCCAAAAGATCGCTTTAAGTCTCATTTACCTCCTATCAGTTTTAAGTTTATTCCGTATCCAGCAGGTCCTCGAATATCCTGGTTTTATTTAATGTTTTATTTTAAAGTTGATTGGGTGATTTAGGAACCTTACTCTTTTATATTGATTAGCCTGTGGTACATTGGTTTTTTTCTTATACATCATTTCACTTAAAGTCAAATAATTCATCCATGCACTTAGTGATGACTTAGACATATGGTTTCCCCCTCATCCAAAGTTAATGTGGCTTACTTTCTAAGTACAGTAAGTACAGTAGTATTAAAGCTCACAGGAAAATAGGACCTACCTAAATGCTAATTTGAAAAGGTATTTTGGTATTACCTGTTTTCAAGAATGGCAAATTTCATTTTACAGCTCAGTACTCCTGAAACCAGGCAATTAATGTTGACTTTGTAAAGTGCAATCCTTACAAAACTAATCAGACAGTGACAGTCTAAAAACGGGCTTCTCGATCACATCCTGTACCCAGTTCGTTTTTTGTTCTCTCGAAGCCTAGCCCTTCTAGACAAGAGTCATTTACTGCTTCCCTTCACTGTCTCCTTTTTTAAATCGGGGGCACAGACAAGGCATGTTACAAACTTGGCTAAGTTTACATTGCTCTTCATTCTACTCTATAGTTCCTCCACCATACCCTCACTCATCTTAAAAACTAAACAGCTTGTTAAGCATCTTATCTGGGATCTAATAAAGGAACTATAAAGGAACTAATCTGTGAGAAAGCAACATTAGTCCTACAAGAATTAAAGACACTGCAAGACAAATTATTTAGTATCGCCACCTTGAAAACAGTTCAAGGATCAATCCTTCCCGAATAAAAAAGCATGGTCAAGATACCCATCCAAATTCTAATTGTACCTGTGGTACACCAAAAACCTTTTGTTGAGAACACCTAACATAAGCACTTTACACATATTAATTCTTTAAAAAAATTCTAGCCCTGGCTGGTGTACCTCAGTGGATTGAGCACCGGCCTGTGAACCAGAGGATCGTGGTGCGATTCCCAGTTCAGGGCACATGCCTGGGTTGCCGGCCAGTTCCCAGGAGGGGACCCACGAGAGGCAACCATACATTGATATTCTCTCCCTCTCTCCTTCCCTTCCCCTCTAAAGATAAATAAATAAAATATTTTTTAAAAATCTAGCAATGGAGGCCTATCATCTATCACCTAACGAGCATACTTTTCTCCAGTACCAAAAAAAAGATTAAGCCCAAATAGAAGCAGGTTAGGAGTTTGACACCTAAGGGCTGGACTTATTGTTCACCATTCATTTTCACATCCCACCGTCTCTACAACGTAAAGTGCAACAGGAGCAGGGGTCTCCAAACTGCCCCAGATGGCGGCCACGTGCAGAGGGATGCCGCAGGGGTTTCCCCGCCCAGCACAGTCTCCACCCCCGGTAGGCGGAGAGCCCCGGAGCCTCGCAGCCTCCCCGCCCCCGCTCAGCCCAGGGGCCTCGTCCCTTCACAGCCCCTCCCACCCATCGGAATTCGCAGCCTCCACCGTCCTTTCCATCCCCCAGCGGCCTCCTCCTGGTAATTTTAAGGAAACGGGGACGTCGAGGCGGCAATAGCTTATGCAGTCGAGCCTGGCCCCGCCACCCCGCACCCCGGGAGCCAGCGGCGCAGCCGCCTTCTCAGGACGCCTGGCCGAAGCCGTGGCCGTGGCCTCGCCCCCATCCGCGAGGAGAAGCCGGTGGTGCTTAGTGTACCTCGGCGCACACTGGCACGGTCCCCGGCCCTCCCAGGCCTCACCAACCCCCGCGTCTCTCAGCCGTTCCCGGAAAAAAGCGCTGGCCGATCCCGGGAGCCCCTCAGGTTACGGGGTCGAAACTCTGCGAACGGGTCCGGCTCTGGCCCACAGAAACAGCCGGGAGGCCTTGGGCGGCCCGTAGCCCCAGCTCTCGGTTCCCCGTTCCTCCGTCCCTCCCCTCTGCGCCGACCGCGCGGCCGACATTACGTTCCCCCTTCTCTTTCAGGCCCCAATCCGTTACCGATGGCTAGCACGGGTATCCAGGCGGCCGGAGCTGCGCAGTCAGTGACTCAGGGTGGCAGCGGGAGGAGCAGGAGGCGGCGCCGCGAGCAGATGGCGCTAAAAAAGACCCGAGAGCCCGCCGCTCGCGCTCATATACAATTAGCGTCAGCACGTAGGACCAGCTCCCCCGCCCTCCCCCTGGCCTCACCGTCTCCTAGCAACGCGAGCGGGAGGCGGGCTTAGGACAAGTTGCATAGCAACAGAAACGTCCTTCTTCTCTGACGACCTCCACGCCCTCTACGGCCAGCTTGGGTTCCCGCTTCCGCCCCCTGCTATGCCCCGGGCTAATCTCTATATTTTCACCGGATCCTTTGGAAAGAAAGTTTCAACCCCTTTCATTCCGGGGAAAGGCCCTGAGACAGGGACTGAGCTAAGCAAAAGGGCTGGCCGTCTAGTCCCCGCTCGCCACAGGGTGATGGCGAGGGCTCTTTAGCACCGGTCTCTGTCACAGCCTAATCCCTCCAACTCTCCTTTCCCGGGAACCATTTTGTCTCCCCGCCCATTTCAACCCTAAGAACAACAGTTCTTCCCTGCTGACCACCTCGGCGGCGGCTTATACCGGTTGTGCTTCCCCTAAAGGGTGGGTCCGCTTGGCTTCTGGAGGCTCTCCTTAGCTCTACTCCAAAACCCTTTTACTTGGTGTGTGGTCCCTCATTTCTGCTTTAGTTGTTTTTTGTTGTTGTTTTTTTTTTTGTCTGATGGATGAAGGTGGCATATTTTTTTATTTTCTGGATGCTTTACAGTGAATATGGTCGTGTTTAATCTTTCTGAAAAAGTAAATCCTATGTAAATCTTCAGGACTGTGAAACAACATGGCTATTTTTCAATTGATGCTGGATTGACTAATAGTCACTCTTAAAACAGTGGTTCTTAAAGTGTGGTTCCCCAGACCCTTTCAAAGAGGAGGTCAAAAGTATTCCTGTAAAAGTACTTACTAAAAAGTTACTCACTTTTTGCGCTCTCATTCTCTCACAGTGTTTTCCAGAGACTACATGACATGTGATATGGAAACACTGAAAACAGAAGCAGATGTTAGGATGCAGTCATCTGCTGTTAAAGGAGTCAGATTTACAAAAATGTAAAACCATGCCACTCAATTTTTTTTGTTTTGAAAAGTTGTTACCGATGAAAGTTGGTGCTAATTCAAGGCACGAGGGACTCCAATTTGGGGTTTGATGAAGAAGAAATCTGCCAACAGCTCAATTTGGATACAGCATGTAGAGCTTTGCAACAGTATTACAGCTCAGTTAACGAAGCAGCACAGAGGAGGCACCCCCTCCGGGTAGAAAGCTCTGCTCTGCTCTGCTAATATCTTCAGAGTTTCAATTCCAGCTGGAGAAATAGAGTCTTCACTCTTTGATGGAAAGAAGTGTGCAATCCAAGTTACAGGGGAATCTGACTTGTATAGGGAGAAGTCCCTCCTCACCCCCACCCCTCACCCCTCACCCCCCGTCCCTGATTGAGCCCCCCGTGCAAATGAGGACTCCAAATCCTCACAGCTTAATTGGTCCAAAAAGCAGTGTCCTAATTAGTTGGAAGGTAGCTGCTCTGATTGGTCAGTGAAGATGCTAATGAAGGTATAGCTGCACAGCTCTGATGGGATGGGGAAAGTCTCAGTTTTATTGATTAAAATAGGATTTCAGGAACACCTTTATCAACACTGGCACAGAACCACAGACAGACAGTTCAGTGAGGGAGGTGGGCAGTTTTAGCAGCGGTTTTGTGTGACAGCCATCAGGAGTCCTTCTTAGTAGTTGTCTTCTTTTTCTTTTTAAATCCTCACCAGAGGACATGCTTATTGATGTAGAGAAAAGGAGAAGGGAGGGAGAGAGAGAAGAGAAACAACAATGTGAGAAACATCTATATGAGAGAGAAACTCCATTGATTGCTTCTTGCACAAGACCCGACCAGGACTGAATCCGCAACCCAGGCATGTGCACCAACCACAAATCAAACCTATAGCCTTTCAGCTTACAGGACAACACTCCCACCAAATGAGCCACCCCAGTAGTATACGCTTTTTAGGGGTCAACACTTTTCATATAAAATATTCTTTTATGTTAACTTTTAATTGGTTTATTGTTTTAAAATAAAATAATGAATACTCTTAAATTTTCTTTAAGATCTAATGTGCTAAATATCAGTATTTATGTAAGGCACATAAAAGTTTTTTGGGGTCCTTAATTTTTAAGAGTGTAAAGGGGTACTGAAACCAAATAGTTTTAGAACCTCTTCTCTAAACGTTGCATTCCTTGAAACTTCAAACTGCCTAGAGTCTCCTTTTGTAAGACTCATGTTTAACAATGATCTCTAGTCCATTTTAGAGGATACAGTTTTTTCCCTTGACACTCCCCAGTTTCATTAAAATGAGCTGCCTTCCCCCTCTATGCTACAGATGCCTCACTTTACCTACTCATGGTGGTTCTTCCCATATGATACTTCTGTTTTTCTCATCCTCTTTATTTTTCTTTATTTTTATTTTTATTCTTTGTCTTTTTTCCCAAACTTCTTTCTTTATATACATCCTACTCAATGATGACGTAAACCTAGCAAGTTTATAATAGCATCGGTAATGACTCCTCTAAAAGAATCCATAATACCTAGGTGGACCAGTGCTCAATATGTACATACACTTGGCACTGATTTCAATGGAGGCCTCTAGAGGTCTGCATTCTAATTAAAGCTATGCATGATGTGAGGTGATTCACATATTAAAAGTGAACTAAATAGATTTCCCCTCCTCTCAATAAACCTTTTTTGGTGGTAGAACTTCTGAGACCAAATCAAGAAGTGATAGTTTCTATCCTACTCCAGCTGGACCCCACCAATTTTAGGCACTAACTTAGGCCTCCAAATTTCTAATGCTTCAACTCCTACCCCCAGACTTAAGGGCTTATCAATACTAGTTTATATTCATCCCTCGCCCCCCTCTTCTCCAGCCATTTAAGTCAAGAAGAAAGCCAATCATTTATGCTTCTATTAAACAAATATTTAGGGGAGAGGGGAGGGAATTTCAGGGGAAATTTACAGGAACTAGTATAAACGACACATGGACAAAAACTAAGGGGGGTGGAAATGGGAGGGGAGCACTGGGGGGGTGGGCTGGGATGGTAGTAAAAGACAGAAAACTGTACTTGAAGAATTAAAAAAAGAAAAAAAACAAATATTTATATGTCAGGAGCAACTTGAGACACTGGAAATTCGTCATTGATTTATTGAACTTATGTTCTAGAGAATTGAACAAGTGACAGACAAGTAATGAAACAATTGTAGATTTCCTGAACTATGAAGAAAATAACATGAAACAATGAGGTAGAAGATGACTGACCTGAAGAAACCGTTGATCTTTGCACATTGACCTGACTTAGATCCCCAACTCACACAACTCAGTTAACTCATCTAACTACTATACACAGTGGTCCTGTCACTGATCTTGGACTGTGATAAACTTTGAGGTAAAGTTCCCTGTTTCTTATCCCCCATCATTTTCATTTGATAGATTTTTATAGCACCTTAGCCTAGTGGTTTAGAAGTGTGGCTTTGGGAGTTGAACAGCCCAGGTTTTGTCCCTAATTGTTGTGAAATTTTGAACAACCTGTAAGTTACATAACATGGTACCTGACATACAGTAAACGCTCAATAATAGTTAAATATTATAAACCCCTTCCTAACGTTTGTATATTTGGCTTTTTTTTTGAAGTTTGAGGGAACTTTCCTGAAGTCTTCTAATAGTACCTAACACTATTTTTGTGAAATATTTTGTAGAAAGCTCTCTTGTCACAAATCTAAAACATGTTTTACTGAGCTGAAATAATTCACATCAATTACTGTAAAAGTACTATATTCCAAATTTCTAAATACTGGATGCAGATACTGTAGAGATCAACCAGACAAGTCAATGACAGAAACAATATTTTAAATGTCCTTTTGTCTGTATTTCAGCCCCTAAATTATAGGAAAGTGCTTAGGCTTGAAGTAGGACACGCATAGATTCATCCCAATACTCTGTGACCTTAGGCAAGTACTTATGCACTCAGACCGTTAGGTTTCCCCATTAGTAAAGTGCATTAATAATTCTAATAATGCCTGCCTCTACATTAACAAGAAACAGAGAACTATGTAAAGCCCCCAGAGCAATGTCTTACACTTTGAAGTGCTTGATAAATGTTTATCTTCCTCTCCCAATTAATAAGTATGCAAAGTGTCTGAAAGCACCAACAATAATTGTTGTCTAAAAACTGCATAAGGTATATTTAAATAACTGTTATCTTAGTTTTGACTCTGGTTGGTTTTATTTTTTCCAAATTATTATATAAATACAATCAATCTAAATTCATAAAAGTGTAAAATCAATCTAAATTCCAGTGCAGAATTGTGAAAAAAAAATTGCCTTAAGTTTCTCCCTCTGCATCCAAAGAAGGATTAATAGATTTTTTTGAAAATATTCTTATGTTGCTATGATTTTTAATTGAATTTTTTATTGAACTGATTGTAAATTCACACGTGGTTGTACAGAGAGATCCATGTAAACTTTACCCAGTTTACAGTGGTAACAATGATACGCAATCTTACTCAGATTTCCCCAATTTCTCGGATCCACATGTGTTTGTCTGTTTAGTTTGTAATTTGTGTTATCTGTCACCACAAGCAAGATATAGAAGCATTCTAGCACCCCAAGAATCAATGATGTTGCTTTTTATGATGATTAGGGTGTTTTTTCCCCTAATTTACACACCAAATATGGTCCCAGATTTTACTTTTTTCCCTTGTTTCTCACACATTGACCACTTAGGTGGAAAATAGGCCATTCCTTAGTATGAATTGTTTCAATCTTTCTTTCTTTTTAAAAAGTTTATTTATTTTTACAGAGAAGGGAAGGGAGGGAGAAATAGATGAAAAGAAACATCAACGTGAGAGAGAAACACTGATTGGCTGCCTCTCACACACCCCCAGACTGAAGACCCAAGCTATAATCCATCACCTACCCTGACTGGGAATCGAACCAGCAACCCTTTGCTTTGCAGGATGACAGCCCACCAATTGAGTCACACTGTTCAGGGCAGTTTTCAATATTGCTTATCTGAACTATTTGCAATAACTTTGCCTTTAGTCTCTCTAATATCAATTTCTTATTCCTTTCTAATCTGTATTGACAAGTTATCAATCTGAAATATAAGTGTAATTAAATCTACTTTGTACACGGTACTCTTCAATGGTACTTTATGTCAACATGACAAAATAAGGTCTGCTAAGCCCAACCCGATCCACAGACATCTTATTTTTCTAGCTCTACATCCCACTATCCATGATCATGATCCCCACTTTTTATGACATTGAACTACTCACCACACCCTCAACATGCCAAGTGTTTCTTTTTTCTCTCTGCTCTTCCCTCTACTTATCCTTTAATACCTGCTTCAAAATTTTATCTTCTCTGGGGAACCTTTCCTAACTCACAAAGGGATATCTGGCCACACACTTTTGTCTGTTTTCAGACAACTCTTTTCTCTCTGGACGTTTCTGTGTTTTCTCCTCTTTCAACATACACTATACTAGATTGTTAATTGCTATAGGGAAGTGTCCTTAATTCTGTATTCCCCTAGCTAGGACAGTAACTAGCAGAGCAAGGCCTTCAATAAATATTTGTTTGAGAGAATGAAATTAAAGGAAAAATGCAAGGAAGAAAACATGGAGGGGAGGGTGTGTGAGGGGAGAAAGGGAAGTAGAAGTCATTGAAATTAAACTAGAAGTCATAATACTTCTGTTGAAGAGAACAAATAATCCTCTGTTGAAGACAGTATTACAGTGATCATGGAGTCTATGTTTCATATATAAATGTTTTCATAGAGGAAATTTAGCAATCTAGTCAATGCAAGAGGATTTGGGGATATATTTTGGATATTGTTTGAATCTTTGGGTGTTTTTTGTCTCCATGCAACAACTTGCTGGTAAAGAAAAGGTAAAGAAATATTGAAATCCTTGGTATCATAATGAATAAAGAAAGCAAATCATATCGTATTACTTGGAGACAAGTAGAGCCTCCATCATTGGGAGAATTGATAGTGGAATGTGGTGGATGCACATCAGAGTGTTAGGAAGCAGAAACATCAATCACGATACGGCAACAGGGATGAATGTGTAAAATGCAGGGCTGGCAAAGTAAAGCCGCAATTAGGTCTCATCACATAGCCGTCAGAATTGGTCAAGCTGAAAACAAAACAAAACAAAACACAGTAGCCCTGGCTGGTGTAGCCCAGTGAACTGAGTGCCAGCCGCCAACCTAAGGGCTGCTGGTTAGATTCCCAGTCTAGGGCACAGGTCTGGGATGTGGACAAGGTTCCCGGCGGGGGGTGCAGGAGAGGCAACCACGGGTGGGAGTTTCCCTCCCACTCTTTCTTCCTCCCTCCCCCTTTCTAAAATAAAAAGGAGTAAAATCTTTTTAAAAAAACAACCATCTGAATAAATAAATAAAATAAAAATAAATAAAATCTTAAAAAAAACCTCAAACACTTGAGGGTGCAAAAATGCTGATAAATACGTGTAACAATAGGAACTCTCATTCATTGTTGGTATTAATGCAAAATGGTGCAACTATTTTGGAAGACAGTTTGGCAGCATTATATTCACTCCTGGATATTCACCCAAGTGAATTAAAAATTTATGTTCACACACACACACCCGGAGATGAACATTTGTAACATTTACATTTACAAGATTTATAACAACTTTACAACATTTATAACAACTCCAATGGCCAAACACCAGAAGCAAGGAAGATGTCTTTCCACAGGTGAATGGATAAAAGAGTGGCACGATGAAATCCCACATGTAATTTTTTTTAAAAAGCTACTGATTCACTCAACAACATGGATGAATATCAAATACATCTTTGCTCAGCAGACGAAGCCAGGTACAAAAGGCTGTAATTGTATCATTCCATTTATATGACATATCAAAAAGGCATAATTACAGGAATGAAAACGATTTCGGTGGTTACCAGGGTTTCAAAGGGAATGAAGAGTTGACTTGAAAGGCCCTACAGAGAGAGGGTTTTCTTAGGTGAATGGAATTTCTCTGTACTCTATAGATAGTGGATACCTACACCCTTTATCCATTTGTCAAAATCCATTTGCGGAATTCAAAATTTTAAAAAATCTACTAGGGATTCTAATGAGGGATCCTCGGTTGGAATGCAGGCTGTGGCAAATTAACTGCATTACAAATATACAACATAACCTCATTGAAGGGATAAGTAAAAAAGGAAATGACTTTGGAAATCAATGTTTTGACTAGCTACTGTAAGGCTAGTTGCAAAAACAGCTATTCATAAACACTGTACTCTATTTAGTAAATTTCTTTCTCATAGGGAGAAGTAATAGAAATTGTGAAATAATTTACCTATATGCTATGAAATCAGTTTTAGTTTGCTAAGGCTGCGATTAAAAAAAGTACCAAACTGGGTGGCTTAAGCAACAGAAATTTATTGGAAACTAGCAGTCTGAAATCAAGGTGTTGGTAGAGTTGGTCCCCTCTGAGGGCTGTGAGGGAAGGATCTGTTCCAGACCTCTCTGCTTGGCTTGCAGAGGTCTATCTTCTCTCTGTGTCTTCATAGTACCTTCCCTCTATATATGTGTCTGTGTTCAAATTTCCTATTTTTGTAAGGAAACCAGTCGTACTGGATTAAGACCAACCGTAATGTCCTCATTTTAATTTGCTTACCCTTTTCCACTATAAAGATTATCTCCAAGTAAGATCACACTACGTGGTGCTGGAGGGTAGGACTTCAACATAAAAATTTGGGGAGGGCGAAATTCAGCCGATAATACTAGGGTCAAACAAGTAAGTAAATAATTGTAGATAATGGGAGCCAGGCCTTTCGTTATCAGAGAAAAAGTCACAAGGAAGCAAGGACAGAAGGCTAAAATAAGCCCTGTGGTACTGGATTGGGGCCAGGGATATCTGTATAAGTTCATGTTTATAGATAGATGGATATGTGCATATATAGGTTAGTATATATACATATATTTCCTAGTTCTGTCCATTGAGAGGGCCTAGAAGCAGTGGTATTCCAATAGCAATAAGTATGCCCAGCACCCAGATTTTTATTTCTACGTACCACTCACATGCAATATAATAATGAAATATAAACAAATATATTTCGATTCCCAGTAAGGGCACATGCCTGGGTTGCAGGCCAGATCTCCAGTAGGGGGCGTACGAGAGGCAACCACACATTGATGTTTGAGTCCCTCTCTTCCTTTCTCTCTCTCTAAAAATAAATAAATAAAATATGTTTAAAAAACAAATATATATTAAATACACTGTAATGGAGGTAGAATGGAATGAGAATGGAGAAAATTAAAGGGAATCAATTTTTTTTCTAGAAGGGTCTTATCAGGAAGTGGGGAGGAGTTACAAGGTAAATATTTTTTTAAAAAATGGAATGTAACTATGTACCTTTTGCCCATACTAGACATTCAATATATTTCATTTCTCAAAGTTTTATCTTTACAGATCAAATTGTGATTCATATTTTGAAAGATTAGCTCTTAAACTGAAAGAAGTGAAGGCAGTAAAATTGGATCTGCTATCAGTTGTAGTAAAGTTTTTAAGTGTTTGGTATGCTATTACAGTAATATGCTATTACAGTTGTCATATTACATAATTTTTCCGCCTTTGTCCTCTTCCCACAGTCAATCCCCACACCATTGTCCATGTCCATGGGTCGTGCACTTAGGTTCTTCATCTACTCTCTTCACCTTCTTTCAAACAGCCCCCCCTCCCCCTCCCTTCTTACAGCTGTCAGTCCGTTCCTTGTTTCTGTGTTTCTGATTCTGTGTTGCTCATTAGTTTATTTTGTTTCTTAGATCTCAGTTATAAGTGGAATTATGTAGTATTTGTCTTTCATTGACTGGCTTATTTCACTTAGCATAACAGTCTCCAGTTCTATTCATGTTGTTGCAAAAGGTAGAGTTCCTTCTTCTTTACTGCTGCCTGGTATTCAATTGTGTAAATGTACCACAGCTTTCTGAATCACTCATCTACGATAAGTACTTACACTGTTTCCAAATCTTGGCTATTGTAAATAACGCTGCTGTGAACACAGGGGTGCATAGGTCTTTTTGAATTGGTCTTTCAGGATTCTTTGGATATATTCCCAGAAGTGGAATTGCTGGGTCAAAAGGTAGTTCCATTTTTAGTTTTTTGAGGAAATTCCATACTGTTTTCCAGCGTGGTTGCACCAGTCTGCACTCCCACCAAGAGTGCACTAGAGTCCCCTTTTCTCCACATTCTTACCAACACTTGTTGTCTGTCGATTATCATGGCCATTCTGGCAGGTGTGAGGTGATATCTCGCTGTGGTTTTAATTTGCATCTCTCTGATTGCTAATGATGTTGAGCATCTTTTCATATGTCCATGGGCCATCTGTACATCCTCTTCACTATTCTGGTCCTTTGCCCATTTTTTAAATAATTGGATTTCTTATCTTCCTGGTATTGAGTTGTATGAGTTCTTTATACTGGTGTACTTTGGAGATTAAACCCTTTTCTGATGTATCATTGCCAAATATGTTCTCCCATACAGTGGGCTCCCTTTTCATTTTGATGATGGTTTCTTTAGCCGTGCAGAAGCTTTTTAATTTGATGTAGTTCCATTTGTTTATTTTTCCCTTTGTTTCCTTGCCCTAGAAGATGATATCAGCAAAAATATTGCTACACAAGATATCTGAAATTCTATTTCCTATGTTTTCCTCTATAGTTTTTATGGTATCATAACTTACATTTAAGTCTTTTATCCATTTTGAATTTATTCTAGTGTATGTTATAAGTTGGTGGTCTAGTTTCCTGTTTTTGAAAGTATTAGTCCAGTTCTCCCAACACCATTTATTGAAGAGACTGTCTTTACTACATTGTATGCTCTTGCCCCTTTTGTCAAATATTAATCAACCTTGAAAGCATGGGTTTATTTTTGGGCTCTCTATTCTGTTTCATTGATCTATGTGTCTGTTCTTATGCCAGTACCAGACTATTTGTTTACCACGGCCTTATAGTATAGTTTGATATCAGGTGTTGTGATCCCTCCAACTTTGTTGTTCTTTCTCAGGATTGTTGAGGCTATTTAAGGTTTTTTCTGGTTCCACATACATTTTTGGAATATGTTTATGTCTCTGAAATATGCCATTGTTATTGTGATAGAAATTGCAATGAATCTATAGATTGCTTTGGGTAGTCTGGACATTTTAATGGTGTTAATTCTTCTAATTCATGAACACGGTATATTCTTCCATTTATTTGTATCTTCCTCAGTTGTTTTCTTTGGTGTCCTATAGTTTTCTGAATACAGGTCTTTTACTCCTTGGTTAAATTTGTTTTTAAGTACTCCATTTTTTGTTGTTGTTGTAATAGTATATAGGACTGTTTTCTTAGTGTCTCTTTCTGATAGTTCATTAATAGTGTGTAGAAATGCCATTGATTTCTGAGCATTGATTTTATATACTGCTACTTTGCCAAATTCATTTATTAGATCTTGTAGTTTTTTTGGTGGAGCCTATAGGGTTTTCTATGTGTGATATCATGTTGTCAGTGAATAATGACAGTTTTATTTCCTCCTTTCCAATTTGTATGCCTTTTATTTCTTCTGCTTGTCTGATTGCTTTGGCAAGGATTTCCAGTACTATGTTGAGTAAGAGTGAAAGTGGACATCCATGTCTTCCTCCTGATGTAAGAGGAAATGTTTTTAGTTTTTGCCCATTGAATATGATGTTGGCTGTAGGTTTTTCATATATGGCCTTTATTATGTTGTGGTATGATTCCTCTATTCCCACTTTGCTAAGAGTTTTCATCATAAATGGGTGCTGAATTTTATCAAATGCTTTTTCTGCACCTATTTTTATAACCACATGATTTTTACATTTCATTTTGTTTGTGATGTATCACATTTATTGTAGCAGAGTAAATCTGATTAATCAAAGGCAACTAGAAGTAAAATATGGAAATAAAATTTTAAAATCAAGTCAACAGCAATAACAAAAATAATTATTAACATTTAAGTGTCTTCTATGAGCCAGAAACTATTCTATAAAGTTTAAAAATATCAGCTGATTTAATTCTCACAACAACCCTCATGAGGTACTATTATTATTCCTCTGTTATAGATGAAGAGTTGAGGTTCAGAAAGATCCTCTGGGACCTGTCCCTGGGCCACACAGCCTGTAAGTGGCAGAGTTGGGGTTTGATTACAGGCATCCTGGCACCGGAGCCTGAGCCTGTAATTACATCTTTTCTAGTGAAATGTGTAAGATGGCTCAGTATTCAAGGAATTCACTCCAAGAAAAACAGACACATAAATAAGCAGTTACAACTCAATGTAAGTGCTAATTATAGAGAAGAGAGGAGCAGAAAAGCTGTCATAGAAGTGACACTGGAGACAAATCTCGAAGATGTAGTAAGAACTTGCTGTGTGACAAGAGCAGGAGAGCATTCCTGGCAAGAGAAGAGCCATATGGAGGAAGTTTTGGCCAAGTTGTTGAAGGTCATGTAGGAAATACATGTGGAATACAAAACCATTCAGACAATGATTTCCACCTTTGGCTGGGCATGGATTTTGTATACAGAAAACCTCTAGTCAAGTCACGAAATATGTTGGTATTAAGTATTTGTTAATTCAGTTTGGGCCTATCATCTTCTGTACTTTCATTCGTCAAACTGAACCTTTGTTTAACTCCAGAAATGTCATTTCTTAGTAATGAAAAAAAATGCATTTACGTAGTTTCTCACAATCAAGATGTTTTTATAGGTCATAAACCAGATTAAATCAATTTTCTAAAATTCTATGAAGCAATCTCTTTTAGAAACAGGTTTGAAAACTATGTTATAAAAATCCTGAAGAGAGTAATAAGCTGGAGCTGAGGCAGCAAACACTATGGCTTACCGTGTGTTGGGCAATGTTCTAAGCTGCCTGCATGTTTTAGTTCAGCCAACTTTCAAAACAAACCTGTGAGGTAGCTGATATTATTACCACAATTTCATAGATGAAATCACTAAGGCATAAGAGGTTAAGTGACTTAGGCAAAGTTGCAAAAGATTTAGTGACTGGTGAAGACAGGGTTCAATAAAATCAGGCAATTCCAGCCTGAATAGAGAAGAGTGATGCTATTTGTTTCTTTAATTCATTTCTCTCTTTTTTGATACTACTGTAAATGCAATTCTTTTCTTAATTTCATTTTTGGATAGTCATCTGCTTTTTCTCAAAGAAATAGAGAGAAAGGAAGAAAGGAAGGAAGGACGAATGGATGGATGGCCTGGCCACATTATCATATTAAACTTCCACTCCTGCATGCCAGTAGACTTTTTTCTTTTTAATATGTTTTATTGATCATGCCATTACAGTTGTCTCATTTCCTCCCCTTTATTCCCTTCCACCCTGCACACCCCCTTCCCCACCATCCCCTCTTTAGTTTATATCCATGTGTCACAAGTTCTTTAGTTTCTACATTTCCCATACCATTCCTGCCCTCCCCCCTGTCTATTTTCTACCTACAGTCTATGCTACTTTTTCTCTGTACCTTCTCCCCCACTTCTCCTCCCACTCCCCTGTTGCTAACCCTCCATGTCATCTCCATTACTATGGTTCCACTCCTGATCTAGCTGTTCCCTTAGTTTGCTTTTGTTTTAGGTCTGGATGTTAATAACTGTGAGTTTGCTGTCCATTCACTGTTCATATTTTTTATCTTCTTTTTCTTAGATAAGTCCCTTTAGCATTTCATATAATAAGGGCTTGGTGATGATGAACTCCTTGAACTTGACTTTATCTGAGAAGCACTTTATCTGCCCTTCCATTCTAAATGAAAGCTTTGCTGGATAGAGCAATCTTGGATGGAGGTCTTTGGATTTCATGACTTGGAATACTTCTTTCCAGCCCCTTCTTGCCTATAAGGTCTCTTTTGAGAAATCCGCTGACAGTCTGATGGGTACTCCTTTGTAGGTGACTGTCCCCTTATCTCTTGCTGCTTCTAGGATTCTCTCCTTCATTTTAATCTTGGCTCATGTAATTATGATGTGCCTTGGTGTGTTCCTCCTTGGGTCCAACTTCTTTGGCACTCTCTGAGCTTCCTGGATTTCCTGGAAGTCTATTTCCTTTGCCAGACTGGGGAAGTTCTTCTTTATTATTTGTTCAAATAAGTTTTCCAGTTGTTGCTGTTCCTCTTCCCCTTCTGGTACCCCTATAATTCAGATATTGGGACATTTAAAGATGTCCTGGAGGTTCCTAAGCCTCTCCTCATTTTTTCTTTTGAATTCTTGTTTCTTCCTTCTTTTCTATTTGGTTGTTTCTTTCTACCTTCTGGTCCACTCCACTGATTTGAGTCCCAGTTTCCTTTCCATCACTATTGGTTACCTTTCCATCACTATTGGTTTCTCATTTCCCTTCATTTCAATTAGTTTAGCCTTCATTTGTTCCTCTGATTTGCAACTAATTTGTTTCTTTAATTCATTTCTTAATTCAGCAGATGGTCTAGTGTGGCCTAGACCAGTGGTCACAAACTGGAGCATCTACAGCTGCCAGGCAAAGAACGTCCTGTGTGAAGTCAGCCAGGTACAGGACATGGTGGGTGGTAGGGATTGTGAACAAGAGACCACAGGCGTCATTGAAGGCAGCTACTCCTTACTCTCAGGCAGCTATTGTCACATGGGTTCAGTATTATCAGATTTTCTTATTTTTCAAGAAAAGCTGACTTTTATGTGAAATCAATTTGGGAGAAGTGTATAAGATGAACCAAATTCTAGACATGCTGTGTTTGAGGTAGCTGTGGTACCTCCAGCAGTTAGAAGTTTGAATGCATAGTTTCAGGAGAATAATTTTGGTGGGGGGAGGTGAGTATGGATTAAGAAGTCCTCAGTGCAAGTAGTGTAGATGAGGATGCCTGGGGAAAAGGTGAGAAAAAAAAAAAAAACAGAACCAGGAGCTCCAGCATTTAAAGAGTCAGCAAGGACGAGCTGGAGTAGAAGAAAAGGAAAAGGAGTGTCTGAGGCACCAGAGGAGGGTGAACGGGCAGGATTCTTCCTTCTATTCTTGCCAGGAGTCGATGTACTGATTCCCCCGGGTGAGAGTTCCAGGCCTCGGTAATACAAGCTAGAGCAAGTTCAAAGAATAATTCTTGAAAGTCTGAGAGTCTGATGGCTTTCCTGTATCAGAAATTAGCTGGAGGAGAATCCTAGCACATTCCTACTGCTAATTACTTTAAAGGCTCTCATTTAAAAGGTAGAAAGAAGCATTCTATTCCCACTTTCATAACTTTCATGATATTTTATTAGCATTATAATTATTATTCTACTTCTTCAGGTGCTTTTTTAATATTCAGTTTGTTCTTATGATATTTTGAAGCTTCTGAAATACTTACCAAATTTCTCCAGAACCACCAATAACAAACACTGATTTGTGTGGGAAAGCAATACTCATTTGGGTTTATAATGACACAAAAGCATTTTCACACCTACAAGTCAAACTTGGTTCACATATCAAAACTACTTATAATTTTGCTCAGATACAATTTTTCAGTAAAGTTAGGACACCTTCTTCTATGAACAAGGAAAGCAAAGGAATCCATTTATTTGTTGGTTTCTAAATAAAATCTAATTTCCCTGTGTGAGTTTAGAATCAGTTGAAAGGAGGCAGTCAAATGGAAATCAAAACACCACCTTTCTTACAGATAAACCAGCTTGGAGAACGTGGCTTTGGGTCTGCAGCAGACTCCGTCTCTGACACAGAGGACTCCCCACAGATGCAGACCCCTCTGGACCCACATCAAGGCAGCATGCAGCTGTGGACTGATGAGTCCTGAGCAATTCTGCCTCCCGAAAGCCCCAGTCAGATACATCACTCCTTCCCTGGGCATAAACAATTCAGAGGGAAAGAGTAAAGCAGGTTTTTCTGCTGGAGGTCCTTCCACCCAGAAGCCTGTGGTCAGGGGAGTGGAGGCCTTTCTGTATTATTCTTTACTGTCTTATCTCTCAGTTCATTCCACAAGGCAGTTCCTATCACCCCCACATAGCTAAATGTGGACTCATGCCCAGGCCATGGGGTTTCAGAACAGTGACTTTCTTACTACCCTGGGAGGCTATGCTCCAGAGCTCTGCGGTTAAAAGAAATAATCCCTTAAAAATTCATTGAGTGGCCTGCTAGGGAAGAGGCAATAATGAAAGAGCCCCAAACAGCAGCTGTCTGGGATTCAGGAGAATCAGACAAGACTGTGACAGTGTTACCAACTGGTTCCTTGGCGGTCGTCAGGTCATTCAATTCTTTGTTACTTCGTTTCTTCACATGTAAAACCAGTTTAGCAAACCCTGCCATTCTACTACCTAGATGATCAAATGAGCTAATTCATAAAAGCACTTTGAACCACCATGTTATAGTAAAAAAAGGACAGTTATTATTTGGGATGAAACTATTATTTCAATAATCCTATATAAAATAAAGAAACTGGTCTGTTTTTGTGAATGTTTACATTTAAAAAAACAGATGCTTTAGCTCTGAATGATGTGGCTCAGTTGGGCATCGTCCCACAAACCGAAAGGTCGCAGGTTCAACTGGCAGTCAGGGCACAAGCGTGGGTTTCGGGTTCAGTCCCTGGTTAGAGCACACACGAGAGGTAACCAATCCATGTTTCTCTCTCACAACAGCGTTTCTTGCTTTCTTTCTCCTTCCCTCCCCTTCTCTCTAAAAATAGATAAATAAAATCTTTTTAAAACAAGCAGATGACTTAGAGCCTAGCAAATGTAGGTCGTTTGATTGATTGTTTTAGTTGAATTTATTGGGGTGACATTGGTTAATAAAATTACATAGGTTTCAGGTGTACAATTCCATAATACATCATCTGTATATTGTACTGTGTGTTCACCACCCCAGGTCAATCTTCTTTGACCACCATTTATCCTCCTTTCGCCCTCTTCTGCCCCCTCCCACCCCGTTCCCTCGCCTTACTGTTGTCTGTGTTCAGGAGTCTTCCTTTTCTTCTTTGCTTAATCCCTTCACCTTCCTCATCCACCTCCCAACCCCAGCCCCTCTGACCGCTGTCAGTCTGTGTCCTGTATCCACGCGTCTGCCTGCCCTTTGTTAGTTCAGTCTGTTCATCAGATTCCACATGTAAGCGAAATCCTATGGTATTTGTCTTTCTCTGACTGGCTTATTTCACTTCACAATACTCTCCATGTCCATCGATGCAGTTGCAAAAGAGGGGACTGCCTTTTTTTTTATAGCCAAGTAGTATTCCACTGTGTAAATGTACCACGGCTTTTTTATCCTCTCACCTATGGGCGCTTAGACTTGCAGAGACTTAAATCCCAAAGCCTTCCACTCACTGCCTGAGTAAACCTGGACAAGCACTCCCTTCAGGGACTGGTAGTTTTCCCTTCGTGTGTGTGTGTGTGTGTGTGTTGGGGCGTGGGGGGAGAGAGACACACACAGAGGCGCAGAGACACAGCAAGACCAAGACAAAAGAAGAGACAAAGAGATTTCAAATCCAGTAGTCACTGTCTTGATAATTGGACAAAAAAATTGAAGAGGAGAGTCTAGAACTATCTGGCGGGAAAGCCTCAAGGGGTACACGTTTGAAGTATATACACATATTTTGGCTGCCCTTCAGATCCTCGCTTGCTGGGTCATTCTCTGCAATCAGTGGGACACCACTACAGACAGAGCGTTTGCTCCACCACAAATTCAGACAGCCAAGCCTAACCTCTAATGTGGTGGTATTTAACCTCTAATGTGATGGTATTAGGAGGTAGCAGCCTTCTGGAGGTGATAAGGTCATGTGGGTGAAGCCCTCATGAACAGGATTAGTGCCTTTACAACAGAGATCTCATTGAGTTTCCAACCCCTCTGCTACGTGAGGACAGCAAAAAGATGGCAGTCTGTGAATCCGAAAGCCAGCCCTCATCAGACACCAAATCGACTAGCACCTTATCTCAGACTTCTCAGTCTCCAGAGCTGTGACAAATAAGCAGTTGTCGCTTATGTCATGTGGTATACAGTACTTTTGTTCAGCAGCCTGAACAGACTAAGACAGACATCACTAAACCCAGCCCACAGACTCAGCTACGGGACTTGGAGTGATAAAGGTCATCATCGACAGCCAAAGGCAGTTTCTGACAGCTGTTCTGTACTGAATAATTGAAACTCAGGGGAAGGAATGAGGATCCTGGGACAAGCTCTGTAGGTAGAGGATGGGAAGGAACATGCATAGACCTAAGGAAAGGGGAAACAGAAGAGGAACTAGAGATACCTGCGAGGAGTCTAGAGCTGCTGCATCCAATGCAGTGCTACTACCTGCATGCAGTATGGCGCACTTAGATGTGGCCAGTCTGCATTGGGCCGTAAGTGTATAGTGCACGTCAGATCCCAAAGAAGCACAAAGGAAGAACTGAAGATATTTTATTGATAATTTTAATGCTAACTACATGTCAAAATGTTATTTCAAATATATTGGGTTAAATAAAATATATTATTAAAATCAATGCCACTCATTTCTTTTTACTTTTTAAAAAATGTGGCTGCTAAAAATTTTTAAATAATGTTTGTGGCTTGCATTACATTTCTATGGGACGGCACTGGACTAGACCAGGGGTCTGCCAACTGTAGCCCACAGGCCAAGCCCAGCTTAATGCCTACTTTTGGAAATTGTTTTATTGGAACACAGCCAAGTGTGTTTGTCTGCCTATTGTCTATGGTGGTTTCCCCTACGACGGCAGAGGTGAAGTGTTGCAAAAGAGACAAACTACTCAAAACCTGAACTCCTTCCTATACAGCCATTTACAGAAGAAGTTTGTCAACCTCTAGTCTAGACTATAAGAAAAGTTATATTTAACATACAGTGTAAAATTATTTTATCTTGAATTCCATCATTTTTTTACTGACCTCGACTTTAGGTAAAGGCTGAAACAACAGCACAGGCTCACACAATAGAGAATGTGAGGCCTCCCCTGCCGTTTGTCCTTCTGTAGGCATTTGTGCAGAGGCAGCTGCATCCTAGCAAGGAATCTGAGGTAGAGACCGACATCAAAGTGTGTGTGTATGTGCGCGTGTGTGTAAAGGTGATGTGAGTCCTGTCTGAACTGAAAATGATAGGGAGGGACCCCATGCTGACAAAGAGTTCAAAAGGAAAACCTTTAGAAGCAACCTTTCAATTCTTTATAGTAGAGATCCTCAATGGGACTAGTAACCTGGAGCGGGGGTGGGGGTGCACTTTCCCTAATGAGTTACCTACTACGCACAGGACAGAACAGTGTCCTCCTTAAAGGGTGGAGAGATGTGGGTTTGTAGTCCTGCTTCTGCCACTCACTCGCAGTCCTGCCCAAGAGCTGTGAGGGTGACATGGAATCGTGCTCAAGTGGTTTGCATCCTACCTAGCCCATACCAAGCATTGAGAAGCTTATTGTTGTTTCCTTTTGTAAACAAAAGATGGGGCAACTTAGAAAGAAATAAGTAGCAATAGTCTTAATTTTTTTAAATAATAGTAGTTTTGGAGAAAACTGGACAGGCAGTAAGGAGAAGTGTACTTTGTTTTTTGTTCTGAGATCCTATCTCACTTGATTATGAATTAAAGGTGACTGTGTAATAACAGACGGTTCTTTTGTTATTGGCTGGTGGTTTTGATCCTGCCTTCCTGTCCTCCTGCCCGCAGCACCTATGTCTGCAGAAGGGAAAGTATGATGAAGACTAGTCCTACGTGGAAATAAAACGCTGTGTTAGAGTTTTCCAAAAGAGTCAGCTCCCTCTTCACTGGCCTCCTGTGAGAGGTTATTCCGTTTCTACTGGGCCTGAAATCCACCCCCCACCTCCCCCAGAACTACTCTAAGAGCTGCACAGTGTGATAGACTCCCGAAGGACATTGCAGCAATACATCTGAGGAGAAGGAAAGGAGAAGCCCCAATATTTATTTTATTGTGTGTGTTTCAGGACCTTTTGGTGGCTGGTTGTTTTCCTGCTATTGAAGTTTGATTTGTTTTCTATTTCTAGTTAAATGAACGGTTCAGAACCCTCTTCCTCGAGGCTTAGACTGTTGCTGCTGTCCGTGTGTGTGTGTGCGTGTGTGTGTGTGTGTGCTAGTGTATGAGGCTGTCACTGTTGGAACTGTGCACTAGCAGGCATAGTTTTTCAACCTTATTTCTAGGGATAAAATGCAGAGTCTTCTGTCCTAGGTGGCAAAGCTAAGTGGTGCTTAGCTTTGACGTTGTTTTCCTGCCCCAGTTCATGAAAAATATTGCCCTGGAAACTCATCAGGTTCCCTGGGTTTATGAGTTCGGAATCTCATCTCCCAGGAGCCAGTGAGAAAGACTCTTCTAGAGTCCTCTGAGATTCGGACCTGCAAAATTAATGAGCCTAAGTAAGACTTGCCTTTGAGAGCATCTGGACCCTTATCTGATAATATTCTTTCCACTCAAAGTTCCCAATCCTCTGTCATTTTCTTGCATTCTCCAAAAAGAAAGTTAAGTGGAAACAGACTGTCTAGTAGACTTTGGCCAAACTGCCTGAGCTCTGAGGGCTTTCTGTTGTCACCCTCAGGCATTGTGGAGAAGCTTCTCCTTCCGCCATACCTCGGTGGACTGGTTGAGGCCAACCATCTTCTGGGGTGGAAGATGAAGGAAGGTTTGGTCATCTCTTTATTTGATATCTTTTAAAATCTCTTTATTTGATATCTTTTAAAAAAAGATACTATTATTTATTTATTTATTTATTTATACTGTTGTTCAAGTAGTTTTCTGCCTTCCCCCTACCCCTCCCCACCACCCCAGCCATCCCTACCTCCCACCCTCATTTCCACATACCCCTTGTTATTGTCCATTATGCCCTTTATACTTGTTCCTGAAAATCCTTCACCCTTTTCCCCCATTATCCCCTCCCCGCTCCCCTCCGAAAACTGTCAGCTTGTTCTCAATTTCGGTGTCTTTGGCTATAAAGTTTCCAGACCTGGTTACAAATAATTAGCCACTGAAACTACCAAAAGCTCTTTTCTCAATTTTTTAAAAATAGAGAATAATAGCAAACATTTATTGAGTTCTTAACATGTACCGAGCACTGTGCCAAATGTTTCACTTTTGCTTATTTAATTTTCACAACCTTTTAAGGTAGTTACTATTATCATTCCCATTTTCCAGATGAGTAAACTGAAGCATGAAGATGTTAAATTGTTTGTTCAAAGTCACAGAGTTACTGAGTGTGAGAAACTGGTCAATGACCTGAAGAGGCTCATTTAGGGGAAGCACTATTCCAAGTTTCTCTAGTAGAAAGGCTATGGAGTATGGTGAGCAGTGCATAGGGCTCTGAAGTTAGACAAGATAGGGCTTAAATTCCTATCATCGTCTTACCACCCGAGTGATTTGGGACAGGTAAATGCATCACTCTGAGCTTTGTTTTCCTCATCTGCATTTTGAAAAACATAGTACCTTCCTCATGGAAGGTATTGTTGTGGAGGTTTGAGAAAACCTGTGCTTAGCGGGGACCCTGGTAATACAGTATTGTTTTCGGAATGAGAAGCTATTCTTAGTTGTCAGGACAGAATTACTTACGGCATGATGTTTATAAGAGGAATTACAAAAGTATAAATTTCCACTGATAGTTGGACAAATTACTTCCCTCAACTCTACCACCTTAGAATGATCTTGGTATTTTGTAAGGTTCTAGGAACCATCTCAAATTGGTAGCGAGTAATTGTAGTCATTCTAGAACAGTACTGCCCAATAAAACCCGCAGGGACTGAAATGTTCTGTTTCTGCCCTTTTTAATGTGGTAGCCGTTAGCCACATACTGAAATGTGCCTAGTGTGATTGAGAAACTGACATTTAAATTAAATTTTAACTTAGATAGCCATATAAGGCTACTGAATTAGACAGCATAAAGTCTAGATAATCTAATCAATCATTTATGTCTGAAGAAGAGCCCTAGAAAAAATCTCTAGGCAGCAGGATTTTAAATTTTCTGTCTTAATTACAAGATAGGAAGAAATGATTTAACTATTTACTCTAATGAACTATATAGATATAGCCTAGATGGAATCAAGGTGTGATCTACTTTAGCACCCAAATTGTAAATCAGTCAGTGTTTTAGACTATGTCAGCTTTCTTGCATAATCTTTTTGCAAGTTTCAGAAACATACATTCCTTTATTACCACTATACTGCTTTAGTCCATGACACTGAGAATATACCTAGGAATAAAATCTATGTCATTGATTCATTCCATTTTAATGACTAAGAAGTAATTCGAATAAATGCTTTTCTGCTATAAAAAACAGGCAGATGAGTACCCTTTATGTGGCTGACCTTATCGTTTCTTGTAGCAGAAGTTTTCCTAAGACACTATCTGATGTATGGGCTGGTTGATGTCAAAGATTTTGGTGGTCATTGAATCTGGACTCGAGAAGAGCTGTACGGGGAGGCGGTTTGTGACATTTTAGCCCAGGCCTTAGGCAGACTCCAGAGGTAGCACAGCTGATGCGGCAGCTCGGGGGCTGCAGCTTGCCCTGCTTCACTCGGCGGTCGGGGATGACACAGTGCTGTGCTGTGCTCCCCCTTTCTTTTTGTGTGCCACGGAACTTGGGAACCTCAATCAGTACTTATTTAATTTTTTGATAAAAGAGTTTGATTATATTCACAAGCATTTTGCTATCAGCCATCTGAACAATTGAGTGGAAATTCTGTCTGGGTCAGAATGTGAATTGGAATATTTTTCTTCTTTAGAAGAACACATCTGCTCCCTACTATCTAGTACTTAAAAATGACTCTTTCTATAACCATCCACATCAAATTTCTTGACCTCCCATCCTCACTAGAAAATTTGTCAGGAACTGGTTAAGGTATGTCACTTCCTGATGCTCACCGAAGCCCCCGAGACTGGGGAAAACTGCTTTGTTGTTATGGTCGCTATTGATTCTTTGAAATTTCTCTAGTTTTCCTGCATATTTTTAGCTAATAATGCCTTTTTCATTTATTGAGGCTATACTCTTTGTTAGATGATTACAGAAATCATCGCATTTAATTCACACAACCTATTGATGAATAGGGATTAGTGATACGTTTTACAGATTGAAAACTGAGGCTCAGAGAGAGCGAGTATGTTTGCCCAGATCATACAGCTTGTATACGGTACAGCCAGCATAAGAACCCAGGTCCTTCTGACTCCAAAGTTAGAACATCAAACACCAAAGTATATTCTGTCTCAGTGAACTGATATCAATGTACTGGGGCCATGCAGTCTGCTATCTATAAAAAACATTCTTGTTAGTTAAATGTGATGTTAACTTTGGGGAGTGTTTGTGAAATAATTCATCCGAATAGTGTTTGATTGTTCCATAGAAACATAGATGTGGTCATTTCTGTTATTTTGTATCTCTGAGTTCTCTTTGAGGAAAATTATCTCTTTACATGCATGCTATTTTCACTTAGAACAGAAGCCCAGTATGTTTTACTTGGACATTAACTGCCAAGAAAGTTTTGCCAAATTCATTGCTCCGCTATCACTATGCACTTATCTCAGGTGCCTGGTGGTATCATTTGTTTACTCAATGTGTGATCATTGTATTTATGAGGCCTGTTGTGTGCCAAGGGCTGTAATGATACTGGGGACACAAAATATGGTCATAAACAGGACAGAAAGTTCCTCAGGTGGCCCATAGTCAAACTGGGAAGAAAGAGCTTACATAAATATCAACACAAACAATGAACTGTAATTGCAACAACAGTCACAAAAGGTAAGTGAATGGTTGTATAACCTGGCCAAGCAAAAGGCTTAGCTTTATGGCCTAGTTATTAAGAACAACCTCTGAAAGTAACTTTTGTTATTGTTAATCAGGAATTCTATTATGAACTGATATTTTATTATATATCATTTGAAAATTAATACATTAGAAAAAAAGCACAAAAGTAAGTAAGAGTCATAAATATCCCTTTTACTTATCAGGGAACAACTAATAATAATTTTTGCATTTTTTCCAGTTCTTTTCCAGAACTCTAATTCTAAAAATTCTTCAGAAAAGTATATAAAAGCAGTTTTACTATAATAAAAATGAAAATTAAGTTGGAACAGTGTCATTTCTTTGAACACAACAAAGATGACCAGAGTCTTAGCCTTCTGATTAGAAGTTAGGAGTGACAACAAAGATCATACCCCAAAAATAATTTGGAAGAGCCAGCATCTTTTGCTTTGGGAGGCTTTAGTCCACCATCATCATTAAGAACTGAGATAAAAAATATCATCATGGGTTAAGAATTCCGGATAATAACTTTAATATCTACTTTTTCTACCTAGAGCTGGCCCAAGTAGGGGTAAATGTATGTTCATTTTCCCATGGGTCAGCCAGTGATGGACGGATACAAGTGTTAGCACATTAACAACAGTAATAAACCTGGACCCACACAAGGCTCCCTTTTCTCTCACAGCATCGCTTTCCTTGCCCCTGCTTTGGTACGTTCTATCACATTTAAAAGAAACCGAGTGTGCTGATGTATCTTTGCTGGCATTTTCCTGCTCTGTTTTTCTCACATTCGGAAGTGAAGAAGAGAAGATGCTTTCAAAACACAAACAGCTCCGAGGTGGGGCTTCCTCAGACTGTCCCTCAGAAGGCCAGCCCTTGCACCTAGTAACGTGGAAGCCCCGCTGCCTGCTCCTCACTGCCAGCCTGACTTGCCTGATACCATGCCATCAATAAATTTGATTTATGAGGCATCTTGTTTGCAAATAAAAGCATGTCTTGAACGTTTCTTCTTAGCACCTGAAGTCAGCTGCCCTGAAGTAATGGGAATTTTGATGAGTAAGGAATGGAGACGAGAGGGCTTGAGAAGCAGGGAGCACCCTGGAGTGTCCATGTAGCCAGTGCCAAAGTCAGAGCAGAGAGCACGGGGCAGGGTGTGTACCCGGGACTGGGGGGGGAGGTGCTTGCAGAATCAAGAAGAGGTAGAGGAGGCAGGTGGGTGACAAAACAAACCAAAAAAGAGCTCTTTAAATGAGTTACATTATATAAAACATGCAGAATGGTTCCTGGCCCCAAATAATAAGTATTTACTAATCATTGGCCAGTTTCCCCAAAAGAGAGAGAAGTATTGTTCTTTCTCCTTCTTCTTCCTTTCTCCCTTCTTATCACACGGCCTGCTGCCCTCAGGGCTCAAAGACGTGACTTGCACAATTTGTGGTTCAGTTCAGCTCCATGTTAGGTGAAAAGGTTTAGTGAGCTAGCTCTGGGACCCGAACAGTATCCATTCTGTTGTTTTTATGGAAAAAGTGTTTAGAGAATATTAGGCTCTCAAAAAATCTTTGTTGAAGCAAAAAAATTGTTCAGTACTGATGAGGTTTAGAACATGCTACTCCCCAAAGTGGTGTCTTGGTATATTGAATATTTTAGCCTGTAGGAATTTGAGAAATGGCAACGTACAGGAAGGACTCTCTGACCTTCCCATGCCTGGAGGAAAGGAGTGTCCCTGTATCTCTAAGAAGAGCAGACCCAGAGAGGAATTTGAACAAACAGACCTTGCTACGTTTCCCCCAGCTTTATTGCACTTAGTTCATACACTTTTGCCTTATCCTGACTTTCCACTCTTTCTCAAACCCAGTATATAAACACTCAGACTTAACTGTTCCTAAGGCTCTTCATATTCTTATGAAGGCTCTCCTATCATGTAAAACTATCACGGTCAAATAAATTTGTATGTTTTCCTCTTCTTAATCTGTCTTTTGTTAATGAAATTTACAGGTCCCTAGCCAGAGAACCTAAGATGTTAGAGGGAAATTTTTTCCTCCCCCACCATTTTCTAAACAATCAATATATATTTTTTGGGTCTGGTTTACAGTTGTAGGTTGAGACTTCCTAGAAATATGTTGGAGGCATATTTGATTCAGGGTCTTATTCTCTTTGTCTCCTGGTTCTCTTATCGCTTGCAAAGTATCTTTTTATTTAGCCCTAACAGAATGAGGAAAAAGACAAATGATGCTATACAAAACACAAGAAACTGTCAGACCTGGCTGTCCTGAAGGGTGGATTCCACGAGGTACAACTTAACAACTCTTTAACAAAGGCGCATGCACGTAGAACAGGAGTCGGGGACCTGCATACCCAAGTGGAATGGACTATATCTAGCAAGCAAAATGTCATCAACCAAAAAAGGTTTTCAGTGAGAGAGTCAACATTTAACAAGTTTTGTTCCAAAGAAAATTCATTATAGCTAAAAAGAATGTTTCTTCTCAGATTCTGGAAGGAACTAGAGAGAGATGATTGCCTACAAAATAAAAGCCCAAGGTGCCGTTAACCCATCTGTGTTTGTGACTACGACTGTTAGTTTGTTTCATGACACAATTGATTCAAGGGTGGCAATTGCCTTCTATACTGAAGAGAGCATAAATGAATAGATCAATCGTGCCCCAGTCCAGTGTGCTAGCCACAGGACTCTAAAAATAAATAAATGTCACCCGTGGAGAGCTTTAGAAGAGAAATGTTATCTACTAAAAAGGATACATTAGCCCTTTGTGTTTTTCCAAAGTCATACTGAATGACTAGGGCGATTCATGTGCCTCAGGACTGTGCTGTTTGTATTTTGATCCCTCAACAGTATTTGGGTTTAGTTTTTTGTGTTTTTTTTAAGGGAGGTTGAAGAAGCAGCTTGTTTTGGAGTTCCCCCAAGTGTGCATGATTATCATCTACACATGAGAGGCTAAGTATGATATTCCTGGAGGTGGGTGGACCAGGGGCTTCTCTCACGTCAAGCTTGGAGACCTACAGCCTCGACATTTATTTGGTCAGCAGCCACCAGGTCTCAGAGAGAAGAATTAAGGCAGGGTGGGAAATAACAGTTGACCAAGACCTCTCAGGGCCACCAGAGACAGAAAGAAGAGCCTTTTGAAAGTGACGATGCGCTTTTGAAATAGGCTCCAGATTAGTTAAAAGACAAACATTTTGCCCATGAAGACTCCTACAGTTATTTTTTGTTTGTGACTATTGATACATAGTATCAATAAAGGTTTTTATTTACGATAGTTTCCTTTTCAGATAAATATTTCCAATTTACAAAGTGAGTTAATTTAAGGTAAATGCTTACTAATATGGTGTTAAGTTATAACAGTTTCTGAAGCTGATATTGAAGTGAATGGTTGACATTTGGGAGCTGGGAGCTTGGAGAGGAGCGCTGGTTCTAGAGCCATTTCCCTCCTGTCCTGGAGAACCTTCAGCGATTTACTTAGTTGCTCTGAACCTTACAATCCTCAGCTAGAAAATGCTCTGACGAGAAACACGAATCTCCCAGGGAAACTGTGAGGAATAAACAGTGCGTGCTCAATTAAGGGTTAGGCTTCTGCCTTCTCTTAGAGGAGTGTGGGAAAGACAGCAAAACTCTCTCCTCATGGAATCCCCCTGCCTCACCTCCAGACCAGTGAATTTCAGTACCACAAGAATTTTTAACACATGCAGTATCTGACTGTTTGGTCAGGAGTACTGACCTCTTTTCCCGTAGATTGTCATATAAAAAAATAACAGCTAACACAACAGTAGCGTCTCATGTAATTGAACCCAACATATTTTTGTCAAATCAGCAAAAACTATAATATATATTTTTGGTGTGCCACAGAATTTTAGTAATTAATTTATGTATGCCATGAGATANGTGAGGAATAAACAGTGCGTGCTCAATTAAGGGTTAGGCTTCTGCCTTCTCTTAGAGGAGTGTGGGAAAGACAGCAAAACTCTCTCCTCATGGAATCCCCCTGCCTCACCTCCAGACCAGTGAATTTCAGTACCACAAGAATTTTTAACACATGCAATATCTGACTGTTTGGTCAGGGGTACTGACCTCTTTTCCCGTAGATTGTCATATAAAAAAATAACAGCTAACACAACAGTAGCATCTCATGTAATTGAACCCAACATATTTTTGTCAAATCAGCAAAAACTATAATATATATTTTTGGTGTGCCACAGAATTTTAGTAATTAGTTTATGTATGCCATGAGATAAAAAAAGCTAAAATTGCCACTCTAGACAATAAAGCATAGGCAGGGATTGGCCAAATAACTAGACTAATTTTGTATGCAAAGTAACAGAGGCTATATTTGTAGCCCAATTATTACATTTGCAAACAGACAAGGCAGAAAAATTAAGTATCAACACAGCACTGTCTTATCATTAACAATGTATTCTGGGGGGGGGGGTGAGCTACATTTTTTTCATCCTCAGTGAGGAGCATAGTGCAATTGAAGCCCAGAACTTGTCTGAATATATAGTAAAGTGATCTCAACTCCATATGTTTCTGTTTATTGATACAGCACACTGCATCTTAGAGTGGATGCTTGTTATAAAAAGATTTTCCATGTTGTGAATTTAAAGTGGCCACATGGAGGGATAAAACAATGACTGGTCAGTGACCACCTTTTCCTCTCTGCTTGGTGGCCTTTTAGTAACTTAAAATTCCAATACTAAGTAATTTCCTTCTTAACATTCCTCTGGAGAGATTCATTTCCCGGAACAATTAGTCATCTCTGAGGATAATTCCATTTTCTTCTCTTTAACAAAAGTGACTAAAAGACACGCTGATGTTCAACAGTCCAGACAACTTTTTTTTTAAAGAGGTATTTTTTTAAAAATGTATATATGTTTTAGAGAGGAAGGAGAGAGAGGTAGAGAAACATTGGTATGAGAAACATCAGATTGGTTGCTTCCCGTACGTATGTGGCCCAACTGGGGATTGAACCTGTGACCCAGGCATGTGCTCTGATTGGGAATCACACCCATGACCTTTTGGTGTATGGGACAGCACTCCAACCAAGTCACATTGCCCAGGGCCAGGTAACTTTCTCTATAAAATATTTGGATCTGGAGTCCATGATATCTTCTGTTTCTAATTTGTGAATTTGTGTGTTTTTATTCATTAATTTACCATCTGTGACTGTTTTCTTACAATAGTGGTAAAATTTTAGGAAAAAATTGCACAAATGTAAAAATTTAAAACCATGTGGTATTTACTGTACAATCTGTGGAAAACTGTACAAACTAACACATTTCCAAACAAAAGGACTAGAGGTAGTTTCGTACTCTCTCTGTATGATTTTTATTCTTACCCTTAAGAATTTATGACCCATAAGCACTGTATTGTACCATGTATAATGGACACTTTTTGCCCAAGTTTCTGAGGGAAAAATAAGGAAGTGCATTATAAATGGGTAGTACTAATTCTGTATCTATATAAATGTCTTTAATTCTTTTATTTATGCTTATGCATTAAAAGTATAACTCTAGAAAGCAATAATGATATCTGTATGCAAAATAATACCCGGGGATATGATGATCAGTTTTGTTTCTAAATATAAATAAATAAAATATTGAATTAAAAATTAAAATGAAAGATTTTTTTCCTGAAAGTTTGGGCCAAAAACATGGGTGTGCATTATTCACAGCAAAATAGGGTAATAAGAAAGTAGACTTTAAAAAATACCTTTGACCTTTGAACAATGTTGGGGGTGGGGGGATGTTAGGGTGCCAATCCCCCACTGTGCTGTCAAAAACTCACATTTAACTTTTTTTCATTAAAAATAGAGACATTTATTGAAAAAGATACAAGAAACATTGTACATAAGACAATGATATCTCAGTCCCCTTCAAAGTAGGCACCTTGTCACCTCCCACAGTTCTCCCGATCACCATCAGCTGCCCTGTTATATTTTTCTGAATCTCACTGATGGTCTAAAATCTCTTCCCTTTCAAAGGTGATTTTAGTTTTGGAAAAGCCAGAAGTTGCAGGGCACCAAATCTAGGCTGTAGGGGCCTGAGTCACCTGGGTGATTTGATGTTTTGCCAAAAACTCTGCATGAAGTGTGATGCATGAACAGTTGCATTTTTGTGATGAAGCTGCCAATTACCAGTTGCTCACAGTGTGGCCTTTTGAATTATCTGAATAGTTTCTGTGGAGGAATATGCAAGCTAAATACAAAATTTGATGCAGATTCGTTGCTCTGCTGTCTCAGTCATTTTGAATGTGACGGCCACACAGTACATGTGCTCACTTAGTGGCGTCTACCACTCCCACCTGTAGTACAGTGAAGTCGTCATTGTTCACACATGCGCATTCCAGTCCATGTTCCTTGGCTGCGAAGTTACATTGACGTCACACAAACCATTCTCGTTATATTCGTAATGGCTGGACTTTTTCTGGACAGACCTTTGAAAAGACTTTTATAAAAACTATTTTTAACAATTGTCAGGAATAAACCAACTTTATTACGCAAAAAAGGGATGAGCTTCACAAACAGGACCAATGGCTCACTTATTATGGATTACATTTAACTTTTGACTCCCCCAAAACTTAACTATGAATAGCCCTACTATTGACCAGAAGCTTTACTGATAACATAAACAATTTGCACATATTGTATATGTTATATGTATTATATACTATATTCTTACAATAAAAATATTATAATATTTTTACAAATAAAAAGGATTCCCCTACCAAACTGCATAAGCATCAGGCCCCATAAATCTGGATCAACCTCTATTGAACTGAATATTAAAAAAATAATAATAAATTGTGTGATTACATATTGCAAAAAGATAAGTCATTGAAATAACCCAAACATATAAGAAAACTGCTGGCGAAACAAAGCCTTAATGGATGTCAAAGTGAACAGTTTGGGTCATAGTGGTTCACTCTTTTCAGGGATTCAGCATATATGAAACAACCCTTGGATACTTCATTTCCCTCCAAGCACTGTCTCCTATACAAATTCCCAATGATTTATATTTAATTTCTGCGCTTACCATAAGTACTTAGCTTTCCAAGTTTTATTCTTTGAGTAAAATTTTTGGTTTCGGTTGTATAAATTATATAGAGGCTTTTGTTTAAGTTGTATAAGTTTGTTTGTTTCTTGTCTGACCACACAAATGTCATCTTTAGGTTGCACTTCGAAACAACCCAGGATCATAGTGATTTAGCATTCGCTCATCCATTAAAGCTCTAATATGCCAAACATTGTGCTAGGCAATAATAGTATGAGGAGACAGTGAGAGGGGCGGGACTGTAAAGATGAGTAATAAGACACTGATTTCAAGAGGTCTACTGGGAACGACTCATGGTCTAGCAATAGAGACATACTTAAGTGCTGTGTCATGGGAAGGCAAAGGTGGAAACTGATTAACTGAGGGTGGGGATCAGGAAGCCTCCTTATAAGCATTAAAATCTGAGCTATATCTTGCCCTGACTGGTGTGGCTCAGTTGGTTGGGCATCCTCTGGCAAAGTGAAAGCTGCCAGTTCAATTCCCGGTCAGGGCACGTGCCTGGGTTGCAGGTCCGACCCCAGTAGGGGCTATATGAAAGGCAGTTTCTCTCTCACATGGGTGTTTCTCTCCCTATTACTCCCTTCCCTCCCCTCTCCCTAAATATAAATAAATAAAATTAAAAAAAAATTTTGAACTATATCTTGAAGGGTGAAAAACAGCTTGTCCCGTTGAAAAGAGGAAGAATTCAAGGCAAAAAGAGTAGTAGAATCAGGGCACAGAGGCATGATTAAGTGCTGAACGTTAGGATAAAAGGAGCAGCTGAATGAGATGCCCCCAGGAGAGTCAGGAGTGAGAACAAAGTGTGGGCGCGGCCAGGTCATGGACTTCCCTGCAAGGTTCTTAAGCAGGGTGTCACCATTATATTTGTGTCTGAGAATGTGCACTCTAGCTCACTTTATTCAGCTCCATGAATACAAGGAAACAATATGCAAAGATGCTTTTACTTTTGGTGGGTCTATAACAAGACTTGGTCTTTTTAGACTCAATGTCTAAGAGTTGCTGAGACATGCTATCCCTTAGATGGAGTTCAAAGTTCTATCAGAGAGATCTGAAGCATAAATGTCTACTTTTTATGAACTTTTGGTCCGTGACAAGTAGTTTGGCCAAAATGTCAATTTTTTTGAACTGAGCAAACAATAGTATTATTTCATACTGGTACTCTTTTATCTATGTTCCATCAACCTAATTCCTCCATTTCAAATAGACTTGTCTAGTTTCTTACATAGCATTTAAAATCAGTACTATATAGATATCATGCTACTATACAGAAATTTCTTAGGTTTCTACATTCACAACAAACTTGAAATTTAAGATGAAATAAATTGTGTTTCATAAATTACAACCAGTAAATCCTGAAAAAACATTTTGTGCTAAATATATACTTATGATATAATTTTGCCCCAAATTACATCTTTGTAGGTTTTTAGCTTTTTAAAAATAAATCAGTACCAGAGCATATTTAATTTTGAGCTAATTTTCCTTTAGCAAGGAATCAATCATTTAAGTATTTTGAAATGTGTTTCTACTATCATGATCTATCCCCTAGGCTTAGAATAAAATGGAGAAACAGGATAAAATCTACATGAAAGGTCATACTAAATTGATTTACCATACTTTATACACATTTCTTGCCTTGTCTAAAACAAATGCCTTCTCTAAGCTCTTTTTCTAAAGCAAGTTGAAAAATGCACAGTCTTGTTATGAGTTAACGTGCATCATCAAAAGACACATAAAAATATACTATACTAGGGAGGCACAGCAGACTGAAAAATAAAGATAACATAACAATCAGTATTTTTCTGTTTATTTAAATTCGGCCCACAGTGAGTCTAACCGAATTCTTTTGCCTTGTCTGAGACTTATGCTGCAAACAAAACAAAGGCAGAAAAACTGGTCATCGTTGTGTGCCACCAATGAACTTCCCAAAGTAGTTTTGTCTTTTTGGTCAATTTTTGAATCAAATTTGCAAATTAAAAAGTGAGTGAGGTGTGTGTGTTCATACCCATACTTGAAAAAGTTACCCAGATGAGTCAGGCCTCACTGTCGGATCAAGAAACCAGTTTGCAGAAAGTGTAAAATCACATTTGCAAAAGCTTCACACTCCAGGAAAGGAATGTCGTTTCTGATCTGTAAAGCTCACTGGGAGGTAGGGGACCCTTTCGTTTGTCACTCCTTCAGGTTCCCAGGCAAGGGACCTTGTCATCAACAGCAGAGAAAATCGCCTGTTCTTCTTAGCTTTCCATCACCATTGCAGAGAAGCTGTCGGCAAAAATCGTTCTTTCCTTCTCCCATCTTCAGATAAAACAATCTAAATTAAAGACAAGAAGATGTTAAACACAGGTGTACACTAGCTCAGGTCCACAAGAAGATGCTTTGTTAACAGAGTGATTCTGCACTGATCGGATTCCTCCAGACGAGGGCTGCTGAGGAGCGCTCCGACTCGTGGTGGGGTGTGCCCTCAGTCTTGTATCGAGAGCATGGAGCTGTCATTTGTCGTTCTGGTGATCATTCAAAGTGGTCCATGGTGGGCATGCACTTTAAAGGCACGCACAAAGTTTAAAGGAAGGTCACAAACAAAAATATTGAATTTCTTTTTATCTGGTAAAGTTCATTTATGAATTATTAATGATGATATCTAAAAATGTTTTCCTCTCAAGAGCCCAAAGCACTAAGCAGTCAATTTCTGGTTCCTTCTTAGAATTCCTGACTCAGTAGATAGAAGATATTAAGCGTGTCTTTTCCCACATAGTGAAGGCAAGGCACTTGTACATATTTCTTTCTTTATCAACATTCGAACGCCTAAAATGCTATTTGAAAATTCAGCGATGATCAGGATATTTTCAAAGGAGTTTTACAAAATACGGGTGCCCAGCCATCACCCATCACCTGGTTACGGGGCAGACATGGTGGAGGTGAGGATGCATGACCTGCATGCGGGGCTGAGCCGATTCTTTGGTCTTTCTGGGTTTACCATGTCTGAACTGCTCAAGTTCTCAGAATTCCTTGGGACACTAAGCTTAAGTCTGTTGGAACTTCAGATATGTTACAACATCAAACTCATGGTAGCTCTTCTCCAAGTTATATGTCCCAGAGAGCAATTTCCAAAGATGTTAAGTCTGTGTAACAGCACCAGAGGAAAAACAGGTTGATTGTTCAGTGCACTCTTATTAGCAACCATTTACTAGCTTCTTACAATACTGGATATTCTAGATTGCAACAGGCACTGTGAAAGATGGAGGGAAACTCAGACTTCACTTATGTTGAAACGACTGCAATTATGGCCCTGGCCAGGCAGCTCAGTTGATTGGAGTATTGTCCCAACTACCAAAAGACTGTGGGTTAAAATTCTTCTTGATCTCTGGGATCAAAAGTAGAAACCCACTGGAAGGACTTTTTTTTTTTCAAGAAAGTATCTTCATGGATTTTTTGGTGGAGCCCGAGTTCCAAAGGAGGTCTGAACTGCACTGCACTATTTATTCAAATATTGGGGGTGTTGTTTTCTCAGGACTGCCTAAAGGACAAGAGGTCTGGGAGCCCTGGGTCTTGAAGGAGACATGAGAAAAAGGTCCCAGAGTACTGGGATGTAGCAGCATATGGCACTAGATTCAGCAGGGACTTCCCAGGATAAGAAAGGCTGAAGAGATGTGTGGTAACTAAAATGTGTGTGCTTCACAGCAGGCCTGTGTGAGTGCTGTGCAGAGCTGACTGGGAGGCATGGGCAGCAGACGGCAGCTGCAGACAGGAGCAGGAGAAGGAGCCCTGAGAGTTGGGCTAATCTGACAGCATCGTATTCACACGGATCCTTTTATATATTTCTGCTTCTGTTTTAGGACGAATGGCCCACATTTTTAAATGGTTGCCACTAAACTTATATCTAGAATATAGCTATAATCGGGTCTCTAATATGAAAATATACAAGAGGAGAGGTAATTGAGGGCATGAACGTTGAATGAAAACAGATTTGGATTCAAATTCTGGCTCTTGACCTCAGTTTCCTCCTTCACAATATGGGCGCCCTTGTCGTGAAAGTGGATGAGAGATGCTAGCCCAGTGCTGAGCACGTCTGGGGGATGGTGGGTGCTGCCCGTGGGAGCCATTGCTACCACCTTAAGTTAGGGACAAGTACTCTTTTGATTCAATTCTGAGACATCAGAAGAGTTATTTTGTCAGATGTTCATACCATCACAAAAAGGATCACTTGTTCTTAAAAGTATTGTTTTATATTATAGATAAATGACCATTGTTAAACACTTTATTAGTCAGGATTCTTCAGGTTGCAAGTGACATGAACCTCAACTTACACAGGCTTATGTTAGAAAAAAGGAATTTATTGGCCCTAATAAGTGAAAAGACCAGGGCCTTCAATTTTGTTGGATCTGGATCCACGACCTCAAAAATGTCAAGAATCTCTCTCTCATCCCTCTGAGCTGTACTATTCTTTGTTGAATCTGGCATCAGGCTGACTCCATCCATGAAGTTCACTGTCACTGCCAGGCTTAGGTTGCCTAAACTTGACGCTGAAGAGACAGGACCTTCTCTCAGTGGTCCTCACCAGAGTCTCAGATCAGAGTTTTGTCGGGTCTGAATGAGTCACGTAACCGTCCCTGAACCTTCCCAACCTCGGGAATGGTGGCATGCTCTGACTGGCACTGCCAATTCTAGGTTTCTTAGTGTTTCCTCTTTTGTGCCTTAACTTCGAGTTTATTTTTACTTAGGCTATTCTAGTAGGAAGATTTTTAAAAATGTGTCTCTACAAATGAAGCACAAATACATATTTTTAGAGCTAGTGAAAATAATTTTCTCCACTTGAAGCATAGATTTCATTGTTTTTTAAACTCCTTCTTATCTTCATTCTTCATACCTCCATCTATCCTCCCAGGACATATGCAATGTGTAGCAAGAAAGCGATCTCAGAGAAAAGATAACCTGGACCTAGTCATCACGGAGGAAAGTTCCTGGACATGATAGGCTCTCAAGCACCTTTGAGCTCAGAGAAGCCACAGGATGCGGATAGAATTCAAGACAGGAGCATACTGGTGTGTTTGGAATGTCTATTATTTTCCTCTTCCATAGCTCTCTATGCATTTGCCAGGGATCATTTTCATGGCTGTAGCATTGAAAATAGTATATGCTATAAGCATGTAATTCCAGTACTGTGGAAAGAATTCCTCTCTCTTCGAAATTCTTCAGAAAATCAGAATTAAAGAAAACAGAGAAAGGCATATGAGGAAGTACAAGTAACCGGAGCTGATATCTCTTCTTGAGCTCAGGACTGGCCCGCACCCCTGGTCTGATGAAGTGCCAGATGAAGACCATACAGATGAACTTGGGAACAAGCCTCAGCAGGGAATGAAGTTTGAAATCCAGTCCACGAGGCTGCTCCTGATAATCCGGGCATCCAGGTGAAGCACTTCGCTTGCAGGTGACGTTGGGCTTCACTAATGGTGCCCAAACCATCAGAATCACCTGGGAAGCATTTATTCAAAAAGCAGATTCTTGGGTCCACCCCCACCCACCCACCCCCACACACACACACTGAATCGGAATGGGGATGGATGGCCAGAGGATGGGGTGTTTAGTCTATGTCAAGCACTGTTCTAGTCACTTTTATTATTTTAGACACTAAATTATAATAGCCACTACTCTACTATTTAAATTCATTCAGCCATCTCATTACTCGGGTACTGACCCTTTTCTGTAGATGGAGAAGCTGGGGCTCAGAAAGGTTGAGTAACTGGCGGCAAGTCACAGAGCTGCGATTCCGACTGAGGTCTTCCAGAGCCTCTGAAACCCCTATGCTTCGCCAGACCTGGAAGTGAGGCAATGCAAATCTACTCCAACCGGAACTTTTCTTTTTATTTAGCCCCCAGAAAAATATTCAGAAACAATATTCTTTCTTATGATGTCATTCATTTTATATGTAATTTTTGGAAATGTAAGCTTTATTTCTTAGAACAGTTTTAGATTTTCAGAAAATTGCAAAGATGGAAAGACAGCTCCCACATACCCTGCATCCAGCTTCCCCGTTATTAACACCTAACGTAAGTATGGTAAACTATTTACAATCAATGAACCAAAATTGATACAGTAAAAACTAAAGTCCATATGCAACCTTTTTTCAAGTATGTTATTTAGAGTCAGCAGAACTGTGTACAAGATCCAGGGTTTCCTCTTATGGCTCACGTAAGTAGTTTTTGGGAAAGGGATGTAAGATGTTGACTCTTAATTTACTCATCTCTAAAACAGAAATAATAAAAATAATGATTTCACGGGAGTATGTTGGTATATTTAAAGAGGGTCCCCTACCGAACACTCTTTTCTCTTGCCTGGGTTTGGCACAGACCACACTCTCTCGGCCAGGACTGCTAACACCTATAAAGAGACACGCAACTTACACTCACTCAACCAGGAAACTGTCTTCAAGGGAAGAGAAACAAGGAAGGGCTGGGGCTTTGTATGCCCAGTTTCCTCACCCCAAACCTCCTCAATCAGTTGAAGTCAACTCCCCTTCCCTGGGAAGGTGAGCTGGGTGGGGAGAGTCCAGGGCCAGATTAGAGGTGATTGTGCAGCATTAGATGTACCATTGAGGATTAATCTACATGTGGGAGCTCAAATGACTGTACCAGGTACCAGCAGATGCAAGAAAGCATTTGCTCCCACTAATTCCTGCAACAGATATTTTTATTTTTCCGAGAACACAGTGGTGTTTTTGCTTCAGAAATAGTCCAGTTGCGAACAGTAAGGAAGCACTTCTGTAGTGCTGTAAAAAATGTTATTTTGAGATAAGTCTCCTTATTATGACTATAGAACGGTCAGTTGAATGATTACATCTATTAATTGCATTTTCCCATAGTAATTTCCAACCATTGCTACCTCTGGCCCATCTACAGAGTCACCTTTTTGAAAATACAAAATTTTAGACTCCTCTGGATCAGAATATCTGTGAGTGAGGTCAAAGTCTTTATCTTTTGGAAAGACTGTAGGAAGTCTGACCATCTAAGAGTTGGGGACCCACTGGCACACGCTAGAGGGACATTTAACACAAAACTGATACCAGGAGAAAAGCACATTTTTTCCTTATAAAACCATAGTTTTGAATTACCAACATGTATAAAAATACCAATTCATTTAATAAGCTTTTCTTGCTTTAGGAGCCTTTCAAATGAGTAACATATTTTAATCTCAGCAAAACTATTACATCACATAGTTAGCCTGGTTACTATAAAGTATCAGCAGACAGGCTGTTGGAAAAGTTAAATCTTAAGGAAGGTTGTGATTTGAAATGCAAAAGATGTACCAATATTCAGATCATCACCATTTCCTCAGAAGGTACACTCTTTGAACAGACTAAAATGTAGATCCAGCCAGCATTAAAAATAGAAACATGTTTGGAATTTACACACTCGTACTGCTCCAGGTACTTCCTGCACCCACCCACAGCTTTCTCCAATTTTTAATCCCTGGTTGGAAAACCAGCACAACCCCTTCCCTAAAGAGGAGGCATTGCTCCAGTTGCTTATTAATACAGGCACCACTGGTGGTGTTTCTGTGTCGGCAGTTGATATTTTGCCCTTCCCCCATCATCCAAGGAGCTCTGGATTCTTTTTGAATGAGAGTTGGTGAGTCCTTTCCACACTTGTATGGGGGGCAGGAAGGTTGGTATTTTTTTGAGTGAGGCCCTGCATGAACTCAGCAGATCCACAGAGCAGTTCAAAGTGGAAGGTGAGTCAACGGTTGGGAATACAAATTTATTTCTGCTGCTTTTTTATTTAAAAAAATTACTTTCAACTTAGGGAGAGAAATCAGGCTATTTATTTTTTTTATGTCTGCCAGTTCCTATTCTATTTAGGAATCTTCTCTTTGCTGTATTCTAAATATACATAATCATCTTTGCAGTCTCATACTCTTATTAGACATCTGAATTAGCAATTATTTGTTGAATGCTGTATCAGTTAGCTATTGCTGCATAACAAGTCACTCTAAAACTTATCTGCTAAAGTAACAAGCACTTATTTAACTCTATAGGCTGGGTACGTGGTTCTACTCTAGACTGGCTTTGCTGTTCTTTGCTAGACTTTCTATTCTCTGCCATGAGCTGGCAATTTGACTGGAGGCTGGTTGGTCTAGGATGGCCTTGCTCACCTGTCAGGCTGTTGGTAAGTTGTTGATGGGGGTCTGGCTGGCTAGGGCACCTCAGATCCCTTTCTTGTGTCCTCTCACCCTTTAGTAGGCCAGCATGGGCTCCTTCACCTGGGAATCTCAGGGTTCTAATCATAGTAAAAGAAGAAGACCTAAGGTGCAAGTGTCTGCTTACTTGTATTTACTAGTCTCATTGTATAAATCAAGTCACATGTCCAGGCCCAGATTCAGGGCGTGGTGACACAGACTCCACCTCTTAATGGGAGAAAGTTCAAATTCACGTTGAAAGGGTGTGCCTACAGAGACAGGGGAAAATGTGGTCATCTGCAATCTACCACAAGTGCTTAGTTTTTGAGCTTAACATTGAAAAAATATAGACAAGGCACCTGCTGTGGTTTAACAGCTGGAATTTGTGTTTTATTTTAGTCTTATGTGCTGAATAAGTTGTAAGTCAGGTAACTCCAGAAAAAAAAAAAATCCCGTTCAGCAACACAAGTCCTTGCTTTGGTTTCACCACTTATGTTTTCAGATTATCCACAGATCGTGTTGCTGCGTAGCCTTGCAGTCAGATCGAAGGTGGCGAGTGTAGGTGGAGTGGGCTGCCTGTGCTGCCAGAGCAGGCTTCTCGGGGTGGCCGGGTGTGCTTGTAACTTTCCGTAACACCGCCATGGACTAAAGGGCGACAGAAACAGAAGGGAAAATAGCAGTAACGCTTTATTTTACAATGAGAGAAAATAGATGGGGCCTCACTGGGAAAAATATGTGTGCGTGATTTAGTACATGGGCATACATGACTGGAAAAAGGACATTCAGCTGAGACCCAATCCCTGGATCAGAAAGAGAAAATGAGACAAAATCCTTGGGGAATAGTCACAAGGCAAGCTCATGCTTCGTGTGATAATGTCTGAGAGCATTCAGTCTGAGGAAGGTGGCAATGCTAACGACCCTGGACAGTGATGCCCCATGGCCCTATTTTTTAGCTTCCTTGTTTATGCTGAGGGAGAATCAGGTTGTACTAATGGTCTTTGTTCCCCATCCCATCCCCTTCTCCTTACCCATGAGGAGGTTCTGTGGACTGTGGATTTGGACAGTATCCCCCACTTCCCCAAATGGCTGGCTCATGAAGACCTCTCTCCCCTTAAGCCAATAGACATCAGGTGTCAGCTGTGAAACACTCAAGGTAAAGTCCCCCCGTGGGCACTGGAGAGATTGTTCCCTTCCTGAAATGCAACAAGATTCAGCTTTGCTTCCTGTCTTATGAAAAAAGCAAGGTTAAGTGCTGGGTAGACAACAGTATTGCCTGAACTTTGCATGTACCTCAGTTTTCTTCTAGTTTTGGAAAAGCCTAAAAGAGAGGAAATAAATGTTAAAACATAGTGCTGGAAGTGAATTTCCAGATCAATGCCCTGTGCTTAGAAAGAGCCCTTGTGAGGTAGGGATCTCCACGGGAAGAGCACAGCAAGGGCCGGAGGCGTGGTACTGCTCAGCCTCTCCTGCACCAGAGCACTCTAATCTTGTCCGTTTTGTGCATTGGGATTCTGCAAAATATCTTTTTTTGATGTAAGGAGCCTGATACTAAGACTTCATTTTGTGAGTGAGGAACTGGAGGCCCATGGACGTAGGGTGGCTTGTGCAAGGTCAGAGCAGTTGGCAGGCACAGAGCTGAGGGCAGAAATCTAGTCTCAGTTTCTCATCCAGTGTTCTTTGTTCTACCACACCTCCTGCCACTTCTCCATCCCTATGCTGGACAAACTCTTTTCAATAGACTCTCACTCATTCGATGCTATAACTGCCACCAAAATGTTCAACACAGACCAAAATATCAGAAAGTAAAAACTGTTATTTTTCATTTGAACAATTGCTAAAATGTGACCTGTGTACTGGCTTCGTGTTCTAACTCTGCTTTTCGACAGGTGGTGACCGAATCTTTCTTTGTCGCCGTGTTTTCACTGTGAAGTATAGACAATGACGACCAGCAACTGAGCTGCTGCTCAGCTTCCTGTAAACAAGCAGAGAACATATAGAACATTGCTGTGATTATGGTTCATTGCTTTGATTGTACAAAAAAAAACACTTACTGTTCATGAATTGTAATGGCTTCTACTAAAATGAGTTGTCTCTGAACACTTTTGGAAAAACCTAAGGTAATAATCAAAACAGCCACCATTCATATGATACATAACTTGAGTTCATTAAATCATGACCAAAGAACCCATGTTCTGTCTGCAAACCCTGCTGTCAGAAGTGCAATTAGAACTAGGGATTGAGCCTCACGAAATCACTGAACCATGCTGAATTTCACAAAGCCAGGAGTTCCCTCGGTTCCGAAATTCTCAGCTTCCCATTTAGGAGCTGCGTCTAAATGTTGCAGCTCTCCCACTGCCTAATTAAAGCGTCTTTGCAGACCAGCTTCAAATGTGACAAAGATGAGTAATTGCCAAATGGGCTCCTTTCTTTGCTGGGCCTGTAGATAATGTGTGTCCAGCTAATGAGAATTAGCACTAAGAGACTTCAGGCACTGGGTGAGGACTGTTCTGTGGTGTTCACATGTGGAATGGCACTGTGTGCTGTGAGCTCAGATTATTTGACTCCTAGCAGCAAATTGACACACTGTGTGTTGGAGAAAGTTATGATGCATGGTAGGCAAAATGGTATTCAGATGAACACTACTCCAGTGTGTACAATGGTTCCTGGTTGCTTTCATGGTTATATAAAACACCCAGATTATGCCTGCATTTGCAGATCAAGAATTAAAAATAACCATGAGGTAATGGACCGATGTTAGGAGGTTTGTGTTCAGGTTCTAGCCCAGTTATTGAGTATCTTTGCTTGATTAAACACCGGGCTTCTGTTTCCTCATCTGTGAAATGGATGGTGGGGCAGAGTTAGATTAGAATTTCTAAAGTACTTTTCCAGGTCCAGCAGTTCCTTATTTTATAGCTAAAGGTAATAAGACTCAACAACTTTCCTTGGATTATTTAAATTGCCCCATATATCAAAACCCAATGGATTTTGAAATTCTATTGAGTCTGTGTTCTATTACCCTTCAATGAAGCTTGTTAAGGAAGCTTAGTGCTTTGATTACTGACTGGATTAGTGATTCAGTAATAACTAAATTGTGCTGAAAGAAGTGGAGATCTCACTACAGCAGTGTAAAAGCACAATGCTTTCTTCTTTGACAAGAAAGAACTCTGGAGGTAGGAAATCCACAGCAGGTACTGGAGCTTTATAAAGAAGTTCCATTGTGTGTGCTGCTAACCTCAAGGTTACCTCTTAATTCAATATGACTGCTAGAATGCCAACCATCACATCTACATTCCAGGAGCAAGGGGAAATAGACAAAGAGGACTCATCCCTTGACTAGAAAATGTTGTTCTTTATCTGGGCATGTTGCCACCCCAAATAACACTGGGTCCTATTACTAAGAAGAGAGGGGACCAACCAGCGGGCTCTGACCCAGCCAGTTATCTCAGTGGGATTCCTTGGCTAAAAATCACTTCCTCAGTTGACCATAGCTCTCTCCCAAATACAAGGCCTGGGGGTGAGGACAGGAAGATCTGAACAAATCCCTTCTATTTTCCAATACCCTGAAGCCAGAAGAGGAGACTAGAAGCGGTCTTCTTGACTGAGGGTCTGGCAGACCACTTCCACAGGGAAAGGCAGCAAATTTATTCTATTGTGGATATCACTTGAGGAAATAGATATTTTTGAGTTATTAGAAGTGTTTTCCAATTTTATCTAGCAAATAAACTAATTTTTATCTTCTGAAAAAATCCCAATAACTGTTTTAAATGACTCTATTATTGCTATGAATAAGTTTCACAGCTTAGCAACAGGAAACAGAAGGGAGACATACAAAGTTTTATTTTAAAATTAAAAAAATAACACCTCACCTTTGATCTTGGATTCGGTAAAACTGTCACTCGGGAAAAAGGACCACACTTTTTGAAGCTCTTTTTATCTTTGCTGTTAAGAGCCCACAGCCAGATTTTTCACTATAGCTTTGTCTAGTTTTAATAATCTTAGTTCATCTGAGTAGTCAAAAATGGGTGAGAGATATGTGGCTTTTAAGAAATTAGTAACAACACCCAGTCCAAACCTAGGCATTTTGATTAAGGACAGTGCTTCAGCTCAAACAGTCTGGTCTGGGCTCATCTCTGCCACAGATCCTTGCTCCCCACGTGTGATGGTTAATTTTATGTGTCAATATGACTAGGCCCTGGTACCCAAACTTTTGGTAAAACACCAGTCTGGATGTCAACATGAAGGCAGTTTCAAAAGGCAAGATTAATATTTAAATCAGTGACCTTTGAGGAAAGTAAATCATCCTCTGTAATGTGACTGGGCCTCATCCACTCAGTTGAAGGTCTTAAGAGAAAAAAGACTGAGGTCACCAGAGAAAGAAGGAATTCTGCCTCCAGACTGCCCTCAAATTTGTGACTGCAACAGCAACTCTGCCTGGGCTCCTGCCTGCCAGCCTGCAGTCTTCCTTGAACACTTCAGACTTGCCAGCCTCTAGGATTGCATGAGTCAATTTCTTTCTTTCTTTCTCTTTCTCTTCCTTTCTCCTTTCTTCCTTCTTTCCTTCCTTCCTTCCTTCCCTCTCTCCTTCTCTCTCTCTCCTTCCTTCTTTCTTTCTCTCTCTCACTCTCTCTCTTTCTTTCTTTTCTTTCTCTCTCTTTCTCTTTCTTTCTAATACTTACCTAAACACATGCTTACTGATTTTAGAGAGAGAGGAAGGGAGAGAGAAAGAGATGGAGAGAAACATCAATGCCAGAGACAAACATTGATTGGTTGCCTCTTGTACACACTCCAACTGGGGACCAAACCTGCAACCTAGGCATCTGCCCTGACTGGGAATCGAACCCATGACATTTCAGTTTATGGGATGATGCTCCAACCAACTGAACTATACTGGCCAGGACACATGGGTCAGTTTCTTGAAATCTTTCTATCTATATCTATAATACATGTACATCCTGTTGTTTTTTTTCTCTGAAGAACCCTGACTAATATACCACACCAACCTGTGGTTCATGGATATTTGCAAAGAAGCCCTTTTTGCCACTTTTTTAAATATTAAAAAAATGTTTATTGTTGACACTATTATAGATGTGCCCCATTTCTCCCTTTCACTCCCACCCCCGCCTACACCACATTGTTGTCTGTGGCCATGGGCTTTGCATATATGCGTATATGTTCTTTGGCTAAGCTCTTCCAGTCTCCCTCTCCCCCTCCCCCCAGTGGCTGTTAGTCTGTTCATCAGTTTATTTTGCTCATTAGATTTTACAGTGAGTGAGATTATCTGGTATTTATCTTTCTCTGACTGGCTTATTTCATTTCTGTAGTTGGTTTTTTCAAAGCCAACCAACCAAGGCAATGTGGTTAGAGAGGTAAGGAGGACAAATTCTAGCATGACACTGAGCTAGAATCACAGTACCAAGCTTATGTCCCCCCGGGGTAAGCCTCTTATCTTTCTGATCTGAGACTTGGTGTCCACACCTGTAATACGGGTAATGATGCTGGTGCCAGGAGTGAATGGCAATGACAGTAATGACAGCAACTAAAAATGCCTTTTTCAGAGCACTCAGCGTTTGCCGTGTGAACAAGGATTCTCTTTTCCTTCCCACATAGACTTAGGAGGTAGAGTTTAAGGAGCTTGTCCAACTTCACACCGCCAGAAAATGGTAAACTCAGAATCATAACCATCACCATGCTGCCCCCGTAACACATGCAGAGACTTCTTGTCAGTGCCTGGCACGGAGAAGATGTTCAATATTAATCCCCTTCTATTTTTCTCTTCAACTGCCTTTGGTCTGATTACTCAGCTCTTTCTGCTAATGTCAGAGCCAGTGAAAGGAACACAGTGTTGTACCATTCAATGTAGAGCTCTTGTACAGTCAGGAATCTGCCCCAAGGTGATTCATGCTGCAGCTTCCTTGCCAGGAACTGAACCTAAAAGCAGATATTGCCTGTCCCACCACAGCATCTTGGGTTGCCTCGGCATTCACATTGGCCACTGGTCAGTCAGGGGAGTGTGATAACCAGCTCTACATAGCCACTATCTGTTCTGCTGAATTCATCCCCAGAGTCAATCACAAGCTGGTACATTTGACTGTACTCCTCACTGCCTCCACTTCCCTGGAGTACTTAAAACGAGAAGAAAGAGTAGACTGTGGTTTGGATCTTTCCTACAGGCTTGTGCCTGCCCAGAGAGCAAGCTGCCTTTACTCCCTGGGTTATGTTGGTGTGGACGCTGTGGGAAGTGGCAGAAGAACCACCCTCCCTCTGTTCCTTCTCTCCTGTCTTTGGTACTAAAGAGTCTGTTCCATTAGCTCAAAGAGTGCACTGATGCATTTTTAAGTGGTTCTTTGGCAAACCCAGAGAGCTGCTGAATGACAGGCTACAGACATTTGTCTGCATCTATTCATCATAATAATAGGTGTCCTTAGGAGGCTGATATCCCTGAATGTAACATCATCTCCTTGAAAATTCATTTTGTATGAGGAGCTGATGTTGGCTGAAGGTATTCTATAATTCTAGGGAAAGAGCTTTTGAGAGTCCTCTGCAGTTTGCGTAACAGCAGTTATATCCATGCTTGAATGTTGATCAATATAAATAACATAAGGTTTGAGAATATTCTACAAAGATTGGTTTTATTCCATCTGATTACTTCATGGTTTCCAGTGTAAATGCTAATATGGGAAACTTTGTGTTTGTTATTAACCTATTGCTGTAAAACACATTTTAAAAACAACTTAAAAATTGAAGACTCATAACCTGCATTTGCATGATCTGATACAATGAACAACGTTTGGCACTTGTTACTACTATATCTATAAACACAGTGTATGACATGGGTACCGATTCACAAATGTTGAGGCTTCCGTTACTTCCCAGTGCTCTGGCCTTCCAATCTTCCATGATGATGCTAACTCCTTCCTGCCCATGACCATCATTACTTTCATGCTTTGTATTAGTTATCTCCCTGGTCTACAATGACACTTCTGCCCTTCATCCCTCTCCTCCCACAATGCTTCACAAATTCCTGCAAATCCCCTTACACTCAGATCAGATGCCATCTTCCTCAGAAAGCCTTCCTTGATTTTCCCACATTACTTCCTTGGATCTTAATATTTATTTATTTCCTATGATTTTCCAAAAGGATATAACTCCAAATATAGTTAACTCTAAACTATCGACCTAACAATCCTGGAAGTCATGTAGATTCCTGGAATGAAATTCATACGTCTTGCGACAAGAAAGTTAGAGATGACTATAGATAGTTTGATCCAATGCTTTGAGGATAAAATAATGTCTTCCAGTATTCTGCTTTGTCTTCAGGGGCCCGATGGCAAGACTAATACAGATTCCTTGAAGAGTATTTGGAAAGAGCTGAAAACAGGAAAACAATGACCTTAGATCCAAGTATTCAGTGATGCCCTCTGTTGACGTTAGTGAGGATCTTTTCTGTTGTTGTTCTTTTGTTTTCAATTTTGGTTTTCTCCACGTCGGAGGCCATAGGACAACCTCTCAACTCAACCAAGCTTATTTGAATCTTTCCTCCATTGGGTCTTGCCTTTTTTAAGTAAACCTTTTTTTTTTCTGTGTAATATATACACAGAAAAGTTCACACATAAATCAAGTGTACAGTTTGATAAGTTTTTACAAAGTGAACATACCTGTGTCCTAGAAGCCCATCATGGACCCTCTTTTAGTTATTACTAGTGTCAATTCTCATACCTCTAACCCTACATCATATTTTTCCTGTTTTGGAACTTTACATAAATGTAATCACTCAGTATGTGCTTTTGTGTTTGTGTGCTGGGCTTCTCTCACTAAATAGTTAGTTTGAGATCTACCCATGTTGCTTCAGGTAGTTGTAAAAAGTTCACCCTTGGGTAGTATTTAAATTTTATGTTCATTCATTCCACTATTGATGGGTATTTGGTTTCTTTGCAACTTATGGCTAGTATATGTTGTGCTGCAGTGAATATTCTTGAATACATTTTTTAAAGTTTCTGTTGGGGTTAAAGCAAAGAGTAGAATTGTTGAGTCATAGAGTATGCATGTGTTCAGCTTTTAGTAGATTCAGCTAAATAGTTTTCCACAGTGGATGTATCAATTTAAATTCCCATTGGAGTTCCAGTTGCTCCACAGCCTTTCCAACACTTCATGTTGCTCATGCTTTTAACATGAACAATTCAGGTGAGATGTATTTTATTATAGTGCAACGTGCACTCTTCTGGTGTCTTCTTTTATGCCTATTGAACACTGGATTATTTTCTTCTGTGAAGTGATTGTCTAAACCTTTTACTCATTTTTCTATTGGATTATCTGCCTTTTACTAGGTATTTACTAGTCACTTGCAGGATATAAATATAGCAAATATCTTCTCCCACTATGTGACCCACCTTTTCATTTTCTTAATGGTGTCTTTATTTTTTTTTTGAGGTAATTGTTTTATTTTTTTTCCAATTTTTTTATTTAATTATTTTTCAACTACAGTTTTCTGTCTATTACTCCCATCCCATCCCACCCCCCATCCTCCCCCTTCCCTCCCATTTCCACCCTTCTCAGTTGTTGTCCATGTATCCTTTATATTTGTTCCTCTAAATCCCTCCCTTATTTCCCCTGAAATTCCCTCCCCTCTCCCCTCTGGTCACTGTCAGCCTGTTCTCTATTTCAGTGTCTTTGGTTATATTTTGCTTGCTTGTTTGTTTTGTTGTTTAGCTTCCTGTTAGAGGTGAGATCATATGGTATTTGTCCTTTAACACCTGGCTTATTTCACTCAGCATAATGCTTTCCAGTTCCATCCATGTTGTTGCAAAAGGTAGGAGCTCCTTCTTTCTTTCTGCAGCATAAAATTCCATTGTGTATATGTACCATAGTTTTTTGATCCATTCATTTACTGATGGGCACCTAGGTTGCTTCCAACTCTTGGCTATTATAAATTGTGCTGCTATGAACATTGGGGTGCATAGGTTCTTTGGGATTGGTGTTTTAGGGTTCTTAGGATACAATCCCAGCAGTGGAATTGCTGGGTTAATGGTGTCTTTAAATGAACCAAAGTTTATTATTTTGGCCTTTGTTTTTATTTATTTATTTATTTATTTATTTTTTCCAGGCATGTGCCCTGACTGGGAATCGAACCGCGATCATGTGGTTCACAGGCCCGAGCTCAATCCACTGAGCTATGCCAGCCAGGGCTCCAAAGTTTATTATTTTAATAAAACTAAATTTATCCATTTTCTCTTATGTTTTTGTGTCATGTTTATAAAATCTTAGTTCTAACCAAGGATATGATGATATCCTATATTTTTTTCTAAAATCTCTAGTGATTTGCCTTTCAGTTTTAGATCTACAACTTAACTCAAGTGATTTTTATGTATGATGTGAGGTGAGAGTCATTATTTCCATAGCAATATTTTGTTGAGCAGACCATTTACTGAGAAGCTTACTCTTTCTCCACTGAACTCAGAAACTTGTCATAAATCAATGATCTTCCTTGTATGTGGATTAAGACCTTGTCTTCCAGAGGCTACATAAAGTGGATTTTAGGCCCCTTTAACAAAAGTGCATCTGCTTGCATTTGCCCAAACAGGTGGTCAGAGCAAGGAATTAGTTCCCTAAATCTGATTCCTTCACTGTGCTCAGATAGTATTTGGTAATATAGAATCACTTCCCACAGTCTTCTGAATTCAAGATACTAAGACTGTCAGTTTAGTGAACTAGAATACAACTGAACTGGCACTTAGTAGGGTCTCGATAAATTAACTACTATTACCACCATAATAACTAATTTGTTTCTCCACAATTCTAAAGGCATCTTGTTCTTGAGAAATGAGGCCTTTGTCCCAGACCTACTTCACTCAAAACAACCTAAACTTGTTTTGGACTTATAACAAGCTACACGGTGGTGGGCTTCCCTGATTTTCATTCCCTAAAAGTTTGCATCGCATCCATACCCATAAAACACTACATTTCTACATTCTGTATTAAAATAACACTCTGTCAAATTAAAGCTGTAGATTTTTGTAGTGAGCAATCTAATTTTAGGCTGAGAAAGAAACTGGGGATACCTACGGCAGTGAATCAGATGGCAAGTTATTTTGCATACACATGCCAAGGTTCGGGGAATAACTCACTTCTCTCCTGGAAGGTGCTCGGGACTTGGGACTCTGTCAGAGTCAGGAGACGCCACCACACCAGCCTTGGCTCTAGCAATGGAAATTAAGGACAATTCCCACTTTCTAAAACTAGGATTAAAATGTAATTCTTAAAAAAAAATAAAATACAAGACTAACCCAACAAATTTTTTTAAGTATGAGAAAGGCCTGGACTCCTGAAAAGATTCTAAATTGGGTGTGTTGGATTTTTTTCCTGTGCCAGAAAGTACTTACCTATGAATCTAAAAACTCAGATCTACTTCTAAAAGGAAAGATTATAATTCTAATAAAAATAGCTAGATTTTATTAACTACCTCTCATGTATGCCAGGCACTGGTGTGTGTGTGTGTGTGTGTGTGTGTGCGTGTGTGTGTGTGTGGATAAATAGGTCTTATTATCCCCATTTTGTAGTTGAGAGACAAAGGTAAATCTTTAGTTCCATATCACCAGTGCCAGAATGGGGCTAGTCAGCGAGTTGGTCGAAGGAAGATTTTCAAAGGAATGTTCTTGAGAATGGCAAGACAGTAAGAACCTGCAGGTCTACTTTATATGAGTGATTCCTTCCCTGAAAGAGTGGGAAGGGATTTGGTCCATCCGACAACATGGAACGAAACAGATCTCCTTGAGGGAAAGCATCCCTGTTGGTAGAAGTCCGCAAAGGAACCCAGTGCGAGATCTGAGGAGGGAAGGTGGAGCGTGATCATATGATCAGGGCATTGCTCAGGGATTCTGATCTCCCAGACTGGCATCCAACTCTTCTCCGGGGCAAAAGCAAAATATCCTACTAACGCAGCCTAAGTTTCTGGCATAAAGACTTCCTTAGAATGCTAGAGACCCTCGTCCTGTGAATCGATAGCAAGGGAGCTCTCTATGACCTCCTAGAAATCCCCTCCTCTGAGCCAGTCTCCAAGATCAGGTATAAGATGTAAAATTTAAACTAACCTTGAAGCAAGGAGGTGAGTGTTCCTCTTTTTAAAACTGCTAGACTGCCCTCGGCCCACCTCCTTCAGCTTCCACTAGCCCTCAGGAAGAGGACGAGGGTGGCGGCTAGGCACGAGCCAGAGACTCCTCCTCTCAACCTACCAAGAAGGGGAGGGAAACGAAACATCCGTGGAAGAAGGATGAATGCAAGCTAGTTTAAAGTGATGCCAGGCACTGGCTGCGTATTCTCTACCTGGGAACATCCTATAAGGATTCACTGAGAAGTTTGTCAGCACTTCACCAGTATTAGGCTTGAAGAATGTCATCCTAGAGAACCCCTACCCAGAGAGGATAAAATGATTTATCTTTTATCCTGGGCATGGGGTTGGCATAGGTCCCCTCAAATTCTCATCTAAGGAATAGACAGTGAGGGATATTAACAAGCAACACCGTTCTAACAAATATAATATTCCATCTACAGAATGGGGCTTGTTCTTCTGAAGAGAATTAACTGGGTCAGCCAAATCTTCCACAGTGAGGTTGTCTGGAAAACTATTTTTAACAAGTCTGAAGAATAATCTGATGAAGTAAACCAAGAGGCCAATGCAGGGAAAACTAGTGGAAAAAAAGATAGCTTTTATCCTTCCATGTTCATAAAGCAAACTCTCTCCACTGTTGACATCTCTCTGATTTCCAGCTTCCTGGTCACTGCACATACAAGTGGGGAAGTGGGAGTGTGAGAAGCACTGGGGTGAAGAAGAGGGAGGGAGAGGAAGAGAGAGGTGAAAACAAGTCGGGTGAAACTCCAAATAAAAGATAGGTCACGTAGTCAAATAATGCTTAAATCTATCATTAAATTAAAAATAAGCACATTAACAAACTAAAAATAAATTATGAAAAATAATATCTATTTTAAAATGGGTTTGAAATGGGATTTAGAAAGAACTGAAAGCAGTAAGACAAAAAAAGTTAACACTAGAGCTAAATATTCTAAAGTAAGATTAGGAGTTGATAAAAATAGAATAAAATAAGTATTTCTAATTTTCTAAAAAGACTAAGGGTTGGTGAAATAAGAGATTGAAGTTTTGAAATGGACAGTTTTGAAATTAAAATGGAGATAAAGCCCAAATGATAAAAAGAAGAAAAAATAAAGGTAAATGTTTTAAGAAGTAAAAGAAAGCAAAAAATATATGTAGGGAACTTGTTAAAGCAAAAACTCCCAACAACAACAACCCGACCCGCCAGGCCAGTCAAGGGAAAGTTCGAATGAGGAAGTTCCTTGGGGAGCCAGGCTTTCCTCCCCAAAGACTTATCTTGTGGTCCATCCCTGGTGGCAGTTTTTTAGGATGGTTACATATTCATCTGTGCTTACCTCTAGTCATTCATTTCACAAAAAATGTTGGGCCAAAACCCGGGAATTCAAAGGTGTGGGTCAAACAGAGAACTCTGCCCCCAGGAAGCTTACAGTCTAGTGGTGGGAGATTGTGGTGGGAGAGAACACAGGTATTAAACAAATGATTCCACAGACAAATCAATAATTATACAGAAACGAAGAAAAAGCCCAGGATGCCATGTGGTTATGTGGACTGGCGATTGACTGTATGTATGTAGGAGATGGGGCATGTGAAGTCTAGATATACGGACGTCAAGGAAATCTCTTCTACCAGATATTTGTCCTGAGGTCCGCAGGATGTATAGGAGTGGGGGTGACTGAAGTGTGTCAAGATGCCGAAACAGGAATGTTTGGTGCATTTGAGGAACTGAAGAAGGCTGTGGCTGGAGCAGACAGACCTAGCGAGGGAGAAGTGTNTAAGCAAAAAGGAAAATCTGTTGAAACACCTCCCTTTCACTCTCTGATGCCAAGTCATTTGGAAAGCCTAGCCTTTCCTTATGCACTTGGAGGAATTTACTACTAAATGAGTCTGTATGTAAAATATATTGAGTAACATCATAAAATTATATGCCCTAACTTGCCCAAATGACCAGGCCACTGCGGTGGCTGGAGCAGACAGACCTAGCGAGGGAGAAGTGTTAGATGTGGTCAGAGAGGATGGTGGGGATCATATCAAGAAGTCTGGTTTTTATCCTAGGAGCTATGGGAAGCCTTTGTGTGTTTCCTTCCTGGTACTTAAAACAACAAAAGTGTTCACCCATTTGTTAACTTTTTATTTTGGTGGCTGGCAAGTCTTCTTCCTTTGGGTCAGGGACCATCCATGTCTGTCTTGTATATCGTTGTATTCCCAGGCCCTACCTAGTGGAGAATCAGTAAATATTTTGAAAGAATTAACAGTGAATTATTTAGGTAGGGGCCACAACAAAGGCCTATGTCTTCTCCCAAATCTGTGCTTCTTCCAGGATGCCATATTACCATCCCAGTAGCTTGCTTTGAGTTCCATCTGCTCATGAATACAGTAGATGTCTCCCTCAGTGCTTTTGCTACCCTTAAATGAACAACTCAGCTTCGGAAGCACTGGTTGTTTCTGAAAGTTTTGAGAATGGCTGATGAGTTGCGCTCCCTTCCCTGATGGTACATGGATGTCATTGCTGGCTGCTGTTGACCCATTGTGCAGGTGGAGGATGCAGTGGGTCATTGTAGACCCATGTGCCCTGGCATTCTTTTCCTGCAGAAATAACACATGCAGTGTCAGATTGCTTCCCCACCAGCCATTTTCACAATTCTCGGAGAAATCTTTGTAACACTTGGCTTCTTAGTAGGTTCTCCCTGAATACAATGACATACCTAGGTTATTTGACACCTGGTCAGTTTTTAGTATCCTCCTGGTATGTTAGACAAGGTTATTTCTGGTAATAGTTATGTAATAATCAGAAATACTATTTTTTCATGATTTTTTAGGTTTAAAACAAACCATAATTTTAAAAGATGAATAAATTTTAGTTTTAAAAATAGTACAATAAATTCAGTAAACTATTTTCATGCATGAACTAAAATTTGCAGCTAACAAAAATATCACATATTGCATTTTGTGCTCTTTATCACTTTTTAAAATTTTAGTATAATTAGAAAACTCAGAGTGCTCACAGAGAATGCTAGAATTGAAGCAAGGCAAATTCAGTTTCTTTGTTTTTAAAGTTACCACCTATGTGGTTTATTCCAAAGCTATTTGTTTAAATGAGGAAACATGTAGTACCAAAGGAGCTGGAAACAGAAATTGCACCTGAAGTGAGTTCAAATGTTTCTGAATGTTAAAGATGTGTTCTCACAAGACTCTTTGTGGCTGAATCTGTGTGTGTGTGTGTGTGTGTGTGTGTCTGGAGGGGGGCGGGTGGTGCGGGTCACTGCTCACAGGCTCATGTAGTGGGAGGGAGAAAGAAAGGATGGAGAGAGGCAGCCACTGCATAACTACTGGTTCTCTAAATGAACCTCCATATAAAATACAATGTGTATTAAGGGATAAGAACAAAATATACTAATGTAAAGCTTAAAAATATTTATTCAAACTCCAAACTAACCACAGCAATTATGTAAATGAACAAAAAATTTTTTCAGAGAAGAACATTTTCCCACTGGTATTCTTTAAAATTGTTAGCATGTGGTAACAAAAAGCTGACCAATCTTTTGAATTTATTATTTAAGTTACTCTTCTTATTAAATGCTCTCCAGAAAGTGTTCTCCCTAAGGGGGGCTGCCTCTGCCTCTGCCCTTGGCCCTGCCCTTGGTAAGCCAGGACTCCCAAGGACTGTAAACAGACAGCAAAGCCCCATCAAAACTGTTTCATGTTATTTAAGAAATGCTCCTCAACTTCCCCTCCAGCCTTTAAAGACAATTTTTAAAATTTTATTTTATAAATAACACACTTTGGGGAAATCTCCAGTGATCTTCTATTTTGGAAAATCAGGTTGTTCCCTTTCCCCCATATTTTAAAAAACACTTGGGCAAACGTTCTTTTTTTTTTTTTTTCCTGTCCATAGTACTTTACTGGTCACCTCTAGGCCTGTGCCTGGTTGGGTGGCTCCAGTGATGGGCCACTATTCACCACTCAGCTGGGAACATGGAAAGGCCTAGGACTAGCCCTTTAGGGTCACAGGCTACGGAATAGGAAGGGGCAGATCTGGCCTTTACTGGGCCAGCACGGGGTACCCAGGTAGGGGCCAAGGGCCCAAGCTTGGTGCCTCTTTGTCAGCCTAGTTGTGTTTGGAGAAGTATTCCTTGCTGTCATCCACCTTGGGCTTAATCGTGTCACTGCGTGGCTTCCAGCCAGTGGGGCAGACATCCCCATGCTCATCTGTATACTGAAAGGCCTGGACCAGCCGGAGAACCGCATCCACCGAGCGCCCCACAGGCAAATCATTGACCGTGATCCCGTGAAGGACACCCTTGCTATTGATGATAAAGAGGCCTCTGTAGGCAATCCTCTCATCTTTCTTCAGCACACCATAATCATGAGACAAGCAAGCTTCTGACTGCATCAGCCAGCAGGGGGATATTCGGAGGGCCCAAGCCTCCCTCCTTCTGAGGGTGGTGGTGGTGTTTTGCCAAGCCAGGGGGTGAACTGCGGGTCTAGAGACCCCCAGCATCTCTCAGTCCAGCTTGCGGACGTCCTCGGCATGCTCGCTGAAAGCGATGGTCTCCGTGGGGCACAGGAAAGTGAAATCCAAAGAGTAGAAAAAGAGGACCTCGTACTTCCCTCTGTAGCCTGAAAGCTCCACCTCCTGGAAGGCGCCATCCACCACCGCAGTGGCCTGGAAGTCCGGGCTTTCCGATAGGAGCGTTTCCAGAGGCCTAAATGCTGCGTGGGGATGGGTGGGACGCACCAAGCAGCACANGTGGTGTTTTGCCAAGCCAGGGGGTGAACTGCGGGTCTAGAGACCCCCAGCATCTCTCAGTCCAGCTTGCGGACGTCCTCGGCATGCTCGCTGAAAGCGATGGTCTCCGTGGGGCACAGGAAAGTGAAATCCAAAGGGTAGAAAAAGAGGACCTCGTACTTCCCTCTGTAGCCTGAAAGCTCCACCTCCTGGAAGGCGCCATCCCCCACCGCAGTGGCCTGGAAGCCCGGGCTTTCCGATAGGAGCGTTTCCAGAGGCCTAAAAGCTGCGTGGGGACGGGTGGGACGCACCAAGCAGCACTCTAGCTGACTCGCGTTCTCAGAGACAAGTGCTCGCAGGCCAGCGGAGCCTTTTTGGACAAGCATTCTTATGTGCTTAATCACTTACTGTTTACAGACAAACTCGGGAATGTGAAATAATTGCTGGGTGGAAGTCGACCAATGTTTAAAGCCTTCCATGTTTTTACTGCATATCAGATGAACTGACTTATAAATATGAAGAACAGTCACGACTTTCTACCTCCAAAGCTTCCACTGATACTACCATAGAGACTGTAGCTAAAAAAGGGTGGCACCTTTAGGGCATCTTGCACTCAGAAGCTTTGGTTAGAGGGGAGGCCGAGGGAGGGGATAAAGAAGCAGCGCAGTGATGGACAGCTGCCTAGCTCAGAGTACCGTGCCCCTCCCTCGCCACTGCTGGGACCATTTCATTCTCTCGACACATTCCTGAGTAGAGATTACTCTATTCCTCCAAATAGCTACCAGAAATCTTCCACAGTGAGCAAGGCAGACTTTGATTGATGTCGAGGTTTGAATCCTATGGCACGGGGGAAAGAGTTTGATAAATCCTGTGAAGTTATCACCCTGGAAGGCCTGAGCCGGCCAAATGAAGATGACGGGCAGGGGCGGGGATCAGAGAACAGGGGACACAGAGAAAGACAGTCATACTGTCACCTAGTTCAGAATTGCCTGGAGTGAAAGTAATCGCTGTCCTCTTATTCTTGCTTTATCAAATGACTCTCTACTCACAGGACCTCAAACTCAAACTAGCACATTGGTGTTATGATAATATGGGTTAAGGAGTGCTTTCATGGTACTTTAGCTTTTTCTATGTATTTGTATGATACAAGGTGAGGCAAAAGTAGGTTTATGGTTGTGAGTACACAAAACAGTTTATTTTTGTACTATTATGTATTAATTACTGTATTCTTTCCCATATGAACAGCTGTAAACCTACTTTTGCCCCACCCTGTATATATTTTTATATATCTATATCTATATTTATATTACATGGAAAACTACGATTAACTCCATATAACCAATTTATTAGCAAACAAATAACTGAATAACCAAATAAATGCCAGGGTCCACATAAAGGGCTTACAACAGTACTTAATACATAGTAATACATACATACATAGCACTTAATACATAGCACTGACTAAATACTAGACATTTTTATGCCTTGCTGCCCTCAGGGTTATAATTACAAGTCTCGCCAGGAAGGACATGTGCACAGGGAAGTCATTCACTGAGACCGTCAGTGCAACGTATCTGCTACTCTGATAGACTGAAATTCTTTGGCATTGGACGCTGGGGCAGCCACGCAGGAAGTGGCCTTGTCAGGGCTTGCGCCACGAGAGAGGACTGAACACACTTTGCCTCTAGGGACTGGCCAGGCTGCTTTAAATCAGGCTCTACTTCTCTCACCCGTGGTGTGGATGTGGGGAACTTACTTCATTTTTCTAAGCCTCAGTTTCCTCACACGCAAATAGAGATAAGAATAGTGTTGTGAGAATCAACCGAAGCATAAAGCAGCTAGCATGACACCTGGCCCTTGGCAAAGACCCAGAAAATATTGGTAATTAGTATGCATTCACCTAGCTGAATTTTTTGTTATTTTGTGCCCAAATCAAATGATTTATCTTTTCTGCAATTTAACAGCAACAGCAACAACAGAAACAACGTGTCCTAGAAACTAGAGCCAGCTCCTAGTGAGGCAAAATTTAAAGACAGTCACCTTTAAAGATATTTCAGTGACACTCTGTATCTGTAGGTACACAGACAAGTCTCCCACCATCTGTCTCCGTAGCTGTCACTTATTTTACTCCCTTTTACAACGGCTGTTTCATCAAACCCAATGCCCACTAAAAGTAACAGCTGACAAGCACCATTATTGCTTCACATGGTACTCGACAGCACTTTTCCACTTGCTGCAAGCTGAAGAGCTCTCAGAATTCTCCCTTTGTTTTGTTTCATTTTTTGGTAATTATAAATATGAAAAGAGACACAGTGATGATTTGGGGCAGAGTCACATTTCTAATGATGTGAAGATTTGAGTGCGTAGGCGAATGAGATGTAGTGAGTGGGATGCCTGGCACAGGGGACTGGCTGGGAATGTATCCCTGGCTTGGTTGCCTGACCCTGAGACACTCCTCTCTCCACACTAAGCTCTCAGAGAACTGACTGCTTGAGCCCCATCCCAAGCTCTAGGAGCTCAGCAAGGAGGGACTTACAGAGCCCATGTGGCTCTGCAACAAGTCAGCCACTTCCCAGGTCTACTCTGATGTCAGGTCCCAGCTCGCGCAACGTAGCTGAGTCCTAGGACTGACTATTCTTCTGACCTCAGATCTCTCCTGACACTACAGCTCTTCTTTCAAGACTCAAGATTCAGTTCTACCTCAGAATCTTACTCCTGACTGCCAGCTCTGTGTCCGAGGCCTTGTTAATTCTTGTCAAAATTTTACAAGCCAACTGTGGTTTGCAACAAAACTGTGTCATGATACCCTTCTCAATTTACAGAACTTCCACATCTTGTTGACCTGGTAGTCTCCAGTTCTCCAAAAGAAAATGTGTGTGAAAACCGGGTTTTTCAATCGTTACAACTCATTCATATTCTAACTAAGACTGCAGGCCAGGTTGGGCCTATGAATTGCTAGCCTGAAAGTGCTTCGTAATAACCTCCCTATGCCTCAGTTTCTCATCTGTGAAAGGAAGAAACTTTTTTAGATAAAGCCTAGGGCCCTTTCCAGCTCCAACATTCTAGTGATTCAGTGAAGAGAGAACCCTGGACAGGAATGGGTCATGAACGATTTCCTATCTTTTTAGTAAGAATCAGGAAGTTGTATAACAGGGGAGAAAAAGAAGGAAGTGGGCTTGGGAAACCAGCTGATTCCATCGGCTCCCTGTTCTACTCCTCACCCCTGACTAACTCCAGCCTTTCTGTGGCTATTCCGGAGTGAGTTTCCCTCGCTTCCCTCCCCCCTCAGGGCTCCTTTGGGATACTGGTTCCATACCGCCACACTGGACCATGATCTCTCCTGTCTACTCTCCTTGCAGCTCCTGAACATCTCAGTAAGATATGCAAAAAGCTGTTCTAACTTCAGAGTGGTCATGGATACTCTAAAAGTCATTCTCTATGGCTTGTTAGTCAATGTACTTGCTTTTTTGCGTGAAAAATTCATGGGTTGTTCCAGTTGGCTATACTGATTTTGTAGACAGAGAATGCACCTTCCTCTCACCAGCCTCAAGTGGGGCTTATGGAGAGAAAGGATATGAAGAACACAAATCCATCATAACTACTAGGGAAGCAACTAGACATGGTTCTGAGTTCATTCATTTTGGGGGGGCTCTGTACTGTGGGATGAAGGTACTGAGCTTTGTGGTCTCTGTTGTTAAACAAACACCTGAACACTCCTTGGAGTAAGAAAATGATCGAATGAAAACTCTTCCTGCCTTTTTTTTCAGTTGTGGGAGCCAGGTGATAGATGTCAGATATAAGTGAGACACACACTCCCCTTCCAATTAGTCATTTAAAAGGAAATGTCTCCAAGAAGCTGTTCCACAACCCTTGTATCAAGAGATTGAGACAAGATTGGGGAAAAATATCTTTAGACAGAGGGTATAGGGTGGGTGTATCAGATAAGGCTAATGCCCTTTCAGATCCCCTTGACCAACTGGCCCACCCCCTTCCCCACCCATAACACTCAGCTGCTCCTTTCTTTGTAGAATTGCTCTCCCCCAGATAGTACCTGTAGGTTACACACGCCCACCCAAGCACCCCAGAAACCTCTGTCCCACTAGCAGGAGGTTATAAACTGAACTCCTTGCTTCAAGATGGGACTATCTTTGTGATGCACCTTGAGCCACAGGGCTTCCCCCCTGGGATAAGATTGAAGCCAGTGTCTAGCAAGAGTCTGGTTCTTGCTTAGCTTCACCCTCTCCCACAGCTTTATCCTGTTTTCCTCACTCTTCTTCTAACGGGAATATATCCTCAATAAATTACTTGAACAAGAATCTCCATTTTAGGATTTGCCTCTAGGGACACTGACCCTTTAAGACACTAGAGGTGTACCTCCTAGTCAGCGGAGGTGGATCTTGAAATGTGGCTTCAAGGCAAACCCTTGGAGAGCACTGCGGCGCCTGTAGTCAAGGGACAAAGAGAACTGGTTCCTCACTCAGGCCTGAGGATGCTCAAGTGGCTTATGAATGGTATCTGACTCTCACCTTGGAAACCTAAAGGCAACTGCCTCCATGTGAAGCCAGGAAGGCACTACTGCATAGAGATGACCTGACCCCAGATGGAGGAATGGATGCATGAGTACCCAACGGACCACTGTGGGCCCAGGAAAGGAGCAGTGTGGGGTCTTCGCAGTCTGTGGGAATACCACAGTGCCCTGGAGTGGCACGCGGACCTCAGGTGAGCTCTTTTAGTGGTGGATCTCAGAGTGAAGAAGGTGTTACACTGGCCAGATCCATCCTCCCAGGTCAAGGGAGACGCAAGAGCAAGGAACTGAGCAAGAAACCTCTGACGAATCCACAAAATTCCCCTATGAGAAAAAAAATCACCTGCAACTACCTGCTGACCCCATCCAAGGATTCCAGCTTTAACCACTGCCCAGTTCAACCAAATAACAAACATGGTTTTCCCTTCTTTGTCTCTCTCTCCCTACTCCAGGCCCAGTGAGAGAGAAATCACAGGTAGCTCAGGTGAGCTGGGAGAAAGGGGAGAATGGAAGGACCCCAGAGTCCCTCCCCACTGCAGGCTCATGAAGCAGCCCAGAGCTGGAGGAGGGTGGCGGCTCCACCTCACTTGGAGTTTGGATTTTTGATTATTACGTGAGACCAAATGTATTCAGTTTCCAAAATGAGACTGTTTTTACAACTAAAAGTGAGTAACACCGAGAGTGATACCAAATTTTATCCACGAATAAGAGAAATCTAGCTCCACTAAGTTGAACTTAAAGTGATAGAAATAGTGTGTGGCTCACATTCCATGCGTCCGGCTCGTGTAACATATGGCCCGGTAAGTGGGGAGCGGCGGTGCTGCCCACCACTGCCCGAGGAGAAGCCCTGCGCTGATTCGGCCAGTGGCACCTTCAGCCCCGGCCCCAAGCATAAAAATGTCTATTGGATAAGGATCTTGAAACATCAAGTTCTGAAACTTTTGACAGGCCAGGTGCCAGGTGACTCAGAGCTGTGTAATGTAACTAAATGAGTCACAGCATCCCTCCGTGTGCTCTGAAGGAATCTGCCATCTCTACGTGGTGGCAACTTTCTTCCGTGGCTCCAGCTGGAAATATGTGCATTAAGTCATTGAACTATTGAGTCCCATCAGGTACTAAAGGTGGAAATATAATGACACACAGACCTAAGTGGCAACAATACAATTTGCATTGTCTTCCCCTTTCATTTCAGAGGAAGAGTGATCCTGTCAGAGGCAACGATGAAAATGAGGCTCGATCAGGGATGGCTTACATAGGATGGATCACAATTTTAATGGCACACCAGTTCACCTGAGGCGCTTTAGAAAATACTGTGTTCCATCTTGGAGAGATTCCGATTTATGGGGCCGGGCTGCTGCCTGGGCATTGGGATATTTTCTAAATTCCTCAGATCCTTTGAATCTGCAGTCAAGATCTGGAACTATGTTAGATTATCCCAACAAAACTAAGTGCCAAGGAACCAAGATGACAAATTTTATTAAAATTTTATTTTCTCATTAGTGGTTTTAGAGGAAATTCTTATTTTAGAAAATAAGAACCAATATCAAATATTTTAATATATGCAACAGCCTTTTGCAGTTTTTTGTTATTCTAAGATATCCAATTGATTAATAAAAAACTAGCATATGTTATCTACTTGAGAACAATTTTTAAAAATTATCATTAGGTTACCACTTTTCTACAAAACCTCTTTTTGCCAAAACCTCTTTTTGATTAGTCTTAAAAATAAATTTCTTATAATAAAACATTGAGTATATTAATAAGACACACCTGCTAATAAATAATAAGTAATCTCTTACTTTTTCTTAGGGACTACAATATTCCTGATTCAACAGCAAAGACGGTCTTTGAAAAATCAAATAATAAGGTTCATAATTCCAAAACATTCAGATTAATTCCTCAGGCAGCTTGTTTCTGTTTCCATTATGGAAAGAAAAGATTGAAAATTTTCAAGAGGATTTTATATAGGTTTACAATATGTTTTTGTAACTTAAAACCACAATGAGATGTTACCTTATACCTGTTAAAATGGCCATCATTAATAAATCACAAACAAGTGCTGGCGAGGATGTAGAGAAAAGGGAGCCCTAGTGCACTGTTGGTGAGAATGCAGATCGGTGCAGCCACTGTGGAAAGCAGTATGGAGATACCTTAAAAAATTAAAAATGGATCTGGCTTTTGACACAGGGATCCCACCTCTGGTAATACGTCCAAAGGAACCAAAAACCCTAATTTGAAAGAGCATAAGCACACCTGTGTTCACTGCAGCGTTATTTATAATCACCAAGATACGGAAGCAGCCCAGGTGCCCATCAGTAGAGTGGATAAAACAACTATGGGACATTTACTCAATGGAATACTATTTATCTCTAAAAAAGGAGAAATTTTTACTCTTTGTGACAGTATGGATAGACCAGGAGTACATTATGCTAACTGAAATAAGCCAGTCAGAGAAAGACAAATACCATATGATTTCACTCATATGTGGAATCTAGTAAACAAACTGAAATAACAAGTGAAACAGAGACAGACTCATAGATGAAGAACAGATGACAGCTATTTGATGGAGGGGAGTTAGGGGTGGAGGGGTTGAGCAAAAAGGAAAAAGGATTAATGGACATGGACAACAGTGTGGGGATTACCTGAGGGAGGGGATATAAGGGGGTTAAGTGATAATGGAATAAATATAATTTAAAAATTTGTGTTAGAGCTAAAGGTAAAAATTATTCAGTAGTAATTTCTGGGTCCATCATTAGTCATTTAACTTATTTTACACTCTGGAGGCAAATGTACAGTGTGAAAAAGCATTAGCTACTTAACTCAGGTAATTTAAATAAATTGTTTTATACACACACACACACACACACACACACAAGGCAGCCATGTGTAGGAGGAATTTTTGCCTGTATCAGAGAAATTTAGAAGTGAGGATGAGTAGAAAACAAACATGGATATTTTTTTCTTTNAATGGAATAAATATAATTTAAAAATTTGTGTTAGAGCTAAAGGTAAAAATTATTCAGTAGTAATTTCTGGGTCCATCATTAGTCATTTAACTTATTTTACACTCTGGAGGCAAATGTACAGTGTGAAAAAGCATTAGCTACTTAACTCAGGTAATTTAAATAAATTGTTTTATGCACACACACACACACACACACACACACACACACACAAGGCAGCCATGTGTAGGAGGAATTTTTGCCTATATCAGAGAAATTTAGAAGTGAGGATGAGTAGAAAACAAACATGGATATTTTTTCTTTCTGTATCAGTACATACATTGTTTATAATCTTTTTCAAAAGTTATCCACATCAAATTTTCTTCCTATCTTTAAAGAAAAAAGTAGTCCTTTCCCTTTATTTTTTGTTCCTCAGCCTTTCCTTCTATTAATCAAACTGTAGTCTCAGTTATAATAGGCCTGTCCACCCACTTAGTTCACTCATTTGTCCCTTAATCTACCATTTGTGATATGACAATTAATTCTATTATAGTGAACTGTCACACAGCAGGTAATGGCTTTGAAAAGAAGGGACATGCTAATTTCCTCATTAATAGATTGAGTAGCTTGCCTCATAACCCAACTTTCTTCTATCAAAGTTTAATCATCAACAGAGCAACTTCTTAATGGACAACAAGACCCCAAACTTGTGCCTCTGAGGGGTCCCTCTTAATGTCCCCCACCTCCTCCCCCCAACCCACCCTCAGCCTTTCAGCAGGTGTCTGGGGACCTTCTATGAACCAGAGTGACACATTTAACTACATTAAGAGATTAGAGAATGTGAGTCAGAACTGTTTTTCTGCTTTCAACAGTACATAATTTTTTATTCCTTCCTCTCTTCTATTTTGCCTTCTCTTTTTTACTCTCACTGTTTTGCTCTTCTATATATTTTTTTTCTTTTCTCCTTTCCTCTTCCATTCTTCTCCATACCTACCTAACCTATGCCCGTGGCCAGGGATCCAAGCATTGTTGATTGTCACCAGTACTCCACAGAATGAATGGTCCTGAGAGCCATTAAAATGGTCAGTTTTCTCTCAGCCCAGAACAATGGAGGGCTGTGACAACTAAAGAGGCAAATCCTGAAAGTCACATGGGTGCCAGGTGGGAGGTGTATTCTAGGGAAATTGATCATAAAGGGATACAGCGGATATTCTCTGGAGTGGTTTGTAAGTCAGTTTCAGAAATGAATGTCCCAAAAGGTTTGGGACATTGGTGATGAAAGATGGAGCACCTCAAGGTGACATGTTTGAAATTGACAACTCTGACTCAGATGAGTGTCAGGACAAAAATAATATATGAAGGTTTCCTATCATTCCCTTCTCCCCATGTACCAAAGAGAATTCTGATTTGATCAATAAGGCTTTCTGTCTCTCCTGCCAGGCGGGTCCTGGACCTTTCTGAAAAAGGACAGGGAGATAAGCAGGGAAATGAGAAGAGGAACTGGAGTCCAGAAAGTTTTCCTGGGAGTTCACTAACCCAAAGGGGATAATAACGGGAGGTGGGACCTTTGGAAGTTGCCTAAATCAGGAAGGAACCCTCATGAATGGGAGTTGTGCCCAATACAGAGACCACAGAACTCCTTAGCCCCTTCCACCATGTGAGGACTTACTGAGAAGGTGCCAGCTTCTATGAACCAGGAAGAGGGACTTTCACCAGAAGTGCTGGTGCCTTCACCTTGGACTTCCCAGCTTCCAGAGCTGTGAGAAATAAATTCCCAATGTTTATAAACCACCCAGTCTGTGAACCCTCAAAACCACCTTGCCTCAGTCCTTCAACACTGTTTCATTCACTCACTAGGAGGACACACAGGACTGTCTCATTCAAGGCTAAGATCTGTTGTGATAAAGAGATAACAAAGCAAAATCAGCAAAGAGAAAAGGAGCTTGGGGCAAAATCTGGAGGAAGCCAGGGTTGAACTTCCAAGAGTCCTAAATCACATAGGAGGCGCTGAACGCCTCCAACAACTTGTGATGCGTGGGAAATGGTGTCTACTGGAAGGCGCGGAAGAGACTCAGTGCCCAGGGTTTTTACGGGGGACCAGTCTTGTTGGCACTCCCTGCCAGGCACACACCAAAATTACAAACTCTCAAAAGGAAAACAGGTGTTCAGCATAAACCACACTGTTTTACAGACAGTTTAGGACTGGTGAGCCTCGCTTATCTTTAGGGAACGGTGGGAAACCTCCAAAAATTTGTCCCCAGACACCAGCCAAGGTCACCTTACAATCAGACCTTTCTTATGGTGGCTATGTCAGACTTGCTAAAACTCCTTTCTGCACAGTAGGCATGTCTTTATCCCTGCCATATACACATGGTGGGGAAGGAGGCTCAAGGGAAGTCAACAAGTAACCAGCTACTTAGCAAGCAGTGGAACTGGGATATAAACCCAGGTCTCGGACTCCCAAGCCTCTGTATTAGCCTGCGAATTACAATGTACTGAAATTTCATTTTAAAAGTTTGAAAGAGACTTTTGTCCTAGCAGAATAGATGGCTACTGAAGGAGTTCAGGACATGCCATTCCAATACGTGCTGCTTGGCATATCAATTACCTTGAGTTAAAGTTACTTGCAAAACAGCAGGTACCAGAAGGGCACTCTGACCTGGCTTTTTTTCCCTAAAAGCGAGAGAGGAAATTTCCATGGGAAAGTTGCCCTCCTTGCATGAAGAAAAGGAAACATTGTATCACCTAAGCCAGGGTACTGAGGCTGAGAGAAATCTGCACAAGCGGTCCTTGTTACAATAATTCTTAGGTGGGGAGAAGGGTTTTCAGGAACTACTACAAAGGACACATGGACAAAACAAAGGCGGAGGGTGGAAGCAAGGGAGGGAGGTGGGCTTGGAGGGGGCGGGGTGGGAGGGGTGGGGAGAACATACAGGCAACTGTAATTGAACAACAATAAAATGATTAAAAAATAACTCTTAGCTTCCTTTAGCCTCTTCTCACATATTTAATTAGTTCATTATTTATTTGGAAGTTGATGCAACATGATGAAGACCCTTCTAGCTTTAGGAAGTATGACATGTTGATGGTCTTTATTAGCGAGATAGGCCACAAATAGATTTCATCAACACACTCTCTTATCTTTCAGGTATCTTTATGTGAAAGAGAACAGGATTGGCTGGAGGCCACCAAGGTTGGTACATTAAACGCACATATTTCTGATTTTATGATTTACTGGGGAACTTTTTTCTTTTAAAAATTTTGAAAAGAGTTATTTTGCATAAAAATGTATGTATGTTAACGTGGGTTTATCACTGCTAAAGTGATTTAACACAGGAGTCTCTTTAAAGTTCTCAGTTTTAATTTCTAACATGGTTACTTTTCCCTGTATGTACAATGCATATAATATACAGCCAGTATATAAACACTTACACCTAATTACTTATTTGGGTCTTCCTTCTTCTTGTGAGGGCTCCTATGTACATGTAAATAAAATTTGTGTGTTTTCTCCTATGGAATCTGCCTTGTATCAGTCCTGGCCAGAAACCGTAAGAGGGAAAAGAAAAAATTTTGCCTCCCCTGTGTTGAGGGCAAGAGTAACTAGCCAGAACATAGCTGTAAGGAAGCAAAAGGTGTTTTACTAACTAACGCAAAGAGGCTCCGGGACACGCCGGAAGAACAGGGTGTGTTCCAGGATGTGGGTTAAGAGCAAAGGTTAGTCAGGCAGATAGCCATCTGGACAGTCACTAGGGAGGGAAACTTTGCCCCTGTGCACGAGCTCAACTGACCAATCAAGTAAAGGAGCACGAGCCAGTGCACGAGTTAACTCACCAATGATCAGTAACCCTATTGTGCCCCTGAGCCAACCGCTAACCGCCACATCTGCTTCTGTATCCAGCTTGCTTGCGGCGCCTCCATAAAACCCTAAGCCTGTAAGCGTTTGGCGCGACTTCCATTTTGGCGGCTCTGCGTAGCCGCGGGACTGCGGTCTCATTTGGGAAGTTCGCCCCTGCGCAGGTTAAAACTTGGCCAATAAATATACCATCAAGTTGCTCTCAGTTTCTGTGGACTCCTTTCACTCGCAATTTGCATATAACACCCTGCAGTACGTTCAGAGAAGGGCTGCATATAAGTATATTTTAAGAAACATTGTTATAACTTCTTTTTAATTTAGGCTTGGGCAGCTTAGGAAATGCAAGTCATGTTTAAGGAACATAGGAAACTTTGTTAGGTATGAGGAAAAAAATAAAGAAACCAGCACGCCATCAGTGTGAATCCTTAGAAAACATCTAAAATTTACACAAGATCATGGACCCTTGATTTGTCCCAGATCCTGGAGGCAGCAGACACGGTTCCCACAGGAAAACAGAGCCGGTTCTAGGTATTTCGAGCAGGAAGACGCTGACACAGGGAATTCCTAGTTGGGGCCTGATGTTGCTCTCTCATCTCCCATGCCCGTAGGCCCCATTGCCAGCACACCCTTCAGGTAGGGTCATTTCCTATTCCTGGGAGAACAGTCCCGAGTTCCCTGATTCTATCTCTACTGCTTGGTTTTACTGCCCATCAAGGACGATCCCTAGGAGAGAACTGTCAGGTCCCCTCAGACACTCCTCCGAAAGACTGTCAACTTGACTGTGTTTCCCTCCCTCCCTTCCCACCCCCGCCCCGTTGTAAATTCTGGTCAGAATGATGCGTCTTTTGAGGGAGGAACAGAGGAAGAATCCCAACAGAACTACGAGCAGTGGTCCTTTCCCCCCAAGTTTTGTCTGCTAAACGTTAGTTTGGAATCTGGGAAAGAGAATAAAGCAAAGGACAAGCTGAGACACGCGGAGTGCAGCCACGCCTCCCAGTTTTCAAGTCGCAGGTTAAAAAAAAAAAAAACAACCCTCTCTGACCGAAGAGATTCTTGTGGACTTGAGAGGATCCACTGGATTCGCTTCCTGCTGACGACAGCTTCCTAAGATGCTGCTGCTGCTCTCGGGAGTCAGAGTCAACAGTGCAGGAACCAGTTTTTCTGGCCCTGAGCTTCCCCTCCTCTTCGCGCTGTCTGTCTTCCGTCCACTTTGCTGCTTTTACGACCACTGTAGCTTCAATCCCCCACATCTCCTACATGTCGGCCATAAAGTTAAGTAGCACAAAACTGAATAAGGAAAGAAAATTTTTAAAAAACATAGGATTAAAGTTCAGGGTTGTGTGTGAATTGAATATATTTCTTAAAATGCAGAAATTATATGTGAAAATTCATTAAATATTTACATAATCACTGTCTACTCAGGCCACATGCAAGAATGGGTAAGATGGTGATTGCAGGGAGGAAGGGGATGAGTGGAGGTGGAAAAGGGTATAAGGGGAATAAATGGTAATGGGTAAGAATACGATAAAAATAAACTGTTTTTAAAAAGAGTGGTCGAGTGGTGTTTATAGCAATCTCCAAGCCCACGAGGCTGTTGCCTTTTCTTTCAGAGTAGCTAATATTGTTTTGTTGGCACAGTGAGTCAGCTTGTGTCCCCTCAAACGGAATGCTCAATCTTAACCCCCAGTACCTATGAAGGTGACTTTATCCAGAAAAGGCTCTTTGCAGATGTAATTAATTGTTAGGAACCTCCAGAGGAGACCTTGGATTTAGGGTGGCCCCTAAATCCAATGACGTCTCTGTATGAGAGTCAGAAATGGAGAAGACATGGGGAGAAGGCAGTGTGAAGATGGAAACAAGGATTGAAATCATAGCCACAAGCCAAGGAATGCTGAGCATGGCAGCCTCCAGAAGCTGGGAGAGGGGCGTGGAATCAATCTCACACAGAACACCTTGATTTTGAACTTCTGGCCTCCAAGCCCATGAGAGGACAAACTTCTGTTGTGTAAGCCACCCGGTGTGCAATAATCTGTTAGAGTAGCCCTAACAAACTAATATCCTTGGTAATTCTTGGTATTCCTCATTGTTAGAGCTTATTCTTTAAACCCATTGCTGCTCCTACAGTTTCATTATAACAGGCATGGGCATTTTTTTTTGTAAAAGGACAAGTACTAAATATTTTAGGCTTTATGTGCTATAGAGTCTCTGTCACAGTTACAAAGCTCTGCCACTGCAATGCAAAAGTAGCTGTAAATGGTATGTAAATGAGCGGACATGGCAGTGTTCCAATAATACTTTCTTAACAAAAGCAGGTGGGGGGCCAGATTTGACCTGTGGGCCAGTTTGCCGACTCCCTGCAGTACGATGCTCTCCCCTGAGTTCCTGGTGCCCCATCTCTTGTCAGTCCTCACAGAGTCTGCTCTATATGATTTCTCCCTGAAGCATTAGGAGGTCTTCCGTGCAAAAGGATTTCATATGGCTTGTTTTGATTCTCCAAATTCTCTGATATAGACTTGTTCTGAGTTTCCACTGTCACCCCTGATTATGTTAAAATAATCATCTGACCCAATTTATTTTCCACTTCCCAGTTTAAAAAAATTTGTCATGTAATTTTGTTTTCCTTTTCTTCTTGCACAATGGAGCCATGTCCATAGTGAATTTCCAGAACTCATGATGGAGGCATCTGTGATTGTCATTTGTGTTGACTTGTCAGCTGCTGGTGACTGCTTCCGAGTGTCTGGGTGGCCTCCAGCACTGGGGACAAGCAGCCTTTCAGCCTTACAGCTTGCTGAGTGAAGGAAATAACAAGAGCAGAAAGAAGAGGCTGCTTATTGTACATAACTTTTATTTTAAGATCAAGCACAATGGGGTGGAGGAAGAAAGGAAGAGAAAGTGACAGATTCTTCTGAAACAATAAATGATTACTTGGAGGCAGGAAACATAAGCTTGGGGAGAAGGAGGCAAGTAAACAAAATAGAATTTTGTGCTAGTAAATCAGAACCAGTTACTCAGCCGGCATAGGACAGAGAACTTGATAGCACAAACATCAAAGTGAGAAAAGAAGCTTTATATGGATTCAGAAATATCGGGGATTAATAATAGAAAGGAAACTGAAATCTTCATCAAAAACCTGAGATAAATAGGCTCTGATTTGACAGTTTATTTTCTCTTCTATTGCTCAGTTTTGCCCCTAGTTAGTTTCCAATGGCTGCTGTAATGAATTACCACAAACTTGGTGATTTAAAACAACAGGAATTTCTTCTCCCGCAGTTCTGGAGGCCAGACGTCTGAAACAGATGTCCCTGGGCTGAAATGAAGGTGTCAGCAGGGCTGCGCACCCCTACGAGGCTCTAGGAGAGAATCCAGTCCTTGCCGAGTTCAGCTCTGGTGGTCGCTGGTGTTCCTTGACTGGTGGCCACATCTCTGCAACCTCTGTCCCCTCTTCTGTCAACCCCCGCCCCACTCTGCTTCCTTCTTAGAAGGATCTCCTGATGGCTTTTAAGGCCCATTGTGATAATTCAGGACTACTGGCCTCCCATCTAAAAATCCTTAACTTCATTACATTTGCAAAGATCCTTTTTTGGCCATACTAAGGTACCAGTTTCCAGGGATTAGGATGTGGATATCTTTAGGGACAACTTTTCAGCATACTATAGCCCCCAAACTTCATACTCAACCACAAAGAAAACCAGTGCAGCTCACAGACTCAGCTTTCTCAGAAGGCAATTTAGCCCCTTGAGCAGGGCAAGGAGGTGGGGCGCAGGGTGGCTTAATCTCTCAAAGATTTCTTTCAATTTCTCAAAGATTTCTTTTGATCACATGCAGCATTTTAGTGTCTCCTCATTCACTGGCTCCCCAGAATCCACATGACTGGCCTTTTCTTTAATCAGGGGATTATGAACAAGAACTAATGGGGAGGGATTATGAACAAGAACTGAAAAATATGAAGGGTGGGTCATATTGTAAATAGGCAGAAATCCAAGAAAATTTTCTACAATGAACATTTTTCTACGAAAAAAAAAAAGTCTAAATATGGACATAGGAGAGCCGGGACTCTAGGGATGCGACCCATTGTACTGATGCATACACACCCACTTCCTCTCAATCTAAACATACTTACAAAATCGTACAAAACCAGGAAGCATTTTAAATGGCGCCTGGGACATTTCCACATGAATATCCTGCCACATGGACCTCAAATGCATCACCACGACAGGACACAATATATCCCGGCACCAGCGTGTTCTTCCGTATTCATTGTTGCCGCTTGAGAGCAGCTGTGCTAACCTGGGACGAATTAGCTTCAGGACTCAAACCCCAGGAACTGCATGCAGACTGCTAGGTGGATGTGCACTGGTGCTTTTATCGGGAGAGAACTCCATAATCCTCATTAGATTCTCCATGGGATCTTTGACCTCAAAAGGGAAATGAAAGTCTGCCTCGGCGTGGCACTCAGTCACATCTGCATAAATATTTGCTGCACACCTGTACATTGTCATAGAGAATACCCACTGCTTTGTTCTGTGTGTTGTGATAAATTTGCTGGATAGCTAGTGGGGGATTCTCATTTAGTGAGTCACTATAAAACAAATTCTGCTGATGCCCCCTTTTCCCAAGTAGGACTACTCGTCCAGGATCAAACATGAAAGTAAGGTTTTGATCTCTCTGAAGAAGAGAATTTCACTACTTTAGAGCAAAGAAGCAAGGGACCATAGTGAGTACTTCTTCCACATCCAAGGACTATCTTGATATACAAACTTACAGCTAAGTGACCTTCATACTCATGGAATGCTTGCCTCTGCCTCCTCCAATTTTGCTGAGACTGTCGTTCTTTAGGTCTCAGCTTAAATATATTCCTTTTCCCAAAGGAAGACTTCCCCAGTCAACATCCCTGGGAAAAGACCAAAGACTCACATTGTGAAATATGGGGTTTGCTGCTTACTGAATATTTAGTCAAGAAAGGGAACTGACCATCAGCTGGAGATTGGAGGCTGTTGTTTTGGTCTCAACTCTTAGAACAACCCAAGGTTTCCCTGCGACCCCATCCCTTCTTGAAATCTCTCCAGTAGCCACAGGGGAGGCGGGGCTTGTGCTCGGCCGCAAACACACTTCACTAGGCTATGACATTGGGAAAGACTTAAGGGACATTTGGAAAACAAGAAGAGTTACAGTGCTCCCTTGGAAAATCAAGGAAGACCAAGGAGATTATGTCATGGAAAACAATTATGATGAATGTTCAAGGGAATAAAACATCAAGGATTTTTTATTGAATTTTTAATTTTTGGAAAATATAACAGAATTCTATTGATTTTAGAAGAGCTTATTTTCCCTAGAGGAAAATATTCTTATATCAGCCCATAGTTTCTGTCTGTGGTGTTATCACAATTACAATTAAATAATACATTTGTACAATTTTATGATTAATGACTTTTTTTGGTAATTTTCCCTAAACCCTGCAAGGACAGAGGCTGTCTGCCTTGTTCGTGCTTAGCAGTGCCATGAAGGTAGTAGATAACAAAACATATTTGATAGGCAAATGGATTGATTGATTAATTAATATAGAATTATGATTGTTTCTCTCTCCCATTAAGAACCATCCTTTGGCCATAGCACTTAATTGTCATATTGGATATGAGTCTTGAAACAAGGTTGTTCCCCATGCCTCTCCTTCAGGCAGCGTTTCTCAGCCACAGCGCAGCTGGCACTTGGGGCAGGACAATTCTTTGTGGTGGGGGGTTGCCCTGCACACTGTGAGATGCAAGCAGCAGCCCTGGCCTCCACCTACTGGATGCCAGCAGCACCACGCTCCCTAAATTGTGGCAACCAGCATCTCCAGGTGCTGCCAAATGTCCCCTGTTCAGCCAAACTGTTCGGTTGTGAACCACTGCGTGAAGGAGGAAGAGAATCACAAGACACGTTTCTGAACCTGGAACAAGAGTCCCTGTCAAAATGAAGAAAAAGAAAAGGGAGCCATGGCTAAATGCCCCCAAAAACAAAGCACCTGAAGTGGTCTTTACCTGGGCATTTTTTTATCTACTATAACAAATCCGTAATCTAAAAAAAGTCTTTTTTTTTAATTTGGTGTTTTTTATTATCTCATTTTTTTTACTAAAAACACTTTTTGAAAAATTCCAACTTTATCTCTGTTAAACTAAGAAGACGAATTTTATTTATTTACTTTTTTGTAATTCAGCTGGACAGTTACCTGAGGCCGAGACAGATGGAAATGTAAAAAGATCATAGAACTGGGTCAGCTGAGATGTGGCTTCCAACACACTTGGCCCGCTCTCCCCGCCGTGTAGGCCAGAGCTTCTGACAGCTCCCTTCGGACAAGGCTGAAAGGCTGGAGCTACGGAGAGTAAAGACCCTCAGAGGGTAGGGTGCTAGAAGTTGCCCAGTAATCTATCTGACTTCTGTGTTTTCCCAGTCCTAGATCTTTCTAAATAAAGCATAAGAGAGAGTTTTAAAGGAATAATAGTTGCTAATAACATGGGAAAATATTTTTTCTTTAAAAAACTGTGGCTGTTTCCTGCATCCTGGGGGAACTGCAAAATTCATCCCTATAGGAAGCCTGTTGTATTCATTGAAGAATATATGAGGAATAAACTTGCGAACTTAAGGCAAACTAAATCTCGAATGTTCCATGTGACTTCATTTTCCAAAACAGACCGAATCCTCATAAGCTTGCCTCCCACCGGGTAGCGGTGGGGCTTACATCCAGTTTGAGGGGTGGGGAGAACACAATAACTTTTCTAATTAATAGTGTGTTTGACTGAAAATATTCTGTCGAGTAAATATTCTCAGTGCTACGTTGAGGACAGAGAGGGAAAGAAAAAATCCAGCTCTTGTGGGGACATAAACGTTTTATTTTATTTTAGTTTAGTTTTTTTCTTTTTTAAAAATAAACTTTACTTTTTAGAGCAGTTTAGATTTGCAGCAAAACTGAATGAAAGGTACAAAGATTTCCCTTATGGTCCCTACCCACATATGCGCACAGCCTCCCCGACTCCTAGCATCCCACACCAGGGTGGTACATTTATTACAATCAGTGAACCTACACTGACGCATCATTATCACCCAAAGTCCATAGTTTACGTTAGGGTCCATTTTTGGCACTGTGTATTCCAAGGGGTTTAATAAGTGTATAGTGACACACATCCATTGTTAGAGTATCATACAGAATCGTTTCAGGATTTTTAAAAATTTTCATTTTTATTGTTGACACATTTTAGTCTAGAAATCTACCTGCTAACTATAGCCGCTCCCCATCCCACCTTGAATTCACAGCAACAGGGTGTCTCTGCCTGGCCCCACCAACTGACATCTTGTGGCAAGTTCCACAGCTTGAACTCCAGCAGCTTTCATCGGTCCCCTGAGGGCCTTTGAGAGCTAGATTCTCTACATCTACAAGACCCTAAGGAATCTGGAGGTCTACGTCAGGAATCTGCACATCTTCCTGTCCTGTGAAACCCTTGTCTATCTCACTGCAAAACCTTGTTCTGGGAAACAAGATATCCCATCCCCCACCTGGCATGAGGAAAGGACAAGAAGCCCCTTTGCTATCTTATCTCCTCCTACCGATCTGATGACCTCCCTCCTCCAGGACTTCAGCCTGCAGACAGCTTCCTTTCTCTACCTGTTCTACAGCCTTTGTCTCCCTTCTTCTTCCCATAATCCCTCAGGGCCAGGAGGCGGCTTTCTACACCATCACCTCACAATTCCCATACCCCTTTGTAGCAGGGACTTTTTTTTTTTACCTTAAATTCTCTCTCCCTGGACTAACTTTTATTTTGCCCTCTGGACTCTGCTCTTGATATGCTAATAATGGCTCAAAGAATTTAGAAATCATTTCCTCTCTTGACAAAGACCAGCTTTTAGGACTATTATTTAGTTTCAGACAGCTCTGGAAGTCCGAAGCTGGATATTGATTTCCCTTCTTTGCATTCCCCATGCTGCAATCCTAATCCTCCCAAGGGCAAGCAGAGAGCTCTGGCAGAACTTTTATTTTTACAAAAGCAACTTTAATATTTCTCCTGCTCACTCTAATTCAGTGTTGAGATGGGGATATCTGTTAACAATGAATGGCTTTTGCAAATAGCAAGAGTGCCCGTATGCAACTTTATGCAGCGTTAAGCTCTCTGCAGATCAGACTGGCCTGACACTGAGTAGAAATACGCACCAGCAGACAAACACAACAGGCCATTTATTACGACAGACTCAAAAGCTAGGGAGTCAGGATAGATAACTAAGAATGATAGGAGATGAAAGAGTTGGAAAATTTTAGTAGGTAACGCATATGTTAAAGCTGTTGTTGCAGGAATTGCAGGTACAGCCCACCACTCCTGGGAGAGATGCAGACCTCCCTGGACACAGCTGGAGAGACATCCCAGCCGCTGTGTTCCAGGGAGAGACAGACACTACCCCTCCCCCTACCACCCCTGCAGGAGGACAGCTAACCGCCTGGGGCAAGAATGCTGCAGCTTTCAAATCTAATTTGCCTTGAATTCCCAAACTCCTCACCCACCTTGTTCTCTGTTACCAAAATGCTGGCTTGGAAGGAAATGTAAGATGGTCCATTAGAGCTAGGGTGTGAACCTGTCATCTTCTCAGATCGCTGGCCACCTGAATAAAGTGCCCATAAAGATTCAATCCCTGTCTCTGCTTTTTGGGGTTTGTATGTGACAGGCAACACAAATGTCAGTCTTTTCTGATCGTGAGAACAATTTTTATCACACTTCAGAATGGGCATATACTTTCATTAGACAGAGGCAAATCAAATTTTCTTTTCTATGAATGGAAGGTTTTAATTATTTCCCCCTTCTACATATGATTTTTTTTTCTGGTTATAAGTGTAAACCATATTCAGATTGTTTCATTCATCACCATATATACATCACTAAGCACTAGGCCCTAGTGGGTGTATATCAGGTATACACAATATATCATGTATAGAAATTTATGACAGATAAAAGTGCAAGTTATTAATTAAATACAAACAAGCACAAAATCAATTTCTGTCTTTCCATTGCACCCGTTCATAGGCTTTTTGTGTGTGAAAGATGAGGTCCAGAGCCAGTATTGTGGAGTGGGGAGGTTGAGATAAAGTTCAGCATGATAAAGGCAAAGTGCTTCTAGGTGAGGTAAGGGGATTTTTCTAATGTAAAATGACTTCCTGTCTCAGCTGGTTACATCTAAATAGTGCGGTTTGTGTAAGAAAGGAATCAAGAAAGAGGAAACCTGGGATATAGGACAATCCTCAGCAATTTGTCAGGAGAACTGGTCTGAGACGGAGGGATGGCTACTGGCAAGGCACTGCTTTTAGAAGTGGAAGCTGGACACTGTAGAAACACAGATGCCAGAGATCTGCTTTCCCTTTATTTGCTCCCGATTGTCCTTTTTGTGCTAGCACTACCTTGGAGAATGAAGGTACAGCTCTGGGTGTGCTGGGGGAAGAAGTAAGACAGAAAGAAATGGCGCTTTGATAATAAAAGGACCAAAAGCAGCTGGGAAAAATCTGGAAGTATGAGTTTGGAGTGAGAGCTGCTAAATTACAATGCAGACAGGTATCTTCTCTCCTACCACCCAAATTGGGGTTTTTCCAAGTCCATTAGAAGGGAATTGCATTTTTCTTTTTAAGACAGGGGAAAGGAAGGAGAAAGGGAGAGAAACGTCAACGTGTGGATGCCTCTCACGCACCCTCTACTAGGGACCTGGCCCGCATGACTGGAAGTGGAACCGATGACCCTTTGGTTCTCAGGCCAGCACCCAATCCACTGGGCCACACCAGCCAGGGCGATTGCATTTCTAATGCTAAATACGATGTGGTAGGTTTTTAATGGCCACCAATTCTTTGTCACTCCCCATATCAACAAGCCGTGTTTGTTTCCCACAATCTTGAATCTGGCCTGACCCTGGGATTCTTTAATGAAGAGAACCTGGTGGTAGAGAAACTGTGCCAATCCTGGACTTAAGTCTTGAGAGACAGGCAGCTTATGTTTCTCAGAACCCTGTGTTGCCGTGTAGCTATTATAAGGGAGGAAAAAAAATTTTCCCTTCTATCCTCCTGGATTCTTCCTACCCTAGTGGGCAGCACTTTGACTGACAAAGACAAATTAACAAGAAAAAAACAAACAAGTTTATTAACATGTGTATATTACATAAACATAGGAGCACTTAGTGATGAGTAAATCAAAGAGATGTTTAGAACTTGGGTTTAACGTAGCATCTTAGCAAGGGCTCACTATATATTTAGAAAATGATAAGACAAAGGAAAAGGACTTCTAGTTCCTATGAGAAGGTAAAAATATGAGAAATTAATGGTAAATAGGGCTACTTTTGTTATGTGCATTCCTCTGGTGCAGTCTATGGGCTAAGTGTCTAAGGTTGTCCCCGGTGACAAACCTCTGTCCTTCATGGTGTGGGGCCCCGGGGCTACCTTTCATGTCCTGGTTTTAGGTGGACTGGAACAGGGGAGAGAGCTTTCTTTTACCTGCTTCATTTTAACTGCATTCAGCTCAAAACAATCCTTATGTCAGAGTGGCGTATTTTGGGGTGGTGTTGGGAACAAGAAAAATAGTCTCAGCCCCAAGGAGCCTGCGTCCCTAGCAAACATCCTGTAAGTTGATTGCCATCTGTTCAGTTTCAAAATTTTCCTTTCAGTTGAGTCAGACCCCACCCTGTTCCCGAGCACGGGCTCTGTAAGCCAATAGCTAACCGCCACATCTGCTTCTGTGCAACGCTTGCTTGCTTGCCTCTATATAAGGACTTAGCTGTAAACGCTGGGCGCGACTCTCGTTTGCATCCCCTGCAGGCACCGTGTCTCCGGACACTCTGAGAGTTCGCCCCTGCGCAGGTTAAACTTGGCCAATAAAGTAACATCTTTGAAACCCTGAAAGTCTCCGACATTTGTTCTCACCGTTTGGTGGACGCAACAGTGGCTTCTGCTATCCTTCACTATGCTCTAGAGAGATCACATAGAGAAGCCACGTGGAGAGTTGAGATGGAATGTGAGAGGCCCTGAGATAACATGGAGAAGGAGACACAGCCAAGCCCTGCCTTCCAGCCATCCTTGCCAAAGTGCCAGACATGTGAGTCATTGGATATCTCAGCCCTGGCCACTATCTGATTGTACTTGCATGAGAGACTTCAACAGAGACCAAGAAAATAGCTTCTTCTCTGAGCCTCCTCAGCTCACAGAAGCATGCAATAACAATGTATGGGGAAGTGCTGGACGTGGCTCCTCCAACTCCCGAATGGAAGGCTGGTGGGAGGGCCCTGTACAGAAGGAACATCTATTGCTTTGAAAATGGATTGTAATTCCCTTCTTACCTCCTTTGGGAGTGGCTTCTTGTACTGTGACTGCTTCTTGACTTTTCTCTCTGCACTTACACACACTGCGGGGATGCAGTTTAGAGTCACCGGCAAGACCCGCCGCCTCTCCGTCTGGGACGGGGGGGAGGTGCGGTCCCGCCTCACCTATCTGCCGCCATAGTGCTCCCTGTAATGAGAGTAATAAAGACTATGTCCGCTCCATCCAGGCCTCCTGTGGTTTTTCTGGCTTACCTGAACCAGGCAGTGAGATCCTTGGGCTCCGTCTCCTGCGCTACAATTGGCATAGTTGCCAGCAGTGTTCAGATACCCCCCAAACTCCCCAAGATGAGTTAACTGGGGACAACGTTATGCCAAGTGCAGGGATGCCAGGAGGAATCCCAAGCTGGCCAGCAACTTCTACATCCTGAGGTGACAAACCTTCATGACACGTGGGGACCACCACGGCTTTGGCGGATTGGCCCTGCAACTCCCCACAGCCTCCTACAAGTCTTGCAGCATGTGGGAGAGCGGGGTGCCCTAGGGAAAAAGAGAGGCGTCGCCATGTTGCCACTGCTGTGGGCTGGTGGGCTGGCTAATGCTGGCAGCCCCCCACGGGTAACTGAGAGACAACAGAGGCAGAGGGGCTTGCTGTGTGCTGAGAAGAGGAACTGAAACTAGAAAGGGTCTAGTTTATGCTTCTCCTAATAGCGGACAGTAAAAACGCCCTAGGGAGACAATTAGAACATACCAGCGAGCATTTGCACCAGTATTTCCCAACCTTTTTGGTACCAGGGACCGGTTTCACGGAAGACACAGGCGCAGATTGGGGAGGGCGGTGGCTGTGGCCACGGGGTGGGGGGAGAGGTGGCGGAGGGGGGGGGTTAGATTGGCGGCAGCGCTGGGGGAAGGGGAGGGGAATGGTGACAGGAGGTGGAGTTCAGGTGCGGTTCACTCCAGTATCCTGGTGCCCAGTACCAGTCCGCTGCCTGGGGATTGGGGACCCCTGAATTACCTGACCCAATTCGCTGCTTTGCCAGGGCGACTTGCACGCAGCCATTTATGGGTGGCCAGTCTGACTAGAATCCTTGCAAGGTGGATCCTATGGCTGAAAGCAGAAATGACTCAGATGAAGAGATTGTAACAGAGGACAGCAGGAGGCCATAGAAGTAGAAGGAAAACTTTTGGCTCATCCCATTATGACTCAAGATTAAGACCTAGTAGACACGAACACCACAGGACGCTCCACCGCCCCAGCAGACTGGCATGCTACAGCGCATCCCCACACCGGAGCCACACTGGTAGAGCCACTACCAAGTTCAGACAGAAAGGATCCAAATCCATCATGGGGTGACTGTTGCGGTTTGGGGACACGGGGGCTGATGGATTTTGCTTAGGAGGGATGAATTAAAACATATCTTCTGTCACCACCCATCCCTCTCTGAGACAAAGAATTCGTGGGACCAGAGCCCAAGCCAGTCACACAACTACTGTTTATAGGACATTTACTGTTCTGCCGCAGAGTTACCTGCAGAGTCATCCTTACATGGCTAATGGCTGGCCGTAGGGTGGCCTGGCCTCATGAGGGGGATCTGCCCTACTCTGACCCACACTGGACCAGTTCACTAGGACTCCAGCAGTTCATCCCAGAGCTAGGCATGCGACGTGCCATCTATAGCCCTCAGTCCAGTGGGCCAGGTACGGAAAGACTTCCCGTGGACCTGGTGGTGCGAACAGCACCCTGGGCTTCCTTCGGCACCCTGATACCTATTTTGTCTACCAAGTTGAGCGATTTTGTACAAAAAGTGGCACAGACAGTTGCCGACCTAAGGGAAGTAGAGCTCCTGTGATGAAAGAAAGGAAGATGACAGGTAGGAAAGAAGGACAAGGAAGGAGAAGAGAATCTAACTGCGATACCTAAGCAGAAATGTCCAGCGAAAGTGACCTGCTGGAAACCTCCAGTGAAAGTAAACTATGGAATGATCTAGATCCAGTCAGGGCTGGGGTAGATAAAGATAAGATAGACAAAATGCCTAACCACATTCTTGGAGGTCTGTGGCAGCAAGTGAAACCTGAGCAGCAGTCCCAGCCTATGACGACATCTACTGTCTAAACATTAGAACGGACACCCTCAACTGGAACGGTCCCATTGGCACCCGCCAGAACTGATGCTTGGCTGACTTCATGGCTGCCCCTCTTGTGAAATTGCCTCCGACCCATCCAGATGACAATCCATGGGGAGGGCTCTTTGCATCGGGGGATGACCAAGGGACCTGCTTATGGGGACCCCATGGGGATCTGAGCCATATGTAGAACTTGCTATGTATTGGTCCCCAAATAATGTACAATGAGGGTTGGCTTTAGTTGATATTGGTGCAGGATGTTCTCTTATTTATGGTCACCCAGAGAGATTTAGGGGACCCATAACTGTCACTGATGGGAACAGAGGACAGTTCATTTGGGCATGAGCTGTAACAATGACTCTTGGAATAGGGCATTTACCACCATGTCCCTATAAGGTGTGTTTTTTTATCCCTGAGTGTGTCCTAGGAATTGACATTCTAGCTGGCATGCACCTAGAGACTACCCTGGGGGAGTTTCCCCTCCAAATGTGGGTTGTGAAAACCATTTTGAGGGGGCATGCCAGACACCCCCCCCCCCAAGTGTCATTCCCTACTCACTGTGGAATAGTGGCCACCAAACACTCCTGCCTTTTGGGTGGCCATAAGGAGGTTGGGGAGACCATAGAAGAACTGGGTAAAGTGAACATCGTCGGAATGGGCTACAGCCCCTGCAACTTCCCTGTGTCCTGTCTGAAAGCAGGATGGAACTTGGTACATGACTGTAGACTACAGAGAACCAAATAAGGTAATTCCCCCTCTCTCCACAGCCGTGCCTAACATAGACCAGCTCAGCCATGAGCTAGGCACATATTATTATGTATTAGATTTAGCGAATGCCCTTTTCTCTATTGATATTGATCCTCAAAGCCAGAACCGCTTTGCCTTCGTCTGGGAAGGCCGCCTGTAGACATTTACTGTTTTGCTTCAAGGTCACTCACACAGCCCTACTGTTTGCCATGGCCTTGTAGCTGAAGGCTCAGCTGTGTGGACTGTACCAGCCTGTGTGAAACTGCACCATCACTTTGATGATATTATGCTGACCTCTGATTTTCTTGCAGAGTTAGAGCATCCCACTCCCTAGCTGTTGGCTCACCTCCAGGGTCAAGGATGAGCAGTCAATTCCAAGAAAATCCAGGGGTCTGGATTGTCTGTCAAATTCTTGGGTGTTGTTTGGTTGGGTAAAACAAAGGGGATGCGTATTGCGGTGATAGATAAGATTCAGCTTTTCTCCACCCTGCAGAAGCTGAAGCAACTACAAGAATTTTTAGGGTTGTTGGGGTACTGATGGGTTTTGGCACCACACATAGCTCAGCTAGTGAGCCCTCTTTACTGACTCACCCACAAAGGAGCCACCTAAGACTAGGGGGAAGAGCATGACCAGGGCTGTTCAGCAAATGGCGAAGGCGGTACAAGCACTGGGCATCATAGATCAATCCCAGACATGTGATTCAGATGTCCATGTCACCCCTGATGGCCGTGCTTGGGGCCTCTGGCAATGGCAAGGGTGCACCAAGGTGTCAGTTGGCTTCTGGCCCCAGCTTTGGAAGGGGGAAGAGGCTTGATATAGCCCAATAGAACACGTGAATGCTGTTTACCAAGCTCTCCTGGCTACTGAAGCCATTACCAGACCTGCTGAAGTTCAAGTACCTACTACTTATTCTGTTGCTGGGTGGGTACAGGACATAGTAAACTGACCCAAGAGCTCAGTAGCACAGATGGCCACTTGAACTGGAGTGCATAACTCCAACAGAGAAGCAAGCCCTCCGAGCCAAGAATTGCAGAAGCTCCTGGGCCCGGTTGCCTACCAAGACGTGAGCACAGAGGTCCCTTCTTCTCTTCCCACACTTGAGCATACTATTAAAGAGGGATGAGCCCCCAAGTTGGAGGGGGGCTCCTGCCCCCGCTAACAGCTCCTGCCCCTTATGGTCTAACAGCTCCTGCCAGCTGTCAGGCCATAAGCTGTTAGGCCATAGCAAATCACACTGCAATAGCTTCAACCGCACTAGACACACTGTAGCCCTGGTTTCTGAGGAGGTAACTCAAATGAGGACAGTTTGCTCCAGGGTAGAATGGCATTAGACTTACTCACTGCTGCCCAGGCGAGTACCTGTGCCATCCTGCTCAGCGACTATTGCGTATAGATCCCTGATAATTCTCACAATATATCCCAAGGCTTAACTGCCTTAGGAGCTGAGATTAATCATACGTTGGTCATACCCTTGGACCCCTTTACAACTTGGTGGAATTCTCTAGGCTTGTGGTGGTGTTCCTTTCTCCTAGGTCTCTTTAGGTTTTGTCTTGCATTGTTGGTCTTGGGGTGTAGCCTTCACTATACTTGTGATATATGCATACAATGTGCCGACATGCTTACCAAATATGCCCTCTATCAGGAGAATGTAACATGCAGAGTGTGAGGTGGAAGAGCATTGTTGAGATGGAGTGTGGGGTTGTGCTAGACTGGCTCTTCTATCCTCCATGATGGAAAGCTGGTCGGAGGCCCCTGGACAGAAAGAATGTGCATTGCTTTGGAAATGGATTGCAATTCCCTCCTTATCTGCTTTTGGGAGTGGCTTCTTGTCCTGTGACTGCTTCTTGACCTTCTCCCTGCACATACACACTGAGGTAATGCAGTTGAGAGTTACGTGCAGGACACACACACTCTTTGTCTGGGGCCCCTTAAAAAAAGTCTTGGACTCGGGGAGGTGTGGTCCTGCTTCACTGATCTGCTGCCGTCCATGCTCCCTGTAATGTCAGTAATAAAGACTGTGTCTGCTCCATCCAGGCCTCCTTGTGGTCTTTTCGGCTTATCTGAACGAGCAGTCAAGATCCCTGGACTTGACCTCCTGCCTTACATGATGCTTCAAGCCACTAATTTTGGGGTTATTTGATATGCAGCAACTGGTCAGTGGAACAGTGAAATGGGGCTAAGGTTATTTTTCTTTTATCTTAGAGGCAGGAAGAGAGAGCATGGAGTATTGGGCACCAGATCTTACATACCTCCAATCAGAAATGACAGGTAAAAATTCCACCCATATTTTATTAGCCAAAGTAAGTCCCATAGTCATGCCTAATTTCAAGAAATTTGTGTCCAGGAGGGGAAGCTGGGGAAGCAGGCCAGGTTTGTAATGATTTGTTGCACCCAAACATGAGTCATTACCTCAGGCAGGGCACAGTGCAGTTCTGAATGCAATCAGAATTATGTTGTCAGGGGTGAAGACAGGAATAAATATTAGGTTTGCCTCAAGTTGGGGGTAGGGGGTTAACCTGTACCCTTAACCCTGGCCCTCAACACTGACCTGGTCTCCCCCACTAATCTCACACTCTCTCTGCCCTCTTTCTTTCAATCTATATATTTGCAACCTAAGTTTGGATGAGTCTGGATGGAAAGAAGCAGGTGAGAAAGAGGATAGTAAAGAAAAAGAATAATAGTAGTGGGGGGCGGGGAGGTGGCAGCTGTAGGCGTGGGCGTAAAGTAAAACAGAACTTGAGTGCTTCTGACCCTTGTACTTTCAGAACCACTTAGGGGAAAAATGATGTTTGCACAAAAATATCAAGCAGAGAGACCAAAGAAAAAGCAATGTTTCAGAGAGGTGTGAAATGAATGGCAGTCTGGGTGGTCTGATCGCAAGAGGAAAAACAATGTTCTTATCAGATTGTGCTTTGGGAAATCTTGGAGGAATTCAGAGGAACATTCTGATCTAAGACTCCCGCTCCTCTCTCTCTCTCTCCAGGACTCTAATGCAGGTAATTCCTTTGTGGTTTTTTTTCTCCCCTTGCTTCTGAAGTTTTTAATTTAGCTCACAGATCTTTTTGTTAGTCAAAATTAAATCCAAAATAACAACTCCCTTTGCTACTTTCTATATTAAGTGGAAGATAGAAATTCTAGGATAATGTTTAACCATTTTCAAAGATTATATTTTCCTCACAAGAACTTTTATTTATCATCCCACATTTAATTGCTAGAAAATCAAGTCTAATAGAATTTACTTGATCTGAGGTCACACAATGCATCTAAAGCTGGATCTGTTCACCTTCATGGTTCATTAAGTTAACCACCACAGTTCTCTGATTTTCAAGTATTTATTTGATGCACTGTGCTTAACTGAACCAAGGATAATTTTCTGTAGCTTGGCCAGCATTTGCTGTCTGATGCAAAAATACAACTTGTATTTCCTACTTCTGATGGAACTGTCTTTAGTATCCTCCCACCACTTATCATTTTTGCTTTCTCTCCGCTTTTATCCTCATCCAAATGTTCTCCACTGAACTCTCCCACCTAACAGGATCAGGTTCCCACACATGTGGTTCCCTTCTAGACAGGCAGCATTAATCTCCCTCCCTTCCATCCCAGCCTGTTTCTTTTCACCAGTCATGCCCATTTCTGGCCAAGCCTGCCTATGATGATTCATTCTACCTGCTTAACTTTATGATATTTACTAATCATATTTCTCTCTTCATATTGAGGCCTCAAGTTCCCCTGGTTTTTGCCCCTGCTCTTCTGTCTCTCCCACTACAGGCACCTCAAATAAATTAGACTGCCCACCACGCCTGCCCTAGGTGTGAGTAAAGTCTTGATGAAATTCACCCTCACTTGTCCCTGATTCTCAGACCCATTGCTCTTATACTTCATGGAGTCTTTGGGCCGTGAAACTAGTGCCTGTTTTTCACCTAATCCTTCGGGCTGGTGACTTAGAGTTTCTCTCCCAACTCTGTCTATGTCTGTACTCATGAATGCTTTATTGGAGCCTCTGATGGTGATGAGAACTGCCATTACTGATGGGTCTACCAGCTGTCTGCCTCTGGACTAAGTAGTTTACACCTATTGCTACATTTATTGCTGTAGGGGTGAGAAAATAATGCTCCCTCTACCTTGCTAAATTCTCTGCTGGGACCTCTGTAACAAAAAGACAAATTCATAAGAGAAAAACAAACAGAAATTTATTAATATATATACCTCAAGTATAGTTGTTAGATACCCCCCCAAACTGAGTAACTCTCAGAGACAGTTTAGAACTCAGGCTTGAATATTAAATACTATCTGCAGCTAAAGGCAAAAATGAGATTCTGTGGAAGAGGCCAGAAAGGGGGCGGTGACCAGAAAAAGCATGCTAAACAAAAGTAAGACTTGTTATGCAGACTTAAATTGTTACCGTCTCATTTGCCAAGGTTCTTGTGATTTAGTCATCCTTCAATCCCTGGAACAGAGAAAGAGACACACACTGTTGCAAATGGAGATTTCCTTATAAATGTATAAATTGCCTTTCCAAAGGGGTAACTTCTGTTCAGAGCTTCTGGTGTGTTTGCTATTTCTCAAAATAATCCTTGTACCAAAGAAGAGTATTTTGGGGTGGAATATTCTGCCTCCCTTCACTACTCAGGAAAGAGCAAAAAGCATATAGGTACTATGGAACTTTCTTTACATTTTAATTAAGGCTCTTGTCTGATAGCTGGCATTGTGCTGGGTCCTTTATCAGTGTAGTTCATTTACTCTTCACAACAGTCCTGCAAAGTACCTAGGCATTCATAGCTCTCCTTTTTCAGAGGATGCGACTGAGCTTCAAGGAGGTTAGGTGGCTTATGGATGTTAAATGGCTAGATTTAGACCAAAGTCTCTTCTCTAATCACGCTGGCCAGCTTCCTGGGCCCACGACACTTCAGGAGTTTTGTCTTAGCTATTTTGTCTGCCTAAACACGCTTCCCCCATATCTGTATACTCCCTTCCTCACCTCCTCTACATATTTGCTTAAATGTCACCTTTTCAGTGAGATCTTTCCTACCTCTACTATTAAAATTGCACTCTCCTGCCCTGGCTGGTGTGGCTCAGTTGACTGTGTGTCACTCCACAAAGCAAAAGGCTGTGGGCTTGATTCCCGATCAGGGCCCAGGCCTGGGATGCAGATTTGGTCCCTGGTAAGGCTGCATACGAGAGGCAACCGTCGACAATTCAGTCTCATGTTAATGTTTCCCTCTCTCTCTTTCTCCTTACCTTGCCCTCCTTCTAAAAATAAATAAATGAAAACTTTAAAATTGCACTCCCACCCACTGCTGCCCCTTACTCTCCCCACTTTAATTTTCTCTGTCGCACTTATCACTCTCTGATCTATCGACTATACCATACATTTCAGTTACTAGAATGCAAATTCCAAGATGCTAGGACTGGCCGTCAGTTTTATTCACTGGTATGTGTACATTCTTGACAAATATTTGTTGAACAAATGAATGGGTGAATAAATATGTTCAATACAAAAGCCCATTCCCTTTTCACCGTGATATACTCTGATCCTTCATGTTCATCACATCTTCTTTTTGCCTCTGGACGACTTTATAATGCTAAAGAATTTAAATTCAGTATTATCAGGGAAGGAAAATAGAAAGTAAGCCCAAACTCTCCTGAACCTGGAAACTATGCTGCCAGCAGTTCCTGTCTTTATCAAGAACTGTTAATTAGTATGTGATCATTAGTATGTGATATTCTATTATTTACTGTGCTGAAAAATGAAACCAAAATTTTTATTTCCATCTCCCCCTCAGCTTGGCTGCTGACTGGAGAAGCCAGGCCTAATGCGGATGGACACATGGAGTGCACACTGCATGTACAACCCAGACCTGCATCACACGTCGTTAAGAGCCAATACTTACAGGGCAGTAAGAGAGAAAAGCCACAGGGGTTACATTAGTAGACAGGATGGGGATTATGGAAGTCACTGAAAGAAAACTCTTCCATCCAAAATCTTTCTCAAGAGGATATTGCCAAGAAACAGCTTATCTCATACACACATACAGTCAGCTCCCTGCAAAATTCATGATTTGGTTCCTGGAAATACCACAAAGCTGGGAGAAGAACTTGTAGCATCCACAGTTCTACGGAAGAACCCATCTTTCCTGGTACCATTCAGATCTTGGACCTGATGTCCACTCTATTTTAAAAACTAATTATCTAATGACATGTGATGTTGCTATAAGCTGCTGGGAATTGGGACAATCGTCATCATTTACCATTCTTAAGTACCCTAAGGAAGCTTAGAAGTAGAGATTTTTAACTGCATCCACCTGGTTTATCCCTTTTCTCTTTCATGCATATACTCCAAGTATGTATATGAGAAGCCCACCTTACAGAAATATTAAAAATATAAACACATTAAAGTAACATGGACCTTGCCTGAGTGCTAGCAACAAATCCAGCTATGACCAACATAGCTTTAGAGCCTTTTAGCTCCACACCAATGCCACAAGGCCATTCATATAAAAAGTTAAATTATGCCAATTTACATTTTAAATGCACAATCTCAAAGTTAGTTATACTACTTTTTAAGCTCCCTTGAAGCAAGAATAATATTTTCCTTGTTTTTGTCTACCACACAGTATCTATTTCAATGCTCAGTAAACACATCCTCTTCTTCCAAGAGTGTAGAAGTTATTAGGCACAAAACAACATTTAATACATAATTTTTTAATAAATTAATAAAAAAGAATATTGACTTGAAAGAAATACTTGAAAGTATTTTACTGAACTGTGAAAATTAAATTTAAGTCAACATTTGAATTCCTGTGATTTACCAGTAAAATAAACCACAAGTAAAATACTGTTGGTTCAGATGTTTTATAAAAAGGTACTGACAGATCTAAAGATAAAATTCTGAATCAGCTTTTGGGAGGAGGGTGGTTTGGAGAAAAGTCACTTATAGATTCCGGGCTTCATTTTTCCTACTTCATCCTGATGAACCTTAGAAGAAAATGAGGGGTTGGGTTAGAAGATCATCTTTATAGTTTATTCCAGCTCAACTGCCTGTGACTATGATATGTATAATCCATAAGGATAAGCAGGTGCTGGCCCGTTAACTGGTGGGGCCAAATGAGTCCTTCTAAAAAAGATTTTAAATTGTATTTTATTTTTAGAGAGAGGGGAAGGAAGGGATAAAGAGGGAGAGAAACATCAGTTTGGTTGCCTCTAGTACGAGCCCCAACCGGGGACCAAAGCTGAAACCCAGGCATGTGCCCTGACCAGGAATCAAATCAGCGACTTTTCACTTTGCAGGATGACACCCAATCAGTTGAGCCACACCAGTCATGGCAAAATGACTCTTCATAGAAGAATAAACCATAAACAAAGCCAGCCCCAAAATGGCCTCCAACAATCCTGCTTTCCGATATTTGCATGCTGTGCAGTTCCCCCCCACATCCTGCCAACACTGGTCTGTTTGACCAGGATCACACAGCAAAAATAGTTGCACGTCACTTCCTAGATCAACTTATAAAAATGGAGGGAGAAGAATCGAAGCCTTCTGCTAACAGCCGCCTGGATGTGTTTGGATTCTCCTCACAGCCTCAGTCCAGCTTTCCCCAAACAGCAGCCCCAGAGGACAGCTGGATTGCAACCTCAGGAGTGAGACACACTTCCTCCAGGCTGCTGACCCTCAGAGACTCTGCGCTACAATTTTGTTTTAAATTGCAAAGTTGGGGGGCACTTTGTCATGCAGCAACACACTTTTTCACCTGAAAATTCTCCCCCGTCCTTTGGCACATGACTGGTGTCAATTTCACCAGTCCTGGAAACTACCCAATTTGTTTGGCAACATATATGTTGTAAGAAAAGACACAAGTTAGGACCGGCATTTTCTTAGCCATCTGATTTTAAAACTAAGCTTTACTCAACCCATAAATTTTTTTTTTGAAACATTGATCAGCTGCGTCTCAACCCACCACCCAGGCATGTGCCCTGATTGGGAAGTGAACCAGAGACCTTTTTGCTTTATGGGATGATGTCTAACCAACTGAGCCACACAGGCCAGGTCCACAATTTTTTTTAAAGAACCAACATTATTACATGTGGTAGTGGCTTCCTTGTGATTTCCATTTCTCCTTTTTCAAGATTACACCTTGCCTTTGCCAAAAATTCCCTTCTTTTCTGGCTGCCCAACTGCTGCATTATTTATCCACTGTCCTGCTCTCTTCTTTGGTCCTCCTATGAATCCGTTGATTGCCTTAACAGAAACACATCCAGAGTGCTTGTTTCTTTTTCAATTCCTCTTCAATTCATACATTTGCTCTTTATTTCATGACAAAATGAACTTTGAAGAACCTTGAAGACTGTATGTCTGTTGCAAACACTTCCCTCATGATTTTACAAGAGAAGTAAAAGCAGTATAAAAAGTTATGATGTATCAGAGCAAGAGAAAGCAGTTACTGGGTATTGTCTAGATAAAATATATCAACTTTCACATCATAAATAATTCACTGAAAGTAATTACATTCCCCTCTTTCCCTAGTGAAAAAGGAAATTAGAAATTTTGCATAAAATGTACATTATTGTGCCTGGGCAGACCTTTGAGAGCAAAAGGCCCCTTACAACCTCATTATAATGAAACCAGCAACATCTCTTGTATATATTAATTAGTTGTGATCTTGAAGTTACATGGTCTCTTGCACCCCAAACACGTGTAACTGATTCGACCTAGTACCAGTTATCTTTCCGGCGTAATGACCGCCTAGAAACTTAGTAGCTGAAGACAACAACCATGTATTAAGCTGGTGTTGGCTGGGCTCACTCATGAGTATTCGGTCAGCATGCGGTCAGCTGTTAAGTGGCTGTGCCTCTGGGGGTGGGTTTGTCTGGATGACCTCATCTCTTGTCTGAGACAGTTGCATGGGCTCTAAATTGTCCTGTGACCTTGAGCGCGTTACCTAACCTCTCTGATCCTCTCTGCTGGATCATTCTCATCACTGTACAAATATGCTGTTACTTCTCTCACACCAAAAAAGTCCACTTTTATCTCCAGCTTTCACCCTATCTCTGCTCATTTTAATAGCAAAACCCTTTGTAAAATGTGCCTATACTCACTGTCTTCAATTCTGTTTTTGCATTCTTGCTAAAATCCACTTCAGAAGGTTTTAGCTCACAGCAGTCTGCCCAAACTGCTCTTGTCAAAGTAACCAATGATCTTTACAGTGTTCAATCCAACGAGCCATTTCCAATCTTCATTTTATCTGACCTAGCAGCATAGGCAGGTGCCATTAGTCCCTCCTCTTTGCAATACTCCCTTCACTTGGCTTTCAGGCAGCCTACCCACCTGGTTTCTTCCCTTCACCTCACTAGCTTCTCCGTCCAGGTCTCCTTTGCTGGCTTCTTATCTTCCTGGTATCTTAATGTCAGAGTTTCCTCAAGCTAAGTGCCTGGATTTCTCAATTCCTTCTCCTCCCCTCTCCTCCCCTCTGCTCCCCTCCCCATCCATACCCTGTTCTTTGTCTGTACTGACTTCCCTAGTGAGCTCATCATCTCCTGTTTTAAGTATCCCCCTTCTGAACCTTTGCCCCCAAACTAGTCATAATATATGCAGCTGCCTGCCAGATGTCTCTCCACTTGGATGTTGCGTTTTCCGATTGCTACTGCAACACATGGTCACAGATTTAGTGTCTTAAAACAACACCGACTTGTTACTTTATAGACCCGCCGGTCAGAAGTCAAAATGGGTCTCACTGAGCTGAAGTCCAGGCGTCCTCAGGGCTGTGTTCCTTTCTAGAGGCTCTAGAAGATAATCCATTTTCTCATTGTCCCAGCTTCTAGAGACTGCTGGCATTCTTTCACTTGTGGCCCCTTCCATCTTCACAGCCAATGGTGGTCAGTCAAGTCTGGCACACCTTACCTCACTCAGGCACCGAGTCCTTTGCCTCCCTCTTCCAGATTTTAAAATTTGAGATTGTTCTGCTCACACCTGGATAATACAGGACACCTCCTTATTTTAAGGTCAGTTAATTAGCACTTTTCGTTTTATTTGCTGCCTTAATTCTGCTTTGCCACATAACCAAACCTGTTCACAGGTTACAGGGATTAGGACCTGGATGGCCCTTTTGGGGGACCATTGTCCTGCTTGCCACAGATGTCTTCAGATGTCACATCTCACATATCAAAACGGAACTCCTCATCTTCGTGATCTTGCTCCTCTGTCTTCCTCAACTTTAGTCAATGACAACCTCACCCTTCCAGTAGGTCAGACCAAAAAGTTTAGAGCCATCCTATTTTCTCTTTCTATTTCATGTCCAGTCTATTTGCAAGTCCTAGGAAATCTATATGGGAAACAGAGAATTTGATGATTCTCACCACCTGCAGTGCAAATACATTTCTTCCAGCCCCTCTCCCTCGCTATTGTTAATGGTCTCCAGGTCTCCCAGGTTGTGGTCGTATCCTCCTAACCCATCTCTCCGGTTTTCTGTCCCAGCCCACCAGCACCCCATTCCCTGCCAGCCCCCACACAGTCTCTTCTCGTGTAACATCCAGATGATACTTTTACGACACAAATCAGATCATCTAATTTCTCTGCTCAGCCCCCACCCTAGGCTTTTCAGCTCCCCGAAAGTTACTGTCAGCCACACCGCAGGATCTGGGTATTTCTCCTACTTCTTTGACCTCTTCTGTTCCACCTTCACATACTTGCTTCAGTCCACCCACGGGGCCTCCCTGCTTTGTTGCAACACTCCAGGCACCTCCACTGGGCTTTGCACTTGGCACTTTACTCTGTGCGGCATTTTCTTCTCCTAAAGGTCTTTATGGGTCTCTCTTCCTCCCCCACAAGCTTTGCCCAAAAGTCTGCTTGTTGGTGAGAGTTTTCCACATTCATCATCTTTAACTTAAAGTGCACATTCACACATGCACACAAACACAGAGCTTTTTCCTTCTTTATTTTTATTTTTTAATTAGAAAAAACAGCAACAGAAACTTATTCTCCAGCAATTCTAGAGGCTGGAAGTTTGAAGCCAAGGTGTCAGCAGAGCCAGGCTTCCTCTGAAGGCTCTAGGTCCCAGGGGTGTCCAACCCACAGTCTGTGTGCATCTCAGGATGGCTATGAGTGCGGCCCAACACAAAGTTGTAAATTTATTTAAAACAATGTGAGATTTTTTATGATTACGTGTCACAATGTACTTAATGTGTGTCCCAGGACAACTCTTCTTCCAGTGGGGCCCAGACACATGAACAGTTTAGATGCCCCTGCTGGAGAGCACCCCCCCTCCACTGTTCCAGCACCTGCAGACGTTTCCTGGCGGCTACAGGTTACCATCTTCACCCCCACCTTCTGTGCCTACCTCCTCTTCTCCACGTGCCTCTCCTCTGGTGTCTCTTATAAAGGGACACACTTCCCTGGGTTTAGGGCCCACTGGGACAATCCAGGATGATCTCATCTCGAGATCTTTAACTTAATTACATCTGCAGAGACCTTTTTTCCAAAGAAGGTTACAGTCACAGATTCTGGAAAGTGCACACACTTTCTTGGGAGCAATCACTCAACTCACTACAAATGCAGGAAGCTGAATATTTCTATGCCGCCCAAATTCATCGTGATCCCCAATGTGATAGCATTTGTCTTTTTTTTTGCTGCTCTCTCTTTATGGTTATCTCATTTATTTATCAACTCATTCATGCAACACATAGTTGTTGAATACGAACTTTATGCCACACTTTCCCACGTAATGGCATCACAGTGATACACAGGACAGGTAGACTTCCTGACTTTGTGGAGCTGATACTTCAGTCGTTAAATTTATCAAAAGTGTTTTTTTAGCCCTGGCTGGCGTAGCTCAGTGGATTGAGCCTGGGCCTTCGAACCACACGATTGCGGTTCAATTTCCAGTCAGGGCACATGCCTGGGTTGCAGGCCAGTTCCCGGTTCCTGGCAGGGGATGCACAAGAGGCAACCATACATTGATATTTCTCTCTCTCTCTCTTTCCCTTCCCCTCTAAGATAAATAAATAAAATCTTTTTTTAAAAGTGTTTTTCCCTAAACAATAGCCTTATTATTATTACAGAATATGAAAAAAAAGTGAATTGGGCCATGCTAAGAGTTCTGAGAGCAACAGTTTTTATTGTGAGTGATGTCTGCCACCAGAGACCAAGGATGGGATGATCTCTGCTAATAGGTGTGGGATTTAGCTGCGAGTTCCCTGGCAGCTAAGCAAAAAGGAAAATCTGTTGAAACACCTCCCTTTCACTCTCTGATGCCAAGTCATTTGGAAAGCCTAGCCTTTCCTTATGCACTTGGAGGAATTTACTACTAAATGAGTCTGTATGTAAAATATATTGAGTAACATCATAAAATTATATGCCCTAACTTGCCCAAATGACCAGGGGCCTCACAAAAGCACTCTACAATGCACTGGGAATGCGTTGTGTTATAGAAATGACAATGTGTATAAGTGCTTGCTTTGCGTATAATTTAACAAAACCCCCAGGAAGTTAGTAGCTTACATTAATTAGCACTTAACTCTGCATGTATATGTTGAGAACAGAATGTTCATTGTTCTTATTTTTCTTTTTGATGCGCGCATGTTAATATGGACAAAGGAGTTAAACGTGAGGCTCTCGCCTGTTCAGAACTACCCACACAGGGCAGAGAGACTGACTGACTCCTCCTGACTGCCTGGTTCCACATTCCTCTGTCATTAGTCGGATTTAGATGATGACCTTCAAGTCTTGAATCGGCACCATTCTCTCTAAGTTTTAGTGTTAGCACAACCCACAGGCCATATTAATCTTATTTCCAAATGTCAAAATTCCAATATTCAGAGCGTTTGAAACTGTGCACATGTCCTTACAGAATACATTTTAAAAAACCAAAGTGTTATCATTTGTTTTATCCTGCCGTGTGTACCAGAGCGAATCCCAGAGATTCCAGCCAACATATTTTCATTTGCATATTAGTGAGGTCAAACGAGGAAATGAGTTTATTACCTGGAAGCTAAAGCTCAGTGATAGCCAAACCTCAAACTGACACCTCCATGAAAATTAAGGTCTCGCGAGTGTCAGATAGCACTAATGTGTGGCTCTGGGGTGGTCGGGCTTTTTCACTCTCTACTAAATATGAAGCACCCCAAAACCAGTATTATAAATAAATAATAGCTGTTTGTTTTGACTAAATATTACCTGTTATTTCACTTTGCAGGCCCCCTCTCAGTCCACTGAGCCAGACCAGCCAGGGCATTATCTCGTTTATTTCAGCTACTTCAGACAGAATTCTATGACATTTGATGCTGAATAAAATACTTTAACACCATTTTGAAGCCTGCTCTGTCGTATAGATTGTTCATTGCACAGGGGTATCCAGCCAAGGAGGGCAAGGGATGCTGAAATATTTGGGGGCTTATTCATTTACTTATAATTCCAAAGCTTGGTTCTGAATATTAAGGATAAAGCCCGGAAGACTCAGAGTAGACAGTGCATGCCACAAAGCATAGAAATGTAAAGAATAGAAAATAATAGCACAGAAGAGGAGGATGGAAGTGAGCTATGTGTCACCCTTACAGAAGTGATGGGGGAGGGGCACTGATGAATGATACACTATTACTGAATGAACCTGCCCTTCCTTCCAGGGTCCTCTGTACTAGGTTCGCCTTGCCCACCACCTGGGAATGACATCTCTCAACACCAGAGACTGGTGAAGAGGAAAGGAATTATTTATTCAAAGGCTGTACACACTTCGAGTAATGACTGAATGTCTTCATTAAGATCCCAAAGTCCCTTAAAACACCCACAAACACGCACAGTCCTCTTTCCCTCCTTTGCCCAGTCCAGGATTCCACATCTCAGGAAAAGAAATAGAAGTCAATGGCACTGGCAGCCCCTGGTTCTTCCCAGGAATCCATGGTTGGCTGGCAGGCCTTCCGTGGTTCCCAGCACCATCAGCTGTGTTGCTGAGATCTCCAGTTAATCCAAACCCATGTGGCACCTTTGCCTGGCCCACCAGCAAGAGTCCTTTTACCCCTTTCCTTTCCACAGCTTCTCTCCTAAACCGCTAAGAGAGAGCTCTGCATTGCTGCTACATCTTGCTTTCCAGCTTCCTAAGCTGCATGGCAACGGGAGCCCCAGAGCCCTATGGTCCTACTTCTCTCAGCAAAAGCCGAATGATCCCTCTCGTTTCTCCAAGCTCTCACACAGGGGAGCGCTGTAACCAGGGGAAGCTGCCTCCCAGTTACATCTTGGGTGGAAGTTACTCTCATCCCCTGGCTCAAAGCAGGGCCACAGCTATTTAAAATATCTATGAAACCAGTTAAAGGTTATAGATATGTTAAATGACCACGCCAGAGGTTAGCTGCAAAGCTGTTACTACACAAAACAAGTCTCAGTGGCTCTGCTCCATGTGCCCCATCCCCCAGCTCAGATCGGTCGGGGTGAGAACATCCTATATTTTAGTATTTCCTGGATACCCTGAGTTCTGGACCCCATTACAAATCCCTCTCTGCCCCCCGCCCCACCCCTTGGTTGCGCCCTGTTACATTACTAAGTCCTCAGTAATTCATAAGACCTCTCCAGAAATTTAGATCAGACCTGGAAAACCCTGAATGTGGTCATTTATCTAAAGAAAATAAAATTTCCAAAAATGACTGGGTTATAGAGTCACTGAAATTAAGAACAATCTAACAATAGCCAGAGGGGAGGGGGGAGGGGACAGTGGGGAGAAGGGTTTTCAGGAACTACTGTAAAGGACACAGGACAAAACCAAGGGGGAGGGTGGAAGCAAGGGAGGGAGAGAGGTTTGGCTGGGCTGGGGGGGCGGGGGGGAGGTGGGGAGAAAATGCAGAGAATTGTAATAGAACAATAAATCATTTTAAAAAATGACTGGGTTATAATAATTTGGTAAGATTGTTTTCTACAATCTTCTCAACATAAATTGGGAACATGAGATTCAAATTTAGTTATTAAGCATACAAAATTTATATGCAGCACACTAGCATTTACTGAGCTTCTGCAGCATTGTAGGCACCATGCTAAGGGTCTTCTACATATGACCACCTTTAGTCATTCCAGGCGAATAAGTAGTCCGAGAGGGTTGTTGAATATTTTCACTTTGCTTCACCAAATCCTTATCCCCACTGCTCTGTGCCAAGGAAGGCTGACTGACATGAACCACATCAGCTGGTCAACCTCATCCACCTGCTTCTTGTCAAGTTTGGACAATGGGCAGGCCCTTGAAGAGTGAGATCAGGACACGTACCCCTCCCTCCCACCAACTCTCTTTATGTCATATTGCCACGGATGGTTATAGCCCCTTTCAGGCAGCCCTCCGCATGTTGCTACTCTGTGAACTGAATGTTTGTGACCCCCCAAATTCACACTTGGAAGCCCTAACCCTGAAGGGATGGTATTTGGAAATGGCGCCTTTGGAGGTAATTAGGTTTAGGGGAGGTCGTGAGACTGGGATTAATGCCTTGTAAGAAAAGGAAGAGAGGACAAAGCTGGCTCTCTCTCTCCCTCTGCCAAGTGAGGATGCAGTGAGAAGGCAGCTGTCTGCAAGCCATGAAGCAAGCTTCCACCAGGAACCAAATCTGCTAGTGTCTTGGTCTTGGATTTCCCAGTCTCCAGATTTCTGAGAAACAGTTGTGTTGTTTAAACCACCCAGTCTAGTCCTGGCCAGTGTGGCTTAGTTGGTTGGGCATAATCCAGCAAAGCATTCAATCCCCAGTCAGGGCACATGCCTAGGTTGTGTGTTTGGCCCCCAGATCAGCCAGGGTTCATCTGAAAGGCAACTGATTGATATTTCTCTCTTCCATTGATATTTTTCCTCCCTCTTTTTCTCTCTTCCTTCCCTTCTCTCTAAAAATAAATTTAAAAAATAATAAGAAGTAAGCCACCCTGTCTATGGTATTTTGTTATGGCAGCCCCAGGTGACCAAGACAGCTACCCTGTCATGGTTCTAGGAACTGCTGTCTTCCGTTGCTCCTTCAGAGAAGGTAAAGGCTTCGTGATAATGCTAGTCTCCAAGTACTGCTAAATTCCTTACTGGTTTCCCTAAAGCCTGCCTACATGTTATAAATACTCACTTTTCAGTTACCCACTTGGAGTGTGCCATTTCTTTCCTTCTAGGACACTCACTGATATACATGTATTTCCTGAGCGGAGACTTTTCAGCAGGGATTTCCTCATGTTGTAGAGCTAAGTATTTTTAATGTCTCTGGCAACTCTGAGTCTTTATGCTGCTTACAGTTATACCAATAAAGACATTCATTGTGTTTTTATTCAATTATACATGAAATAGCAACGTAGTTTTGTAAAAACTCTACATTCTGTTGAGCAAATCATTTTGTCTACCCTCATAAAAGCTGTTATTTTGTAAACCCTGTATTCGAATGAAAAAAAAATAAATGGAGAAAAAGTGACAGTCCATTGTCAGTGCTGGAAGGCAGCCATGGTATCAGGGTCCCTCGGGACAGAGGCCCTGGAGAGTCTGTAGCCTTGGCTTGAGACAGCCAGTTTTCTGATTAGAGATGGAGTTCAGAGCCAGGAACTCTGAGCAGGGGACGAGGAAGGATTTTTGCCCACAAACTCAGCTGGTCACAAGACTCAAAACCTTTGTTTTGAGGTATACATTATTGGTCCTGAAAGCAGCATTTCTCAGTGAAGTGTTTCTTTTGTGTTTAGCTCCCTGTAGAGACTGAGTCTGCAAACTCGGTGGCCAAATACAATGAGAAAAATAATGGTAGAAAGGGCCCACATCCTCTTAAACGATTTCAAATGTCTCCCATCTCCTTTTGTCTTAAAAGCAGGAATAATAGCCAAATTGTTGTTCATGTTGTTGTAGTTTTTGCTCACAATACCTACACTTGTCTAGGGCTTTATAATTCACGGAGCATTTCATTTTCATCCTCACAAGAATCTGACACAACTGTGAAAATAGATATTCTCTTTAATTTTTGTTGTTCGTATTTGTTTTTTTAAGGCCTCTCAATGTCTATCTCTTTCTATCCCAACCCTTTAATGTTTTTTATGCAATCTCATAAATGTGACTTTTTCTTGACCTTAGTGATATGTTAGCAATGCTATGTGTTCTGTATTGTTTCTTACATATTCATTTGTTGACTCTCTACTGTAGACAAAGAGCTATAAGTGGTGTTTTTGCAGATGCTAGAACAATGGTTTCCCATAGAATTTTTGCTACGATGAGAATATTCTATACCTGTAGTGTCCAATATGATAACAAGTAGCCACACATGTAGCCACTGAGCACTTGAAGTCTGGCTAATGCAAATGAGGTACTGAATTTAAAATTTTATTTAATGTCAATTTAATTTATTTTGTTTGATGTTGTTTAAATTTTAAATATTTGAACTTAAATGGCTAATGGCTACTGGTTTGGACAATGCAGCTGTGGAACAAAAGTAGCTACTCCTATTCTGTAGGTGCCCAGAATGCAAAGAGATTACTTGACAGAGGTGCATGGCCAGCAGCGTCATGGCCTCAGAATAACTGCAAACTATTGCATAAAAGTTCAAATTATACCATTAAATATATGGCATTGACATTATTTAATGGAGTGATGTGAGTGGGATAAAGTGAATGGGAGAAAGGCCTACAGGGACTGCTATGATGGAGAAAGGCAGAGCAGAGGGAAATGAAAGAGAGACACAACTGCTTGGAGAAGTAAGGGAGATGGATCATAGAGAGTAGTTAAGAAAGGGGTACGTGTTTCACACACCCTGATGAAAGGCTTTGAGGCAACAGTGAAGTGAATGTGAATATTGAACCTAATGAATGAAAGGTGGCAGAATACGCCACCCCCAAATATTCCTCTTTGACATTTGGATTATTTTGAGAAACAGCAGACACAAGAGAAGCTCTGAAACAGTAGAAGTTGCCCTGTTGTAAGGGAAATTTGTATTTATAAGAAAATCTCCATTTATAAGGGTGTCTGGCTCTCTGTAGCAGGAAGAGAAGGATGACTAAATTATAAGAAACTCTTGCCAGTGGAGAAGACACAAACTTCTGCACACCCTCTTTACTTTTTTTCTTTAGCTGAAGATGGTATTTAAGCCTGAGTTCTAAGCCATCTCTATGAGTTATATATTTTTTCCTGGGCATCCCCATGCATACATGAGGTATGCATGTTAATAAACTTCTATTTTTCTCTTGTGAATCTGTCTTTTTGTTACAGAGGTCCCAGCAGAGAATTTAGCAGGGTAGAGGGAGCATTATTTTCTCACCCCTACAGCAATAAATGTAGCAATAGGTGTAAACTACTTAGTCCAGAGGCAGACAGCTGGTAGACCCATCAGTAATGGGCTCCAATAAAGCATTCATGAGTACAGACATAGACAGAGTTGGGAGAGAAACTCTAAGTCACCAGCCCGAAGGATTAGGTGAAAAACAGGCACTAGTTTCAGGGCCCAAAGACTCCATGAAATATAAGAGCAATGGGTCTGAGAATCAGGAACAAGTGAGGGTGAATTTCATCAAGACTTTACTCACACCTAGGGCAGGTGTGGTGGGCAGTCTAATTTATTTGAGGTGCCTGTAGTGGGAGAGACAGAAGAGCAGGGGCAAAAACCAGGGGAACTTGAGGCTTCAGTATGAAGAGAGAAATATAATCAGTAAATATCATAAAGTTAAGAAGATAGAATCATCATAGGCAGGCTTGTCCAGAAATGGGCATGACTGGTGAAAAGAAACAGGCTGGGATGGAAGGGAGGGAGCTTAATGCTGCCTGTCTAGAAGGGAACCACATGTGTGGGAACCTGATCCTGTTAGGTGGGAGAGTTCAGTGGAGAACATTTGGATTAGAAAGCAAAAATGATAAGTGGTGGGAGGATACTAAAGACAGTTCCATCAGAAGTAGGAAATACAAGTTGTATTTTTGCATCAGACAGCAAATGCTGGCCAAGCTACAGAAAACTGTCCTTGGTTCAGTTACGCACAGTGCATCAAGCAAATATGTAGTTGAAAGTCAGTGAACTGTGGTGGTTAACTCGCTGGACCACAAAGGTGAACAGATCTAGCTGGTGGAACTTGATTTGAAACCCCCTTTGGCATCACTTTGGAAGAGTAGACCCTTACTCTTTCACACGTAATATTTATTTGATCTAATGACTTTCTGCTTCACTTATCTTTCCTTTAACAGCCCTCCCATACACACATTCCCACCAAACACAGATTTCAGGACAGTGCTAGTCAAACCATCTGAGGTGAAGAATCAGTTTTTCTATCCCCAATACATCATGAACTTACACTTAAAATAGAGCAAAAAATAATAACTAGAAGATGCAATAAAAAGACATAGTAAAAACAAGCAAAATTTCCTATTCTTAAATTCAAACACATATAGAATCGCTCTGACATATTGCTCTAAAACTTTCTAAATGCTTACTCTGTATTTATTACTTATTTCCTTAAAGGCTGTGGTAAAAATATAATTTAGAGGGCAAGAACCAACTGTATTTAATGGTTCACGGAGCAGTCAGTCTCCTTTTAGAGAACTGCAAAATGGGGCGAAGGGCAGGAAGCTTTTTATGGCATAAAGTATAGAGAACAAAGGAAAGAACAACAGAAAACATCTGATTGGTTGGAGTCACACAGTTTGAGGTGAGAAGGAGCAAGGAAATAAATAGACGGCTGAGGCTTGGCTTCTCATTTCTGGTCAAGTGGAGCGTTTTCAGGAACAGGCCAGTTGTCTAACATTCAGTTTGCTGACATGGCACCAGGGCAGGAGTGGTTCTATCTTGGACCTAGGAATTTATGTGAACAACTAGCAACAAATAATTTGTCATCTGGCACCTGCCCACCAACTGCATTTTGAATAGCATTGACTTAGATGCATGAAGATTCATTGAATAATACATTTCTGTATATACACAACACAATTCAAAACAGCACAGTAGTTTCGCCTTTTCCTCAAGGACTTGTTCCAGGTGGATGCTTGAAACTGTGGATAGTACTGAATCCTATACATACTTGTTCTTCCTTATACATGCATATGTACTTTTGACCTTACAGGGTGCCCTTTACAGCTTTTCTTTGATGTATCCAAATTGCCAGTGTCACCGCTCTTGTGCTTTGGGGACATTATTAAGTAAAATAAGGGCTACTTGAGTAAGCACTGTGATACTATGACAGTTGATCTGATAAGAGAGTTGGCTATTAAGGGACTAATAGGCAGGCAACATAGGAAGCACGGAAATGCTAGAAAAAGAAACAATTTATGCACCAGATGGTGTGAGATTTCATCCCCCTACTCAGAACAGTGTGCAATTTGAATTTAGAAATTATTTCTGGAAATTTCCACTCAATATATTTTTCAACCGCAGTTGACCATGGGTAACTGAAACAGTAGAAAATGAAATTTTGGATAAACAAAACTACTCTGAACTTCAGTATTATCTCTCTGAACTTCAACTATTCACACCTTTAAAATAAAGCAAATCATTTAAAGTTAATCTTCAGGAGTCTGGATTTTATTTGAAAAGGCCTTTTAATTTCTAATTTTCTTACACTCATAAATATTTAAAAAATCAGTCTTCCAATGAACTCTTGGGTTCAAATAAAAATATATTGGAGACCGCAAATGAATATCTATGGCTATTGATCTCTAATACCAAATATTTATCCGTTTAATGTGTTTCTTGTTAAGAACATTGCATTCATGAATAAAATTTAAGATACTTATATATTATAGTGTGTCTCCATGAAAAAGAACCATCAGGAAATGATTGACTTTTCACAAACATCAATGTTTTATTGATGTTGAAAATAAGGACATAGAAAAAGAAGCGTGTCCGGGAGAGAGGTGAGGTGTAATACTACAAGGATTCGCAAATGTGCAAAAGTACAAATTTGTTCATTAAAAACATGTGAACACAACTGGCTTCAAGTTTGTTACTTAAAAATTTCCTCATCTGACATGTCCTTTAATCCTCCCAAATATTAGGATTCATTTATAATTATATTAGAGACCTACAAAAGGCAAAGAAGATGCATATTATTTAGGAAAAACAACCTTGGAAAAAGCTGTATAATTAAAGCGCAAGGCTGTTGGCATTTATTTCTCCCATAATTCCTTAACATTTTGAAGATTTTGCATTCTATTTTTATGAAATGTGTTTGGTGTTTTAACATTTCTAACAATAACAATGAGCAATTTAATTTAACTTCTATTTAAGAGAAAGACTTTCTTGGTGTTTTATTCACTTTATTACTATACAACATGAAAAAGAAATGGGTGATCCTTGATTAGATCTTAGATCTGAAAAAAAAAACCCAAACAGAAAACTCTTGACAAGCCATTTTTAAGAGAATGGAAAAAAAATTGAATGGAGACTTTGTATGACATAATTTTATTATATCAACATTAAACTTCTTTGTGTGATGGAACTATGGTAATATAGGAAAATGTCCTTGTTCTTAGAAGACACATGGTGAAATATTTAGAGATGAAGTGTTATGATGTCTGCAACATACATTCGACTGGTCCAGCATTTTGTTTAAAAAAACGCACAATGAGCCCTGACTGGTGTGGTTCAGTGGATTGAGCGCCAGCCTGCGAACCAAAGGGTCACAGGTTTGGTTCCCAGTCAGGCACTTGCCTGGATTGCAAGCTAGGTTCCCCGGTGTGGGGCACCAGGACATGCAAGAGGCAACCACATGTTGATATTTCTTTCCCTCTCTTATTCCCTTTCCCTCTCTCTAAAAAAAATAAATAAATAAAATCTTTTCAAAAATGCACATTGATATAGACAGATAGATGATAGACAGATAGGTAGATAGAGCAAGCCAGTGTGGCAAAATATTGATCATTGGTATATTTAGGTAATCCTGTTCCTAACCCTGCATGGCGTGGAGCAGAAATGCAAATGGAAGCTCACATATCACATGTCTACGAATTTAAAGTTATAAGGCAAAATAACAAAAGAGTAATATATGCTCTATTATTTAATTTGACTAATACTTTTTCTATGTATATATTTTTATTTTAAAAATGTATTATTTTAAGTATATTTTATTGTTATGCTATTACAGTTGTCCCATTGTTTTCTCTCCCCTTTACTGCCCTCCACCCTGTACTCCCTCCCACCATCATTTCTCCAACCTAGTTCATGTCCATGGGTCATACATATAAGTTCTTTGGCTTCTCCATTCCCTGTATTATTCTTAACCTCCCCTTTCTATTTGATACCTACCATTGTGCTTCTTATTCCCTGTAACTTTTCCCATATTCTCCCCCCTCACACTCACAGCTGATAGCCCTCCATGTGATCTCCATTTCTGTGATTCTGTTCCTGTTCTAGTTGTTTGCTTAGTTTGTTTTTGTTTTTATGTTCAGTGGTTGATAGTTGTGAGTCTGTTGTCATTTTACTGTTCTTATTTTCGATCTTCTTCTTCATCTTAGATAAGTCCCTTTAACATTTCATATAATAATGGCTTGGTGATGATGAACTCCTTTAACTTGACCTTATTTGGGAAGCACTTTATTTGCCCTTCCATTCTAAATGAAAGCTTTGCTGGATAGAGAAATCTTGGATGTAGATCCTTACCTTTCATGACTTCAAATACTTCTTTCCAGCCCCTTCTTGCCTGCAAAGTTTCTTTGGAGAAATTGGCTGATAGCCTTATGGGAACTCCTTTGAAGTTTACTGTCTCCTCTCTTGCTGCTTTTAAGATTCCATCCTTATCTTTCATCTTAGGTAATGTAACCATGGTGTGCCTTGGTGAGTGCTTCCTTGGGTCCAACTTCTTTGGACTCTCTGGGCGTCCTGGACTTCCTGGAAGTCTATTTCCTTTGCCAGGTAGGGGAAGTTCTCCTTCATTATGTTTTCAAATAAGTTTTCAGTTTCTTGCTCTTCCTTTTCTCCTTCTGGCACCCCTATGATTCAGATGTTGGAACATTTAAAGTTGTCTCAGAGTTTCGTAAGCCTCTCATTTCTTTTTTTTTTAATTCTTGTTTCTTCATTCTGTTCTGGTTGAATGTTTATATCTTCCTTCTGTTCCAAATCATTTATTTGGAACAGTTTCCTTCCCTTCATTGTTGGTTCCCTATAGATTTTCCTTTATTTCACTTTCCATAGCCTTCACTTATTCCTCTATTTTTGTCTATACCCATTTCTGCGAGCATCCTAATTACCAGTATTTTGAATTCTGCATTTGATAGTTTGGCTATCTCCTCACTGCTTAGTTGTATTTTTTCTGGATCTTTGATCTGTTCTTTCATTTGGGACATATTCTTTGTCTCAGCACACCTATTACATTGTGAGAGGCAGAGACTTAGGTATTAACCAGAGTGGGGCAATTCACATTGCTGCATTGTGGTGCTCTATGTGAGGGATGGGTCAGAGAAGGAACAATGCCACTTGCTCAGCATTCACCCTGCTTTCAGTAACTTCCCCCACTACCCACAAACAAATTGGGCCCTCTGGTGATGATTCCTGGGTGGGTGGGTTTGTGTATATTCTAGGATCCTGTGGGTCTCTCCAACAAACTCCCATGTGAGGCTGGGAGTGTCTCCTGCCACCACAACCCCCACTAGTTTTTACTACTGGGTTTGGAGGCTTTCTTTTTCTGTGCTAGAAACCTGGGCTGTGTGGTCTGTCTTGCTCCCCAGTTGTTCCTCCTGGCTTACCTACACATGAATGTGGGACTATGTGGTCCACCAACCACTGCTTCACTTGACTGGTCCACAAGCCATCACCTTGCCGTATATTATCTTCACCCTCACTACCTACCTCTATCCCTCCTACCAGTCTAAATGAATGTTTCTTCTTTAACTCTTCGGTTGTTGAATTTCTGTATAGTTCAGTTTTCTGGCAATTCTGGTTGGTTTTTTGTTTTTAAATGTGTTGTCCTTCTTTTGGTTGTCCAACGAAGCAAAGTATATCTACCTACATCTCCATCTTGGCCAGAAGTTATTTGTGACTGATATTATCTTTATAATAACCTAGAAGCTAAGTTCAAATTTAGAATTCATAAACTCTGGATTTCTGGTCAAGATGGAGACATAGGTAAACACAGCTTACCTCCTTGCACAACCATAGCAAAAATTACAACTAAATTGCAAAGCAACTATTAACCAGAATCATAAGAAAATTTAACTGTATAGAAGTCTGACAACCAAGGAATTAAAGAAGTCACTTTCATTCAGATGGGTAGGAAGGGCAGAAACATGGAACAGGTAGTCTCATACCCATGTGTAGGGGGTAAAAATCAGGAGGGATATCTGAAGAGCAAGGGACCACAGCCACACACCAGGCCCCCTAGCCTAGGGTTCCAGTTGCAGGAAGATAAATCCTCATCATTTCTGGCTGTAAAAACCAATGCAGGTCAGGTGGTGGAAGAAACAGTGGGATTCTCGGGTGTCTCCTATGAAAGGATCTTACAGACTTAGGACTTACACAGACTCACTCCCTCTGGGCTCCAGCCCTGGGGAAGCAGCTTGAAACGCACTAGTGGCAGGCATATGGGGAGAAGCTGAAGTGTCTGGCAGCAGGGCAAGTGCCAGGAGACAGCTCCCTCTTAGACAAAACTCCAGTGGCCAGGCAGTAGCCATTGTCCTTTCTCTAAGCCCTCACCCACACAGAGCCACAGAATGGTGACACGATATCTGAGACTCCATCAACCTAGTTCATATGGGTTGTCCCACCCTGGCAATTACGTAAGGCTCTGATTCATCAAACTTATGAGTGTACTTTTGTACGTTACACCATGCTACTAAGACACGGAGTCAAAGCAGCTCTATCTAATACATAGAAACAAACACAAGGAATCTGCCAAAATGAGGAGACAAAGAAACATGGCCAAAATGAAAGAACAGAACTCCAGAAAAAAGAACTAAACAAAATGCAGATAAGCAATTTGTCAGATGCAGAATTCAAAACAGTGGTTATAAGAATGCTCAAAGAACTCATTGGCTACTTCAACAGCATACAAAAGACCTAGGCAGAAATAAAAGTTATACTAATTGAAATAAAGAAAAATTTACCGGGAATAAACAGCAGAGTGAATGAAGGTGAGAATCAAATCAATGATTTGGAACACAGGGAAGAAATAAATTCAATCAGAACCACAAGAAGAAAGTGCTTCCCAGGCAAGGTAAAGCTAAAGGAGTTCATCATCGCCAAGCCATTATTATATGAAATATTAAAGGTACTTATTTAATAAAAAGATCAAAACTTTGAATAATAAATGACAATAAATTCAGAACTATCAACAACTGAATCTAACAAAACAAACTCAGTGAACAAGTAGAACAGAAATGGAATAATAGAAATGAAGATCATTTGGATGGTTACCAGTTGGGAAGCTGAAGGGGTAGAATAGGAGAAAAGGTGCAGGGCTTAATAAGTACAAACTGGTGGTTACAGAATAGGCAGGGGGATGTTAAAAACAGTATAGGAAATGGAGAAGCAAAAGAATTTTTATGCATGACCCATGGACATGAACTAAGGTAGAGGGGGATTTCCAGAGAGAATGAGGGGTGCTGGGTGGAAAGAGCAAAGGTGGATAAATTGGGACAAGTCTAATAGCATAAGCGATAAAGTACATTTAAAAAAAAAGAATTCACAAACTCCTACAACTTTCATGCTTACAACATAGCAATGCAAGGAGAGCCAGCCCTGGTCCTGCTGGCCTGCAGTCAGCCCCCTTTCTTTCCCACTCTAGTTCTTCTGCCCCATCAGAGGCCTTAGGCACAGGTGTGTGAACACTTCCATTCATGCATTCAAGCACCACCTCAAGCATGGCAGGATATGCCAGCCTCAGAATATTCCACTTTTGTGTAAGGATTATTTTGAGCTAAAGACAGTTGAGAAGAAGCAGATGTAATAAAAGCTTGCTGCCTTCCCTCTATCTGCCTAAAAGCAGAACATAAATTTTCAAAGGTGTCAGTCCTTTCCTCTCTGCCAAGGGGGACAGAAGTTAACCACCTGAGATAACTAGATCCTCTCTGCCTGGGGATGGCACCAGAGGAACCTACATGACAGGCTTTACTAACCAGCTATTCTCCACCATGAGTTTCCTATGGATTTGCCTTCCCATCATTTGCTGCCCCTGGAGATTTCAGGCTTCCCCCCCACTTTATCTTATGACTTCTGTAAATGCTTATTGTCCCTCTGCTGAAATACTATATAAACTCAAGTTGTACCTAAATTTTTGAGTTACTCATTTTTCCCTGGATATTTCCAGTGTGTTTATGAAGAAAACATATTAATAAACTTGTTAACTTTTCTCTTATCTGTCTGCCTTTTGTTATAGGAGGCCTAGGCAAGAACTCAGAACGGTAGGGGGAAATTGTTTTCCTCCCCCACACGGGCATACCACGGCTCCCCAGTCCCACAAACAGCTGTTTCTTGGACACCTTCAGGCCAAGAGTGTTCACTGTGAATGAGGTCTAACCTCAGGAAGTCAGAACCTCCAAAAAAATTAAAGTGGCAGAAATTTCATGGTCTAGGATACCTGAAGCATGGAATAAAAGTGAGAGGCTCTGGGTGGGGCATGAGCTCAGATGGCTGTGCCTCTTGGCCTAGAATACACCTCATGTTTTAGGGAACAGCAAAGCCTCCAAAATACACCCTCCAAAGTGTGTGGCAGTATTGGATCTAGGGAAAGGATATGGATTTTCCATTTCAAACTTCAATATTTTGTCATGTTTTTTCTAAGTTTTCTAAAAATGCATTGGAGATGATGTAGAAAAAAAACCACTTTGTATCCTGTTCTTTTTACATATCATTCTAACGACTGTGGAAGAAGAAACAATCATTTTCTCTTTACCCTTTGATTTTTTTAGTCAAGGTCCCCATAATAAGAGATGGATTAAAAGAGAAAAACAAATAAATTTATTAACATGTATACACCTCCTGTATATATGGGAAATACTCAGGAAAACATGAGCATGTCCAAGAGATGGCTTTAAGATTCCAGATTAAATACCATCTTAATAGAGAAAAGGGAGGGTGGAGGTAGGCCTCCTAGGGGACAGCAAATCATTTTTAGGAAATATGAATGGGCTCTTAGAAGAATAAACAGGAATATGATTGTGACAAAGTCTTTTCTGTGATAAGAGTCAATCTTCCCTGGTTGATTAAACTCTGGGGAGGGGCTCTACGACAATGAAGTTCTTTCTGGAAGTTCTGTCTTCAGGGAGATAAGGGGAGTCCAGAGAAAGCTGCTTAATGCATTTACTGTTTTTCAAGTGACTACAGCTTAAAATAATTAATACAACAAAATGAATATCTTGAAGTGGCATTCCTGAACGCCTACAAGCATATTTTGGTGTGGCCCATGCTGCTACCATTAACAATAATTATTTACTAATGATTAAGGGTTCCTTGAAAGCAAACAAGCACAAAGTCTAATATGGACACATAGAATTTTGAAATTATAATTCTTTTTTTTAAATCTTCACATGAGGACATTTTTTTATTGCTTTCAGAGAGAAAGGAAAGGGGAGAGGGAGAGAAACATTGATGTGAGAGAGACACATTGATTAGTTGTCTTTTATACACACCCAGACCAGGAACCAACCCACAACCCAAGCATGTCTCCTGACCAAAAATTGAGCTCGCAACCTTTTGATTCATGAGACAATGCTCCAACGGAACCACACAGGCCAGGACTGAAATTATAATATTTAATAGAAACCAATTATCCTGGTTCAGTACACAGGGCTTCAGCCCAGTCTTGCAGGAAAAGTTAGAGACCTTAGAAAAGTTAAGATTTGAGAACCTAGATGGAAGAGGAGCAGGGAGAGTTCTTGTGGTGGAGAATGCAGGTGAGAAGTGGTGGGAATACTTCTGGCATAGCCGGGGATATAACACATCTGCTTGACCAGTTTTGAAATAACTTCTGCTCTGAGGTGGAGCAGAGTTTTCCCACCCCAAAATATGCTTTTGGGGAAATACCAATTATTTCAAGATGGTTGTTTTTAAGAACAAAACTAAGAAAAAAACTCTGACCTTCTCCTAAACTGTGTAAAAGAATTTAGACAAAGGTTGTTGTGGAAGAAAGCTATCATCATAAATAACAATAAATAGTTTAATGTGAACTAAGTGTGATAAACAGGGAGGAGCCTAGCAAAGTTTGTTTGTTAGACTCCCCTCTGTGTCCCACTGCTTTTGGGTGGCCTGGCAAGAATTTGTTTACCCAAGACTTCCAGCCAAGATAGAGGCATAGGTAGATACATTTTGCCTTTTTGTACAACCAAAAGGACAATGACAAATTTAAAAGTGAAAATATAACCAGAACTGCCAGAAAATTAAACTGTTTGGAAGTCTGACAACCAAGGAATCAAAGAAGAAACATTCATCCAGACCAGTAGGAGGGGCAGAGACAGGCAGCCAAGGTGGAGAAGACTCACAGCAAGGTGGTGGCTGGAGGACCTGGGCAGGGAAGGTGGTGGCTGACGGACTGGGCTGTCCCACATTTGCATGTGGATTACCTGGAATGAACAACTGGGGAGTGAAAGAGACCAAGACACCTAGGGTTCCAGTGAGGGGAAATAAAGTCTCAAAACCTCTGACTGAAAATACCTGTAGGGGTTGAGGTGGGAGGAGAAACTCCAGGCCTCACAAGAGAGTTCATCGGAGAGCCCCCTAGGGTCCTAGAATGTACACAAACCCATCCCACCCACCCGGGAACCAGAACCAGAAGGGCCCAATTTGCTTGTGGGTAGTGGAGGTAGTGATTAAAAGCCCACCAAGAGCTGAGCAAGTGGCATTGTTCCCCCTCTGACCCATCCTCCACATAGAGCACCACAATGAAGCGAGGTGGGTTGTGCCACCCTGGAAAATACCTAAGGCTTTACCTCTTGCTCTGTAACAGGAGCACTGAGACAAAGAAATATGTCCCAAATTAAAGAACAGATCAAAGCTCCAGAAAAAAATACAGCTAAGCAGTGAGGAGATAGCCAAACTATCAAATGCAGAATTCAAAACACTGGTAATCAGGATGCTCACAGAAATGGGTATAGACACAAAATAGAGGAATAAGTGAAGGCTATGGAAAGTGAAATAAAGGAAAATCTATAGGGAACCAACAGTGAAGGGAAGAAAACCAGTACTCAGATCAATGGTTGGGAACATAAGGAAGAAATAAACATTCAACTAGAAAAGAATGAAGAATTCAAAAAACTGAAGAGAGGCTTACAAACCTCTGAGACAACTTTAAATGCTCCAACACCTGAATCATAGGGGTGCCAGAAGGAGAAAAGGAAGAGCAAGAAACTGAAAACTTATTTGAAAACATAATGAAGGAGAACTTCCCCTACCTGGCAAAGGAAATAGACTTCCAGGAAGTCCAGGAAGCCCAGAGAGTCCAAAGAAGTTGGACCCAAGGAAGCACTCACCAAGGCACACCATGGTTACATTACCTAAGATGAATGATGAGGGAATCTTAAAAGCAGCAAGAGAGAAGGAGACAGTAAACTTCAAAGGAGTTCCCATAAGGCTATCAGCCAATTTCTCCAAAGAAACTTTGCAGGCAAGAAGGGGCCGAAGGAAGTATTTGACGTCATGAAAGGTAAGGATCTACATCCAAGATTTCTCTATCCAGCAAAGCTTTCATTTAGAATGGAAGGGCAAATAAAGTGCTTTCCAAATAAGGTCAAGTTAAAGGAGTTCATCATCACCAAGCCATTATTATATGAAATGTGAAAGGGACTTATCTAAGAAAAAGAAGATTAGAAATACAAATAGTAAAATGACAACAAACAACTATAAACAACTGAACGTAAAAAAAACAAAACAAAAACAAAAATGAACTAAACAACTAGTACAGGAAGAGATCCACAGAAATAGAGACCACATGGAGGGTTATCAGCTGGGAGGGGCAGGAGGGTGAATGGGGGAAAAGGTACAGGGACCAAGAAGCATAAATGGTAGGTACAAAATAGACAGGGGGAGGTTAAGAATAGTACAGGGAATGGAGGAGCCAAAGAAGTTATACGTATGATCCATGGACATGAACTAAGGTGGGGAAATGATGGTGGTAGGGGGGTACAGGGCAGAGGGGAATAAAGGGGAGAAAACACTGGGACACCTGTAATAGTGTAATCAGCAAAATATATTTTTAAAAAAGAAAGAGTTTGTTTCCCCATGGTTTGCTCTTCTTATCTACCTGTGAGTTGCCTCCTTTCCCTTTGAAGTCTAAACTACTAGCGCCTTCTCCTTAGTTCAAGTTGGCAAGTAAGTCTCACCTGCCCAATTTGTCTTCCTGTGCTCTGTTCTTGTGGAATCCCCGCATGAACATACCTACTAAATTTGGTTATTTTCTTCTGTTCATCACTCTCAAGTGAGTTTTGTTATTAGCTTAGCCAGAAGAACTTAGAAGTGAATAAAGAAAATTATTTTATCTCTCCCATACCTCCCTCAGTGAGGGATAGAGATAAGAAAATGAAAATAAACTATCTCCATTCTTATAATGAGGAGCCCTGGAATTTATGGAAATTGCTTCCCAGTGGTTTCTCTGCATTTTTTTAAATGGTGAATTTCTTACAAAGAAGATGCAAATTACTTATTTTAGTTTAAATTCACACTGTTATTTTTATAGTTGGAGTAGAGGGTAACTGTGAGCTGTTCACTAAAATTTCCACAACACGTCAGGCCTTAAAGGATTTATATTTCAAATCTTCTGACTTCACTTTTTTTGCATTGCTTTAAGATATTGACTGAACTTAAAATCAAGTGGGATCTCAGTCAGAGGTGGAGAACACTCAGTTGCTGTTGTGCTAAATAAAGGTTTTAACCTGAGGAAGGAGAGATTAAAAAGATGACCTTAGATTAAAGAATAGGGATTCACGAGAGTTTCTCGGAAAAAAGAAAAAAAAGAAAGAAAAAAGCTTCAAACTATCAAAAACCAGGGTAGCCTTGAAGATGATTCATTGGAAATGATTTTAGCTGGAGTGACTATCAATTAGGCTAGTTGCCAGGGTTTGCTCCCCCTGAACAAGAAGGTTGAAACTGACTTCAGATGCCGAGTCATTGACACACACATGGGAATCTGCCGAAGAACCTTGGAGGAGCAGAGACAGGTTGGTACAGGAGACCTCAACCCAAATTCTCAAAACATTAGGAGAATACATTAATAGGATTGCTAACAGATACTATTTATGCTTCTTAGAGTCAACATTAACTCTGAAATTGCTTTTTTCTGCTGCTTTAGGAAAAAAGCAAAAATGAAAGAGATGCCAGAGATATGTTGCTGTAAATAAACTATTTACCATTGATGAGATTGTCTGTCTTATAAAGCACAGGTGCTAAGTACTGGAGATAAAAAGGTGAATGAACCAAGTAACCTGGAGCCTTGAGCAGAGGAAACACTGTTTTAAAGGAGGCAGGCAGGCAGCACGGAGAAGGCAGCAAGTTTGGGGAGGGTGTTCAGCGGGGAGGTTTACAGAAAAGCCCCTTGGACTGCTCCTCGAAGGATGAATAGGAGTTTGCCAGTATAAGCAACGCTTTCTTGAGAGGAAAAAGCGTGCCAAAGTGTATCAGAGCATTAAAACTTGCAACGACTTTCACATTAATTCAGTTAATTACCTCTTTTCATTGCAGATTTTTTTTTATTCCAAGCTTTTCCCTTTTCTTTACTTTTCTTTATGTTTTAGTGGTGTGTTTGTGGGAAGTCGGGGAGGGGTGAAGCCACCAGCACCCAGGGTGACATTTTCTGAATCTGTTCTGTGAACCCAGTTCGAGTAAGAGATTCCTGGAAGAACCATGTGAATAAGATCATGGTCATTAGAAAAAGAGCAGTTTAACACTTTGGTCTTTCTCAAAGGAAAAAATAACCCTGTTCTTTTCTTCACGTAGCTAACTTTTGATTTATTTAGGGAATTAGAGATGAAAATTAGGATGAGCACATCAGGGAAAAGAAAAAAAAGGAAACCAGAGTCAAATAAATTTTTTTAAATTGGAGTAAAAATAAAAGAATTAAAATCAAGTATATCAGTTTCTACTCTGATATGGAGTGAATTTGCCCATTAAAATCAGAAACTGAGTGTTTGAACTTAAAAAAATTGCCCTAAATGCTGTTTTAAGAAACACTTGAAAGATAATGACAGAAAGGAAACACAATAGTAATGGGAATTCAGAATTATCTCAAAACCCACATTTGCTCACAACTTTAACATAGTTTCTCCATCAGACTTTGTACCTTGAATGAAATCCTTTTGTTACTGGACAGGTGATGGGGACACCAGCTCGCAGTGCCCGAGGTGTCATGGATGAGATATGAGACAAATTCACACAGACTACCGAGTCCTGTGGAGGAAAAGGGACTGCACAGCTACTCCCTCAAGGGGAGAGCGCCTCAGAGTGGCCTGGCCACCCTCTCAGGGGAAGAGCACTCTGACCCTTGCTCGACAGGCTTTGATTGGGTTCAGTTAGCACAGGAATATAGGTAAGGTTCATTAATCATCATCAGGCAGTAAGGATCAAATAATAGATAGAATACAAAAAACTACAGGGGCCTATTCCAAGTCATGGTCTATTAGCTAAAGGGCTACAAAACTTTGGAAAACAAACTCATTTCCTGCTCAGACCTTTATCATTTAATTAAGAGCATTCTTAGCAAAGCAGTCTTCACAGGATTTTACATATTCTTTTTCAGGCCTGATCTCCCCGGGAGCCTGCCCTTTCCAGCACAGGGCAGCACCCACCTCCGCATTGCTTCAGGCTTAAATCAGGCAGTGGAAGTAAGGCAGCCAAGAGATTAGAAGACTTCTCACAGACAGAATGAGGACTCAGGCTTTGCCAAAGCCCAGGGGCAAGGCTCCATCACCCCTTTTCCCCATAGCCCCCCAAGTCCTTCCCTGGGGCCTCCACATGATCGTGCCTGTCTTAGGTTGTTCCCCACTGGGGGAATCTTACCCATCATTGGCTAACTGATCAAGCATTGGAGGCCAGTTATGGAAAAAGGAGCAGAAGCAGTGCTCCTGCCAGGGAAATAAGCTTTGTCTCCTTAGAGGCTTATGATCTGAAGGTTGCTCACTCAGCCTTAGCCATGGGGGGGTTACAGCTCCTGAAACCAGGCAGGGTGGTTCCCAACAGACAGGGGCTGGCCCTGCATGGGTATGCGTAGGACCAGCTGTAGTGTATGGGTTTTCAACTTTGTGCAGGAAAGATTTCACAGTGTGAGTCCAGGTCACTCTGAGGATACATTTATTAAAGCTGGGGACAGTGAAACAAGGGAGGGCTTAGCATAGAGGAAGCAACAGGAGAGCCTAGGCTGGGCTGCCTTGGCTCATGGGGAAGTCAGAGAACAGGGGGCTTTGGGGACAGGGTCAAGGGTCCTGGACAAACTGCCAGCTGCCCACTGCTTTGGGGCTTAGGAGATATGTGCCTCAAGTGGTGGAAGAAGGGAAAGGGAGTGGCAGAGGCTGCTCCCCAGAGGGAGAGCACAGGCTGGGTTCTTTGTCTTGAGGCTTTTCTCTCTCTTGCAGGTGGGAACCTTAGGGGAGGTCTCAGGGGAGGGTTTCAGCAGAATATTCATCAGTTCTCCAGGTGCCCTTTCAGGGTCGTGGTCTCCTCTGATTGGTCAGTAACAGGGCAGGGGGTCTTCAGTCTATGCAGTTGGTTCAGGTGTCACTCTTCTGATTTTGCCACTTTTCTGGGCTTGGAGCTGAAACACAGCTGAGGCCTAGATGTTATCTCCAGGGAGGTGACCTTCTGCATCTGACCGTGCGTGGCTCAGCCATTGTGTTCAGCTGTCTGTCTCAGTTTCCCTATTCCACTTGCCAAGGCATTTTTCTAGCTTCTTATTCTCTCGTCTCAATTAAAGTCAAACTGCCAGCTTTAAGTATCACTAATAGACACCTACAGTGCAATTCTCTGGTGGAAATAAGAGACTATGTCTGAAAGTCAGTTATGCCCATCAGCCTCCGGTCAGGAAAGTGGAAATTGCTCGTGGTTCTTCACCAGAGAACGTTAATGTGAGGAGTGGGCTACAAAAGTGTTGGGGGGATAAGGAGCAAAAGGAGGTCAGTGAGGTGACAAAGAGATGTAAGTGCAGGAAACAGCTACCTCTCCTAGGTCAGGGAGAACAAAAGGAAAGTTGGGGTTATCCGAATCTAGAAGTTTGCAGAAGAGGTCATGGCCCTGGGGTTCAGACCTCTGAAAGGCGGGTGCTGCCCAGCTGCTGCTGACACCACGGAAGCCGTTAAATGTGGCTGGTTCTGGCGGTGTCAGGAAGAAGCCGAGGCTGTTACCCGCTGACCCTGCTGGGATGGAGCGCTGCTGCCGGACGCGTGCTGACAGCAGCGGCACCCTCCCGCCCTCTCTAATGTCCTTTGTTGGCAGAACCCAACAGGAAGCCAGCTGATAAAGGAGGGTGGCTTTGGAGCTGAGCGATAATAGGTCGGTTACCAGCACCATCTGCCCCCTTTGACTAGTCAGCATTCACACATGAGAAAACACACACACAGACACAGTATATATTTGAACATCCGTGCCTAACACTTTCTGCTTCTGCCTGACCAGACTCAAGTATCTTTGGTACAAATGAAGTTGCTCTAACACTCTCCCCCAAAATGTAAAAGCACGGAGTCCCAGGAGTCATGACACCCATTTATGGCAGATTATCACAGTATCCATCTCTGGAGGATATTAACTGAACTAGTTCAGTTATATTCTGATCTGATATTAGACAACCTAAAGATTATAGTATAGAAGTAACCAATAAGGGGAAGGGAGGGGGAATAAAAAAGAGATTAGCTAGAAAGAAAATATGCAGAACTGCCTTGGTTTTCATTTCTATATCTGCTCAAGACCCATATTTGATATTTATAAATTCCTTACTCCATTATTTGTTCCATATTTTTACCTACTTTCAAAACTCTGAATTTTTACTGTCCTTTCTTTATTGTTGCTGTTTCCTGTTACCTTTTTCTGTTGGGCTGGTTTCTAAAGGGTGCCCCCAGCAGCCCCCCGGGGTTCCAGACACAGTTCTCTCTACCACACTGCACAACAGCACCCGCTTCCCCCCTGCTAATCAGGGTCCATTACCCAACCCCTTTGGTAACCTCTTCCTGGCCTGTTAATCTAAGGTTCTTGAAAACTTAATCAATTGCTAATTGAGGATTAAATGTCTCAAATTTTACTCTATTGATAAGCTAACAAGTTAGCCCACTACAGTTTTGTGGGTACCAGCAAACACAAGTCTTCTGAATCAGACACAAAGGACTGTCTATCATTCACAGCAATAGCGTTAGCCAGAGGGCCAGCACCTTTCACCGGTTCCCCAGACTCCAGTTCCCACAGAGCGACACGCTGAAGGCCAAATGACACGTGTGCCCAGAGAGGGTTTTGTTATAGGAGACAAACACTAAAATTAGGCGGTAGTTGAATTTTAACAATGAGCACTGAGCATATTCTTTGCTTTGGACAGAGGCACCTTTATTTTCTACAGTTATAAGAAAAAGCGATGTTTGCTCTGGAGGCAGAGGTTGCATCTTCCAAGGCTGTTCCCCTGTATGAACGATCAGGAAAAGACAGTACAGAACAAAGGGCAGTCACGACCTAACTTGCAACACCTGCAGAAACGGCAAAATTCTTGGAGAATTGTCTCCCAATACTTCTTCCAGTCACAGCACAAAAGGTATAGGTAGTCGACGTGCCCCAGGGAAATTCACTCTGTTCATTACCATAGGTTATTGTTAACCCTAATGGTTTCCTGGCAAAGAAGATGGACCACATGGAACCTCAGGATTTCCTTTTATCTAGAGAAGGTACCTCTAAATCTTATAACCCTGAAAGTTGGCCAAGTAGCCTTCTTGACATCATTCCTTCAAAATTGTAAGTGTGGCAAATAGAATCGTTCCATTGGAATGGAAAAATATCTAACCCAAGTGTTATGATCTGAATATTTGTGTCCCCTCAAGACTCAAACACTACAATCCTCAACCCCAAGGTGACTGTAGTAGATGAGGCCTTTGGGAGGGGATTAGGTCATGAAGTTGGAGCCCCATGGTTGGGACTAGTGCCCTTGTAAAAGAGACTCCAGAGAGCCAGCTTCTCCTTCCATATGAGGTTATTGTGTGTCCTCACCAGACACCAAATCTGCTGGTGACTTGACATTGGACTTTCAGCCTCCATAACTATGAGAAATAAATATTTGCTGTTTATAAGCCAACCAGTTTTTTGGTGTGTTGTTATAGCTGCCCGAATAGACTGAGACATCAGTGAAGACAAGAAAGGAAAGCAATGGACTTGGGCCTTTTTTTATAGCCCAGAGCAGGGTTGATTTAAACCATTTCAGGTCATTCTCTAGGAGTTAACAATTATAACCTTCTAAGACATGGACATGAACACTATATCCTCCCAGGAGAAGGCATCTGTGATGCCTATGCTACTTTTTCTGAATTTCAGATGAGAGAAAACAGCTTCCATCAACCCAAACAAAGAAGAGAAGTCACTTTATAGAAGGGTAAAGTCTTCTTTTCTAAGTCAGTTTTTACCTTATGGTCAAAGAACATTCACCGGAAATGGGGCTTCTCTAATTTTGCTGAAAGAGCCCCTGGAAAGATAATACAAAACTGGGACTGTCTGAGCATCACCACCAATGTATGCATCACCTTGGACAGGGTGTTAACTTATTGTGGTCCATCGGTGTCCCCGGAGAGCCCTGTGCTGGACGTCATAACAAGATTACCTGACTTCGTCCCTGTGTTATCAATCAACCCCGTGGTTGATGAAATTACATAAAATAATCAGCCTTGGCTGCTGTGGCTCAATCATTGAGTACCAGCCTACAAACGGAAAGGTCACCAGTGCGATTCCCTGTCAGGGCGCATGCCTGGGCTGCAGGCCAGGTCCCTTGTTAGGGGCGTGCAAGAGGCAGCCAATTGATGTTTCTCTCACACATTTCCCTCCCTCTCTTTCTCCCTCCCTTCCCCCCTCTCTAAAAATAAATAAATAAAATCTTTAAAAAAACAGGTAAGCCTTTCATGCAATGACAATGACCAAAAGCAGTGAAATAAAATAAAGCCAGCATCAATGAACTCTTATTAAATCTAGAAAACTTGTGAATTTAGGATACTGTCATTAAATATCAGGATTTATAATTTACAACTAAACATCGGAGAGAACGGAGTACTTTTAGTTGGCCTTTTCTCTCATTTATGCTTATTGCCTGGCCTCTGTATGCACCTGAGTATGGGACCCTGATCTGGTTGACAGACCCTCCCCCACCTGACACTTGGGTTCCTATATAACATCGTCAATCTACACATAGTCACAGCAAGTCCCTCCTTGAGGCCGCCAACTCCATCTTTAGTCAGCTCTGAACATGATGAAGTTCTTAATATGGAACTGAAATGTGTCTTTGTATAGTCTCCACTAATCCTAGTGCTGGAGGCACAAACCATGCAGAACGTTAACAAATACCAAATAATGTAATAATTTTTGCAAAGTATTGCAAAAGTATTACATGTCCCGGAGCCTGGCATGTAATAGACACTCAATAAATGTTGTCTTCCTTCCCTGCTTTTTCACTTAACCACTATTTCTTTTAACAACATAGAATGTCTACCATGTGCAAGACTCTGTAGTGGGACCTTAAAATAAAAAAGATGAATAAAACACAGTCCCAGATCCTGAAACTAACTGGTAGGCTGAGACTGGTCAATGTGTATTCCGTCACAGTGCCGGGTTAGAAATATGTACCAGACTCCCACACTGGAGTGGGACGTGTGAAAAATCCTGAGACAGTGGTCAGCAGGGTGAGCTGTAGGAACAAGGAAAAAGACCATCTGGCCTAGTTTTTGGTTATTTACACAGAACATGAAAGACAGTTTCAAGGGCAGAGCTGCAGCAGGGCAGGGAGACGTGACAACTCCCCACCCCGTGGCCTCTCACTGGAGGTTTGGGGGTGGCTTCAGTCTGCGATCTCTGCAACTAGATAATGTGTAAGTTGAGATAACTCGCCTTAACAGGGGAATTCCGACAAGTGGAGGGAATGTAGGTTTCTAGAACTTCTCTGACACCACATGCACAAGTAACAAACAAGTAGCAAAAATCAGCAAGTACCTCCAACAGGTACATGAAAAGATGCTCAACATCACATCCTGAATTACCAGGAAAATGCAGATCAAAGCCTCAGCGATATCACCTCACATGTTATAATGGCTGTTATCAAGAAGACCAGCAATAACAGTGATGTGGAGAAAAGGGGACCCTTGTGCACTGTTGGTGGGATGAATGTAAATTGATTCAGCAACTCTAGAGAAAAGTATGAAAATTACTCAAAAAAATGAAAATAGAACTACCATATGATTCATCAATCCCACGTCTGGGTACATTTTCAAAGGAAATGAAAATAGGATAATGAAAATATATGTTCACTGCAGCGTTATTCACAACAATCTAGATATGGAAACAACCAAAGAGGAGGCTGTTTTCCCACAAGGGAGGGGTGGGCAAAGAACACGTGGCATGTCTATTATATTATTCAGCCTTGAGTAAGAAGGACACTCTGCCATTTTCAACAATACGATGGACCTTGAGGGCATTATGCTAAGTGAGATAAGCCAGACAGACAAACACAAATACTGTATAATATCACTTGTGTGTGGAACCTAAAAAAGCCGAACTCAGAGAAACAGACAATGGGAGAGTGGTTACCAGGGACTGCAGAGTGAGGGAAATGGGTAAATGTTGTTTAAAGGTATAAACTTGAAACTAGAAGGTGAGTAATTTCTGGAGACCTAATGTACAGCACTGTGGTTGTAGTCACCGACACTGTATTATATATTTCTTTTTTTAATTTTAATTGTTGTTCAAGTACAGTTTTCTGCCTTCTCCTCCCACCCCAGCAGAGCATTATGTATTTCAAAGCTGCTAAGAGGGTAGATCTTAAATCGTCTCACCACGCTATGGCAATTGCATGACTGAAAGTGTTAGCTGAGCTATGGTGGTAACCATACTGCAATATGTAAGCAGAGCAAATCAACATGTTGTACACCTTACACTGATACAACATGGTATGTCAACTACCTCTCAGTAAAGGAGAGAGGGAGGGTGAGAGAGAGAGAGGGAGAAAGAGAGAAAGAAAGGAAAGGAAGGGAGGGAGGGAGGCAGGGAGCTCTTACTGCAGAGAGCTGCTCTGCAGTACTTTGCTGAAGGGGAAAGGGAGCCTGTTTCACTTTTGCCAAATTGCCTAGCAAAGATGTGGGAAAGAGGGAAAACATGGCCACTCTGAGGAGTGACACAAGACAGGCAGGCTTCCTGGAGTTTCAGGGGAGAGCCTGAACCAGAACAGGCATCACAGCTGCAAATTGCACCCCCGTCTGTTTGCACAGTGGCCACCTGCGAGGCCACCAGTCCTGGACCTGCTGGGCTGTTGAAGCACAGGCATGCACAACTAGCACAGGACACCTTCAAAGGAAAAGGGTCAGATGTGGAAGCTGGGCTGGATAGAGTGTCCACACACCCACTCACTGCCTTCTGCACTTCACATTTCCATCCTCAATACCTATGCAATATAAAAGTTGGGTAAGCCCTTGAACTTAAAATTCAAGGTCACAGACTTGCTTAGTACTGATTATTTTATTGTTTTATATTATTTTATGTGTGTCATGTACATGGTATATGTAGATATATGTGTATATGACACACAGACATATGTGCACACATGATATATATGTATCCTATATCATAGGACATATATGTGCATATGATATCATATACATAGCACACATATAAAGGTTTTTTTTTACAAAACCAAGATCATTCTATATGCTTAGTAATTTATCATGAACATCTTCCCAAGTTAATGTGTATATAGGTGTGTGTTTGTGTAAACAGGAAAGGCACACTCAGTCAACCCAGTGAAAAGATACCCAGTAAACAAAATGCTCACGCGGCATTTACACGGCAGGAGAACCGCACTGGGGTGTGGGGAAGAGAAGACTGTGTACTTCACATGTTTCTGTGTAGTGGGATTCAGCATGTGTTACTTTTACAGTTTAAAGTAGCCACAACAATAAAACACTAAGGAGAGAAAAGTAATTCTTAGACTCAGTTTTTGCTTCAGACTCATCTTTGTTGATAATTGTTCAAATACCATGTCCCAAACAATCCCTCCCTGCCTACTTCCCTCAAAAATATTCCTGAAAGTCTCGATGTCTATGCTAATCTCTCATTTCTGTGCCCATAAAAAACTGACACACACTAGTTCTCTGTACTGCTAATCTTTCCAGGGATGTTTGAATTTTTGAAGGGCTGAGGCTGGGTTGCAAGCTATAACCTTATCCATCTGAACGCTTTTACAATCTCAGACAAGGCGGGCATGGCGAGGGGAGCAGGCTTAGGGAAAGAAGTCGTTCCGGCAGCCCGCACTCCTGAACCCACAGTAGAGACTACTTACTGCAACCGGCTGTGCCCAGGCCCAGCCCTGTGAGATCGTACAGCTCCTTACGATCACAATTTTAGAAAACCCCTTTCCATTTCATATTGAAAAGGCTTTTCACACATCATTCATCATCTTGTGAAAATAATAATAATGATAACAATGATAAATTACTTATCCACACCTGAGGACATTTTTACATTGCCTTTTAGAGAAAGAGGAAGGAAGAGAGAAGCATGGATTGGTTGCCTCCCAAACATACCTGGACCGGGGATTATATCTGCAACTTCCAGTTATAGAATGATGCTCCGACCAACTGAGCCACATCAGCCAAGGCCATCTTCTGGAAATTAAATCATTTCAAAAGGATATACTGTTACCGAACAGAGGTCCGTGGGGGACAATATTTGCCCACCCAGGGATGCCAAAAACTGCTACAGAACAACAGGGGCCCCTCCCAAGGACAGTACACTAATACCTACTGGGCTCATCTGTCCGCTGCTAGAGGAAAGACTTCTCTCAATGCCAGAGATTTGTGAAAAGGAAAGGAAAGGTTTATTTAATGCTATACAGACCTAATGTCTTCATTAAAATATCAAAGTCCTTTAGGATATCCACCTACGCATACAGTGCTCCCTTCTCCCCCTGTCCTAACTCCAGGTGCCGTAAATCAGGAAAAGAGCACACATACATTTTTTCCAGGCCATGTCAGCTGTGTCGCCGTCCAGGCAGAATCTCCAATTAATCCAAAGTCATGCGGCACCTTCTCATGATCCACTGGCAAGAGTTCTTTGTATCCATTTTTCCAGTCAAAGTCTCTCCCGCTTTCCAGGCCACGCAGCCAAAGGGAGCACCCCAAATCCGTGTGGGCCTCTTCTACCAAAGCTTCAGGGGTCCACACTCCACCAAAAGCGTGTGGCTTTCTTCTTCACCTGGCTGCAGAGGTCCCCGTTCTGGCAAAGCGCGTGGTTCTCTTTCACCTGGCCAAGATGGGGGTGCTCACTCTGCTAAAACCGTGTGTCTCTCCCCTCAATGGCTGCTGTAACTGTGTTTAAATCCCCACCCCAGGCCTCCTTTGCAGCCCCATTTCCGACTCCTCCCACAATCAGTTACACCTGCCAGGACTCCCATATCCTCCCAGCTTTACTGGGCTGCCATAGTGAGTTTGGGCAGGTGTGGCCCCATGGTGTGGAGCCAATCATCTCCAAGCTCTCACAAAGGTGCTGTAACTCAGGGGACCAGCCCCCCACCCCCCCAGTTACATCCTGGGTAGAAGTCCCTCCCTTCTCCCTGACTCAAAGTATGGCCACAGCTATTTAACATATCTATGAAACCAGTGAAAGGTTATTAACTGGTTGCTATGCAAAGCAGTTCTCAATGGCCCTCTCCATTAGTCCCTTCCCCCAGCTGACACCTGTGGGGGGTGGGTAAGAACATCTTAATATTTCCTGGACACCTTGAGTTCTGGATCCCATTCCAAATCCCTTTTTGGGGCCTCCCTCTTGGCTGTGCTCTGTTACAATACTTCATTTTCTAGATGGTAAAGGTGAGGAGAAAATTTTATTTATGTTTTCTTTTTTCTTGCTACACATAAAGTTATTGAATCTACCGAGAAATTGATGATTAGTTATTTATCTTTCTGCAAGGGGACTATCCACCTGGATTGATCCTTCAAGGATAGGATTGCTTGGACTCAGCTCTACAACCTGAAGCAAACAATTCATGACATCAGCAATATCTCCTAAGCTGTCATTCTCCTACAGTGGATCTGTCGGAGGCCCCAGAAATCCCAGGTCCTCCTGTCAAATTGATGTTCCCAGGGGTCTAATTTGGAAACTTGTAGTTGTGGTGGAGGTCAGTAAGAGTGATTCAATTTACATTTTCAACTCACTTTAAATGCTGGAAGAATGGAGAAAACTGTACTTGAATAACAATAAAAAATAAAAAACCTAAACACTAAAAAAAAAAGCTGGAAGAGAAGTGAAGCCAGCAAAGATCTCCAACCTCACTGGGCTCTCACTTGCAGTCTAGGAGGCACCTGGCCAGCCAGAAGGGGATCCAGGTGTTTGTTCTTATGTACCTTGAACTCGCTGTGGCCTTTAACTAGCTCTCTGATGCTCTGCGTATTCCCCCACAATATAAAACCATTTAACCAAAGAAAGAAGAGTAAAGAAAGGGGACGTTATCACAGTACACTACTGATTCCCTTTACAGCAGTGGTTCTCAACCAAAGCAGATTTTGTCCCCTGGAGAACGTGTCTGGAGACGTTTTGGGTTGTCACAACTAGAGGTCAGAAAGTGGATACGTGCTGCTGGCATCCAGGGAACAGAGATCACAATGCAGCTAAACATGCTACAGTGCACAGGGCAGCTCCCCACAGAGAGCTTCCCAGCCCCAGATGCCAATGATGACAAGGCTGGGAAGTTCTGCTTTTGATACTTGATCTACTGCTGGGGTGTGACTCTTGATGAAGTCTGGGAGGGCTCTGGAGATTCTCAAGTACTTCTTTGCTTGTCATTGCAGAAACTAAATGAACCTGAGTGGCTTTTGAGTTCTATGACACAAAATTAGCATTAGAGTAAAATCTTTGGTGAACATTAGATGGATCAGCTTTAGAGAACCTAAGTGAGATGTTTCTAAATCTCAGTAAAAACATACCAGTGTTGTGCTAAACAAGGTAGAAAATGTCAAAACTGCTTCAAAGAGTATATTGTCTCTTCAAGGAGAAGTCTGTGGACAACCTGAATCAGAATCACCATGAGTGATTATTTGTAAATCTCCATCTACTACATCCAAACCTCTGAGGGTTACCCATTCTCCCTAAGTTCACCTGTCACATAGCAGTAAGCAAATACCAGGAGAACCACCAGAACACTATCTGGCAGCCAATATTGTTAAATGATTAGTGATCACTGGGGGGTATAATAAAAATATTTGGTCTTTGTTCTTGATTCCTAGTACAGAACTTCTAAAACTTTTGGAATTAACTGGCTTTTGGATGCTAATGAGAAAAACTCATAGATGTCCCTATACAGGTACAGGATGGGGACCGGTTGCCACCCAAAGAAAACCTGTATGATTAGAGGGTTAGAACTTTTATCCCTACCTCCACCCCTACCTCTGGAAAGGGGAACGGGGCTGGAGACTGAATTCAATGGTTATTGATTTGAACAATCATGCACATATAATGAAATCTCCATTAAAACCCCTGAGTAATGGGGTTCAGAGAGCTTCCTGGTTCTGGCAGAGCCGTATGCCAGGAGAGGACATGGAAGCTCCCCCTGCCTTCACCCCACCACACCCTCCCTCCCTCCCTCCCTCCATACTTTGCCCTGTGCATCTCCTCCGTTTGGCTGTTTCTGAGTTATGTCCTTTATAATAAACTAGTAGTAGTAAGTAAATCATTTTCCTGAATTCTGTAAGTCACTCGAGTGAATATTGTATCTGAGGGTGGGGGTGTGATAAACCCCCAAATGGTAAGCAGAAGCACAGGTAGCTTTGGAACCCCATTTGCAGCAGAAGTCTGAAGTGGGGGCAATCTCGTGGAGCTGAGCCTTTGATGTGTGGGGTCTGTGCTAACTCTGGGTAGTGTCAGAATTGAAGTGAGCGGTTGGACACCCAGCTGGTGTCCCAGAATTAGAGCATTGGTTGGTGTCACGATGATGTACATCATGTCAGAAAAAGCCACTAATTATCTTACCCTAAATTAACATAGAAGCCATGGGAAGAGAGAGTAAATCATATATCAGGAAATAATATAGCTTTCAAATCTTAATATGGTAACTTTTCAATTAACTTTTTAGTAAATTAAACTATTTTAGATTTTTTTCCTAATTTCTGATTCCACAGTTATTAATATATTGAGCTTAGGTATATTAATTGTAAAGTACCAATCCATATTCAAAGCAAGATATTTAAGAAATATTCACCACTCTCACAATGTTCCATGATATCATGTAAGACATTTACTAACACAGCATCTATAGTTTCTCTACCAAGAATTCTTTGTATAAACAGCTAGTAATAACTTCCAAGAAAGGCGATTGCTACTTAGAATATTGCACCAGCAGAAATGAATGGCAGCACATTTTTAGATGCTGCCATCCACACATCACCTGTGGGAGGACAAGTAGAGTCCCGTAGTCTTTTCTTTGCACATCATTTACTTTTGAACAGCACACTGACAACATGTGAACAGCAAGAGAGAATTTGAAGACTCAGTGCATCAAAAAAAAAACCCCAAAACTTTGATACTGCAACTTTTTCTAGAATCCCAACTGTCACAGAAAAAAATGATAGGATATTTTCATACAAGCCAATGTCCCTAATCAGAAACCTTTGTGACTGGATATTTAATAATTCTGAATTTTTAAAAATTTCAGAAATGTGATGCATTTTATACCATATTTTACATAATTCCTCACTGGAATCGGCACGAACCAAGCCGCGTTCCCCTAAAGTTCATATGATGAAGCCCAAACCCCCTTGCTGCTGTGTCAGAGACAGGACTTGTGAAGAGGTGATTCAAGTTAAGTGAGGTGAGAAGAGCAGAACGCTGTTCTGATAGAACCGCTCTGCTTGTAATGGGGGAAGAGCACCAGAGCGCTCTCTTCTTCTGCCATGCGAAGACACATTGAGAAGGCAGCCACCTGCAAGCCAAGAAGTGAGCCCTCACCAGAACTGAATCAGCTGGCAACTCCATCTTGGATCTCCCAGCCTCCAGAACTGTGAGAAATTGTCTGTTGTTCAAGCCGCTCAGTCTGTGGTATGTCATTATAGCAGCCTTAGCAGAACCACAAAAACAAATATATTAATATTTCTGCAGTGAAACATATGACTATTAAAATTAAGTATGCTAAAGACTATAAATAGACTAGCATTATAGTTTACACAATAATAAATTGGTAAATGAAACAGTGGAATAAATATTAACCAATTTTTTTATTTCTAAGAGGAATGATTAATAAAATTACAATTATAAACAGGTTAAAACTAAGTTAAAGGTCTCTCTATAAATACACACACACACAAACACATATATAAATGTGTGTATGTATATATGCACAAACACACATACAAACATTCATTAAATGTTCCTTCTTCCTAGTTACTTGAAGATCTTGTGTAAGAGGACATGTCAGTCATCTGTATACAGTTAGATATCAGATGATGGGTCAGGAGCAAGATGCTCAAGCGATGAAGCCGCAGCACCTATCCAAGGCCTTTAATACACTTCCCCAACTTCACTTCCAGCCATGATGGAGTAACTGGGTCCAGACTCGCCCTCCTGCTGTAAAAAAAATAAAAGAAAACTGGGTAAAATATATTGAACAGCTGTTTTTGAGCATTAGGTAGGATTTACCACAAGACTGTGAGGGACAAGAGAGCGAAAACAAGTCAGGGAGCCCTCTAGTCACCCTTGCTTCCCCCTGAAGGCACCTTTCGGACCACAGTGCACGGATGCTAGGCAGGGCATGGTGGTACTGTTGACACCTCAGAGAAGTGAAAGTGGCTGGAGTTTGTTGATAGGTATACCGAAAAGGAAGGTGTGATGCAGAAAAGGAGCTCTAACGTCTGATATGGGCTTCTCTTGAGTCTCCTGCTAAAGAGTAAGCTGCAAATCCATGGAGTGAAATTCCATGAGGCCAAGCAAAGAAAGACTAGGAAATGATAAGCTGAACAATTTCCAGAGCTCACACAAAGGTCTGAGAAAAACTAAACTAGCCTTAAAATAAAGGCTACTCTTCAACCCACTGTGATAGACTTAAAAAAATAAGCCTTGAACCATTCAAACCTTGAAATGATCAAGCCTAGCACAACAATGGCAAACACTCTTTCAAGGAGCCCCAAAGTATACAATTTTACATTCCAACATCCAATGTCCATTTACTGCACATTTGGAAAAACAGGAAAATGAGATTCACACCCAGGAGAAAAGGATCAGCCAGTAGAAACAGATCTAGAAATGACAGAGATGAGGAAATGAGCATTTGGAACTTTGAAGTAGCTATTAAAAATATGCTCAAGTATTTAAAAGAATATATCAACGTAATTAGGAAAACAAAAAAGACATGAAAAATTCACTAGATTAACAGAAGATTAGATACTACAGAAAATAAAATCACTGAATTTAAGGACATAGTGATAAAAACTAAAGTGAAGGACAGAGAAAAAAAGACTGAAAAAGAAACAAACAGCCCTGGCTGGCGTAGCTCAGTGGAATGAGCGCGAGCCTGCGAACCAAAGGATCACAGTTCGATTCCTTCCCAGTCAGGGCACATTGATATTTCTCTCCCTTTCTCCTTCCCTTCCCTTCTAAAAATAAAATCTTACAAAAAATAAAAAAAAAAAGAAACAAACAAACAAATAGGGCCTCAGTGCCAGTGGGATAGTATCGAGCTAATATATGAGGTCTGTCTGGAAAAAGTCCAGCCACTGTTAATACAATGAGAACAGTTTGCTCAACATCAATATGACCTGGCAGCCAAGGAGAGCGGACAGGAGTGCACATGTGTGAACAATGATGACTTTACTGTAGTAGTCAGTGGGGGCAGTAGGTGCCATTGAGTGAGCATGTGTAGAACTGTGTGCCATAGCATCTGAAATGACTGAGTGAGTAGAGCAATGAATGTGCATCAAGTTTTGCATTAAGCTTCAACATTCCTCTGTGGAAACTATTTGGGTGATTCAGAAGGCTGCAGCTAAGGACAACTGGTGATTGGTAGCTTCATTACAATGCCCCCCACTCATGCATTACGTCTTGTGCAGAGTTTTTTGGAAAAACATCAAATTGCCCAGGTGACTCAGCCCCCCTACAGCCCACATTTGGCACCCTGCAACTTCCGGCTTTCCCCAGGACTGAAATCACCGTTGAAAGGGCAGAGATTTGAAACTGCTGATGAGACTCAAGAAAGTACAAGGGGGCAGCTGATGGCAATTGGGAGAACTGTGTGAGGTCCTAAGGTGCTTCCTTTGAAGGGGACTGAGACATCATTGTCCTATGCGTGTTGTTTCTTGTATCATTTGTCTTCTTCAGTAAATGTTTCTATTTTTCTTTTCTTTTTTTAAAATATTTTTAATTTATATTTATCTTTAGAGGGGAAGGGAAGGAGAGAAGGAGAGAAATATCAATGTATGGTTGCCTCTCATGAGTCCCCTGCTGGGAACTGGCCTGCAACCTAGGCATGTGCCCTGACTGGGAATCGAACCGCGATCGTGTGGTTCGCAGGCCCGCATTCAATCCACTGAGCTACATCAGCCAGGGCTCTATTTTTCATATTACGTGCCTGGATACCTTCTGGACAGATCTCTTACATGTAACTGATATTCCAGAAGTAACAGAAGGACAAAAACGTATTTGAAGAATTAATAATTGAAAACTTTACAAAACTAATGAAAGCTCTAAATCCATATGCATTAATTCTCCATCACCTTGTAATATTTTACCACAAGCTTAGTGATTTTTTCATCAAGATGCAGACATAGAAATCCTGTCTTGAGTTCCCAGTCTGTCAACCTGCCCCACAGATTTTGGAATTGCCAGCCCCCACCCACAATCATCAATCATGTGAGTCAATTCCTTAAAATAAATCTTTTCTATATATGTATATATTACAGTAAAAATCATATTTGTTTGATTTTGTTATGCTGGAGAACCCTGATTAATACAGCGGCCTTCTGAAAATTCACATTGTTTCAATGTCCAATGTTTATATATCTTGATTTAGGACAAAAATAGTGGTACGTGTTCACCTCTCCAATTTCAGGCCCATTTTATCAGTGTGTGGTCATGCTTTACGCTGTTTACTCTTTGCAATGTTTTCTATTTGTTGGTTCTTTTAAAAAAGACTTTATTTATTTACTTTTAGAGAGAGGGGAATGGAGGGATAAAAAGAGGGAGAGAAACATCGATGTGTGAGAGAAACACCAATCAGCTGCCTCTAGCACTTTCCCCAACCAGGACTGGCCCGCAACCCGGGCAAGTGCCCTGACCAGGAATCGAACCACTGACCTTTTGCTTTGCTGGATGATGCTCAACCAACTAAGGCCGATTGGTCAGGGCACTTTTCCTTAGTTTGTGCTTGCCACTGCATAGAAAACCTTCCACAATTTGCCATTTTGCTTTTGGTCATATATTGTTTTTGATTTGATATTCTATTTTTCACTATGATACCAGGATGTGTCTTCTGTAATAACATTTCTTACTGCATTAAAACAGATAACTCCTTTTCTTCCTTTCCTCTTCTTCCCTGCTACCCACAGGGGCGGCTTTAACTCTTTTCAAAGAGCAAAATTAAACCCAAATTTTAAAATAAAAATGCATATGGCAGATGTGGTACTGATGGGTAAGAGCTCTGAGACAAAACTACAGTCAGAACCATTTTTGCTTACAAGTGAAATTTCTCCCCGCACTTACAAAAAGCCTTCTCTTTTTCAGAGTTTTTGGGGTACTGTAATTGCTGAGAAAGGATTGTGGACCTGTACCCACCTCCTGCTGAAATGTCACACATTTGGAAGTGTACTTGTCCTTGTCTGACTAAGCAATAAGACAGAATGTTCTCCGGGAAGAGAGCTCTCCTGCCACCCACTTTGGTTGCACATAGGACATAATAAGGTGATGGTGATCTCATCCTCCTGGCTTGACTTCCTTGGCTGGGCTGCCAGAGCAGTGGTGCTCAGAGCCTCTAGATCCATCAGGCAGAGCTGACTGATGAGCTGGCCTTGGCTCTCACTTCTCTTTGCTGGTCTAGCATTTTAAGCCCTGGACCAGCTGGGACTCAAAAGCAATCCTGACTATCAAAACCTGTAAAAGCTTCCCTTGCTCTCTGAGGGCCTCTACTGTCCAAATGTTTGTCCTCGATGAATATGATTTCTTGGTCCACCAAATCTATGCCACCTATTAAGAATATAAAGTGGTGCAGGGATTGATGCCAAGCAACCGTGCACACCTGAATTCTTTTCTCGAATGAAATGCATACTCAAAAAATGATACTGGGCAATGAAGCATTTGTACTCAGCTGGTGTCTGGCCAAGCCTGCGTGCATACCCAAGTTACCTACAGCCAGCTACATGCAACTTGATGAGTGCATTTTGCCCAGACTAGTCTGAGCTCTTAGGCTTTTTATCTTGGTTTCTGGCCCTATCAAGGAAAAGGAAGCCAGAGCCTACAGCATGGCCACATTCTTCCCTGCGGAGGTGAAATGAGGGGATGTGGGAGGCGGGGGGGTGGGAGGGGAGCTGTGAATATCTCTTGTAAGAGCATCCCTGATTTGTGTACTTTGCCGTATTATCCCATAGACTTAACTTCTGGGCCCTATACGATGAAAAGTACCTGAAGAGTCAGGGTCAGAACACTTGCCCTAAAGCAGACTGATTTCAACCCTTCTGATGAGACCATACTCCCTGGAAACCCGTCTCAGTGACTCTTCTTGCCCTTGGTCCTGTTTTTTGGGGAAGAGCAAAGGCTGCAGAGAATGTGGAAGTCTGAGCCTTGCAGGGCCAACATGGTGGATGCTTTACAAAGTGAGGTTGAATCCACCAAAATGGAACAAGACTTCTTACAATCACAGTCATCCCCTAACTCAGAACGTAGCTCAGAGGATGCTACGCAAGTCATCTGCCTACTTACTACCCTGGAGGAAAAAATGATCCCTTCAGTCTGAAGCTAATGGTGAACTGAAGCAGCAAGAAATGTAAATCTAGTATTTGTTGCATTTGGAAATAAGGGATCAAAATAAGTCTCAACTTCTTCACTTGTGTTTCTTTCTCTACTTTGGGATGTGAATCAAAGGCATCAGAGATTTTGCCCTGCCAAATATATACCAGGCCTCAACCCCTACTCTGTAATAGAGGTCACCCTTTAATGAGAAAGCCCAACCCCACAGAGTATGCATTCTCATTCCACACTCTGAATTAAATTCTCATCCTGATGTACTTGTCTGCTTGTGCTGTTTTCAGAAGAGTCTAGACCTGAAATCTAATTGCACATCAGAGCGCTCACACTGATGTTGTTTCAACAAGGTCTGCCTTCCTTTATAGACTACACACCCTCATGGCTTAGATGCAACTCCATTCACATGACTGGAGTCATCTTTAAACATTTAAAAAAAATTTTTTTTATCTTAGAGAGAGGGGAAGGGGAGGTGAAGGAGAGGGAGAGAAACATCGATGTGACAAGAAAAACATCGATTGGCTGCTTTCCATATGCACCCCAACTGGGGACCGAACCTGCAACCCAGATGTGTGCCCTTACCAGGAATTGAACTGGTGACCTTTTGGATTGTGGGATGATACCAACTGACTGACCTAACGCACCCCAGGTGGGGCTTGAGCCATCTTGATGAAATGCTCTAAATTAGTCCTGGAAAAAGTTCATTCTGACGTGCAGTAAGATTTAGACCAATTCCCAAGGTTCATCAAAAACTCATTGATGATATACACAGTCACTTGTTGATTGAAATATTACCACTGATTAGCCACTGTAACCAGTGATTGCTACTGTCACTGATTAGTGTGATACTATCTGTTTATCTCCTGATAGTAGCCTGAAACTATACCTTCTATAGAGTTCATTTAAAAATCCATTTTTGATGTTTATGCAAGTAATGGCTTAACAGCTTTCATGAATTACAGGTTCAAAGATGAAATGTTTTAATGTCAGCTTTTTACCTAGTGCCAAAAATTGCCAATGCTATTCCAAGCCCAATTTGATACTGTTAATCTCATTTTACATATGAGGACACTGTACAGATGAGGCACAAAAAGGCAGCATAAAATGTTCAAGATCACATACATAGTAAAGCTAGCACTTGAATTTAGATAATTTGCTGACAGAAACTATGCTCTTAACCATTATGTAAAACTGTATCTCACTAATATCGGCCCATATCAAAGCCCTAAGGCCTTCCATTACCTGTCCCCCTAATCCCCACCCCCGTCTCATTTACTGCCATGGTCACTCCATGTGAGTACACAGGCCTCCTTGCTGTTTCTGTAATATTTGTAATGCATGCCCACCTCAGAGCCTCTGAAACTATTTTAGCCACAACCCCCTCTGTCCCTAAGTATCCTTATGACTCTCCTCACTTCTTTTGGTGTCCATTCAAATGTCACCTCAACCAAGCAGCCTTCCCTGACCTCCCTGTCCGTAAATGAATCCCTTTTGCCCTCTGCCTCCTCGCTCTCCATTATCTTAACCTCGAGAGCTGTGGGTGTTTGCACAGCTCTGTCGAGAAAAAAGATGATCACTTTTTTCTATGGGTTGATAATCTAAATGTGAAAAAGAAAATAACACTTCTAGGAGAAAATTTAGGAGACAACCTTTATGATTTGGGACCAGGTAAAAATTTCTTAAGACACAAAGAATACCAGCCATAAATAAAATGATAAATTGGATTATATAAAATTAGAAATTTCTCTTCACCAAAAGACATAATTAAGAGAATGAAAAAGGAAAACACAGAGTGGGAGAAGACATTTGCAATACATACAACTGACAATGAATTCTTATCCAGAATGTATAAAGAATACCACAAATCAATACAAGGAAGACAGGTGACCCAGTAGAAAAGTGGGTGAGAGACACAGACAGCTACTCCAGAAGAGAGGTCATCAAAATGGCCGATAAGCATGTGTTTATTTATTTTTAAATTTACCAAACATGTAGAATTCCCAATTAAGATCTGAGGATCAGAATATCCAGAAAAGTCAAGTGCTGTGAGGATGTTGCCAGAGAATCAAGTATAAATGAGACAGCATTCATGTCTACAACGATCAAACCCTTAAAATACACAACATAATAAAGTGCAAGGCACAAGGTGTAAAGACAAAGTGTAAAGCTTGTGGTGGCTACACACCTTACTTATGAATAGAAGAAACCAGGAACCTTCAGCGGAGGTGACCCAGAGTTGTGCCCTGATGAACCATCAGATGCACGGCCTGAAAATACGTGCCTCCCCCCTCCAAGGGCCCTGGCAGGTGGTGCTCTGGATGGTGGAAAGGGAAGGAGGACGTAAGAGCAAGTCAGTCAATTCTGAAAAAGTGGGGCCCTTTCAAGGACTGATGAGACGTGTAACTAAAACCACCAGGGATTACTCTGCAAGTTCTCAAAGAGAAAAGAGGCCAGAGGCACTTCCTCGTCCGCTCACCTACTCCATCCAGCAGTAGAATAGACCCTGTCCCTGATTTGGCTCTGACTGTCTGCCCCCCTCCCCCAATTCTCAGTCAGGCCTTTGCTTGCCAGTCACTAAAATAGATTCTTTTTGGTTGTTTCACATTTTTTTTCAGAGTGCAGGTTTGATCTGATATCCTTACAATTCATTTGGGTCTTGTTTCTGCATCTTTAATGAAGTCACTTTTGTAGGTTGTCAGCCTTTAGCCTCCAGAAGCTTCAGGACATGGAGAATATGTGCTACTATTTCAGCTAACTTATTCTGGGTGTGGGACACAAAGTGCTGCTCCTTTAAAAGATTTCCAGTCTGAGGCTTCACAGAAGTAATGAAAACCCTGCCAACCAGTGGGCAAGAATGTCAAAGCAGCCCTTTTATCTCTGGTGCAGGGTCGCTGAGGTTCGCCTCCTTGGCCATCAGTCATTCCAGTTCAAGGCACAGTAGCTTTCCTGTTCTCAGAAAACAGTGAAACCCTCCTAGAGCCATTTGGCAAAGGTGTTAAAAAAAATTACCTGACTTTCCAGAGAATTTAAGTCATTTTTGCAAGTGGGTCTTACATGGACTTTCAGGGACACCTTCCTCAACAACAAGACCAAGTGCCAGTGTGTGATACTCACTGGCATGTTTTGCTCCGACTCATTTAAGTTTTTAGGGTTTGGGTGAGCTCTTTTCTCTTTTGGCATTTTCTGAGGGGAGGAATCACTATAGATTGTCTAAAAATAACAACTCTCTTTTTAACATTTTCTTGTAATTTTAACTTTTGATTTTAGAGAGAGGAGGAGAGAGGGAGAGAAACATTGATGTGGGAGAAACATCAACCGGGAGCTGAACTGGCAACCTTTCAGTTTTCGGGACTTGGTGAGATGATGCCCAACCAACTGAGCCACACGGATCAGGGCCCTTCTTTAATATTTACTTATGGTTTTGTGCAGGGCAATGAGAAATAGGAAAGAATTACAAGGCCTAAGAAAGATTTGAATAGGTTTTCTGAGGAACAAAGGAAACGTAAAAAGTTAGAGAAAGTAGATTAAGTTCATCAACAACAGATTAGAAAGCACCCCATGTGAAATATTAGTGGAGGGCTGAAATACTAACAGTGGAGTGAACAGCAATTCAACCTTAAATTTCACCACCAGCCTAGGGGCATATTCTTTGGGTGTGTAGATTTCAAACTGTGTTCCATGGAGCCCTAAGGTTTTCCTGGGGTTCCCAGGACACAGTGTGCCTCAGGGGTGGAGGAACTAAACCTGGCCATCATCTGAGCCCTCATGTCCCTCTTTGACAATATTGATCTGGGTTTGTATGTGTTTTACAATTGGTGTTCCCTGCAATGTTTGTCTGAATATATGTAAAATGTTCAAGAGTGAGGGAGAGAAAAGGAGAGTTTGAAAATCATTGTTATGAACCATTTCTCTCTGCATCATCTAAGAAGAATGTCCAAATAACCTCCAGCTCTTCAATAAAGTGCAACCACCTCAAAACTGCAAGCACCTCCCTTAGACATGGGCACGCAGGGCACCTGCCTATGGCCATGTAAAAAAAAGGGCCTCGTGTTTTTGAGTGTTGTTTTTGAAATTTTTCTGTGTCTCCCCCAGTACATGGGACTGGCTGGTTTCAGCAGTGCCATCCAGGTGAAGAAGCCCTAGTTCGCATGGTTCCCGGGCCCTGTTTTTCCTCTTTAGAGTACTTTCTGAATTGGTCTCTGGTATGGGTAGTCGACCAGTTGCCCCAAAGAACTCGGGAACTTGTACCTATGGGTTGTTCGTTCTGTGGCTGCACCCCAGCTCCAGGAGCACAGCCTGACCAGCAGATTGTTCCCACTGGCCAGGGGAGTATTTCTTTCACAGGACTGTTTGAGATTGGGGTGCCAGAGCAGTGCTGACATTCTAATTTGGGGTTAATGACATTCACAATGGACATAAGAAGAAATCAGGGCCATGGGCAATTGACAGTTTTCTACCTTTCTCTGAACCTGAGCTGCATGTGGGCCCTGACCCCTGACTCTTGAGTAGCCCCGTGGCACCATTTCCGGTCTCCAGCGCAAGATCATTGACAGTGGTAGCAGGAACTCTTTACCTCCAACCCCTTCTTGCTGCACGCACTCAGGGCAGTCACCACACTCCTTTCTCAGGCTATGCACCACATGTCAGGTAGTGCTCTGGGGGCCAGGCCTGTCTACTCCAAGGGCTTTTAAGATCTCTGCTGTTCAATGGCAACAGACCCTCTCATCAACGTCTTTTCTTTCCCCCGATTCATATGGTGACATTGTTCTCTCTTAGGTGGGTTTTAAGGCCTGCCAGATGAGGGATGGATATTCCTTAAATAAATGGGACTATGCTTTTCCTACTAGGCCAATAGGCACCTATGATGCTTTTGCAGGTGGTGGTGTGGAAGGTAGGAATATGTCCAACTTTAACAGAGTTTGGGGCTTAAGTTATCAGAAGGTATAGCAGCTTTTCCTTTTGTGCTTTGGAAATCCCTGAGCACCGTATATGATGCTCAGCTACCATGCTGAGGAGACCATGTGAGGAGGCCAATTGGAAAGGGAAAGACCTGAGAATACACAGGGAGAACAAGAGCCCAGCTGAGTCCAGCTTCTTGCTGTCCTTGCCAAGGGCCTGGACTTGTGAATGAAGCATCTTGAATGTTCCAGCCTCATCCACAGCTGCCCAAGTGTCCTGTGTGACACTCACCTAAGTCCCAGCCAACCCTATGGAATCAAGAGAAACAACAAAAAGGTACCCAGCCACTAAGTTAACTGAAAACTAAACCAGAACTCAACAGGTGAGAATGGGTCTTGGCATCAAGCATGGATGAGAGAATGTTGTGTAGGGGATGTGCAGAGAGTACCATTAGCAAACTCCAGATCTACAATCACAAAGCAGGGCTCAGAGCCTGGATGGACAGTCAGGGTGCAATGGGAGGCATCCATATCCATCACAACTGTGCCCATGCTTGTTAGTGACTTCGCCATCCTTTCCCACTCTTTGTCATGCTCGCCCTGTCAGTTCACACTTGATCAAGAGAGCTGAGGCCTCAAAGGAGCTCAGTGTGAAATCTATCTATAGCTAGGCTAGGTGGTAAGGCAAGGTGATCATTCAGCTGGCAAGAAGCTAAGGACAGGACTCCAATACCTAATTAGATGTTGTAACAGAAATGGACAAAGCTGATTACAGTACATCCTCTGCTCTCTGGTCAAGGGCACAGATTTTATCCCAGTTAATTTGGCTTTATTCCATGGCTACAGACTAAACCTTTAACCCAGTCAGCTGTCCAAATTGGATTCCCTCCATTTATCTTGGAAAAAAGGATGAGACATCATGTCCAATTCACAGCTTTTTCTCGGGGAAATACTGTGTTGTGAGTGAGCCCATCTGTAACAGTAGCATCTTCAGAAAAATAGCTAAGTTTAATAGTCATTCATTCCTCTTCTTCCTCCCCATATCCAACCTAAATTTGTTCCTCTGCTTGAGGTTCCTATGTACGTTAGTGTGGTCACCCATCTCTGCTTAGTCCCCCAGATTTAAATTTTGACATTATTGTGAAGTCTTCCTTCCATCCACTACACCCAATCTACATCCTGATATCATTTCTTCAGTGTTCCTTAACTCACTCTCTTTATTCCCCAGTCCTACTTTAGATGCACATGCCTTAAAGGGAAGGTTCCAGGGGCTTCTTAACTGATATTGCAGCTTCTACTCTTTTTTCCCCAATCTATCTGTTGTTGCATCTTTGTAAGGATAATCTTCCTAAAATACGTTTTGATCGTGCCATTTTTCAGTTCACAGTCTTTCAGTGGTTCTTGAATTTCCTGCAACAGAACGGCGAACTCAAATGCTTTGAGTTGATTTAAGTGTAAGATGTGACTGAATGTTTAGGGAGCTCTGTAGACCTGCTGGCAAGTGGAGAGAATGGACCCTGCTAAAGGCATTTGTATTCCATATTTTTAGAACTACTGTTCTGACCAAATGAATCACAAAACTTCACAAAGTAAAGTCCAGACTCTTCATTCCAATAGTCAAAGCTTTCCATTACTAGAAGTAGGTTTTCAAACCTACTTTTCTAGACCCACGCTTTCATTGTTGGTGTGTGGTGTAGAGAGGGCACGGATATGGCACATGACCATTACTCTTCCATCTCTGGTCCATCATAGAACTGCTGCTGGTTGTGGTCCTCTTCCCTATTGGATTCAGATACAGCCTCAGGATCCTCCTCAGCACAATGCTCCAGAGAGCCGGGTGGGCTTAGTCTGCCAGTTAAAACCTAGTTGCCATTGCGTGTAGCTCATTTCTGATCAGCTTCAGTCCAGGCTGAACCTCCTACATTCACACACTGTACTTACCAAGCAGACCAGAGCATTTCAGCATATTTGAAATAAACAGCTTGGTTTAGCTGTTTTTCTCTGGCTGACATTCTGGGCTACCTCATAGGCTGCATGTTCTAGGCTCAAACCTTTTTTTTAGGTGAGTTGCCTCACTACTCACTACAGGGCCTGGCAGGAGACTGATTGTGATCCTGGCAGTTTGCTCCAGAGAGAGTATTGGATGAGAAAACCATCTTAGCAAAAGCAGATTTCTTGGGAAGTCACTCCTTCCTACATCCCACCTCTACCCTTGAAATGATAAATGCTCTCAAAAGACCAGATCCATGGTGACACGGCTGCTTTAGCAGGACTCACTCACAGCACAGCTGGCCCACCGTATTCAGACTATAGGTTGTTAACATTGTCTACATAGATTCAGGTCCTCTAGAAGCATCATAACAGGCTGCCAGTTGGATTTGGCTCAGTGGTGTATGTGGTTTGTGGGAGATGTTTATACTACTGTGCCTACATCAGACTGCATCCAAGATTTCTCCTTTGAGGAGTTTGTTCCATTTTGTAACCATCTCTTTACTTTTTTCCTATTTAACTGGGGCCTGCATTTTCCAAACAGTCCAGTTTTCCTCTTTGTTTGGCAAGATGCTTGTCCTTCCTTCTAAAGCAAAGGACTATTCTTTGTCCTAAAAGAGAGAGTAAGACAGATTCTTATCACATCGCACAGGCCAACTCAAAAACCCAAGGAGGGGAAGGAGGAGTAGAACCATCTATTTCACAACATATCCAATGGACCTCATGAACCACATGCACCATGCCCTTGGCCCACTGAATGTGTCTTACCTGTTTAGAGTTCCAGTTTTTTGTTTTATCTTGATGTTTTAAACTTTGGAATAAATTCTGTGATATACTGAATGCTTGTGCCCTCCTAAATTCATACATTGAAGCCCTAAAGCTCAATGTGACTGTATTTGGAGGAGGGGCCTTTAGGAGGCCTTGGATCATGATGGCAGGGTGCTCAAGAATGGTTTTAGTCCTTTACAAGGAGAGACACAAGGGACATGATTTCTCTCTACCATGTGAGGACACAGCAAGAAGCTGACTGCCTGAAAGCCAGCAAGAGGGTTCTCACCAGACATGGGATCTTGGGCTTTCTAGGTTCCAGAACTGTGAGCAATAAATATCTGTTGTTTATAAGCTGCCCGGCCTATGGTAATTTGTTAAAGTAGCCCAAGCTAATTAAGTTAACCCCCCACAAGTATTGGTTATATTTGAAGGGCCTGCAGCAGAGGGGGTCCATTAGCTTCAGGGTCCCCAGTGCATGAGGAAACTCATGAAGAATTATGAAATGAAATTTTATTTTTATCAACTGTTTTTCCCAATTTAATCTCTATAATCATTATTTTTGTGGAGAAAAATATATTTTTACCAGTGAGAGATACAAGGTCATTCTTACCACCACCTTCCCACTCCTCCACTCTCTGTTTGATCGCCAATAAGATGTCTCCAGATCAATGGGATGCACCACCTAGTAAGGAGTTTTGCTGGAAACAGCCTCCCAGCTGAGTATCAGAGGACTAAGGATGATGACTTGGCTGGTCAGGGGAGACAGGAGCCTGGGATATTTACCAAAATGTTTGCGAAAAAAAACCAAACAAACTAGTAAATGTGTTGAAAAACGTACAAAATTATGTGCCAAGATCCTTACAGGGCATTTAGGGTTCTTTCGTAGTTAAAATTTTATTAGAAAATGGGAGTAATCAGAAAGACTAAAAAAATCACAAAAGAGCATGAAGAATTAATTACGGAAAAGCATAGAGAAAGGGCTGTAACAAATAATAGCATATACAATTTCTCTCATGGTATCAGTGGTCAATCTCTTGATACTTCAATTTTTCTCAAAGCCACCTATTATTATCCCAGAATCTATTTCTTAAGAAATATTAGGGTTTCTAATTATTGCCTTATATAGAGTCAGCTGTACATTTCCTGTGTTCTGTCTTGTCCTCTTTCTCCCAAATGCTGCTTGAAATGGCAGCCCAGGGTATAGGGCGTTTGGTGTTCTGAGTTACCAGAAGTTCTGGGCTGTAAATAAATCATAAATGTATCATATAATTCATGAATTATTCATTTTCTCTTGTGCTTTCTATAGAACACTATGCATCAAAATCGAGTCCAACATATTCAAATCTTAGGTAGTTTCAGATCATCAAAATAGCTGGTTATTCAGCCTTGTAGAAAGGTTTTCTTTAAAAAATCTCTCTCTACAAAAATTCTCACCAGCTGGAAGAAGTGTAGGCCTCTCTACATGTACCAAAGCCATGGAGAACACGAGGGGCTTAGAGAGGTAGAGTCCTAATGTAATGGGTATATATTTCAATTTTTTACATTGAAAATAGTGCTTTCTCATAATGTGCACCCTTTTCAGTCTTTGGGCTTATAGCCCAATTCTATGGGCTGAGAAGATACTTTCTACTCTTCCACAAATGGAACACAGACTACCCCAAACTTACTAAGTTCCCAACTTATTAAATTCCAAAGTTTCCTTCAGAAATTGTTTGGTTGGAACAAATTAGACCCATATTCCTCAAGAAACGTGAGGAGTAGTTCTGTCCCCAAAAGAGCTCACACCCTATTAACCCATAAGTACCAGAAAGATGGACCTAATGCTAACCTAGAACGTGATGAACAGATACAAGCATACTTCTATGGAAAACCATGTTTTGTATTTGAACTTGGGATGGGAAGAACAGACCTCTTGACATTGCTTTTTTGTTCCTGTCTTCCTCAGATGTTATATCATGTATGTCTGAGGCTGTTGCAGCCAGGCCAGGACTTGGAAGAGTGGGAAACCAGCAGGGAGAAGGTCAGTATATTTGGCTGCATCTGCATGGAGGGGTCATTCTTAATTCTGGGGGTCTTTGAATTCCAAATTATGTTTCATGCATATGTGCACATACAAACATATTTTCTAGCAGAATAGGCTTTTCCTTTCATTAGATTCTTAAAAGGATATCAGACCCCAAAACTAAAAAAAAAAATTAAGAACCACCACTCTAGTGGATATAAACAATGAATGGGACAAGACTTCTTGCCAGCACATGCATTCAGCACTGTTCCTCCATTTTAGGCAACCTAAAGACATTTAGAATAAGTGAAAAGGGACTTCTGGCCAAGATGGAGGCATAGGTGGAGACACTGTGCCTCCTCACACAACCAAATTTAAGGACAACAAAGATTTAGAAACAAAAACACAACCAGAACAGACAGAAAATTGAACTGTACCGAAGTCTGACAACAACAAACCATTCATCCAGACCAGTAAGAGGGGTGAAGTCTGCGGCCTGCGGAGAGGGGTCCCAGCAGAAAGAGGCAGTGGCTGGCAACCCGGGCACAGGGAGGAAACCAGCAAACCCAGTAAGGTGCACAAGGTGGTTGGCTGACCTTGGACACACATTTGTGATCAGATAAACCAGGCAAAAAAAAGGGCAGTGAGACAAACCATGCAACCCAGGGCCCCGGCACTGGGAAATAAAGCCTAAAAGCATTGATTGAAAAAACTTTTGGGGGTCAAGGCACCAGGAGAGGCTCCCAGCCTCACAGGAGAGTTCGTTGGAGAGACCCACAGGGACCTAGAATGCACACAAGCCCACTCACCTGGGAACCAGCACCAGAAGGGCTCAATTTGCTTGTGGGAAGCTGTAGAGGGGACCAAAATCTGAGAGAGCGTGAAACAAGTACCATTGCTCCCTCTCTGATCCCGTCCCCACATACAGCCCTGGTAAACACCTAAGCAAAAACAGGCAGCAAGACAGATCGAGCAAACCAGGGCCTCAGCGACGGGAAATAAAGCCTAAAGCACCGATTGAAAAGGTGCCGGCTTGTGGGAAGCGGCAGAGGGGACTGAAATCCAAGAGAGTGTGGAACAAGCGCCATTGCTCCCTCTTTGACCCCACCCTCACATACAGCGTCACAACCCAGATATGTGCGTTGCCTTGCCCTGGTGAACACCTAAGGCTTCACTACTCATATGTAACAGGTGCGACCCGACCAAAAATTACTCAATCAGAAGAACAAATGAAAGCCTCAGAGCCAATACTTTTAAGCAACTAAGAGATAGCCAACCTATCAGATGCACAGTTCAAAATACTGGTGATCAGGATGTTCACAGAATTGGTTGATTTTGGTCTCAAATTAGATGAAAAAATGAAGGCTACACTAAGTGAAATGAAGGAAAATTCACAGGGATCCAATAGTGATGGAAAGGAAACTGGGACTCAAATCAATGGAGTGGATCGGAAGGAGGAAAAAAACAAACAGAAAAGAGTGAAAAAACAAGAATGCAAAAAAAAAAAAGAGAGGAGAGGCTTAGGAACCTCCAGGACATCTTTAAACGTCCCAACATCCGAATTATAGGGGTACCAGAAGGGGGAAGAGGAAGAGCAACAACTGGAAAACTTATTTGAACAAATAATAAAAAGAACTTCCCCACTCTGGCAAAGGCAATAGACTTCCAGGAAATCCAGGAAGCTCAGAGAGTCCCAAAGAAGGTGGACCCAAAGAGGAACATACCAAGGCACATCATAATTACATGAGCCAAGATGAAAATGAAGGAGAGAATCCTAGAAGCAGCAAGACATAAGGGGACAGTCACCTACAAAGGAGTTCCCAGCAGACTGTCAGCGGATTTCTCAAAAGACACCTTACAGGCAAGAAGGGGCTGGAAAGAAGTATTCCAAGTCATGAAATCCAAAGACCCACATCCAAGGTTGCTCTATCCAGCAAAGCTTTCATTTAGAATGGAAGGGCAGATAAAGTGCTTCTCAGATAAGGTCAAATTCAAGGAGTTCATCATCACCAAGCCCTTATTATATGAAATGTTAAAGGGATTTATCTAAGAAAAAGAAGATAAAAAACATGAACAATGAAAGGACAGCAAACTCACAGTTATTAACAACCACACCTAAAACAAAAGCAAACTAAGAGGACAGCTAGATCAGGAGCGGAACCATAGAAATGGAGATCACATGGAGAGTTAGCAATAGGAGAGTGGGAGGAGGAGAAGTGGAGAGAAGGTACAGAGGAATAAGTAGCATAGACAGTAAATAGAAAATAGACAGGGGGAGGGCAAGAATAGTGTGAGAAATATAGAAACTAAAGAACTTGTGACACATGGGCATGAACTAAAGGGGGGAGTTGGGGGAGGGGTGTTCGGGGTGGAGGGGAATGAAGGGATGAAATGGGACAACTGTAATGGCATAATCAATAAGACATATTAAAAAACCCATTTCCTACCATGGAACACACACACACACACACACACACACACACACACACACACACAGGAATGTTAAAGGGACTTATCTAAGAAAAAGAAGATAAAAAATATGAACAGTGAATGGACAGCAACCTCACAGCTATTAACAACCACACCTAAAACAGGAGTGGAGCCACAGAAATGAAGATCACATGGAGGGTTAGAAACAGGGGAGTGGGAGGAGGAGGCAGGGGAGAAGTTACAGAGAATAAGTAGCATAGATGGTGGGGAGGAAATAGACAGTGGGGAGAGCAAGAGTAGTGTGGGAAATGTAGAAGCTAAAGAACTTTTGACACATGAACATGTACTAAAGAGGGGGAAGGTGGGTGGAAGAGGGTGTGCAGGGTGCAGGGGAATGAAGGGGGGAAATGGAACAACTGTAATGGCATAATCAATAAAATATATTTTTAAAAAAGAATAAGTGAAAATGTTCTGTTCTCTGGGCTCCACTAACATCTTATTTTTAAATCAAAGTTATTTTCCTTTCTGATACACTAGGAAACAGGACCTTCTTTTCTGGTCACAGTTTTTGATAGTTCTTTCTGCCTGCAAAAAAGTGAAAGCCAACTCAGAATTGAAATTTATACCAACTCTCCCCACCCTCCTTCTCAAGGTCTAAGTTGTAGGGAGGTTTGATACACAGAGAACTCAGACAAGACCCACCTGTATTTCAGTGGAACATGTTCTCAAGACTTCTGTGATGTGTGTGTCATGGTGGTTTGGTGTTGGAGGGTCTCTGTTCTGCCAGTGAGAGTCTGTGTGGTGTCCTGAGCTCTGTAGGGTGGGGAAAAGGTGGAACTGAAAAAGCAGACACCCCAGGTAGCCTGAATCAGTGCTGTAGAACCGGAGACTCAAACTGTTCGTTCATTCACTCATTCACTCTGTTTAGTTACCGAGCATCTGTAATATGTGGAGAATTATGCTGGGTCCTGAGGGGTGCTGAGAAGAAAAGATCTGATCTTCTTCCTTAAGAAACAATGTCATAGAAAGATAGACATGCAAACAATTACAAATTAAATGCAATTGCCACAGAGTAGGCATATACATTCAAGCAAAAGAAGCAGGAAAATAAAAATACTTAATTCAATTGCATGTGTGGTGGTTGTAGTGTGAGATTCTATTCTGAAAAGAGATAAATCGAAACCAGGAATATGCCAGTTTTAGTCCCAGGGCAAAATGCTGGGGTTGACCAGATCACTTCTAGGGTGAGCTAGAGAATTATACTTGGGGGAGTAAATAGAGGTTTTCTCAGATCTTTTGCTGTGGACTTTTGTAGGAATTATGTTTGCTAATGTCAGGGGTAGATATAAATCACAGGACTTTTTAAAAGCTAACAATTACTGAGCACCTGGTGTGTGCTAAGTACCATACATAGTTTTAATCTCACAACAGCCTCATAAGGCAATTACTATCACTCTCTCTGGATTAAGAAACAGAACCAATAGGATGTAAGCTCTCCCTCTTTGTATATAACCTGTGTGTGACTATTGGCTTATTGAGGAGGTCTCCCCTGAAAAACCTGGCATTGTGGAAAGACAAATGTGTGAGTGATTCTTTTCAGGGATATTCCCTTGCTCGTGGCAGTTTGATTGGTTGGTGCCTTGGCCCCATTTGGGGTTAAATATTTGAATCTCAACCCCGACTCATCCTATTGATCTCTACTGACTGCGAGATAAATATCTTAACTTACTGGCCTCAGTTTCCTTCTCAGTGAAGTGAGGGGTGAGAATAGTGCCCTGCTTGCTGATACAACGTGAGGATTAGATGAGAGAGTGTGGCCTTGGCCATGTGGCTCAGTTGGTTGGCGTGTTGTTCCAGGCACTGAAAGGTTGGTGTTTCATTCCCAGTCAGGTGTTTCGATGCCTTGGTCGTGGGTTTGATCCCACTGGGGGGTAGCCGATTGAGGTTTCTTTCTCACACTGCTGTTTCTCTCTCTTCCTTCCTCAATCTCTAAAAATAAAATAAAATAAAATAGTAAACAAGAGAGTGTAAATTAAGTGCCTGGCATAGCTATCCTCACAAGGCACTTAGCACTGTGCATAGAGTAAGTGCTTCCTAAAGATGAGGTATCGTCACCTCATTGTTATTTAGTGCTTATTGACATCCTCTAGAAAACCCTTTGCTGACTGAACAGTGAAAACAAATGATCTCTATCTGCTAACTCAGAAATTCTGCAAATCTATGGCAGATACATTTCCATGACTCCAATACCAGAAACTGATGCGCTGTCAGAAATTCCCTTTAGAAGGAAATATTTTCTTGGGATGCAGCCTGTGCCTTTCCATTGCTAATGGGATAATTTCATAGGCATTTGTGCGTTAGGCAGAGTTGCCCATTAGAAGACTCATTGTAAAACATGTTGTCTGTGTCCCAAGAGGGCAGGCTCAGGGACACCCTGATTGTGTCCTGAAGGTTAGGGATATTTATACGGAATTGTGTCATCATCGTTAAATCAGAAAATTTTCAGCCAGGAGAAAAGAATTCAAATCCTTCTTGGCATATGCTTTTGGCACCGCAGTTTGCACACCTCAGTCCTGACCCTTCTGTGGATACCCCTGGGCCTCCAGCTTGCCCCCAGGGGTTGGCAGCCTCCCCTGCCCCACCCATAACTCTCTGCTGTCTGCACCATTCCTGGTGTCTGCGTTTCCTGGTGGAACAATTCCCTCTTATTTAGGTGTTCCCCTTTGATCCCTATAGTTGTCCAAAAAAATAAATCATCTAATTATTATACAGTAATACATTATGAATATTTAGAATTATTAATTACAATACGGGTATAATAATACAAATTCTAATTATTATAAACTCTCACCTTGATTTTCATAGCCCAAGTAGGGACCCTAAACAAATTCCCTCTCTTGTGACAGTTTTTAGAACACATTTCCCCCAAATATGGCACCTTGACAGACAGAATGTTTAAAGCTGAAGAGATCTGAGAAGCAATATGTGCAGGAAAGACTTTCCTCATTTTCCCCTGAAGCAGGGCGTAAAACTGTATGTGAGGAATGCTCCCTTTAAATCCAGAGAAAAGCAACAAACTTCACTGTTTCCCCAAGTTTACTACACTTTGCTCACACTTTTTCATTCTATCACATTTTCCCACAACTCTCCACTCTTGTTAAACCTAGCATAAAACACACAGGTTTGACCACTTCTTTGGGTCTTTGTTTCCCCATGGAGGTTTTCATGTCATGTGAAAATTATGTTAAATGAATTGATATGCTTTCCCTTTGTCAAACTGCCTTTTGTTATAGGCGTCCCAACCAAGAATTTAGAAGGTTACAGAACGAAGATGTTTTTCCTCTCCTACATTTGCTTTTCTCACATTCCCAAGACGTCTTAGAAACTTATCTTTAACCAATTCATCGGCTCCTACACTGAGCACAATTCCCCATCAAAACTTTTGAGGTCTAATATGGTTCCTAATTCTAATGTTTTATAATTTAGAATTGCCTAGCTTTTAGAATGTAACATGGGACATAGGCTGAACTTTAAGTAACATACCCAGCAGGATGTGGGGAAGCACCCCATAATCAAACACATTTATACTTTAGTATCAAAACATAAGAATAGTCAACCAAGAGGCAGCTGATCTTGTATCATATCTGGTCAGATTTTACAACCGTGTGAGTTCCCACAAATGTGTTAAGAAAACATTTTCTCTCAGAGCTTTTGAACTTTGAAATTGTAGTTATAGGATTATGGACTTACAATACCAATTGGGTTCATAAGCTAACTTTGCAAGAGAAAGAATTCTTCCATTTTATGACTCTTTCCAAATGAGTGGTGTCCATATGGCCTTGTACTCAACCACCGGGGAAGTGGTAGGAAAGTGGTCGCAGACTGATTGACTTGATTGGTAACCTTGGAAAAAACAGACTGGGCGTGCTCCACTCAGCCCTATTGATCTTGCACTTGGAAGGGAGCCAGCACTCTGCTTTATTAAGACTTGGCCCTCTGCCTAACTTAGTCATGATCCATAGCTCAACCTCAGAATTTATTCATTCTCATTATTATTAATGAAGATGATATTTTGATCTTCACCTGATACCCTTTGTCTTGTTTCTCAATTGGTTAAGAATTCAGGTGAGAAGAGACCTGACCCTTCAGTGATTCTGGTGTTTGGCCCTTGACTGGAAGTGTTGAGATATTAAAACACTGAAATTTTGGTTGAGAACAACATACCTGAGGGGAGGATTTGGGGGATGCTATGACCTAGGGCTTTGGGGCCTAGATTTAAATGTGCAGGCAAGGCCTTTGACTTCGGCAGTTTGTAAAGATTTCTTTAATCACAATTGCAAGGGTTAGTGGTCTTAAGGAAACCACAAGGTGTTTACTGTATTTGGCCATGTATAATGTGGACATTTTTTGCCCAATTTTTGGGGGAAAAATAAAGATGTGCATTATACATGGGTATAATGATTACATACCATGGGTATAATAATCCCCATGTATAATGCACACAAAAATGTGGGCATGCGTTATACACAGCAAAATACAGTAACCTTTGCTCTAAGAGGTCCAGGTGGGACATCAGGTACATGTAGCCCCAGCCAGGACTGAACACTTCCACTTTACCCTGTCCTAGGCTTGTGCTTCGGGCATACTTCTCCATAGGTCAATGCGCTACTTTATCTTCTTATATATGAGGATTTGCCTATCTCAAGTATACTTTGGTCCTTTGAGACCTAGCATCCCTGTATCCCAGTGTTTTCCATGTGCCTGACATTTAGTAAACACTCAATAAATGTTGTTGAATGAATTAAGAAACACTGTATGCAGCCTCTAAAAAAAAAGGTTTTTTATCCTGGCCACACACACCATGTAGTTCAATCTTCATAAGCTGAGGCCCTGCAGGGCAAAGGAGGCCAGAGCACCAAGACTGGGTGTTGTAATCTAATTTTGTTGCCTACTGCCTTGGCCCTAGGAACAGGGAGATTAAAATAATATTATTGAAAGAAAGAGCAGAGAGAAAGAGAGGCAGAGAAGGAGGGAGAAAGACAAGGTCATTGACTTTCAGTATTAAATACACATCTACCTGTTAAGAGGCACTTACTCTCCTTCCTCACAGCTAAGATAGAGTAGAAAAAGTTATTCAAAATGATGTCTAGCCCACCCAATGTTACTTTTAAAAGGAAGAATGTAGAATATGGAGGAGAGGCTGAGAACAGGTGTGAGAGTGTGTGTGAGAGAGAAGTGAACAAGTTTGCAAGTGAGGAGGGCAGCTTACATGAGAAAAACAGAAACTGAGTGTGAGAGATGGAGACAGAACCACAAAGGAAGTGGGGCAGGAAGGAAAGTGGGGAGGATGGAGAAAGGAAAAGACTTAATTCATATAGTACCTAGTATTAAACAGGAGTTTTCTCATTATCAGTAGAAGCAGTAAAAGCTCTCAAAACAAAAGAAAACAAAACAAAGCATGACTTAATAAAGTTTAAAACACAAACATCCCAACTACCTTTGACTTATTTCACTTAGCATAATACTCTCCAGGTCCATCCATGCTGTTGCAAAAGGTCAGGTTTCCTTCTGTTTTTTTTTTTAATAACCCATTTCCACTGTGTAAATGTACCACAGCTTTTTATCCACTCACCTGCTGATGGGCACTTGGGGCTGCTTCCAAATTTGGCTATTGTAAATAGGGGTGCATATATTCTTTCAGATAAGTGTTTCAGGCTTCTTCAGATATATTTTCAGAAGTAGAATTGCCAGGTCTGTTCCATTATTGATTTTTGAGGTAACTCCACACTGCTTTGCACAGAGGCTGCACAAATTCGCATTCCACCAACAATGTGGAATGTTGCATTCCACCAACAATGTTCCCTTTTCTTCACACCCTCACCAGCCAGCACTTGTTGTTTGTTGACTTACTGATCATAGCCATTCCAACAGGTGTGAGGTAATACCTCACTGCAGTTTTAATATGCATTTCTCTGATGATTAGTGACATTGAACATCTTTTCATATGCCTACCAGTTATCTGTATGTCCTCTTTGGAGAAATGTCTATTCATATTTTTTGCCCATTTTTAAATTGGATTAGATTTTTTGTGTGTTGAGTTTTATGAATTCTTTACAAAATTTGGACATTATCCCCTATTAGACGTATCACTGGTGAATATGTTCTCCCATACTGTGGGCTGTCTTTTCATTTTGTTGTTTCCTTCGATATGCAAAATCCTTGAATTTCTTTAAGTCTCCTTCTGGACTATGACTAGCCTAGGCTAGCAATGTCCTCTGGGAAGGGTACAGCAAGCTTGCAATAGATTCATGCCTTTGGGGACATCTTGGGATGTTAACCCAGGCTTTAGTGCCAGAGGCCAGCTTGGTGAGATGTTTCTTTCATGGGGTCATATGTGACTGGTCCACTGGAGTGAACCTGACAAGCTGATTTAGAGAAGCTCTGATTTGAATATAAAAAGGGTCTCCACACACACCTGGGGTAGTCTACCCACTTTCTGCTCTTCCATGATCATGTTATTCCAAAGAAAGAAGTAGAGCCTACCTAAGAAGTTAGGGAGGGAATTATAGAAATAAGTGAAGACTTCTGGTCAAGATTGTGGCATAGGTAAACACAGCTTGCCTCCTCGCAAAACCACAACCAAACTATAGAATAGCCATCATTCAGAACTGTCAAAAATCTAGTTGAATGGAAATCTGACAACTACGGAATGAAAGAAATCACATCCATCCAGACTGGAAGAAGGGGCAGAGATGTGAAACAAGTTTGTTCCATATCCACATGTGGATAAAAATTTGAGAGGGATGGCTAGGGAGCAAGGAGTCCCAGCCTTATACCATGTCCCTCAGCCCAGGTTTCCAGCGCCAGGAAGAAAGGTCACTATAACTTCTGGCTGTAAAACCCAACAGGAATTGAGTCAGTGGAAGAAATTTCTGAAGTCCCAAGCAGTCCCTCTTAGAGAACCCACACACAGACTTACTCAGACCCACTCCCTCTGAGCTCCAGCACTGGAATAATAGTTTGAAAGGCACCAGTGGCATAAAGTGAGAAACCTAAGTGTCTGGCATCAAGGCTGGAGCTGGGGGACAGCTTTCTCCCAGAAAAATAGGCAGGCAGAAGCCATTGTTCCTTTTCCGAACTCTCCCCCAACAGAGCCACAGAGCTAGCAGGCTAGTGCCATACCTGACTCTATCAACTTGACTAACACTTTTTCCTGGTCCTGGAGAAGCCCAAAGACTGTTCCAATCAACTTACAGCCCACCAAAACTGCTTTCCCATATGAATGCCTAGTCTTGGTTCATGCTTTACAACTTCCCAAATCTTCTCAAACAGGCAACTGCTAGCCTCATTGAACTCCCAGGCTCTGTACCTCTTGCTAAGTGGCCACAGGCCCAGCATTAGCAGCAGCCAGCCTAGATTCACAGCTTGGCCTATCCTGGACATTTCCAAGTGCAACACAAGTAGCAGCAATCTCAGGTTCCTTTATAGCTCAGGCAGGGTGGCCCTAGGCAAAACACAAGTGGGGACTGACCTTGGCCTGAAGCACCCAGAAAACCGCAGAGCCTGGGTACTCAGTGGACAGTTACAGACCGTGTTAGAGCACTACCGCCCTGCCTCCACACAGCTCATCCTCTGCAGAGGGCAGAGGTTGGTGGTCAGTGGTCATAGCCAGTCCTTGCAGCTGACTGGCCTGGGTAAATTAGGTCCCTCCCATTGATCTGCCAACAGCAATCAAGGCTCAACTCCAAGAGGTGAGTATACTCAGCCCACGTGAAGGGAGTAACTTGAGTACCCTGCTTGAGTGATAAGGGAGGCTGTGCCACTGGACCCTATAAGACACTTACTAGATTAAGCCATTCTATCAAGACAGGGAGTGGTAGCAGCTCTACTCAATACATAGAAGCAAACACAAGGAGGCTGCCAAATGAGAAGACAAAGAAACATGGCCCTAATGAAAAATCATATCAAAACTCCAAGAAAAGAACTACACACAATGGTGATAAGCAATCTATCAGATGCAGAGTCCAAAATACTGATTCTGAGGATGCTTAAGGAACTTAGTGAGGACCTCAACAGTATAAAAAAAATCCAGTCAGAAATGAAGGATAAACTAATGGAAATAAAGAACAATTTACAGGGAAACAGCAGTAGAGTGAATGAAGCTGAAAATCAAACCAATGAGGTGGAACATAAGAGGCAAAAACCAGACAACTAGACAAACAAGAAGTAAAAAAAAAAAATCAAAAAAATAAGGAAGAAAGAAAAACAAGGATAATATGAACAGTCTCTGGGACAACTTCAAGCATTTCAACATTTGCATTGAGAAAGAGCAAAAACTTGGAAATTATTTGAAAAAATAATGAAAGAAAACTTCCCTAATTTGGTGAAGAAGATAGACATGCAAGTCCAGGAAGCACAGAGAATTCAAAACAAGATGGATGCAAAGAGGCCCACTCCAAGACATATCATAATTAAAGTGTCAAAAGTTAAAATTAGAGAATCTTAAAAACATCGAGAGAAAAGTAGTTGCCCACCTACAGGGGAGTTCCCATAAGACTGTTAGCTGATTTCTCAAAAGAAACTTTGCACGGTAGACGGGACTGGCAAGAAATATTTAGTTATGAAAATCAGGGACCTATAGCCAAGATTACTCTACCTAGCAAAACTATCATTTAGAATCAAAGGGCAGATAAAGAGCTTCCAAGACAACAAAAAAACTGAAAGAGTTCATCACCACCAAACCATTATTATATAAAATGTTAAAGGAGTTTATTTAAGAAAAAGATCAAAATTATGAACAATAAGATAGCAAAAAATACAAATCTATCAATAATTGAATCTAAAAAACAAAGTAAGCAAACAAGAACAGAGACAGAATTACGGATACAGAAAGCATTTTGATGGTTACCAGATGGGAGAAAGGCATGTGGGAATAGATGAAGAGGTAAGGGGATTAAGAAGAACAAATAGATAGTTACAGAATAGCCATAGAGATGTAAAGTACAGGATAGGAAATGTAGAAGCCAAAGAACTTATACACAGGATCCATGGACATGAACTATGGTGTGGGGATTGCCTGATGGAGCCAGGGGTCCTGGGTAGAAGGGGGCAAAGGGGTAAAAATTGGGACAACTGTAATACCATAATCAATAAAATATAATTAAAATAATAAAAGAAATTAAAGAATTTTTAAAGAAGAAATAAATGGACTACATTTCCCAGAGGACATTGTAAGACTCTAAATGTATATACCCGACTTGGGGCAGAAGGAATGCTGGAATTTTGCAGAGAAAATACTTGAATTGTAGAGTACTGTATACGTTAGATTAATCTTGGCCAGAGTGCAATTGCTTTGTAATATAACATGAGAACCAAATTTAAAAATTCCCTAAAAATGGAGACAAAGATTCTGCTTCACTCAATAAAATCACGGTCTCAATGAGTAGGAAGTGGGAATAGTAAAAGATGGAAGGAAATAAATAAAAGAGAGGCTTTGGGTCAAGAGGGTGTTGTAGGTAGGTAAATGCAGTACTCACATTTCCCCACAATTGCATCAAAATTAGAAATAGACTAGAGTAAGCATTATCGAGGCCTCCTGATATCTAGCTAGACTTATTCAAACTCACTTCCTCTGAGCTCCAGCCCTGGGACGGCAACTCAAGTGCACCACAGACGTATAGGGAGGAACTGAATTATCTGGCATTAAGGCAAGAGCTGGGGGCAGTTTTCTCTCAGACATAAGTGCTGACAGAGGCACTTCTGTTTAGTTCTTCTCTTTAGTTCCATTCATTTGATGAGACCTTCACCCACAGAGCTGGCAGGTGGGTGCCACATGTGACTATCCATCAACCTGGCTCACACTGTTTGCCCCACTCTGGCAGTTACCTGAGACCCCTCCTCACCCAATTTGTAGGCTCACCCAACCTGTTTCCAGAGGCTTTTCCATACAAATGGCTCAAGTTTCAGACTTTCTTAAAATCTCTCAAGCAAGCACCATCTAGCCTTAGACAGCCTGTACTTCTCGCTAAGTGGCCCAGGCCATGCACTAGTGGCATCTGGCCTTGGTTCACAGCACAGGTATCAGCCACATGAAGATCCCTTTGCAGCTCATATTGGTGGCCCTAGGCCAAACATAGGTCATGACTGACATTGGTCTGCACCTCCTGGGAGGCCCCAGAGCCAGTGCACCCAGTGGACAACTTCAGACCATGTTGAAACACCATCCAACATAAGCAACACGCTTAAGAGTCAGGCTCAGCGGGCACTCACTGAAGTAAGTCCTGCTCCACGGGAAGAGCCCCCGAACAGCTAATTCTTCATGGCAGTCACAGCCAGTCCTTACAGCCAGTTGGCCTGGGGGTAAATCCCTTCACTAGTGTACCAATAGCTATCAGTCCTTAACTGTAAGAGGAGGGTGTACTCAGCCTATACAGGCGGGTTCACATGGAGTGCCCAGCTTGGGTGTTAAGGGAGGCCGTGCCTCAGCTGAGACTGTCAGCTGATTTCTCAAAAGAAACTTTCTTGGCCAGGAGGGACTAGCAAGAAATATTCAAAGTGATGAAAAACAAGGACCTATAACCTAGATTATTCTACTTAGAAAAGCTATCATTTAGAATCAAAGGACAAATAAAGAGGTTCCCACACAAGAAAAAGTTAGAGTTCATTACCACCAAACCAGTATAATATAAAATGTTAAATGATCTTCTTTAATAAAAAGAACAAGAAAATGACAATAAATTAAATCTAAAGAGTAATAAAAGATCAAGCAGAACAGAAACAAACTCATAGATACAGAGAGAATATCTTGACGGTTGCCAGGTGGCAGGGGGTTTACAGAGATTAGTGAAAAAGGTGAATGCATTAAGAAGTATAAATTGATTCTTTCAGAATACTCGTGGAGATGTAAAATGTAGCATAAGGAATTTAGTCAATAATATTCTAATAACTATGTATAGAGTCAGATGAGTATGAGATTTCAGGATGATCATTTAGTAAGTTATATAATGTCTAGTCATTGGGTTGTACGCCTGAAAGTAATATAGTATTGTATGTCAACTGTAATTGAAAACATTTTTAAACATTAATAAAAGAAATAATTAGGGACTACTGGAGGATAAAACATGCCACTATTTTGTGAAAACAGGTTGTTAGGATGAACAGGAAACTGAAATTGGGAGCTTTGATGGTTTTGCTACAAGAAGATGAATAATCCTGAGCCTGGCAACATCTTCAGAGTGTCTGTGCCTACACTGAGATCATAGCTTACAAGGAATCTCAAACTTAAGAAGTGGGTGGCTTGTTGAAAATGTAGATTCTAGGGTTCTGATTCCTTGGTTCTGATTTGTAGTCTTACCTGAGGCCCAGGCACCTGCGTTTAAACTTGCTCTGAGGCTGACTCTGATACATATGGCCCATGGACCACACTCTGGGAAACAGAGATAAAGACAAAATTCTTTTTTAATGATTAAAAGAAAAACATGTTACACATGCAAACACAAGCACTTCCTCCAAGTCACAAGGTTAAATTCCGGGCCTCTACAGAGCCTGCTTTTGGACCCTACCCACAACTTTCTACCCATCCCTGCAAACTGAGGTCTTGACCCTCTCCTTTTATGGGGTTTCCAAAGCACACAAATTGTTTAGATGTTAAGGAAGGCCTTGTATGAATCTGAAAGCTGTTTTCTTTCATGCAAACATTTCTTCTAGAACACTGTGTAACTGTTTTTTTCCATGAAGTGGTAGGAAATAGGGGAATGTGGTAGTCCTTTCTCTGGGTTCAGAAAAGAAGAGAACGGTTGTCCAGCACTTGAGTCTGTTTAATTTTTGTACATGTACTGCAACTTAAAAAAAATTTTTAAAAAAATTCCCATGCACTTGAAATGTAATTACTTGTACTAGCAGTTGCCATGTAATAAATTAAAATAAACAAGGAGCCCTGGCCAAGTAGATCAGTTGGTTGGAGCACTGTTCCATAGACCAAAAAACAGTGGTTTTGATTTCCAGTCAGGACACATACCTGAGTTACAAGTTCAAGCTCCAGTCAGGGTGCATATGGGAGGCAACCAAATGATATTTCTCACTCACACTGGTGTTTCTTTCTCTCTTTCAAACCAATTTTAAAAATAAAAATTAAATTAAATGATCAAGGAAATAGCTACCATAATTGATTGTAAAGGGCTTCTCCAGAGGCTGCAGAACATACAAACAGCCCTTTTCCAATTTTAAGAGGTTGGGAGATAGTCAACCTGCCTATCCAACTGGTGGTCAGAGTATGTTTATAAGAATAAAGTTCATTTTCTTTTTCTTTTTTCTGTCAAAAGTCATTGCTTTTGTTATTTCATATGTATATGCCCAAAGAAATAAATGGGTTTGAAGTTTATTTAATTCCACAACTTTTTCCCATTAGCTCAGAATTCCACCTGAAATCTAAAGCTGAGAACAGTAAATAGCTAAAGAGTACTGTAAATTGTAAAGAGAGAGATGTTGGATATGCCTCCTTAGGGCTTTATATAAGAGGCCAATGTGATTGTGCGACTCTCGGCATTTTACCCACCTCCAGCTTGTCTAAGGGAAGGCTAGAAATTTGGTGGAGGAAAGAGGCTTTCTTTGAATAGAGTTGTTAGTTAGGAGAGTGCCTCTGGACTGTTCCTCTACCCAAGCCAGGTGAAGAAAGGATCCAGAGAATGCCCTGGAGCTGGGAGTGTGGTGTCTGCCACTAGAGGAAAGGGCAGCTCAACTTGTCCTCAGCTAGTCGCTTCCTGAAGTGCCACAGTTCTCCTGCCAGAGCCAGGAGTCTGCATGTGAGCACAAGAGTTAGGTGTAGTCATGGTGACGACAGAGGCTGCCCTGGATGGTCCCTAATGCACTGACCTTCTAGGTTTTAGTGGGGATGGAAGTGAGGGAGGTGAGCCTGCATACTGTGTTCCAGGGGACCAGGTGGGGACCAGGGACAGATGCTGGGCACAGGAGAAAGAATTGCGTGGGAATTACCCAAAGAGTGCATTAGACAGAGTGGAAGTCTGGGTGTGTTCATGGACAATGTCCTTCAAAGTACCTGCAAATGTTCCTCACAAGGAAAAATAAGCCAGCCTTTGAGCTTCTTTCAAAGAGAGAGAAGGCCTTCATGGTCATGAGAGATGTTCAAATAACTGGCTAAATCCTCACATTTTGCCCCTTTTCTTATCACCTTCTTTCCTTTCACCCCTTTCTCCCAATGTGGAAGAGTCCATAGAATCCTGGAGGACAGGAGAGGATGTGGAGTTAGAACAGACCACAGTCCCCTCCTGGTTCCAGGGTCTGAGCATACGTTAGGCGTGAACAAGGGAAGGGAAGAAAGTTTGAACCAGAAGAGAGAGCAAAAGTCTGACATGATTGGTTAGATTTTCTAATTACTGAAAATAAGAGCATTCTAATACTTGGGCAGGTAAAGCCAAGGATCTGCCTGAGATATTGTCTGAAGGCAGGGAAAGGATGTTTGATGTTAGTAATAGAGGAAAAACAAAACAAAAATGTATTTCTGATTGAATACTCCTGAGTCCTGCCCATTACTAAACCAGATACCTTTGCAATGTGCATGGGCAGCAAAGGATAGAAACATGAGTAAGGCTATTGCTGTCAACAAAGAACTTGATCAAGTGTAGCAGAATTCCTTATTGAGCTAGAACATATCATCTGTTCACTGGGACTGTCCAGCCTCCCCAGGAGAAGGACAAAGCTGGGCTCACTGGCTCTTTCCCCTCAAGGAGGCTGTGTTTCAGGGTAGAAAGCAAAAGTACAGGAAGACAATCTGCCCTTCTAGCTTTTGTGATAAGCTTTATAATTTTTTAAAAATATTACGTATTCAGTAAAAAAAAGGCAGAAGAAAAGAAATATCTCTGAGGCCCGAGAGGGGGAATTTTCTCTAAATGGAAAGGAAATAAAATTCAGCTGGATCCAAGGGCGGCTGGCACCTGCTCCTCCTGGGAGCAGCAAGCACCATAACCAGGAGGACAGGGCTTAGGGTGGATGATGGGAAGAGGTACGTCCCAGCCATTGGGTTCCCATCGAGGAACTGTGAAGGCTCGCGTAATGAGACCAAATGATGGGCTAGAAACTAGGGGCTCATACCTCTTACTATCTGGGATCAGTGGTACCACTTAGATGCCTTAAATTCTCATTCATCCCTAGGGAAGATTGACTTCTCCAACCATCTGGAGGTATTTGGACATGGAATCAGATACAATATTGGTTTTTAATTGACATTCATTGGCCGTCTGAATTTGTAGTTGAAACTTCATATCCACTCCATGAGGAAAGAAACAAGCCAAACAGTGCCTTGATAAATGCCAAAAGAGAGATATACGTTAAGAAGTCCAAAGAAAAGTTTCCTAAGAAATCACTGCAGGGAGGAGATAGGCTTTGAGATAAATTTTGCGTGATATACAGGATTCAAATCACAGCAAGGGCTGAGGGACGAGTGGAAGGAAGGCGTCAGTGTCAGCAAATGCACGGAGATGAAAAAGTCCAAGAGAAACTGTATAGAAAAGCCTTACTGAAGTAGGGGTGGGAAACTGGAGGTTGCTGCTGGAATCCAGGTGAAAGGTCATGAAGGGCAGGGACCTTTCGTTGCAGGAAAGGCTGTGCTTGGTATCCAGGTGGTAGATCTTAGACCCATGTAGGTGTGAGACAAGAGAAGCCTTTAGGCGTAAGCCCAGCTGACAGGACATATCATAATGCTATTATAGAAAGGGGAAAGGGTAGAAGAGGAGCTAGTTTACAGTAGACAAGTTCTAAACTTACAGTGTGGATTTATAGATCAGTAGCAATGTCGGTCGAGAGTCAGGAGGGCCCTAACAGCAAAGTTGCCTGTCTCCCTTAGAGAATGTCTCAGAATGATTTGGGGACAGGGAGGGAGGGCTGGGCTGCGGCAGAGGCACAGAAAACTGCAATGTGGAGAAGGGCAAAAAAAAAAAAAAAAGTGTGGCTTGCTCCAGATTCTGGACTAGAAAAGAGCTGGTTTTAAAGAATCCTGGTTTCCCTGGGACTTACCCTCATTTTCCCCAGTGTTCTCTTTAGCACTGGGCCCCAGTGTTTTTTCCAGCACATTTCAGGCTTCCTGTCCCATGGACTTCTCTCAAAAAATGGGATGCATACACACCTGAGACCCAAATAGACTTCCTGAGTTCAGAGAAATTCTGTCTCTTTTGACTTGATGGACCTGGGTAGTGTTTCTTTAACCCACTTGGTCTCAGTTTTATTACCCCCTCCCCAATTGTTTTAGTAATAAAATATAAATAAAATGAAGTTAGTAGGGCTTTTCTTGTAGAGAAGAAATGAGAAAATGCATAATAAAGCACCCTATAGAGTAACTGATAAACATCACACCCTCAACAAACATTGCCCCCTTCCTTCTCTTGTGCCCTGCACCTGTCTGTAGTAATTGCGGGCAGAGATGAGGGCCCTCAAAAGGAGCAGCCCTGAATTCCACCAGAAGGATGCGTGGAGACCTACAGCCCTATTCAGCTCCACAGGTGGCAGCTCCACCCTTTTAGTTGCTCCGGCTAAACCTTGAAGTCCTCACAGATGCCTCTTTCCCTCTCACATCCCACACATATCCCTCGGCAAGTCCTTTTGGCTTTGGGCTCTACCATCAAAATGTGTCCCGAACCTGATAGTTTCTCAGCACCTCTGCAATAGCTACAGACCCGTCCACCAGAATCTCTGCCCTCCTGGATAATTGCGGTAGCCTCCCACTTGCTCTCACAGCCTCTCCTCTTGCCCCTTGTCCTCAGACTGTTTTCCACACAGCAGCTGCAATGATCCTTGTAAAATGTAAGTCAGATCACTTTCCTCTTCCACTAAAATCTCCCCAGTGACATGTCACCTCACTGAAGATCAAAGCCAAACACTCGACCGACTGTGGTTGATGCAAACTCAGTTCTGGCTCTGGCACCATTTCCTACCTCTTTCCTGGCCCTCTGACCTACGTGCTGTGTCTGGACAGCCTTGGCCCTTGCTGTTGCCTACCCTGTGAGTGTTCTTCTGTGATACAGTACAGTTCCCTTTAAGTCTCTCCGGGATATCTCCCAATCTTTCTTTTTTTAAATAAAAAAGGAAAGAAAAAAATCTTCAAATCTTATTTCATCAGAAAACTCCTTCTCTCTCCCCCTTAGACAAAAGAGCAACCTCTCCCTAGCCCTTTACTTTCACTCTTTTCTTTACCCGGGTTTATTTTACCCTTCATAGCATTTACCATCACCGGCATTACCTGTTTACTCATTTAGTTTTTTTAAAGTCTCTTTCCACTAGACTGTTAGCTCTATGAGAGAGCGTTCCATTTTTCTCCCTTTACTTCTGTATTCCCAGTACCTAGATGAACATGGTGCCTCATTTCTTTTCACCAAGAAAAAATATGCCTGGATATACCCCTCAGAAAGCTGGTCCAGGAAGGCTCCCACCCTAGTTTTCCCACAAGGCGTGTTGGCTTATTTTTGTGGCACTTGATTAGCGTCCCCTCAGACAATTAGAAAGCGGTCCACACCTGCTGGCCCTCATCTCTGTCACAGGGTGGGTATCCCCCTCTATCTGAAAGTTCACTTCCCCCAGTTCACTTCTAGAAAGACCTACATTAATACCTTGTTTTGGTAACTGAAAGAAATCCAAAGCAGATTTTTGCTTTTACAAAAAATGGAGAAAGGTGAAAATAGCAGTCAACTTTGTTTTGGAATTAGCTGTTGGGGAGGCAGGGCACATGGTGAGGGGGGTGCGGGGAGCCGGGGGCAGTGCTGGCGGCTCCACTAACTTCCTTCCCAGGAACTACACTCAGGACCTCAGCATCAGCCCCTGTGCCTTTGAACTCTGTCTGAATGTTTTGTGCTATTTTGTGCATCCATTAGCAAGACACGCCCTAAGATGTCAGAAAAGCCCAAGAGAGCTCATAAGGGTGTTATGCTTAGCATAAAACTAGACATAATTAAGCATATTTGGGATGATTTGGTGGGTTATATTCTGGGTCTGGGAACACAAAAATACTGCATATACATTAATGGTAATTGCTTTTTCACCTTTTTGCCATTTCGGTTATGAGAGTTTTCACAGGAATGCTGTGCTTTCAGATAACACCGGTACCCTGTACCTGCCTCTTTTGTAGCAGTCCTCTGTGATTGGCAGTTTCTGTTTTATTGGTCTGTTTACTCTTTTCATGTGTCTCCTCACTAGAATGTGGGCCCCAAGAGGTCTGGAGCTGGTTGCCTTCACTCAGGCCACGCACTTTGACATAGTGGCTCACACGTAGGGAACTCTTATTAAACTACTTTAGCTGAATGGTGAATGAACGCATGTGAATGTAGTGGGAAAGAGAACTGCTGTTTCAGATGATCAAAGGAAAGTCTGGCTGTCGTTGCTTCCAGCTTCTTAAGAGGTGGTGTATCTCTTAAGGGAGAGTGGAATTTTATACTGCTCCCTTCCAAGGTGAGGAAATTGGTGTGCCAAAGACTTTGATCTCCTTCAGGGAAATACTCATTTCTCAGCTTCTATGGGTACTCTGCACTACTGAAGGGCAGACATCCCAAGAAAATAAGCTTTTGTGTAGAAGAGCACCCTATTGAGGTCAAGGATTTACTAAGGGAGGCTTTCATGAGTTCAGAGCAGTGAATTAGAGAACAAAACTGCTCTACATTAAAATGAGTAGTGTATTAGCTTGCAAGGGCTGCCATAACATAGTAAAGTGGTCGGGTGGCTTAAACAACAGAAATCTATTTTCTCACAGTTCTGGAGGTCGGGAGTCCAAGATCAAGGCGTTGGCAGGATTGTTTTCTTGAGGCCTCTCTCTTGGCTTGTAGTTTGCTGCCTTCTCCCTCTATCTTCCCATGGTCTTTCCTCTATGTGTGTCTGTGTCCTAATCTCCTAAAGGACACCATTAATATTGGTTGAGGGCTCACTTTAATGAGCTCATTTTAACTTAATTACCCCTTTAAAGACTCAGTCTCCTCCCTGGCTGGTGTGTCTCAGTGGATTGAGTGCTGGCCTGAGAATCAAAGGTTCACATGTCTAGGTCACATGTCTGGGCTGCATGCTAGGTTCCCAGTAGGGGGCATGCGAGAAGCAACCACATATGGATGTGTCTCTCTTTTTCTCCCTTCCTTCCCCTTTAAAAATAAAAAAAATGAAATGTTTTTAAAATTAAAAAAAAAATTTTATTTATCTTTAGAAGGAAAGGGAAGGGAAGGAGAGAGGGAGAGAAATATCAATATATGGTTGCTTCCCATGCATCCCCTGCTGAGAACTGGCCTGCAACCCAGGCATGTGCCCTGACTGGGAATCGAACCACAATCGTGTGGTTCACAGGCCTGCGCTCAATCCACTGAGCTACATCAGCCAGGGCCCAAAAAAAAAAAGGACCCTATCTCCTTCTGTGACTGGTTAATTTCACTTAGCATGATGTCCTCCAGGTTTGCTTTGTTTGTTCACCCATCAGTGGACAAATAGGTTCTGTGTCTATTTTGGCTATTGTGAGTAGTGCTGTAAGGAACCTTGGAGAAGAGACATGTCTTGAAGGTCCTGATACCAAATCCTCTGGATATACACCCAGAAGTGGGATTGCTGGATCCTATGGCAGTTCTATTTTTAATTTTTTTGAGGAACCTCCATAATGTTTTTCATAACAATTTCCACCAACGACATAGACGAGTTTCAATTTCTTTACATCCTTAACATCCTTATTTGTTGTCTTCTTTTTTTGGTGTCATCTTTTGTTTTTTCTTTGATAATAGCCATCCCAACAGGTGTGAGGTGATATCTCATTTTCACCCCACTTATTTAAAGTATCTAAAATAGAGTCATAGATGCAGAGCGTAGAATGCTCGTTACCAGGGGCTCGGGGAGGAGAAAATTTGGAGTTGGCATTCGATGGACATTAAGTGTCAGTTATTAAAATGAGTGAGTTCTAGAGACCTGCTGTACAACGCAGTGCCTATAACCAACTGTGCTCTGATGGGCACCGAAAACTGTTAAGGGGGTAGATCCAAGTTAAGTGCTTACTATACCTGCACACAGAAGGAGGAGGGCAGGAGGACACTTTTGGAGGTGATCGATATGTTTATTACCTTAACTGTGGTGATAGGTTCATGTGTGCATGCATATGTTGAAATCCACCAAATTATATACATTAAATATGTATACAGTTTTTGTATATCAAGTGTACTTTGAGAAAACTTAAAATATCTCTAAATACAGTCACATTCACAGGTACTGGAAAATTAGGACTTCAACATATGAATTTTTGAGGGGAACACAATCCAGCCCATAACAAACAGGTACCAGACAGAAGACTGGAAGCTGAGAATAGCAGGCAGAGGAGGGAACACAGAAGCCCCAGCCCACGGAGGGTGACCGGGGATCCTGTGGAGGGAGACAGACAAGGTGATAGAGCCAGCTGGGTGTCTGCCCATCTTCCAGAGGAATGCAGTTGGGCTGGGCATATGGCCACCCAGATAAAAGCTGCATTTTCTAGTCACACGGTGGCTAGGCGTGGCCATGGACTATGGAATGTGAGTTAAAGTGAGGGGTAGAATATCTGTTCTTAGAAACAATCTGATCACCCTGCATTTCCACTCTGTCTGTTACCTGTGAATGGGAGCGTGGGCTTATCTGCAGCTCTGACTGTGCAGCCAAGAACAAGGCCCTGGGGGAGGCAGGGAGCCAAATGCAAGGAGCTTGGGTACGTGTGTGACCATGTGGAGTCATCCTAGCCATCTGACTACTCCCCTCAAGGCTGTTATGTGAGAGTGAAATAAATGGGTGCGTTGTTAGGCCCTGTATTGGGGGTGACTGTATTATCACAGTCCTGCCATTACCCTAACTAATCCAGACAGCAAAATATCTTCCGTGGCCCCGTGATTAAGGTATTAAAAAACTCTTGTTATGAAAATTTATAACTTAAAAATAGCAAAATGATATAATTAACTCACTGTAACCATCTAGTTTTATTTATTTATTTACTTACTTACTTACTTATTTATTATCCTCACTTGAGGAATGCTTATTGATCTTACAGAGAGGGGAAGGGAGGAAGGAAAAGCGAGAAACATTGACCAGCTGCCTTTCGTACACAGTTTGAGCAGGGATGGAACCCACAACCCAGTCATGCGCCCTGACTAGGAAACAAACCATCCACCTTTTGGTTTGCCAGATGAAGCCCAACCTCCTAAGCCACGCTGGTCAGGGTTCAACCATCTGGTTTTAGATTTTAGTAACTTTTAACCACATTTACTTCATCTGTTTTTTTTTTAAGATCTTATTTACTTATTTAGAGAGGGGGAAGGGAGGAAGAAATAGAGGGAAAGAAACATCAATGTGTGGTTGCCTCTGATGTGGACCCCACTGGGCACCCAGCCTGCAACCCAGGCCTGTGCCCTGACTGGGAATCAAACCAGTGACCCTTTGGTTCACAGCCTGCGCTCAATCCACTGAGCTACACCAGCCAGGGCCATATGTTGTTTGTTTTTTTAAAAGAAGTTCATAAGAAGAGGCATATGTTATTTTAAATTATCTACTAAACTGCTCAGCGTTGTAAAACCATTGATTCAAACTTTGATAGATGTTTGGCTACATGTGAAGGTTTTTTATCGGTGGGAAAAACCAGAGAAATACGTACTGTTTTCCTCTTGTAAGGTATCGGTACATGAGAAGAGAAGGGAAGAACCATAGGAAGTGGGATGTGAAGTTGACTGAAAGTTTAGTGGGACCAGGAAATCTGAGCAAAGAGTGAGCCCAGCAACGGAAGCAGCTTGGCTTTGCAGAAATCTTGAGAAAATCACTGGACTTTCCATAGAATGTAGGATAAGAACTCATTCATTTTTATTTAAACAACAAATATATAAACATTAACTATACAAGCAACTACATAGACTAGAGGATTTAGGGACATAAAGACGACAGTCAGTGTGTGTTTATACACACACGCGTGAAGAAATGGATGAAAGAATGAACCTGGTTCTGTGCTACTAAGGGACATGTCAGCTGTGGTATTTAAACCCTAGAGGGCCATCCTGGACCAGGAGAAAAGCAAAACAAATGGGTGCCACCTGTCTGATTCCTTTCAATGTGGCAAAGTGGGTTGCCTTGCCATGGCAAATACCGAAGTCTCTGCTCCTTAATACATAACAGGCATGCTGAGATAAAAATATATGGTCCAAATGAAAGAACAGACCAAAGCTCAAAAAAAAAAAAAACCCCACAAACCACACAGCTAAACGATGAAGAGATAGCCAACCTACCAGTTCCACAGTTCAAAACACTGGTAATCAAGATGCTTATAGAAATGGCTGGGTATGGTTGCAAAATAGAGGGAAAAGTGAAGGCTATGTAAAGTGAAATAAAGGAAAATGTACAGGGAACCAACAGTGAAGGGGAGGAAACCAGGACTCAAATCAACTATTTGGACCAGAAGGAAGAAATAAACAACCAGAACAGAACAAAGACACAAGAAGTTTTTTAAAAATGAGAGGCTTAGGCACCTCCAGGGCAACTTTCAACACTCAAACATCTGAATCATAGGGGTGCCAGAAAGAGGAGAGAAAGAGCAAGAAATTGAAAAAAAATTTGTTTGTTTTTACTGCTGTGGCTATGACTTCCAATACTATGTGAATAAAAGAGGTGAAAGAGGACATCCCTGTCTTGTTCCTGATCTTAAGGGGAACACTCGTAGTTTTTGTCCATTGAGTATGACGCTGGCAGTGAGTTTGTCTTATATGCCTTTGTTAAGTTTAGGTATGTTCCCTTTAATCCCACTTTGCTGAGAGTTTTTATTGTAAATAGGTGCTGGATTTTATCAAAAGGTTTTTCTGCATCTTTTGATATGGTCATGTAGTTTTTATCCTTCATTTTATTTATGTGGTAAATCACATTTATTGATTTGTGAATGTTGTACCAATCTTCTATTACCAGAATAAGTCTTACTTAACCTTGGTGTATGATCTTTTTGGTATTGCTGTATTCAGTTGTTTAGTAATATTTTATTGAGGATTTTAACATTTATGTGCATCAGGGATATTGGCCTATAATTTTCTTTCTTTGTAGTGTATTTATCTGGCTTTGGAATTAGGATAATGATGGCCTCATAAAATGAGTTTGGGACCCTTCATTCCTCTTGAATATTTTTTGAAATAGTTTGAGAAGGAGAGGTGTTAGTTCTTCTTGGACTGTTTGGTAAAATTCACTTGTGAAGCCATGTGGTCCAGGGCTTTGTTTGTTGGGAAGTTTTTTAAAATTATTATTTTTCAATTTCATTAGGTATAATCTATCTATTCATATTCTCCGATTCTTTCTGATTTATTTTTAGAAGATTGTATGTTTCTAGGAATTTATCCATTTTGTCCAGGTTGTCCTGCTTGTTGGCATATAATTGTTCATAATATTTTCTTACAATCTTTTGTATTTCTTTGATGTCCCTTTTTATTTCTCCTCTTTCATTTCTGATTTTATTTATTTGGGTCCTTCTCTTTTTTTCTTGATGAGTCTGGTTTGTCAACTTGTTTATCTTTTCAAAGAACCAGCTTTTGGATTCATCGATCGTTTGTATCATTTTTTAAACACTATTTCATTTATTTCTGCTCTGGTCTATACTTCCTTCCTTCTACTCACTTTGTTGTTCTTTTGTAAGTTTCTTTAAGTGTGGAGTTAGATTGTTTGTTTGAGTTTTTCTTGTTTTTTTGGCACAGGCCTGTAATGCTATGAATTTCCCTCTTAGGATTACTTTCCAAATGTTCCACATATTTTGGATTGTTGTGTCCTCAATTTCATTTGTTTCAAGGTGTCTTTGGATTTCTTTCTTGATCTCACTGTTGATGCTAACATGTTATTTAGCTTCCATGTCTTTGTGTTCTCGTGTTTCATTTTAGTTTCATAGCGTTGTGGTCAAGGATACTTGATATGATTTCAATCTTTTTAAATTTATTGAGACCACTTATTTCCTAACATGTGGTCTTCCCTAGAAAACATTTCATGTGCACTTGAAAAGTATGGATATTCTACTGCTTTGGGGTGAAATGTTATGAAGATATTGATTAAATCCATTAGATCTAGTGTATTGTTTAAGGCCACTGTATCCGTGTTGATTTTTTTTGACTGGAAGATTTATTCACTGAAGTCAATGGGGTGTTAAAATCTCCAACTATGACTGTATTTTTGGCTATTTCTCCCTTTATGTTCATCAAGATTTGCTTTACAAATATTTAGGTAGTCCTATTTTGAGTGTGTAAATGTTTACTAAGGTTATATCCTCTTATTGGATGGTTCCCTTTTTCATTATGTAGTATCTTTCTTTGTCTCTTACTGTAGCCTTGGTTTTAAAGTCTATTTTGTTGGATGTAAGTACTGCTACCCCAGCTTTTGTTTCTTTTCCATTTGCATGAATATCTTTTTCCATCCTTTTACTTTTATTCTGTATGAATTTTTCTATCTGAGATGGGTCTCTTGGAGACAGTATATATAGGGGTCTTTTTCTCTTGACCCTCTGTCTTTTGCTTGGAGCATTTAGGCCATTTACATTTAAGGTGATTGTTGAAAAACACATATTTAATGCCACTTTATTGTTAAACTGTTTTCTTCTTTCTTTTTCTTCTTCTCAAAGCAAGCCCTTTAATATTTGTTGCAGTACTGGTTTGGTGTTAACAAACTGCTTTAGCTTTTTCTTAACTGGGAAACTCCTATTTCTCTCTCAATTTTAAATATGGCCTTGCTGGGTAAAGTGGCCTTGGTTGTAGGTCCTTGCCTATCACCATCTTGAATATTTCACACCACTCCCTTCTGGCCTGTAATGCTTCTGATGAGTAATTAGATGACAGTCTAATTGGTGCTCCCTTGTATGTAATTACCTGCTTTTCTGTTGTGGCTTTTAGGATTCTCTCCTTGTCTTGTGCCTTGTGATTTTAATTATGATATATCTCAGGGTAGGCCTCTTTGGGTCCAACTTGTTCGGGACGCTCTAGGCTTCCTGGATTTGTGTGACCCTTTCCTTCAGCAGATTATGGAAGAGTTCAGTCATCATTTCTTCAAATAGGTTCTCGATCCCTTGCTTGCCCTCTTCTCCTTCTGGTATTCCCATAATGCAGATGTAGTTACAGTTCATGTTGTCCAAAATGTTTCTTAAGCTCTCCTCATTTTTTAAAATTCTTTTTTTCTTTTTGCTGCTCTGCCTGTTTTTTTTTTTTTCCTGCTGTATCTTCCAAAACATTGATTTGGTCTTTTGCTTCATTTAGACTACTGTTTGCTACTTCCAGTGTAGTATTTAATTCAGATATTGCATTCTTTCTTACTTACTGGTTCTTTTCATGGTTTCTATGTCTGTTTTCATGTTGTTGAGTATCCTTATAGTCATTACTATAAACTCTCTATCTGATAAACTGCTTGTCTCCATTTCATCTAGTTCTTCTGGAGAAATCTCTTGTTCTTTCATTTGGGATCTATTTGTTTGTCTTCCCATTTTGGCTGCTTCTTTGTATTTTCTGCCTTAGCTGCTAATCAGTCATCAAACAGATCAGTTGTTGATCTGATCAAGCTGTGAGCAGCAGTCTGGCTGAAGGTATCATGCAGCAGGGCAGGGTAATTCACTTTGCTCCCCCTCAGGCTGATGTCACTTAGAGAGGAGTGCTCTGCCTGAGAAATATGCCTTCTGTAGTACAGAGGATGACTCCGCACATGGCTCCTGGTAGCTGTTTCTTCAGTTCTCTCCCCAGAGCCATTGGTCCCAGGCTCTCCTCAAGCATCTCTAGTCCACTCTGCCCTCCCTCTGCCAGAGCCCAGGGTTTGTGGCTGCAAATGAAATTTTGTGTGTTGGCCCTTCAAGAGGCTCTCTGCATCTCCAGCTGTCTCTCCTTGGCCTACAGAAACCTTGTTGCTTTTTACAGTTGTTATTGGGGTTCCTTTCCAGTTCTGGTACTGTAGGTTGGGGAGCCCAGCTTGGGGTTTAGACCCCACACTTCTCAGGGAGAAATCCCTGGATGCTGAAATATCCCTCTGGAACTTTAGCTGGTGCCCGTGGGAGCCCAGTCAGCCCTCTCACGCCTCCTCTGCATTGCCTACCTGTCTTGTTGTGGTGAAGTGCTTTCTTCAGTGTGTCCTTGGTTATCAGGCTTCTCTCCAGCTGTGTTCAGTTGATCGTTCTTCATGATTTCTCTACAATTCAGCTGTAATTCCAGATTGGTCCTGGGAGGAGGTTAGTGTAGCTTCCACTTACTCCTCCACCATCTTGGATCTGAGTGCAGATTCTATTTGAATTGATGACTGAACTGAGGTAAGCAAAACTTTAATAACTGCAAAGTCTTCACTTTCTACATTAAAGTTGTGTATTTCTACTGTAGTCATGACTTCTGTTTTCTTGATGTTCAAATGCAGATCTCTGTTATGTTTCTCTCTCGTAATGAAGCCAACTTATATGGATATACAAAAAGTCCTGTTGGAATATACTGTTTCATTAAGAGTCAGCAGATCGGTAAGACTTGAATGCTTTCTCCAAAATTCACTTTTATTAAAAGATCTCTGTGGAAACCATCTTTCAAAACTTCTTGCCACAAAATAATTTCAGAGCAAGTGGCCCTTATGCCCGCATCAGTAAGTGTGGCATTGAGGGTGGCAGCTGCTGTGTAGGTGAGCCCAGCTGACCCTCAGAGGAGCAGCCAGGCCACCACTCAAACAGCCATGACTACGACTGAGGCAGTCAGGATGCCAAAGAATGTGCACCAGAGAAGAGCATGCCTGGCTGAAATGAGGATGGAGGAGCCTGTATACGCTTCTCGCCGCTCTTTGAAGTGTGCTGCCAAGGAGTTAGTGACTGAGACAGAAGCCTACATGTGCATATGCCTTTGGTCCCCACACACTTTTGGTCCTGCCATTCCCTGCCACTACTCCTCGCAGCCCTGTGGCCTGAAAGTTCCAGACTCTCCAGAGGCAGCAGTCCCGGACTCTTGGTTCGCCCCGTGGATGCCCGGCCCCTTAGTGTTTATAAATTGAAAACTTATTTGAAAACATAATGAAAGAAGCTTCCCTAATCTAGCAAAAAAAAATAGACTTCCAGGAAGTCAAGAAGCTCAGAGAGTCCCAAAGAAGTTGGCTCCAAGGGAGCACATACCAAGGCTCATCATAATTACATTACCCAAGATTAAAGAGAAGGGGGGAATCTTAAAAGAGCAAGAGAAAAGGAGAGAGTTACCTACAAAAGAGTTCCTGCTAGACTATCAGCTGATTTCTCAAAAGAAACTGTGCAGGCAAGAATGGGCTGGAAAGAAATATTCCAAGTCATGAAAGGCAAGGACTTACATCCAAGATTGCTCTATCCAGCAAAGGTTTTATTTAGAATGGAAGGGCAGATAAAGTGCTTCTCAGATAAGGTCAAATTCAAGGAGTTCATCATCACCAAGACCTTATTATATGAAATGTTAAAGGGACTTATCTAAGAAAAAGAAGATAAAAAATATGAACAGTAAAATGACAACAAACTCACAACTATCAACAACTGAACCTAAAACAAAAACAAAAACAAAGTAAGCAAACAACTAGAACAGGAACAGATTCACAGAAATAGAGATCACATGGAGGGTTATCAGTGGGGAAGGGGTGGGGAGAGAATGGAGGAAAATGTACAGAGAATAGACAGGGGAGGTAAAGAATAGTATGGGAAATGGAGAAGCCAAAGAAATTATATATGTGACCCATGGATATGAATTAAGGCGGGGAAATGATGGTGGGAGGCAGGTAGCAGGTGGAGAAGATTAAAGAGGAGAAAAAATGAGGTAATAGCATAATCAATGAAATATATTTAAAAAAATTGAGAGTAAGGAACTATCTGTCTTTATTTTTTTATAATTTGCAAGAAGATCATATTGTTACACATTATGGTCTTTAAAGTCAAAATCCCCAGAATTTGAATCCCAACTTCCCACTTAACTTGCTCCATCACCGTCAACAAATACTCAAACTCAATAAGTCCCAGTTTCCTTATTTGGAAATGAAAAGTAACACCTATCTGTATGTATGTGAATAGCATACCACCGAATCTAAAATATATTAAAATTCAATAATGATCAGTTTTTCATGATGATGAAGTTGATAATTATGAAGGTGCTGAAACATACCCACCTATATGTTTTCAACCCCCACTACTATTTTTAAAATAGAACTTCAGGATTAGAGAGGAACTCACAGAAGACTTCAGCCAGTGGACAAACCTCTCTAAAGATACCTCAATTGCTCCAGGGCCAGATAGGAAGAGAGAAAAGTGGAGATCGATGGGTGAAGCAGAGTAAACTTTTGCCTGAAGAAGTGGGCAAGAGATCCAGGGAGCCAGGGACTAAAGAATTCTCATTTTAGAGAGCTGGGTCCAGGCTTTGTCTTTTAGGGTGTGTGTGTTCATCCATGTGTATGTGGATCTAGGTATGTTCATGAGATGTGGTGATTAAACAGTATGTGACATCAAGAAATAATCAACATTGACACTGATAACAGATGCTGGTGAATTCCCAATGTATAAAGGGGAAATGAAATTTGGTTTAGTGAAAAAATAATACTAATTATAGTCATTTACATGAGCCCCTCACCATTTGTGCTTAATTACCATGCAGCACAATCACAATCATGTGTATCATTAAATATGTGCCTGGTTAACTCTTATTTAAGTAATCTTGACTGAGTCATCATCTCTGCTCTGCTAAGATACCTGCTCAGAGATGCATTGCTTAAAGTCTCCCCAACTTGACGGGCTGTCGAGAGGGACTGATTCTGGAGTTGCAGAACAGACTGCAAGGTTGTATTGACAGTTACTCTAGTTTGAGAAGGTAGCTACAGACCACATCAAAGCACCACCACCCTGCCCCTGCACAGCTGATCTTCCATTGAGGGCAGAAGTTGGTGGTCAGTGGTCACAGTCCTTACATCTGACTGGCCTGGGTAAATCCCTCCCATTGACCGGCCAGCAGCAACCAATCTCAACTACCAGAGGGGTGTGTACTCAGCCCACACGAAGGGCTCACCTCAAGTACCCAGCTTGGGTGATAGGAAGACTGTGCTGCTGTGCCCTACAGGTCATGTACTACACTAGGCCCCACTACCAAGACCAGGAGTCACAGCAGTTCTATCTAATGCATAAAAATAAACACAGGGAGGCTGCCAAAATGAGAAGACAAAGAAACTTGGTCCTAATGAAAAACCTTATCGAAGCCCCAGACAAAGAACTAAACACAATGGAGATAAGCAATCTATTAGATGCAGAGTTCAAAACACTGGTTATGAGAATGCTCAAGACACTTAGTACAGACCTTAATAGCATAACAAGATCTAGTCAGAAATGAAGGTATGCTAACTGAAATAAAGAACAATTTACAAGGAAAGAATGGTTGAAGCCAAGAATCAAATCAATGATTTTGAACATAAGGAAGCAAAAAATAGCCAACCAGAACAACAAGAAGAAAAAAGAATCCAAAAAAATGAGGATAGTATAAGCAGCTTCTGGGACAAATTCAAGAAGTCCGACATTCACATCATAGGGGTGTGAGAAAGAAAAGAGAAAGAGCAAGAAATTGAAAATCTATCTGAGAAAATAATGGAAGAAAACTCCTCCAACTTGGTAAAGGAAATAGACATGCAAGTCCAGGAAGCACAGAGAGTCCCAATCAAGATGGATGCAAAGAGGCCCACTCCAAGACACATCATAATTAAAATACCAAAAGTTAAAGATAAAGAGAATTTTAAAAGCAGCAAGAGAAATGTAGTTAGTCCATTTCAGGGGAGTATCCATAAGATTGTCAGCTGATCTCTCAAAAGGAACTCTGCAGGCTAGATGGGATGGGCAAGAAGTATTCAAAGTCATGAAAAGCAGGGACCTACATCCAAGATTGCTCTGCCCAGCAAAACTATCATTAGAATTGAAGGGTAGTTAAAGAGCTTCCCAGATAAGAAAAAAACTAAAAGAGTTCATTATTACCAGACCATTATTATATGAAATGTTAAAGGGACTTATTTAAGAAAAAGAAGATCAAAACTATGAACAATAAAATGGCAAAAAATGCAAATGTATCAACCATTGAATGTAAAAAACAAAGTAAGCAAACAAGAACAGAGACAGAATAATGGATACAGAGAGCGTTTTGATGGTTGCCAGCTGGGAGGAAGGCATGTGGGGATGGATAAAGAGGTGAGGGGATTAAGAAGGACAAATAGGTAGTTACAGAATAGCCATGGGGATGTAAAGTACAGTGTAGGAAGTGGAGTAGCCAGAGAACTTATATGCATGACCCATGGACATGAACAATGGTGTGGGAATTGCCAGAGAGAATGGAGGGTGCTGGGTGGAGGAGGGCCAAGGGGGAAAATTGGGACAACTGTAATAGCATAAACAACAAAGATATAATTAAAAATAATAAATATTAGTTAAGAGATTCCTGATTTAAAAGCATCTTTGCTTAATGATAATTTATTTCAAGTTAACTTGATATGCAAGTTGATCAACACCCCCAGAATACAACATTTTCACTTCCATAAAACTTCACCAGTTTGTAAGCCTAGCAAGAGAAGCAGGGACAGAATTGTAGTGTTGTGGCTGATGAAGGATTAGAAGCCTTGGGGGTTTAGTTACTTCATGACGGTCACACACTGAGATGGGCAGACTCCAATGTCCCTCCTCCGTGGGTCTCACTCGCAGCAATGAGTTTGGGTTTTGCAGCTTTTCTGTTAACAGACCTTAAAAGGACTGGAATTTGGTTCCTTGGTGACTCCAATTTCCCCTGTAATAAAGAATGGCAATTTTAAAAATAAATCATTTGGTTATCATCCTTGGAGATTAATTGGGTAATTAACTTTAGCTAAGTGCTTCTGAAATATAAAGTGCGTGATACATCTTAAGGATTGATGGCCCTGTGCCCTCGTTAGGCCTGGAGGATGGAGATCTGATAACAAATGCTGAGGTTAGGGCTGCACCAACTGGGTTGCACTAACCCCCTTAGAGAATTCACTGGGAAGGCAGATGATAGTCAGGGTTATTTTCACTCCCAAGACGGAGACTCTGAGCACTAGAAGAAAGAATTCAGCTCCCTGGTGGCTCCACCGCAGGATATCCATGCACCATATTGATTTTTCTGGGGGAGGCATCACTTTTGGGGTGGTGGTGATGCAAATGGCTTCTTATATAAATGGAACCCTTGGCCAACACAAGGATCTCGGGAGTGATGGTGCAGCTGAAGCCCGTGCTTCCTTTCTGTAGCAGCTGGCTTTTGAACATATCGACAACTAACATTTTTTTTTAAAGGGCAAGAAGGTGACAGGATGGAGTTAGTGATTAAAAGCATGAATTTTGAAGTCATCCAGCCTGGGTTTGAATCTGGCATAACTATTCACTAGCTACATGTTCATAGCTTTAACTGTAGATGACTCCTAAATTTAACTTAGATTTAGTGTTTAAAACTGACTCTGATCCCCAGAATCTGTAAATATTAGCTTACAGATTAGTAGCATAAACAAACAAACAAACACCACTTATATGGCAAATGGTGTGATGACTTTAAGGAGGTGCTTCTCCAGGATTACCCATGTGAGCTCTAAATCCAGTGACATGTCCTCATTAGAGTCAGTCAGAGGGCTGAGGGTGATTTGACAGAGAGAAGAGGAGTTGTGACCGGGAAGGCAAGAATTGCAACAATGTGGCCACAAACCAGAGAAACCCTGGAGCCACCAGAGGCTGGAAGAAGCAAGAGACGGATTCTCCCCTACAGTCTTTGGAGGGAACACGGCTGTACTGAGGACTTAATTTCAGACTTCTGACCTGCAGAATTATGAGAGGATAAATTTGTTATTTTAAGCCACCCAGTTGGTGGTAATTTGTTACAGCAGCCACAGGAGTCTGATACATGGCTAACTGGGGGCCCGTAGGGTAGTAAATCACAGGACAGGGCCTGATAGAGTTGCCAGTTTCTGGCATAGCCCTTCACCAATACTGAAGACAGAAGCACAAGTCTAAGGAAGAAGTTGGTGAACGCTGTTTGGGACATGCCGACTGCTGGAATGGACCATCTCTTCTGGGTCTCTCCCCCATATCCTGCTCAGAACAGCACTCACTGCTCTTTACCTGGCCAGCTTGTTTTTGCAGTGAGGAACTTTGAGAGACTCCTTCCAAGACAAAGGGCAGGCTTGCGCGCTCTTTGCAGTAAAACAGCAGGTTCCTCAAGCCCGGTGTCCCCTTTCTGTTACACAATCTACTGCCTATGAGGCATCTCATCTGGCCCTCCATTTTACCCTCATGGGACTTGGGTTCAAGGGTACCGATGTCGAGATGCTGATGCTCACGCCACTTGCTGTGCTGTGAGTACTCAGGACCTTTGTCTCTGAGCCACGAGCCTTGTTTCTCTTGCCTGCACCGATATAACAGTAATAGGCTCACTTACTGGCTTGAAAGTAGGGTAAAATCAGCCTCAACCGGACATGAGGTGAGGATCTGTGGGGTCTTTCTGGAAACACCCAATAGAAGTTGAGTAAATGAGTCTGTGGCTCACCAGAGACATTTGGGCTACAGATAACGGATTTGGAAATCATCATATAAAAAAAGTCCTAGTCAAAGCTATGAATTTGAATCATGTCACCCTGGAAAGTTTTATGAAGTGGGAAGGGAAAGGAAGAGGTGGGGGAGGTGAGGAAAGAAACCTGAAGAACACCGGTGTTTAAGGGGTAAGGAGAAGGAGAACTCAAAAAGTAGATGAAAATGATGCAAATATTTTCCTACAGAGTCTCTGAATCTCAGTAATCTTTCACTTGTTATCTCTGAGTCCTCTGCCTTCTTCTCCTGCATCTGCCTGGTTAGCGTTTCTAGTTAAACCCTGAGTCATACTTTTTCTCACACCCATCCCTTCTTTCCATTCAGAGCTGACATTCTAGCTTAGACTCCACATCTATTGCATAAGTTCTTTTCAATAACCTCCTAATTGCTGTCCTTGCTTCTGTTATACCAGACAATCTGTCCTACACAGCGCTGCTGGATTACTTTTCTGAAAATATCACTTGGGTTGACTCACTCTCCCTGGTTAGAAATAGTCCCTAGTTCCCAGTATGTCTGGGGTTCCTATTTCTTCTGTTCCCATTGACCCCGACTCTTATCACAGAACAAGAACTGGCATTAGGAGGGATCAAATTTAATTGTGAGAGAGAAGCAGCGAAAGAATGGGGGTGAGGAGAAAAATGAAAAGGACATTCTAGGCTGCAAGGAGTTGTCTTTGTCCAGTACTGGATGAGTCTTGTTCAGGGCCGAGTAAACTATAGGCTGCAGGCCAAATCCAGCCAGCTACCTGCTAGTGTAAATAAAGTTTTATTGGAACAGAGCCACTTCCATCATTTACATTTTTTTCCTGTGGCTGCTTTTGTGCTGCAACAAGCAGGGTTGAGTAGTTGTGGCATCGACTATCTGGCCCGTAAAAGTCTACAGTATTTACATATGGCGCTTTATAGAAAAAGTTTGCCCACACCTGGTCTAGTTACAGCTGCAATATAGGAGATATGAGAACTCAAGGAATGTAGAAAAGGATATTTTAAGAAGTGCTGCTAAGGGTCACCAACTGGATGGATCCTTGCAGATGGATGGCCTTTGAAAGATTTCAGTAAAGATGTGAATTACTTTTAATGCTGACCAGTTTCACTATGTGGTCTCAGGGATTGAGCCACAAGGCCACCCCAGTGAAACCCTCTTTGTGGATTAACCCCTTGGCCTCTTTGCTTACACCATTAATCTCCCTTCTGAAATGTCTCCTCCCATTTTCATGCCTACTAGATTCCTTTAAATTCCCTCCCTCAAACTCCAGCTCATTTCCTGTCTCTTTACTTCCCCTGTCCTTTACTGAACATAGTACATTCACCTTGCATGCCAATAGCTGCATTTAATCAGCGCTCCCTCACTCTGACCTATAGACTGCTGTGTGTTCTTGGTTGATCTTCTCACGGTGTGGAGCTACCTCCCCGCAGATCACAAGTTCACTGAAGCCAAGGACTGTGTCTTCTACACCTTTTCATTGCTTTCACAGCTTCTGGCAAAAGGATTTGAAAACAAGTTGTGTTTGATAAATTTGCTTATAAATAATGAAATCATCAGAAATACTAGAAAACAGATGATCTAACTCCCAAGCCCTACAGAAATGCTATGCCCAACATTTTCACACAGCGTGGGTCAATTTTGAAGCCACTGAATTATTGTGTAAAATTCCACACTAATAATGAGAATGTGCGGGTGACTGGGCTCTGATCTGTGTCACCTTGCCCATAGCCAGACTTGAAGCGGCAGCCTTGACTCCTCGCCCCTCCCTGCGCACTGCTCCCTAGGGCCCCAGCTCAGGAAGGCCGTCTTCTCAGACAGGAGGGCAGTGTGCTGGCCGTGTGGGCAGCAGCCTTCCATCGGTGCAATCTGTGATCTTGGTGGAAGTGTGGACTAATGCCCTAATTTTCTGTTTTAGGAAACATGTCTCCAGTAGTTGTTCCACATAACAACTTTTTTATTTTAAAAAATACTTAAAAAAGATTTTATTCATTTACTTTTAGAGAGAAGAGAAGGAAGGGAGAAAGAAAAGGAGAGAAACATCGATTGGTCACCTCTCATATGCGCCTGACTGGGAACCAAATTTGCAACCTGGGCACGTGCCCTGACTGGGAATTGAACTGGCGACCTTTCACTCTGCAGGAAGATGCTCAACCAACTGAGCCACACTGGTCAGGCCTAAAAATACTTTGTATTTGAAGTATAACACACATGTACAAAGGCACACAAACCGTACATGTATAGCACAATGAACATTATAAACTGAAAACACCTGTGAAACCCGCTCTCAGGTCAAGAAACAGAATGTTATCCACACCAAGAAATCCACATCATGTTCTTTCAGCCACGGGCTCCCCAGCAGTTCAAGGGGATTGCTCTGCTGGCGTGTAGCAGCATCGAATCGTTTTGCCAGGTGTTGTACCTCACATAAACGGAATCGTACGATCCGCCTATGATTTGTACCTGGCTTCTTTTGTTTGTGAGATTCACCCGCGGTGTTGAGTGCGGTCGTAGGCTATTCTTTCTCATTGCTTTGTAGTGAATAAATAAAATGTGGCACATTTACACAGTGGAATGCTATCCATTTCATTTCCATTAACAACATCTCACACTGGAAATCTCAAAAGCTCAGCTGTTGAAAGGGAAGTCCAGTGCTGGAATGAGCACAGCGTTATTCTCAAATCTTTAATTTCACAGAAGCTCAATGGCATTTTGCTCAGGATAATGTTACAGGCATGCTATTGGCTTCTGAGCCAGGAAAACCTGTTTTGCTTCATTTCTGTTACCGTTTTTCTAACAGATAATTGTCTCTTAAATTCCATTGTTAAGCACCATTGTTTATTTTGGAACTGTATTTGCATAGCAACATCTCTTCAGAATAAAAATAGAGCAACCAAAAAAGTCAACATGTACATTAAAGTAACTTGATTTATTTACCTCTGAAGATTTTGCTCTCTTCATGCTTTCCATAGCTGTAAAAACATCTTACTTTTAATGACAAAGACTATACTGTATTCAGTTTACTCCGATGTGTTTTTCCTCCCACCGACACACACTCAGAGACACACACAAGGAGCTCACTCTCACTGACCAGAGGGTTGTAGCTTCAGCTCCACTAGAGAGGTTAAATTCCATTGAAACAGTTGATCCTGCAGGAACTAATACTGTTTGGTAAAAATCTGAAACCCATATTATAGGAAAATTCACAATGTCGTGGTCCCTCTCCATAAAAGTGCCTGCATAAAAGTATATTTCTTAAAATTCAGATTTATTGATGTATAATTTATGTATAATACAGTTCTATGAATCCCGACAAACACATACACTCTTGTGACCACTACCGAAATCAGCATGCAGAATACCCATCATCCCAAAGTTTCTCATACCCCTTCATACCCCCAAAGCTCTTCCCCCCAAATCTACTCCCTGGCAACTGCCTGTCTCATAAACGTGGGCCAAATGGTTCTTTTTCTCCTTTGTGAGACACAGAAAAGCAGAGCAGAGGCTCAGTCCTTGCTACCTCTCCAGCCTTCACCCGCAGGGCTTCCCCTGCCCCAGCCCCCCACCTCGTCCTGTGCCTTGTCCTCTCCAGGCTGCCACCCACAGTGTTATCTCAGTGTCCCTTTTACCTAGAACGCTCTTTGCTTCCTTCTCCACCTAGTCAATTCCCACTCGTCTTTGAGATCTGAGTTTAACACCATTTCCTCAGAGAAAGCTTTCCTGACTAGTCCCAATCCCTCCATGTTGCATTGTGCATGTGCGAAGCAGCAATTTGACGCTGGTTTAGTATTATTTGATTAGTGTCTATCTTCCCATTAAACTGTGAGCTTCATGAGAGCAGGAACTCTGCTGGGCTTTCTCATGGTCCCTAGAGCTCAGCAGTAGGGACTCAATGAAGACTAAGTAGATGAATATATACTTTGAAGCTATTGTTCTAAACGTTTAACTTTGATTCTTTCAAGGGTGCGATAAAATAAATATCATTATTTCTGTTTAACAATCATAATGGTCTCAAAAACCGTAACTTTTTTGCTGCTCCTCCTTCCAAAGGGTGGAGCCTCCTTCTTCTCCCATCGAATTCGAGGTGACCCAGAGACTCGCTCCTAATGAATAGAATAAGCAGAAGTGACGGCATCAGAGCAGACATTGTGCTTTCTGCTTGCTCTCTCTCGAGTCACTTGCTATGGAGGGAGCCAGTTGCCATGTTGCAGGAACCACGTATGAGGAACCGAGGCCTCCTGTCAACAGCCATGTGATTGAGTGAAGCAGATCCTTTCACCCCGGTCGAGTTGTAACCAAAAGCAGGTCTGGCTGCCTGCTGCTACAAAAGCCAGTGCTCGAGAGGCAGGTGCTGATGTAAAGGAACGTGGTTTAGTTGCAGATGCTGGCCATCTGGAAGACGGGGTCTCATGTCTCAAAGCCCATCTCCACCTCTCAGTGGAGGCAGAGGTTTTTATAACGAAGGGGAGGGGAACAGAACAGAGAGATCAAGGGAGGGGGTTGAAAAGTTCCCCACAAGCAGATGAACGCAGTGCATTCTGATGAGGGAAGTGACAGTCCAGTGTGCATCATCCTGGCCTAGTCACCCTGCCTTTACCTTATCCACCCTGCCCCGCTGCTCCCCCCAACCCCACCCCGCTTCAGGTCCTCCTGGCTCTGTGGATGAAGGCCAGCAGATCTCTTGGAACCGAGATGCCTGAAGGTCAGGATCTGTATCTTTTGAAACTAGTTCTAGGATTCTTAAGTAAACATGCTGTTCATCTATCAACCACATACTAGCCAGAGTCAGCACTGTGTCTATAACAGAGACACTTGTGTATTTTTGACATAGACATTGTACCTACGTCAAAAGAAGGGTGGGGTGGGTTATCATTTCCTACTGTCACAATTTCCCACTGTTCCAGCCTTCACATCCCTGCAGCCCTGATCGACACCTTGACTGTAACCTTATGAAAAAGCCTAAGCCGGAACCCCGCAGCTAAACTGCTCCCTGATTCCTGACTCACAGAAACCTTGTGAGAGAATAAATGTTTGCTATTTTGAGGGTAATTTGTTATGCAACAATAGATAACTAAAATAACTGATGAGGGAAGTAAAGTAAAGAAAGTTTAAGTAGGTCATTAAAGGTCACACAAGTAGTGCAAGGCAGATCCAAACACAGGTCCACGCGGCTCGGAAGCCCTGTCTCTGTCCAGTCTGCCTGCTGAGGTCGCTCAGTGTGGCCAGGGCAGAATCATGTGGCTGGGAGACCAGGAAGTCTTTGCAGGTTGGTTCACGTTACAGTGTCAGGAGGTTTCCTTCTGGATTTCCAAAGAAGCTGCTGACTGGAAGAATTTCTAAAAGAATGATGAATAAAAAGGAAAATCTAATGAAGAAGTCAAAGGGTACTGTACTATTTAAAGAATTTTTGTGAAGATGTTTTGAAGATGAGACTGAAGCAAGTTTGTTATAAATTAGAAAAGAGGTAACTTGAAAGTAACTTTTTCCCTTAGCTATATTATGGGTATTGTAAAACAGTTTTCATAGAGTGTGAATGCATTGTAGTAGATTGCTTTATTTTTATATATATTTGTGTTTACTGTTATTTATTATATATCTCTAGTATATGTATTTATTTAAATACTTATATCTAGTACTTATGAAAGAATAATCACAATTCAATGTTTCCCTGAGATTTAATTATCATTTCCCAGGCCCAAACTGAGGCAAAGACTTCTTAAAGGACACAGAAAGTGCCAATCTTAAAATACAACCTTAATTAGTCATTATAAGCTAATTATATGCTTGCCTAGTGTTCTTCCAGTCTACGTCAGTTAGACCTAATTATCTCCATCCCATCATCCTGGAATGACTCATTTCCCCTATTCTTCTCTGCTTCCCATTTTCCTAACCAAATTAATAACACATTCCTTTCATCTAATCACTCCACTGATCTTTATTTTCTTTCGTTTCCTTATTAAAGCATCGCCCCTCGTTCCCTTCTCATGCAGGGACATTGCTGAGCCATGGCAAGTGCTGGAAGCATCTCCCTCTGCGATTCCACCTTCATGTCTTCCGAGGGGGACGAGTTGAAGAATGCTCAGTGGCACAGCATGTAGAACACTTGGGTTCTCTCAATGGCTCTGCTTTTCAGAGTCTCCAATGACTTTGGAGCTGGGAAAAATGTATAATACCAAGAAACAGCACTTGGGTCTCTGGCCGAATGAAGCCCATTCTAGTGATTGCTTTCAAAGCTGATGTTTAAAGTTAGTCGTTTTAGTCCTTACCCCCGGGGGCAGCTCCCTGTGTGTACTGTGAGGCCCTGGCCTCTCTTCTCCCCCCCTTTTCCTGGCCTGCTTCTTGGTTTCGGGGTGAGTGTAGACGGGGGGAGAGAGTTCAGCCATGTGAGCCCATGAGTGCTGGCACACTGGAGGTGACAGTGAGGACACTGTTCAGTTTCAGTTAGTCCTTGCTGCTCCTGTACCTGACACTGGCAATAAAAAGCTGGCAGTGTCTGTGGCAGGGATGGAGTTTTAGGGGGCCCAATAAATAACTCCCCTACCCGCTGAAAGGCAGACACGGGAGTCAGGCGGAGGGAGACAGAAACACCACAGCAACTCGTGGGGAGGCGCACACTGGCTGGCAGGGCTTAGAGAGCTCTGTGACGCCTGCAGGTCAGTGCTCCATCTCTGAATCATTCAGACCCACCCAGGCCTGGTTTCCAACACGCCTGACTCCTGTCACAGGAGCTGAAGCTGACTATACTTCCTTTCTCTTAACCAAGAGAAAGAAGGAGGGTGCTGAGCCAGATTCATCCAGTTCCTGCACCCAAACGCACCAGTAAGTCCCTTCTCCTCCCTGGGGAACAGGGAGTGAGACAGAAAAATAAGAGGAATCTTAGTCAAGTAGATCAGAATCAATCCATTAGTACCTAAATATGTATGCATATTTGTATATAATTTTATAAGCAGCACAGTGAAAAATAGGGAAGGATACCTGGTAGGTGGTTCGTAGGATCACCTGGTTTGGGTTGCAGACTGGGGACTGGGGTTCAATGTGAGAGGAGCGAGGTGATAAGCAGAACAGGAAAAGAAAACAAGTCACTAAGCACAGTATGATGTGGTCACTACATGTATATAAACTTGGCAAGGTCTATGGCAGAGATGGGTATTAGGGGACTGTGTGTGTGTGTGTGTGTGTGTGTGTTTGCTATTGCATTAAGGGCTGATATTCACAGTTCTTCAATCTGCATTGAGTGGTTAATACTGTGCCAACTAAGGGGACACCAAATAGTTGGTTCATAAATGTACTTTTGGAATGTGCATTCAGGTTAAACACACCACGGGGACTCATTTCTCTTGCTGCAGCGGGGGCTTCGGTATAGTTGGCGCACAGATCATGGGGTTCATCATAGTAAGAACCCTGCGGGGTTCATGGAGCACACCCAATCCGTAGTTAGGTGTGCTTAATTTGGGCCCGAGAACTTTGGTTGCAATGATCAGGGGAGACAAGAATGCCCCTCTTTTACTTGATGCTAAATATATCCAAAGGAGCTGCTGTGAATGACAGAGACTGTAAGAATTAGGCATATTTGATCATCACATTAAGCCAAGATAAATGTGATTAGATCATATTGCAGCATCATCAATACATGGGGCTAGAGACTTGGAAATAAAATTTCTTGCTAAAAGCTGCCCTTTAAAATGAATAAATAATTGTTCAGAAGAGAGACATAAGTCACCTGGAAGAGAAAGAATGGCTTTCAGGCTGGTAGGAGTTGTCAGTGACTTGGTATTTTTAAGAAAAAACTGTCCATCAGAGTTGAGGTCGCATTGGCAACAAACAGAAACGGAGTCACTGAGGCACATGGGTCTATCCAATCACCACTCAAGAAAAGGGAGCCTTAGTCATTCTTTAAGTTGGTCTAGTCTTGTTTATTCACAGATCCAGTGAACTTTACTCAGAGGCTACTAGGCCAGGCACTATGCTACATGCTGGAAAATGGAAGTCAATAAATCAAGTCTTCATGAAGTTTGCATTCTAGTGGGGAAGTCAGTCAATAAGCACACACACACACACACATGCTAATAGCATGAGGTCAGTGCTCTAACCAAGATTAACAGGGTAGGGGAGATAAAATGAATGAGGGAAGTTATTGGTAGGAACCATAGCATTACTTCAAATTGAAAGGTCAAGAAGGGTATTTCTGAGGGGGTTATATTAAAACAGAGATACATGAATGAAGTGAGGAGTGAGCTACCTGCAGATCAGAGGGGAGGAGAATTCTGAGCAGCCAGAACAGCAAGTGGAAAGCTCTGAGCCTGGGAATGAACTTGTATGTGCTTAGGGAAGGAAACGGCCGCTAGTTCTGTACTGAGGGCTGTTTGTCAAGTGTTCTGGTTGTTTCTCCTTCCAAACACAAGGTAGGATCGCACTACCTGGTTCCTCTGCCGATGGGTAGGCCATGTGATTAGCTGTGGGCAGTGAGTCATGAGCAGAAGTGACACGCGCCACTAATGGAGAGACCCAATGAAGGGCCCTCCAGAGCAGTTTTCTGTTTCTGGCGTGGTGATTGAGAGGCTCTAGATAGCGGCTGCTCCATCAGCCTCAGTCCAAGAGCGAGAAAGAAAGCAGTGTGGGAACAGCATCCTCAGCTGATCCCTAACAGACATGAATGGGAGCAAGAAATAAATTCTTGAGTTTCCAGCCTCTGAGACTTGGAGTTGTTACCACACTGTGGCATAGTCTGTCCTGACTGACACAGTGTAACCGGTGGGGAGGAAGCTGGGGGGAGAGCAGGAGGAGGTGGGATCTAAGGGACTGGCAGGGAACAGTGCAGACCCTTGTAGACGACGATGAATTTGGGTTTCATTCTGTGCAAATGAAAAACCTCTGGAGGACTCTGAGCAGGAAATGACAAATTTGCATGTAAAGAAAATCAGTCACGTAGAGGCAAGCCCTTGTTCATGGGAAACATATACTGTGGTATTTAGGGATAAAGTATAAGGTCTACAACTTTCTTTCATATAGTTCAGTAAAACGTGTGTTGTGTGTGTGCATGTACACGCACAATAGGGGTAAAATGGTAACGCTTACCTAGATGAGGGGAATGTAGGTGTATATTGCACTCTCAAATTTTCAGAGAGTTCAATTTTTTTAAAATAAAAAGTTGGGAGAAAATCACTTTAGAGAACTACAAAGGAATGGAAGCAAACAAGGCCATTAGGAGGCTGGTGTGAGAAACGAAGGTTTGGACTGCAGAGGCCATGTGAGAACTGGGTGCATTTGAAATCTTTGATGTGTGTGGAGCCGGCAGGCTTTGCTGCTAGACAGGCTGTGGGATGTGAAGGAAGGAGAGAAGTCAAGGTGTGTCTCTTCAGTTTTTGTCCTGAGTAAGCGTAAGGTTGTCGATGCCATTAACTGAGATCGAATCACAGGGGAAGGCCTCGGTGTAAGGGATGGGAAATAGCAATTTTGGTTTGGAAACATCGATGGTGAGCACCCCAGTGGAGACTGGATTGGCACTTGGACAAGTGAGTTGGGAGTTCAAAGAGGTTGGCTGGAAATGTACAATTTGGAATTACCAGCATGCAGTGGCACCCAAGTCGTGGTGCTGTGCAGAATCCCTTGCGAAGCAAGTGTTGGTGGAGCAGAGGATCAGGACTCAGCACCTGGCAGACGTGGGGGCAGGACCACAAAGTTATTTTTCTTTTCAGATTGCACGCTTGCTCAGCAACCACTCAAGTAATAACCGCAAGGTTATTACTTGACTTCACATATAAGTCACCCATAAAGGAAAGCTTGGGAATATCCTATATTTCCAAGCTCGGGATGAAGCTGGGATATCCTAGTTCCCAGGATAGTTCGCATAGTAAATAACTGAACTGATCACACAAGTTCGGTTCGAGTCAGCCGGACACAGATCCGTCTCCAATGTGCTGACAAAATCTGATCTGGCACTCCTCATTAGCTCCCAGTAGCCTGCTAAGGAAAAATGTTTCCAGAGCTGATGAGAAAACCAAAAGCCAGGTGTAACTAACAGAATATTATGTTCTGGTTATAAACCTTTTCTTTTGTTCAAGTTCTATTAGTTGCTGTGTCTCTCATGCAGTTTCTCTTGTGCTTTTTTATTGTGGACACTAGTGCAGATGGCCCCCTTTCCTCCTCTTTGCCTGCCTCCCACTCTCCTCCGCCCCCTTCCCTCCAGCCATCCTCCCCAGCACACTGCTGTTTGTGCATTTCCTTACATCAGAATCCCTATTACTTTGTCACTACTTGGGGAGTATTCTCTGTTTGCTCTAAGTTTTAAAAAAATTCATTTCAGTTTGGATAGTGCTCAAAGGGTTTAATACTCACAACGACGAAGTATACATTGATAATTCACCTTCCTACCTCTTCCCTACATGTTTCCCCCCAAATCACTGTCCCCATCCACTTTGTGTATCCATCTAAAGTTTGGGTTGTTACCAATCTTTGCTATCACAAAGATGCAACGAATATAAGGTTGGGCAAAAGTAGGTTTATAGTTATTCATATGGAAATTAATACAAAAATGAATACATAGTAATACAAGAATAAACTGTTTCACAAACTCTCAACTGTGAACCTGCTTTTGCCATACCGTTTATACGGTTTCTGAGCTGTAGTTTTTGTGTGTGCTGTGCCGTGATGATGTGAAACACATATTCCTTTTGAGAGGGTTGAGTAGTTTCTGATAAAAGTTCAGGCTCAAAGTAACTGCATTCCTCTCCCCCTCCCTTTTAGTCTGAAACGTGGACACCATGACAATTCCAGTAAAACGTGACTATGTATACATAGCCGTGCTGGCTAAAGCAGCTTAGGGATTTTCAGGTTCAAGTATTTAATGCCTACTGTTTGGGGAATAAAAAGGGCTTGTGCTGACCCAATGGGGGGAAATGGAGGTTCATAAAGGAGAATATGTGCTTATGAGAAGTGGCTTGGGATGTAACTTAAAAACTCAGCTAAGAAGTTAATGCATCCAGTTGTCCTTGTTCCCCTCCTGTGGTGTAGCAGGTTGTATTTTCCAGACAGATACCCAGGAGAACAGGTTAAAGATAAGTTTTATCCCACAAGCACTTCTGAATACTTGGAATAAACACAGCACTGTGTTGGGTGTTGCAGAAAATTGCTAAAAGTAGAAGACACTACTTTATCCATGGGTAGATACACAGTATCACTTGCATTTATAAATCTTTAGAATAAAATAAAAACATTTAAACTTCACATTAGAAATAAATACTTCTTTTTTAAAAAATATTTTATTTATTTAGTTAGTTTTAGAGAGAGGGGAAGGGAAGGAGAAAGAGTGGGAGTGAAACATCAATGTGTGGTTGCCTCTCATGTGTCCCCTACTGGGTACCTGGCCTGCAACCCAGGCATGTGCCCTGACTGGGAATTGAACTGGCAACCCTTTACATCACAGGCCTGCGCTCAATCCACTGAGCTACACCAGCCAAGGCAATAATTCTTAAATTGTTTGTTACTGTTGAATTCTGGCTATGCATCAATATAAGAAAAATAAAAAAAACAACCAGCAAATACATTATTTTTACAAGCTCTTAGGGACCAGGAGAAAATTAAAGTAGGACTTCATATCCTTTCTGGATTTAACTTTTAACTACAGAAATGAAAATAAGTTCACAATGCACAAAGTCATACTTTTGGTAGCATAGATTCAATGGTGTATGGATGGCGAGAATCCAGGGTTTCCACATGAAATGGAAATAAACAAGGACCATACAAAACTAAAATCCAATTTATGTTTTTTGAAAAAGGAAATAGAAATTTTGTACTCATTGCTTTAGAAATTATGAGTAGGAAAATTATTTTAAATGAAGCAAATATTTCATATTATAAACAATTAAAATAGGATGGCATTTGAAGACCACATCCAAATCTGAGATTAAATGATTCTATGAACTAAATACAGAAAGGAGAGGCAGTAGGGGTACTTCTGAAGGCTTCCTAAATTGTTTTTCCTACCTTGACTGGATTGACTCGAGAATCAGTGGTCATACACCTGCTTTACTTTATGGCTTCAGTTGGATTATAACTCTGTTTTATAAAGAAGTCCTATCTCATAGCTCCTCTTCTGAATCCTGATCATGAATTTTCTGAGGCTGTCTCTTAATACCTATTACCAAATCAATGGTTAAAATTTTTGTCAAACACTGAAGAACTGAAGTGAGTACCTGGTATTTACCAGACACTGATTCCAAACCTGTCTGACTGCTCACCACGGGCTGATTGGCTTGCAGTGCATGGAGAGCTCTAATATATATTTGTGGAAAGCTGTGATTTCCTTTCTTAGACTTATATAGGATTTTGGGAATGCTTAAAAGTGCATTAGCTATTATCACACTAACCAGGGTTGCTTCTGAGTGCTGGGTTTTTTTGGCATACTTGAGGAGATAGTAATGTAACAAGATCTCAAAATTACCACCGACTGGCAAAACACAACCTGCTGATATAGATGAGAAGCAGTAACTCTGGGAAGTACTCACTTCTGGTGACTTACATCTCACTGGTAACATATTCCCCTTTCCAGCAACTTTTGTGATTGATAAATTTTCGTAAGAAATTTCTATTCTAGTATTTTCTGTTGTTGAATCAGTAGTAGGATCACTCCCAATAAATGGATCACGGTCATCAATCATCCTGGGTTTGTTTGCAGATAAACAGCTCAGTGTTTCATCTGTCTGGTATGTATCTGTTGGTGTCACTTTCGGTGTTGAATGTGAAATACATGTTTCTAATTCTACACTTGGAACGGCCAAATTTGAATATACCTTTAAATATGTTTGAGTTTTTGCCAGTTCAGCTTTGTTCTTTACATCTATGCCTTGATACGGCCTTTGTATTGAGCCGTTAACAAGTTCTGATGACTGGTTACTTTCTCTGTTTTTATAAATAAGAGGACGTGATGTATAATCTTGGTAACTGATTTGTCTCCTGTAATTTAGATCAAGGTCTTTAAATAACTGCCGAAGCATTTTAAGTGCTCCATGTAAAGCATCCTCATGTTGTTGAACAAGACCCTGCACTGGTCCACAAAGAACTATACAGTGTGGTATAAACGAACATGTGCTAATCAAGCCAAGATGAGCATACCTTTTGGATCGAAGTATAAGGGGCTTACAAAATTTCACCGCAGCAGTGTTTGAGACTTCATGATGTGAAGAGGCTTGTGGCAGTACAAAGGGAGAAAGACCAGTGATCCTCTGAATAAGAGAAATTTCTTCAGATGATAAGCATTCCACCACTGATATGCCATTCAATTCCGCATAATAAATAACTAAGTCTGGTTGTTTCACACTAGATAGGAGCAATTTTACATTCTGACTCTGTAAATATTTCATTATTGCTTTTGTCCTTTCCATAATCCAAAATTGAGATGTCTGAAACTGTGCCTCTGAATTTAGAATAAACTCTGATCCTGAAGTTGAAAAGGCAGGCTGAATGGTTTCTGTTGCTAGCACTATTCGTATGTCCCCATCTGCTGGACAGTACACAGAAAAGTCTCTGTGAAGCACAAGTCCCGCTATGATCCTGGAATCTGCAACTGGAAGGCCAGTGACACCAGTGTTCAACTCTACAAAACAGTCATCCACTAACTGAAATACTTCTTCAAACCCACTTTCACAAGCCATACACTTGAAAAAGTAGTCACACATCAACTGTGAAATAAAGCTGTGGTTATTTCTTCCCACTCTTCCACAAAAGTATGCTTCTAAGAGCAACTCTAAAGAGCTCCTACACAACGTTCTCTCTTCAGTGGATGAAGAAAAGATGGACAAAAAGTGTCTACTTAAGTAGTGATCCACAACATAGTCTAATATTTGAGTCTGAAATGTTAGAAGAGCTTGGGAAATATATTTCCACTGACAACAATTTTTCCAATGCCTTCCATGGGTTTGAATATTTTTGGAAATGAAAGAGTCTTTTCCTTTGTCTGTGACTGCTTGAAGTTCTCTGAGCAAATGGCAAAGAAAGATAATAAATGTCTTAGCACCATCTCCTGTTTTTCTTAGATGACTGGAAACACATGCCACCATCACCCTGTACAAAAAAGAAATAAGGCAACTCAGATCTTCAGTGGGCTGCCTTCCTACATCTAGATCAAGTGGGAACCACGTTTTCACAACTAAGCATAAAATGAGAATACCGTCCCTTTGCTATATCCTTAGTTTTCTCTTTACTAAGTCAGTATTTTGTTCTATTCCAAGACTCTAGTCGCAGGGGGAGGAGTGAGAAATATTCTTAAAAGCTGATAGGGTTTGATGTCTAGGGCAGTGCTCCTTAGGGCTGCCCTCTAACCCTGCGCATACACTGGTTTCATGCAGTGTCAGTGTTTTCCAGGAGCACAGCCTCAGGGGCACCAAGTTCAGGGTGACGGCCAGGGGTGACCGTCTATAGTACGCCCTAATGGGCTAGAGTGTGGAACGCAGGTACCTGGCCATGGGATGGTCTAAGTGCAACGCCTCCAGAAGGCGACTTCCATCCCGGCTGAGCAGCACCTCACCGGTGGGCTTGGTACACAGAACTTGCCGACCCTCAGGCCCCATGCAGCTGCTCATGATAGTTTCCAGCACTTCTGCAACCTGCAACGCCGCCTTCACAGACCCGGCAGCCGCCATGGCCCACGGGTTTGGCCGGTGCAGGTCCCTCCTAGCAGGGTACCGGGACGACCAGGGGCGGAGCGCTGCAGAGCCGGAAGAGGAAAAGCCTGGCAAGAGCCGGAAGTCGGGGCAGCTCTGCTTCTTGGTTGGACGAGGAGGCTGCCCTTCTGCTCACTCATCAGAAAAGCACCGCTGCCAAGTGGGGATAGCGGCCCAATAGCCAGCGAAGATAGAATAGGGGTCAGGGGTTCCTGGGAATTGCCCCTGGAGCCTAAACCGTAATCCCTTCCCAGATCGCTAGAATTCCTCTAGTGGCTTCAGCTGCCACCAAATCCCTCCGTGTCCCAAGTTTGCTTCTAAAGTCGGGAGCCTATATAAATGAGGGAATGGGTACCGCGGGTAGAACTCGGCTTGTACCTGCCCTCGACCAGAGCGCTTCTCGTCGTTTCGCAGCAAAACCTCTGCGTTGGACTCATACCTATTCTCTCCACTCTCCATCAGTTGTTCTTCCATTCACGATAGCAGTTTGGGGATGCCGGACAGATAGCGAGAGCTGCAGGCTTTGTGCTCTTCGCAGGAGTCTGCCACATTTCCTAAGCTCAGATATCAATGAACTAGCAGCCACAACAGTTGAACTTTAGCAGAGGTGACGTGTGAAGCTGTGGCCACATTGATGGTCAACAGAATGTTTTAAAAACAGACCATTATTAGATACACTCTAACAGCAGGGGGAAAAACACCATCCTGTTAGGCAGAAAGAACATACTGTTTTATGTATTAAAAAAACCCTCAAAGATGCAATGGTCAGGAACATGGGCTTAAGATTTAGACCTGGATTTGCTCTGCCATTTATTTATCTGTGACATTCAGCAAGTAACCATTTTTTGTCTCCAGTTCTCTCACCTTGAAAAATCGGAAATAACAGATGTATCAATGAAAAATCTCAAGGTTTTGAGGAAGGTGACATGGTTTACAAAGCAATTTAAAAGAAAATTTTTTTGCACGGTGCCCAAAATATACTAAGCACTCAACAGTCTAATTTTACAGCTCATCCACATGTCACCAATGTATGGGCCCCAAATCTGTGAGATATTCTGTAAGGGGCAGGGGTTGATTAGCATAATAGCACAACACAGGACACCTATTAAGAGTGTGGTTAAATTAGTAAGGAAATGATCATGTAGATGTTAGTCACTGACTTGAACAGTGAAGGGCAGTTTTTCTTATCCTTTAGTCCTATGCTATAATCTGTAAGCTCTTCCCTCCCTTTCCCCAATTAATAAGAGAGGCAAGCCCTGGCTGGTGTAGCTCAGTGGATTGAGTGCGGGCCTGTGAATCAGAGGATTTCGGGTTCAATTCCCAGTCAGGGCACATGCCTGGGTTGCAGGCCAGTTCCCAGCAAGAGACACATAAGAAGCAACCATACATTGATATTTCTTTCCTCCTTTCCTTCCCTTCTCCTCAAAATATAAATAAGTAAAATCTTTAAAAAAATAAGAGAAGCAACTGAGTATTAGCCAGAAGCAACTGGACCTTGAGGAGAGAGCAAGAAAGGGAGAGGAGGAGGATGGAGAAAGCCAAAGAGGAATAATTTTTTGGAACTTGATGTTGACTCAGTACAAACATATAGATGTTTTGAAGGGGGAAAAAACTTCTTCATATGGGTTTTAATAGTATACTTGTTTAATAGTATGATTCCCACACCCACCCCCCTTGGTTCTTCCCATCACAAAGGGGCTACTACTCAATATAGATTAGAGCAGAAAGTTATTCCAAACATTTAAAAGTGGTACAATCAAAGTTTCATTTAAGGGTACAGTGGAAAAGAGAATGGACATTGCAATCAGACTTGGATCGAAACTTGTGCTTGCTATCAATCTTACTCAATGACGCTTTCAAGAATCATTTAACTGCTCTGAGCCTCAGATTCGTTATCTATACATTTGGGCTAACTTCCACCTATCTTAAGGTTATTATTAGTACTCAAAAAGAATAAATAAAAAGTACCAAGTACATTAGGGATTCTAATTGTTAAACCCCTTCCAAGCCCTGAAATGTCCTTCAGAACTACATCCACCAAAAATTTTAATTTAAAAATTAGTACTAAGTAATTTAGTCACCATATGTTATATTCAAAGTCATTTGATCACAATTTTCTTTTGAAAAATTTTATTTAGAATGCCTACTTATAGAAGTTAGCATAATTTTACAGATCATTAGAAAAATTCATTTTTTTCATCTCGGCAAACATAATAGGTTAGGAATAATAGATTAGAAAGGTAATACATTACAAAACAGTAGCCTATGACTATCTGTACATTTACGATGCACCTTAAGGAAAAGAAACTGACAGTGTGCTGTACTTACACTGTACATGTAACATACTTTTATTCTATTATACAAAACTGACCAGTGGTAGCGTTTGACTTTATAAATGGCCATCAACCAGAATATTTCACTTGGATGTGTATCTAGCATGCTAAAAAGTGAAAAAAACTTCAGCTGACGGTCTGTGGCTCATCAGTTCAAATGTTTTGTGGCATTTTTCTTTAAATAAATTTTAATATTGTATATTGTAATACTAAAATCATTTTACATGATGAATGCAGAAATAGAATATTCTAATATTTTAGAAAGTATTTCACAATCATTTGGTCACGGGTTTCTTGTAGATCTTCTAACTATATTAATCATATTGGGGAGACACTGGTCCATGAAATTTTAACAGTCCATCTTCAATTAAAAACTGTAACAAAACAAAGAGTATATTAAGAGTAACAAAAAGTAAATTAAATATACTAAATTCATACTATAGGTAAACAAAATGCAACCAAATTACATAATAGTGGCAGATTACACATTTTTAAAGAATCTCTTTTTCCATGTAGTCAAAATAAGATAGAAACTGACATGTAAACTTAGTGATTTGTATACACCCCCTCCCATTGACTCAAATTGGAAAATTTGGTATAAATGTTAATTTTAATATTTTAGTTCTGTACATTTAACATAATTCAAAATAATCTGCAGAGTCATGTATGGCTCATCAATAATACCATTATTACCTATCAAACAAAATAAACCCCAAAATATTCATTGCTCACTAGAAATGCTAAACACTGGAAAAGTGGAATTTTATACATTTGTTTTCTTAAATATTTGACTAAGATATTCTTCAAAAAGTTAAAACTGCCTTTCACAGAATTTTGTGTGTTTATGGCACAGGTTGACACCCAAAACAGTGTGAATTTCATCAGAAAGGCACTGTTTACAATACTCAGAATAATCTGACAAAGGGCTACTTTAATGATGTTTGAGAATGAAGAATATATTTGAAATAGGTAAACAGACAACCCCTTATAAAAGTACAGCATTACCATGGAAATATACTTAGCTATATAAAAGGAAATAAGATGACAAAGAGAAATGACCCTTTATGACACAAAAGCCTATAAACACTTTGAATCATATTGTACAGTCTATAACACAAAATGAGTAAAAGTATTTCTTAAAGGCACAAAAGCGTGAATACTACTAAATGAGGGTTATATTTTACAAGGCCAACTTTTTCAATGGAATGGTGACAAGGATTACACTATATCTTCATAAGTGATACAAAAAACTGCTGACATGAAATACAAGTAAAATATCTATTGCTGAAACTTACTTATTTCACATGCCCTATTTATTGTCTTTTCCTGGGCCAGCTACATCTCACTAAATGGTGAATGACCGAAGGCATAGTATATTTAACAACCAAAATAGAAAAGCACATGCCAATAATTCCTACCTAAATTTTCAAGTGAAAAAAATTTTTTTTGATTAAATGAAAAATAAAATAAGGTTTTAAGTCATATAGTTCTCAGACAACTGAGAACTATATATCACATTTATTATGAATCCATTTGTGAAGGAAGATTAATTTCAGAGAACATTCAAAGTCAATTACATATATGGCTAACTACAAAGTTAATTATATGTTTTAAAGGATTCATATACTAAGCCTGTATAAGCACTGATCTAAAACTAAGCCACCAGTTCCTGAGTTTTGTGTTCAGTTTGCAGAAAGCAACTCATACAAATAAAAGCGTAAGAAGACAACTAGATTAGGTACATGCTTTTAGTGTAACAGTCATAAGTAACCCTGCTCTTTCCTATGAAATAGTTTTTGACTCTTTGGGTAGTAAGAACCCATAACATCTACCCTAAAAAAAAATTAAAAAGAAAAATAAAGAAAACAACTACTTTCCCAATCTTAGAAAATAGCTATTCAAATAAACACTATTTAGACCAAATGTAAATAACCCACAAGTGGATAAGACTAAAACCCCAAAAGCGGGTTACCAACCAAATTTTAAGTTTTTAGAGTTTAATGATGAAATGATTTTGTGATCAGCTAATCAAGTTATATATAATATAAATTAATACTAATTCAAAACATAAAAAAGATCAAATTGTACAATATTTACAAAATATATATCAGTGAATAGGGAGTTGAGCATAACATTGGTAGCAGAATGTGAGTACAAAAATCATATCAACAAGTATGAAACACAAACAAAAACCCCCACTTGTTCTAATGTAGCCATGTTGTATTACACTGGACATAGATACATCTTATTTATGCTTTCATCAATTAAAAAAATGCTTCACATGTACATATGGAAGACAGTGTTGTTTTGCCAAAAATACATGGTAAGTGGCTCTTCATAAAACCTAAGAATAATTAAGATAGCTATATTGGTTAGGGAGAAAAAACAGGCTTTTTATCATTTTCAATTTTTATAATTTAGGAACCATCCTTTAACTTTATATTTACTATGACATTAAACAGCTGATTGTAATTTTACTAGTGTCTGACAGTCTCCTCTTAGTCAAAGGCAAATGCAGACAGAGCCATTATTCTGACCTAATTTTCATTAATAACCATTTCAAAATTGATCCTTTTGGGATTCTAAGATATATCTTAGAACAACATGCTCCTAAGCTTAACTTACATTTGCAAAAATTGCTTTTGAGGGCTATATTTATGTAAAAACATAAAGTAAAAGTATTTTTAAAAGTTTAGGAAAAATTTTGCCTGTGACTGAACACAAGGAATCTTTAAGAGTTATGGTTTTGCAACAGAAGTTACCAAGGCCGAGGACGAGAATAAAAAAAACTAAACTTCAGAACTTCATGACCTTCTTAGATGCTCCACTTACTGCACATTTTAAAGAAACCAGCTTTATTGTACATATAAATGCCACCACACAAAGTCTTTTCTTACCACTTTTCTCCTATTTGGCTTTTGAAGTAAAATGTTGGTTTTAATTTCTTCTATTCTACTTATTGATGGAACACACTGGAGTCTAAATGAAAGCTAAAATGAGTTTTTCATAATGAAAAGACATGAATTATTAGCATTACATACGCCCTATAAACATTTCTAAAATTTGGCCTGTGTTATTGGACTGAGTCAAAAAAATAAGAAAAAAGGATGGCAATCAATTTTGATCATGGTTTTATCAGCCAAGTACCTATGGTGGTGTTATATAGGTATAACATAGATATAATCAACAAATCCAAGTAGCTACATACCAGTTTTATATTGATATACACATGTATACCTTTGAACTTGTATCTATAAATATATTTGAGGGTGTAAAAAAAATCTTGTATAAACTTTTAAGAAAAGCAATTTGCCACCTTGTATCTGTCAATATATCAATTTTGACCATACTTTTTTCTTGCCGTTTGTAAGACAATTGAGCCGGGTGCATTGGAAAAGATTTTTTTTTTAACAGTACAGTCTACTGAACTATTTAATATTTGTATTATCCCATCATTTCTCATTTTGTAATTTCTTATTGATAGAAGTTTGTGCCTATTATGTAGAAAACAGGTTATCATATATATTTATAATATTGATAACATTTTGTTATGAACATTAGTGCTACATCTCAGAACATACTATAGAATACAAAGACTACTTACTATCAGATATACATAAGACACAATTGTGTATACATGTGGATTTATCATACTCACATGTAGACACACTCTCACAAAAGCTAGAAATGTTGTGGCACTTAACACATAGCTCACTTTAATAACCAAATAAAATAGCTCTTGTATCAGGTTAAGGATAAAAGGTATGAAAGGTCAAAACCTCCACATTTGTCTCTAAGGTTTCATTTCAGAATGATGTTTTAATAAAGACCAAATCAACTTGAACATTGGTCCCAGTCTGGATCTGATTATTCTAATCCATTGATTCAACTATAAAGAACTATTTAAACATGAAGTTTATTATGATTTGGAGCAAAATCAGGAGAAAAATGATGAAGTAGTCTTTTTGTTGCAGAAAATAATCCGTTGCAGGTGCACTTGAAACGAAATGATTTCGAAGAGCCATAATATTTCTACAAAAATAAGCAACAATAAATTTTTTAATTATTTGTTAAAAATGTTAGTATAGGACTTATAATCTGATCTATGGCCCACAACACTTAATTACAGTTTCAAAAGTACCTAGCTCAAATCAGTTACTACTACTTGAACAGGGAGCTGATTATGCTATATGGAGCTATTGTTAGGTCTTGTCTAACTCTATATTCCACATTGTACCAAATATATTACTTAATGATGTGCATAAACATAATTAAAATTTGATGATTTGAAATATATAAACTATATTATTACAATAAGTTCAAAACAAAAATTTTGCTTCTTAGTTGTTCCACTAAGATTTTTTATCTTAAGGGAGACAGAGGTGGAATTGGAGAAAAATTGTAAATTACTCAGGACAACTGAGAACTAGAAATCACATTTTTTATGAATCTGTGTGTGAAGGAAGACTAATTCCAGATAGAGACTTGACTTGTGGTGGTGAACACACAATACAATATACAAATGGATGTAATATGGAATTGTACACCTTAAAACTATATAATTTTATTATATACTATAACACCAATAAATTCAATAAAAATAAGTAAATAAAATAAGTTGCTGAGGGTTTTATAAAAGTTATTTGTAAAGTACTTAGAACAATGCCTTGCACACTGTAAGCAACTCTATAAATGTTTATTATTATGAAACAAAACTTAGCATCTGATATAGCAACGGGAGGCAATCAGTCGGATACTAGCAATCCATTGAGAGCCTTAGCAATGGAGCAGGGTAAGCATCCTTTTCCCTCCAAGGAACCCTCGCTGGTGTTAATGAACTTCACTTGCTGGATTATGGGGAGGGTGTGTGGGGAAAGGTCTAGGACTGTCAGTGGAGCACTTGAAGGTCTCAGAGTAGTGGCTCTTTACCCACTGTTATGAAAATATTTCCATATTTTAATAACTAGTACATCACAATTAAATATTACCCATGAACAGCCCTAGCTGGTGTAGCTCAGTGGATTGAGCGCAGGCCTGCGAACCACACGATCGCGGTTCGATTCCCAGTCAGGGCACATGCCTGGGTTGCAGGCCAGTTCTCGGCGGGGGGGACACATGAGAGGCAACCATACATTGATATTTCTCTCTCTCTCCTTCCCATTCCCCTCTAAATATAAATAAATAAAATCTTTAAAAAAATATTACCCATGAGCAAAGGGGACTGCAGAAGCCTTTGTTGACGAATGTTCTCAGAAACCACCCCACTCCCACATCCAGCCCAGCTACAATACATTCCTAGTATGCTACAGTAGTAAGATAAGAGATTCCAATTTCACCCTCACAGCTGAGAACAACCTCCCCACTCCCCCAGTATTTCAGCACTAAAAGAATGTCATACATTTGTCATCAAGTGACAGAAGCCAAGGTTCTATTTTAGCACAGTGATGATATTACAAATGTAAAGTTTGCGTATGATTTCCTGTGTAACAGGATCCTTAACTACTCCTCTGGACGCAAAGGAATAGTCACTGTCAGTATATATTACCTTTTAATTTCTTCCTGTGTTTGTTTTATAGATTCGATGGAAGTTTGAATGTCCCCCAATTCTATCCCTTTCTTTCTTCTTGTATTTGGTTTTACTGATTGAGCTAAAAGAACATTTAGAAAAATGTGGTGAAAACAGTGACCATATTTAATTATAAAAAAATCTACATTTCAACTTAATGATTCTCATGTAATAAAAATTTTCTCAGGCATCATTTTATGATTTAAAGATTAACATAATAATATGAATACTCTGCACTTTTGAAGTTTCAATCATATCCTTCCAAAACTAGAATACTAAAGATATATTTAAAGTAACCATGAATTAGTTAAATTTTGGATGGCATCAAATTTTTTAACTAATTAAAACAGACAAAAACATTTCACTCAAATACATATTAATTGGGTAAGGGTAGTACCCTCTTCTGTCTCTTGCCCATTTGCATACATCTGGGGAAGTCAGCTTTTTGAACCACGTTTTCAGGTTTATGTTCATTGTTAATGTTATCTTCATTCCCCTAGTCACCTACACTTTAGGGTGTCCAACCTGTGGGCCACAGGCTGCATGAGGGGAATTTTTTGCTTATCTGTGGTGGCGGGTATCATGAAAATTATTCATGGACCTTTTTTTTTGCATAATTTTCCATCAGTTTTCGTTTGTGTTTGCGTATTTAATGTGTTGCCCAAGACAACTCTTCTTCTTACAGTGTGGCCCAGAGACGCCAAAAGGCTGGTCATCCCTGCACCTTTTCAATTGCTTTTGATATCTCTTCTACAAATTTTTATTGTTATCCTGCAAACTGTATTGGGTTTTTCCCCCCAATTCCCCTTGCATATCTACTCCTTTCTTTCTGTTTTTGTTCGGACATCAACCTCTCTCCAGATCTCAATTTTCTCATTTGTAAAATAGGGCTAATAACATACAAACTTCATATGGTTGTAGTAAGGTGTGTTTAGCTTCCAGCTCAATAAATGTCAGGTAATATAGTGGAGGGATAAGAGAGTGAAGTAAAGAGCCAAAATATCTGCCTATATTACATACACATTGCCTTATGGGATATATGGCCTTATACAGGTCAACCTGTGTCTTAGTTTCCTTCTAACTGCAATGGGAATAATAGTGTAACAAATATTGCATTCTAGCACATGGGTACCATGTATACCCTGCTTTTAAACCTTTATTCAGTTTACTTCTCTTTATTCCAGTAGCTTATCTACTACCTGCATTTCTCAAGCCTAGATTGTAATTCTAGGCTTGTACTGTAATTCATTATAAATTCATCAGAGTCCCTCTAAGAACACTCCCTCAAACTGAATTCAGCTACCTTGCCTTTCAACTCTTAGCTACTTTTCTTCTACTGATTTCCTGGCATTTATCATTTATTCACCTCTAGTGTTATCTCTGTAAAAATGAGCTCTCCAGTGTAGTGTGAACTTAGAGACTATGCCTTTAAAGAAAACCTTTTTCTCCAAATGTCTCAGATATTACCTTAATCCTTTCTTGATTAATCTCAGTGTAGTTCAACATGGCTTACACATTATCTGACTTGAACAAAGATAGCACACTAGTTAATTTGGTCCCTAATTTTGATATAGTTACATTTTAACTTGTCTGTGATTTCTGAATACTACAATACTTTATTCTGAGAATGAAAAAAAATTTTGAAGCATGGAACTAAGCTCGAAGCTCAAAAAAAAACCAAAAAAACAAACATTTCATGCATTGAATCTACAAAGCCACCAACAATTTTTCAGAAGCTAACAAAGTATAAGAGCCACACTACAGGGTGGTTCTTGATTTGCATGTTCCCCCTTTTTTCATACCCTGTGCCTTACCTGTGGCCTGATTTGCAATTGATCTATAATCTAAAATAGGGATTTTTTTGTTTGCATACCATTACTGCCCCCACCAAAACTTTTACATATTTTAAGTCAATATAAAAAAACCAATTTTTATCTATCAAGCATATAATATCCTTTAAAAATCAGATTCCTTTAATGAATAATCTGAAATAATATTTTTACCTTCACTTCCAGATGAGTCCTGGATATCAGGTTCTGGGGATGAATAGCCTTTTGCCACTTTCTTCTGTTGTCTGGTTGGCTTATGTTTCATTTTGGGGACACTAACCTGAAAAAACAAATCATGCTATTGTGTGAACTTGGCCTTTATAATTAAATGCCAATGTACAACTGTTAAAACTATCTGTTCAAAGGCATAATATATGGAAAAACAAGATGAAACAGTCTAATTAAATTTAACAAATAAGATATAATACATACATAGTCAAATTATTTTGTTTAACAGAGAATATTAATTTGGCACAAATATCAAAATGAAGATTGTATGTTTTTTATAGACTTTCCCTCCCACTCCTGATCCCTATCCATTCAGCCTCCCTACCCCCCACTAAATAGATATTCACTGTTAGTTGTTTATCTATCCTTCAAGAGACATTTTAATGCAAATACAAATATAAATATAGAACCCCCCCCCTTTTCTAACTGTATGAGAGTACCTCTAGTTGAATGTTAAATAATAGTGTTCTTTTTACCTCATTCCTAACACTATAAAATTTCCACTGAATGATGTTGGATTTCCAATAAAATTATACAGTTTTATTAATATCTGGATAATATAGAAGGTATCTTATAGTAAAGTACACTATTATTTTGCAGAGCCTGATTTAAACTTACTAAAAGCACCTGAGTACATGAACAAAAGCATATCAAACTATCAACTAGGACTAAATTTTCCCTAGAATAATAAATTTTATACTTTATTTTATAAATAACCTTGCAATTTTGGAAATAAATCTTAAATTTCAAAACCCAAATGCAAGAAAACTAGAATCAAAAGGACAAGATAACTTACATGCTTAGAAAACAGAAAACCAGTGGTCATATGCCTTTAACTCTGTTCTTACCTATTTACTGTTCTTCATAGGAGGTACCTATAATTACCTATTCCTTGAAATAATTTTGTAAAATATCATTCATGTGCTTAAAATAAAAATACGTTTTTTATAATTTTATTATAGAAAATAAATAACTAGGCAGGTTAGGTATTCAGCCTACGCTGTATCTTCCTTCTTCACGTGATGGAGACTTAAAATTCTGTAACATTTAGAGTCCAAATCCTCATTCTTAAAGTAGGTTCATATTGAAAATTGATGACTGATGAGAAGCTATTTCAACTGACAAGAGAAGTCAGCAATCTAACTTTTGATATACATAGATTTATTGTGATCATAAACTCTACTTTTATGAGAAAATACAGATGGCCTCTGTGTGTCTATCATATTAGTGTTGTTGAAGGAAGAAACAAAATTTAAGTATTTTTTGAATTTCTAAATTGTGACATGTATGTATAAGTATACACATATATGTCTTGCCACTTAATAATTTTTAAGTGTACAATTCAGTAGTATTAAGTACATTCACAATTTCTCCTTCCCTCCGTCCCTAGTAAGCTCCAATCTTTCTATGAATTTGCCTATCTTATACTTGATACCCTATGTATAATCATACAATATTTGTGTTTCTGTTTTCAATTTTTTTTAGTAGTGGAACTAGAGCCATATGTCAAGTCTATATTTAGTTTTTGAGGAACCATCAAATTATTTTGCACAGGAGTGGCACAATTTTATATTCCTGCCAACAGTATACGAGGGTTCTGATTTCTCCACAACCTTATCAGCACTTATTTTCATTTAAAAATTCTTAGCATTTTAGTGGTGTGAAATAGTACCTGACCTCATTGTGGTTTTGATTTGTATTTCCCTCATGACTAATAATGAGCATCATTTTATGTGCTGTTGGTTTTCTGTATATCTTCTTTGAGGAAATGTCTATTCAAATTTTTTTGCTTATTTTAAATTGCATTGTCTTTTGTTGCTAAATAGTTCTTTATATATCCTGGATACTAAACCCTTATTAGAAAAATGATTTGCAAATACTCTTTCTTTCTTATTCTGTAGGTTTTCTTTCACTTTGATAATGTCATTTGAGGCACAAAAATATTGAGTTTTGATGAAGTCCCAGTCATCTATTTTTTTGTTGTTCCTTCTTTGTGTTTTGTTTTTAGTAACATATGTAAGAATCCACTGTCATATACAAGATCTTGAAGATTTGCCCTATTTTCTTCTAAGAGGTTTATGGTTTTAGCTCTTATTTTAGGTTGTAGATCCACTTGGAGTTAACTTTTGTGTACGGCACGGGGTCCAACTTCATCCTTTTGCGTGTGGTAATCCAAATGTCCTAACACCATTTGTGGAAGAAACTATTCATTTCCCATTGAGCAGACATGGCAACTTTGTCAGAAATCAACTGATCACAGACATGGGTTTATATCTAGACTCTCAGATCTATACTGTTGTTTTATATGTCTGTCTGTAGGTCAGTAACACACTGTTTTGATCACTGACGTGTTGCATAAAAGTATGAAACTAGAAGTGTGAGTCTCCCAACTTTGTTCTTCAAGATTGTTTTGGCTATGAGGGCTCCTTGTAATTCCATATGAATTTGAGGACTGGCTTTTCCATTTTGGCAAAAAGAAAGCTGTTGTAATTTTTATAGAGAGAGCACCAAATCTGCAGATTTCTCTGGGTAGTAATGACATCTAAGCAATATTAAATTTTCCTACCTAAGAACTCAGAGTATCTCCATTTATGTAGGTCTTCTTTATTTTCTTCAGCAATGTTTGATAATTTTCAGTGTACAAGTCTTTTGCCTCCTTGGTTAAATTTATTACTAGGTATTTTATTCTTTTAGGTGATACTGTAAATTAAATTGCTTCCTTAATTTCCTTTTGGAATTGTCAATTGCAGGTTACAGAGAAACAAATAATTTTTATATTCATCTTACACCCTGCAACTTTGCTAAATTTGTTCATCTGCTCTAATAGCTTTCTTATATGGATACTTTGGGATTTTCTACATATAGAATCATATCATCTGTGAATAAAGGCACTTTTACTTTTTTATTTCCAATTTGGATGCCTTTTTTTCCTTGTCTAATTTCTATGGCTAGAACTTGCAGTACAAAGTAGCAGTGGTTAAAGTGGGCATGCCTATTCCATTTCTGATCTTAGGAAAAAAGTTTTCAGTCTTTCACTGTTGAGTATACTGATAAATATATATATATATATATTTATATATATTATTTATTTATCTATTATTTATATATATATATATTTTAGGGTATTGCGTTTTGTTAAATGCTTTTTCTATAGCAAGTAAAATGAGCATGTGATATATCCCCTCATTCTATTAATGTGGGGATTAATAGTGATTAATTTTCTTATATTTTACTTATTTGAAATAAGCCAGGCAGTGAGGGACAAATACCATCACCTTTAACTGGAACATAATCAACAAAAGAAAAAAGCAAACATAATATAATCAGAGTCACTGAAATTAAGAACAATCTAACAACAGCCAGAAGGTAAAGGGGAAGGGACAGGGGGGAGAAGCGTTTTCAGGAACTACTATAAAGGACACATGGACAAAACCAAGGGGGAGGGAGGTGGGTTTAGAGGGGAAATGGGGGTGAGGATAAAATACAGACAACTATAATTGAACAACAATAAAATAATTTAAATTAAAATAAATAAATAAATAAATAAAATTTCTTATATTAAGCCACACTTACATTCCTCAGATAAATTCCATTTGGTCGTGGTATATAATGTTTTAAATATGTTACTGGACTTAGTTTGATAGTACCTTGTGGAGGATTTTTTAATATTTATATTATAAGTGATTTTGGTGGTCTGTAATTTTCTTTTTTTGTGGTATCTCTATGTGGCTTTGGTATTAGGGTAATACTGGGTTCATAGAATGAGTTAAGAGATGAGTTAGTATAAGAGATAAAGTTTTCTATCGCTTCTATTTTGGGGGAAGAATTTAAGAAGAACTGGTGTGTGTTTTCTTTAAATGTTGGTAGAATTCACCAGTGAAGCCATCTGGGACTGGGCTTTACTTTGGAGGGTTTTTCCCCCTAAGGTTTTATTTATTTATTTTTAGAGAGAGGGAGAGATAAAGAGAGGGAAATGTTGATGTGCAAGAGCAACATCCATCAGTTGCCTCTTATGCACCAAATGGGGATGTGGCCCACAGCCAAGTGCCCCGATGGGGAACCAAACCAGCACCCTTTTGGTTTGCTGGATGATGCCAAACCCACTGAGCTACATCAGTCAGGGCTATTGAGGCTTTTTGATTACTGACTCAATTTCTTAACTTGTTAGAGGTCTGTCGAAAATTTCTGTATCTTTTTGAGCCAGTTTATGTAATGGAGGTGTTTTTATGAATTTGTCCATATCATCTCAATTAATTTGTTGGTATGAAATTATTCATATTATTCTCTTATAATCCTTTTTATTTCTATTAGGTCAGTTGTAATGATCCCCCTCCTTTTCATTTCTGATTTTAGTTATTTGTGTTTTCATTCTTTTTTTTCTTAGTCTAGCTAAAGGTCTATCAATTTTGTTGACCTTTTCAAAGAAACAACTTTTAGCTTCATTCATTTGCTTACCTCTGTTCTAAATTTCATTCTGCTAGCTTTGGGTGTAGTTTTCTTTTTTTTCTCATAGTCTTCCATTATTACATTAAATTATTAACTCCAGTTCTTTCTTTTTTTAATGTAGTTATTCACAGTTATATATTTCACTTTGAGCACTGCCTTTGCTGCATCTTATACATTTTGGTGGGTTATGTTTTTGTTTTCATTCATTTAAGTGCTTTCTAATTTCACTTCTGATTTCTAATGTGATTAATTGGTTAAGATGTGCTAATTTCCACATATTTGTAAATTTCTCAGTTTTCCTTCTGTTATTGATTTCTAGCTTCATTTCACTATGGCTTAAAATATTTAGCTGTTTCAATCTTTTGAAAATGTACTGAGACAATGTACTAAACCATATAGCTTAACATATGGTTTATACTAGAGAATGTTTCATGTGCACTTGACAAGAATGTATGTTCTGCTGTTGTTGGGTAGACTGTTCTACATATGTCTGGTAGGCCTGGTTGATTTATTGTATGAGTCAAGCATCTATTTTCTTGCTGATCTTCTACCTAGATGTTCTATTTATTACTGACAGTATTATATCAAATAATGCATCCATTGCTATAAAATGGTCTACTCCTTTGTCAGTGTTTGAATTATATATTTTGGGGCTTCATTAATTTGTACATATGTAGTTGTCATATATTCTTGAAAAATTGACTCTTTTATCAATAAATAACATCCTTCTTTGTCTCTTGTAACAGTTTTTGACTTAAAGTTCATTCTGTCTAATATTAGTATAGACATCCCAGCTTGTCTTTGGTTATAATTTACATGCAATAACTTTTCCCATCCTTTCATTTTACTCTATTTATGTCTTTCAACCAATAATGATTCTCTCATAGACAGCATTAAATTGGATATTTGCCTTAATGCAATTTTCCAGTGTTTTTTGAGTGGAGAATTGAATGTATTTACATTTCATGGAATTACTGATTAGAAAAGACCTACTTCTGCCATTTTACCGTTTTCTGTACGTCTTATACCCTCTTTGTTCCTCATTTCCTCCATTTCTACCTTCTTTTGTGATAAGTAGGCTGTCTTGTAGAGAATCGCTTTAATTCTCTTCTCATTTCCTTTGTATGTTTTAGATATTTTCTTTTGATCACCATTAGGATGATATTTACATCTAAATTTATAACAAATGTAGCTTGAATTGATATGAACTTAATTTCAATAGCACATAAAAACTTAGTTCCTATCGAGCTCATCTTCCAACCCTTTTTTATGTTGTTGTCACAAATTATATCTTTATACACTGTACGCCCAATAACAGATCTGTAATTATTATTCATTCATTTCTTTTAAATACTGTTAAGAAATAAAAAGTAGAGTTACAAATCAAAACTACGATAACACTGGCTTTTACATTTGCCCACCTATTTATCTTTACTGAAAATCTTTATTTTTCACATGGCTTTCAGTGTCATTTCAATATGCAGAATTTCCTTTATCACTTATTAATTAGGATGCCCAAAAAGCACATTTAGTTTTTTCCATAAAGTAAAAAGACACATTTTTCATTTTCACCAATAATTGTATTGAGCATGTTGGCTATATCCTACATGGTATTAATATTGATTGTCTTCAATGTTTCAATTTGACTGCTATCAACTTCAACCAGTCCACCCGACTGTGGAGTATCATCCAGCAAAAAATCTCCAGCACGAAACTTCACAAATAGCTTTTGACATGTTCAGTCACAGCATCTTCTCCATACACTGCACAAATGGGGTTTTTTTGGCATTTCTGTTGCATTTTTTACCTTTCTTGAAATAATAAAGTATAATATGCTGAAAATGTTACTTATTTTCTTCCATCTTTAATATTAAAATGGTGACATAAAAATTCACTAATTTTGGTATTTTAAAAAAAATTCACACTGCTATGACAGCTGTCACAGTACAATCTAACCAAATTGTTTCAAATGAAGTTCAAGACAATTAAGCACTACTAGAGCCATCATACAGAAAAAACCAAATGAACTTTTGGCCAACCCAATACAACAAGTCTGGTGGTGCTAAACTATCTCAGCTTTTGTTTATCTGGGAATATCTCAACTTCTCCCCCATTTCCGAAGGACAGTTTTGCCAGGAACAGAATTCTTGGGTGAGAAGATTTTTCTTCCAAAATTTTAAATGTGTCATTTCATGCCTTCTGGATTCCATGGTTTCTGCTAAGAAACTGCCTATTACTCCTACTGAGGATCCTTCATATGTGCCAAATTGCTTCTTCTTGACCTTTCAAGATTCTCTTTGGCTTTTGACTTGCTTATGTCTTGGTGTGAGTCTCTTTGAATTTATCCAACTTAGAATTTCTTGCATTCCATGGACTTGTAGATTTGTGTCTTTTATTAAATTTGGAAATTTGGAGGACTTTTTTCTTCAAATATTCCTTTGCTTCTTTCTCTTCCATCTATTTCTGTGACTCGCTCAATGCATATGATGATTCACTTGATGGTAATCCATAGGCCCCTTAGGTCTGTTCACTGTTCTTCATTCTTCTCTTTTTCTTCCTCTGATTACATAATTTCAGTTGTTGTACTTCTAAATTCACTGATTCTGCTGATAAATACCTCCAGTGAATTTTTCATTTCTGTTACTGTGTTTTTTCATTTCTATTATTGTATTATTTTGGTTTCTTTGTATAATTTCTCTTTATTGATATTAATTTTTTAAATACATCTTTTTCTTGATTTCCTTTAGTTCTTTGCCCTTATTTCCTTTAACTCTTTGAGGATATTAATGACAGTTGTTTTAAAGTCTTTTTCGGGAGGGATCAAAGATGGCAACAGAGTAGTGGGCAGCTCCATTCATCTGCTCTCAGATACAGACCAGATTTGAAGTCAGAACAGAGCGGAGAGCATGGGTGGAGGAGAGCACATAGGACTACTCAGGCACCCGCCCACCTGTGGGGCGCCCGTCAGACTATGGCAAGGGCTTTTACACAGAGTGGGAGCTGAAGACCGAGGCTTTCTAGACAGACTACTACTGCCACCCAGTCCAGCAATGCTGGCTGCACAGGGTAGGGGGCGGCTGTATAATGGCTCTGGACCTGCAAGTTACCACGGCGGTGAGAGAAGGAGATGGCCAGCCCTGACTGAGAGACTGTGATTTTTGAAGAGAGGAGCGCAGGGAGAGCAGCATCCCCAGGACCCATGCTGTACTGTGAGGGCCATAGAGAAACTCTTTTTTTAAAATCATTTTGTTTATTTATTTATTTAAGATTTTATTTATTTATCTTTAGAGGGGAAGGGAAGGAGAGAGGGAGAGAAATATCAATGTATGGTTGCCTCTCGTGCATCCCCCTGCTAGGAACTGGCCTGCAACCCAGGCATGTGCCCTGACTGGGAATCGAACCGGGATCATGTGGTTCGCAGGCCCACGCTCAATCCACTGAGCTACGCCAGCCAGGGCTAGAGAAACTCTTTTAAAAGGGGAGCTGAGACCAAAAAACTCACAAGCAGAGAAAATACTGAATGGGAGGACTTGACCCAACATGACTCACAAGCAGAGGGCAGAGCATAGTGGAGAACTTGGGCTGAAACTCCTGTGAGAGAACAGCAGGCTTGGGTGTAGAAGGCAGAAGCTGAATGCCTGAAATTTGTTCCCATCAGCCAGAGCCTTTCACAGACAGGTGAACCCGACACCCACCTGTAGGATTAAGGCTTGGCAAACTGGTGAGGCCAGGGCCAGTAGTTTCCTGCTAACATGTATGCTTCCTCAGTGGAAAGAAGAAAAAGGCCCTGCACCAGACACTACATGCTACACAACTCCTTGGGCCCTGATTTACTAAACCCAGCAGAGTACAGAAAATACAGACAGGTGCAACACACTCAACACACTATCTTCTCTCCTGAAAAGCAGTTTAACATTCATTTTATATCCTTCAAGCCTGGGCATAATATGGCATCAGGTTTTGTAATATAGTTAATTTCAAATCTCATATATTGCTCTTCCCTTCTCCTACTCCATACTACCTCCTTCCTCCACCCTCATATATTTCTTTTAAATTCTGTACTCTCTTGGTACGACTTGTTTCTATACCACACTATTACTAATGCTCCCTGCTCCAGCCTCCCCAAACCATTTGTGATTGGCATTAGTCATCTCACATTCTTTCTCCCATTCTTAAAATACCCTTATTCTCTCTACACCTTTATCATTCTTTGCTCACAGGTAGTGGATAGGTGGTCGTTGTTACAGTTCTTCAACCTTAGTTTTAGATGCTGAGTATCTTTGTATTTTAAATCTCAAATTTCACTGTCCTCCACTCCTACTCTATTTTGCCTTCTTCCTGTCCTTCCATTTTTTCCGTTTTAAATGTTGTTTTTTTCCCCTGTCTTAGCCAGGTTTTCATCCCCTACTTTCAGTATTCCTTCTCCCTCTGTCCTCTCAAAATAACTTGTCTTTCCTCTAGACATCTCTTAAGTTCCTTGTTCTTTCCTTGTGACTTTTATTTCTATTTCACCTGTATAAATCTTAGCTCACTGGTTGTTGATATCTTTGTGGTGCAGGTTTTTCTGCAATTATGGTCACATTATTTTATTTATATATATATTTTCATTGTTTTTTCTCTCACTAGATATGTAAAAGTATATATATATTATTTAAATTTCAGTTTTAACCTAATACTGCATGCTTCTCCTCTCTTATTCCATTCAACCTTCCCTTCTCCCTTTTTTGGTTATGAAGTAAATTTTCTTTTCTTTTATTTTCTTCCCCATTGTGCCTTGTCTCTATTCCCTACTCTTATTATCTGCCCCTTCCTCTACCCTCACAAAATCTCTTTTCTTTTAGCCATCTCATATTTGTTTTTCCTTTCTTGTAATAGTCTTAATCTCTTTACACCTGATTAACATTGGCACACTGGCTGTTGATAGTGTAATTGTGGGTGGGGAATATCTTTGCAGGTGTGGATTCATTTCCTGGGCTGTTTGATTTTTGTTCTGGCAGCACCTGCGCAACAGCATACACCGTGTGGAGGGGGGAGTGACTCTCAGTCTTTAGCCAGAGGGAAGAACCCACCAAAACCCAAATACAACCGCATAAAAGGCATAAAGGACCGCATAAGAGCATCAAGTTCAAGAGACCAAGGAAATTGCACCACTGAGTCCTACAAGTCTCCTACCACAGAAGACTACATGATGAAGACAGGGAGTCAAAGCAGATAAATCTTACAAGCAGAAAAAAATAAGAACAGTCACCTAAAATAGGGTGACAAAGAAACAATCCTCAATCAAAAGGAAAGGAGGAATCTCCAGAAAGACTGCTAAATGAAATTGAGGCATCCAAACTATCAGATCTCAAGTTCAAAATAATGATTTTAGGGCACTCAAGGAGCTCAGTGAGAACTTCAAAGAACTTCAGGGAAGTGTCATAGAACTTATTGCAAACTACACTAACATGAAAAGGACATAGAAATTATCAGTAAGAGACAGTAGGAAATGAAAAATACAAAATAAAAAATAAAGAACACAGTAGAAGGAATTAAAAATAGGTTAGATGAACAAGAGGATCAAATCAGTGAGCTGGAGGACAAAACAGAAAAAATACCCAGGCAGAGCAAAAAAATGAAAAAAGACTTAAAAAAACCAAAGAGGGGGTTAAGGGAGCTGCAGGACAACATGAAACATAATAACATCCATATAATAGGGATGCCAGGAGAAGAGGAGGAGCAAAGGATATACATCTATTTGAAAAAGAAGTGATAGAAAATTTCCTTCTCTTGACGAGAGAAAATGTCATGCAAATCCAGTAAGCACAGACAGTCCCAATCAAGATGAACCCAAAGAAGCCCACTCCAAGACACATCATAATTAAAATGGCCAAATTCAAGGACACAGAGAGAAACTTAAAAGTAGCAAAAGAGGAACAGTTAGTAACATACAAGGGAGCTCTGTTAAGGTTAGCAGCTGATTTCTCAACAGAAATACTACAAGCCAGAAAAGAATGGCAAGAAATATTCCATATAACGAAAAGTGACAACCTGCAACCAAGACCACTAACTCACCAAGGCTCTTGTTTAAAATGGAAGGCAAAATAAGAAGTTTCCCAGGCAAAAGAAGACTAAAAGAATACAACTCCACCAACCAGCCTTGCAAAACATGTTAAAGGGATTTAAGAAGATGAAGAAAAAGAGTGAGAGAGAGAGTAACAAAGGTACAAAGGAGGAACAATGGCAATGAACAAGTACCTATCAATAATAACCTTAAATGTAAATGGATTAAATGCTCCAATAAAAAAAAAACAGAGTAGCTGAATAAATGAGAAAACATGACCCACACATATGCTGCCTTCAAGTGACCCACCTCAGAACAAAAGACCTGCACAGACTGTAAGTGAAGGTTTGGAAAAAATATTCCAAGCAAATGGACTGTAAAAAAAAAAAAAGCTGGCAGAGCAATACTTGTATCAGACAATATAGAGTTCAAAACAAAGTCCATATAAAGAGACAGAGAAGGTCACTGCATAATACTCAAGAATAGAATTCATCAAGAAGACATAAACATTGTAAACATATGAAACCCAACATAGGAGCACCCAAATATACAAGGAAAATCTTGGAGGACTTCAAGAAAGATATAGACAGCAACACAATTACAGCAGAGGACTTTAACACCTCACTATCAACAATGGACAGATCTTTGAAATAAAGAATCAACAAGGATACCTCCACAGTGACCAACACCCTAGATCAAATGGACTTGACTGGTATATACAGAACTGTTCACACCAAAGAATCAAAATATACATTCCTTTCAAATGCACATAGAACATTTTCAAAGACAAATCATATGATAGGACACAAAACCAGCCTCAATAAATTCAACAAAATTGAAGTCATAGCAAGCATTTTCTTGGATCATAAGGGCTTGAAACTAAAAACTAGCCTACAAGAAAAAAAACTCATAAACAGTCAAACTCATGGACACTAAAACTTAAGGAACATGGTAAAGGCAGTATTGAGAGGGAACTTCATAGCAATATAGGCCTACCCAAGAAAGAAAGAAAAAATTCAAATAACCTAACCCTACAACTATAAGAAATGGAGGAAAAACAATGAACAAGCCCAGAGCAAGTAGAAGGAAGAAAGTAATCAAGATCAGAGCAAAATAAATGACATAGAGACTAAAATAACAATTCAAGGATCAACCAGGACCTGGTTCTTTGAACAGAGAAACAAAATTAACAAGCCTTTAGGCAGACTGATCCAGAAAAAAAGAGAACAGACCCACATAAATAAAATCAGAAACAAAAGAGGAGAAATTACAACCAATACCACAGAAATTTAAAAGATTGTAGAAATTACTACAAACAACTATATACCATGAAATTTGAAAACCTGGGTGAAATGGACAAGTTTCTAGAAACATAAAATCTTCCAGGACTGAATCAGGCAGAAGAAAGTCTGAATAGACTGATAACAGCTAGTGTTACTGAAGCAGTCATCAAAATGCTCCTGACATTCAAAAGCCCCAGGCTAGACAGTTTCACAGGAGAATTTTACAAAACATTTAGGAAAGAGCTAACCCCTATTCTGCTCAAACTATTCCAAAAATCCAAGAAAAGGGAAGACTCCCAAACTCTTTTTATGAAGCCAGCCTCAGCTGAATTCCAAATCTGGAATTCAATATAAGGACACATCAAAAAAAGAAAACTATAAGCCAATATCACTGATAAGCACAGATGCTAAAATCCTCAACAAAATATTGGCAAATTGCATCCAGCAATACATTAAAAACATGATACACCATGATCAAGTGGGATTTATCCCAGGGATCCAAGGATGATAAAATATTTGCAAACCAATAAATATAATATATCACATAAACAGAAGGTAAGACAAAAATCACACAATCACATCAACCGATGCAGAAAAAGCATTTGATTAGGTACAGCACCTACTTCTGATAAAAACACTAAGTAAAGTGGGAGTAGAGGGAGCATACTTCATGATATTAAAGGCCAGATACAAGAAACCTATAGCCAACATCATATTCAACAGGCAAAAACTAGTTTTCCCACTAAGATCAGAAACAAGACAAGGATGTCTGCTTTCATGTCTTCTATTCAACGTATTACTGGAAGTCTTGTCGCAGCAATTAGACAAGAAAAAGAAATAAAAGGCAACCAAATTGGAAAGGAGGAAATAAAACTATCACTGTTTGCAGATGACATGCTAATGTACACAGAAAACTCTATAGACTCCACCAAAAAACTACTTGACCTAATAAGTGAATTTCACAAAATTGCAGGATAAAAAGTCAGTATTCAGAAATTGAAGGCATTTTTGTACACCAACAACAAAATATCAGAAACAGATATTAGGAAAAAAATCCTGTTTACCATAGCAACAAGAAAACTAAAAGTACCTAGGAATAAACCTAACCAAGGAGGTAAAAGACCTGTATTCAGAAGACTACACAACACTGAAGAAATAAATTAAAGAAGACACAAATAGATGGAAACATATATCATGTTCATGGAGTGGAAGAATTCACATCATTAGAATGTCTATACTATTGTCTTCTATACTAGAAGAAATAATTCAAAAATTTATATGGAACGACAAACGACCTCAAATAGTCTCAGCAATTTTGAGAAACAAGTACAAAGTAAGAAGGATCACAATACCTGATATCAAAGCATACTACAAGGCCACAGTAATCAAAATGGTCTGGTACTGGTATGAGAACAGACACATAGATCAATGGAACAGAATGGAGAGCTCAGAAATAAACCCAAGTCTCTATGGTCAATTAATATTTGATGAAGGGGGCTGGCACATAAAATGGAGTAAAAATAGCCTCTTCAGTAAATGGTATTGGTAGATCTGGACAAGTACATGCAAAAAATAAAACTAGGACACCAGCTTGTACCATACAAAAAAATATATTCAAGGTGGATAAAAGACTTAAATATAAGTTGTGTCACCATAAAGGTCCTAGAGGAGAACATAGACAGGAAAGTTTCTGATATCCTATATAATAATATTTTCACTGATGTGTCCCCTAGAGCAAGGGATATAAAGAAAAAGAATAAAAAATGGGATTATATCAAATTAAAAAGCTTCTACACAGCTAAAGAAAACATCAGCAAAATAAAAAGGGAACCAACCATATGGGAAAATGCATTTGCCAATGACACCTTGGACAAGGATTTGATATTCAAAATATATAAAGAACTCACAGGACTCACACCAGGAAGACAAACAATCCAATTAAAAAGTGGGCAAAGGACCTAAGCAGACACTTCTCCAAGGATATACAGAGGGTCTAGGGACATATGAAAAGATGCTCAGCATCACTAGCCATCAGAGAGACACAAATTAAAACCACAATGAGATACCACTTCAAACCAGTGAGAATGGCCATCATAAACAAATCAACAAACAAGTGCTGGCAAGGTTGTGGAGAAAAGGGAACCCTAGTACAGTGTTGGTGGGAATATAGACTGGTGCAGCCACTGTGAAATTCCTTAAAAAACTAAAAATAGAATGGCCTTCTGATCCAGTGATTCCACTGCTGAGATTATACCCTAAGAATCCTGAAATACCAATTCAAAAAAAACTATGTATCCCTATGTTCATGGCAGCATTATTTGCAGTAGCCAAGTGTTAGAAACAGCCTAAGTACCCATCAGCAAATGAGTGCAGCAGAAAATTTACATTTACACAATGGAATACTATGCAGCAGAAAGAAAGAAGGAACTCCTACCCTTCATGACAGCATGGATGGAACTGGAGAATATTATGCTAAGTGAAGTAAGAAAGGCAGTGAGAGACAAATACCATATGATCTCACCTATAAGTGGAACCTGATAAAGAAAACAAACAAATGAGATGAAAGAAGCAGAGACATGGAAATAAAGAACAAACTGACAGGGATCCTAAAGGAGGGGGGAAGGGGACAATGAGGGACAGAAGGGGAACATGTACAAAGGGCCCATGGACAAGGTCAACGGAGAGGTGATTGTTTGTGGGAGCAGGGGTTGGAGAGGGCAGGGGAGAGCAATGGGGGAAAAATGGGGACGACTGTACTGAACAACAATTTAAAAATAAAAAGTCTTTTTCTGGCAAATTTGATGCCTGGACTTGATATGGGATGATTTCTGTCAATTAGGTTTTTTTCCATTTAATGAATCATACTTCCCTGCTTCTTTGTATGCTTTGTAATTCTTTGTCGAAATTTGGACATCTACTTATTATAATATGATAAGTCTGGAAATAAAATTTGCCAGCTACCCCAGGTTTTGCTGTTTTCTGGATTGTTGAATTTGTTTAGTGAATTATCCAAACTAGTTTTAAAAATACCTGTATTCCTTGTTGCACATAGTCCCTGAAGCCTCTGTTCCTTAGCTGTGCTAAGCCAGTATTTTGACAGATTTCCTTGAACACTAAGAGTTAAACAAATAAAAACAGAATACAAAAACAAACAAAAAATATTCTCCTGGTCTTAGCAAACTGACTGTATGCAGGAGCACTCTGATGCTAATACCTGGGTTTGCAACGAGACTGGGTATTAGCCTGAAATTAAAGCTTAGAATTTTTTCAGGTCTTTTTCTGAATACAAATACCCTGTTGTGGACATTTGTGTGGCTTTATAAATCTGAGATTTGTGTGGCTTTATAAATTTCTCCAAACACCTGGGGCTTTTCAGTGTTCTAGTTTGCCTAAGGATCTTCCCCCTGCTTTTGCTCCTGGGCCTTACATGATCTATTGTATGTTTCAAAGGTAATCTTCTGCCCTGGGTGTCTGCAGTTTGTTAGACTGGCTAACAGTACTTCCACGCTTTGTCTGCAGCCTCTAGCTGAGCTCTGAAGTAGATGAACCAGAGATGTGGGCCCTGCATAAATCTTTCAGGTAGTCCTCAGACAGGTTGTAATAAATGTATAAAACAATTTATAAGGTCTGCTCTCCTTCTGGAACCAAGACTCACACTGAGAATGTAGGAAGCCTTCAATGCTACTGCATCATCAGGAAGGGATTGGGGCCGGGGTATATAAAAATGCCATAAAGCTTTCCTACAACTTTGAAGTCACCTCTTTCTTGATTTAGTGTGACTCAATTACTGTAAGCCTCTAAATGCTTTCCAGAGTTCTGGGAAATTTTATTCTGATAGTTTCTGCTTGCCTTTTTTTTTTTTTTGGTGGGGGGGCAGGGGAGGGGAATAAGAGCTTGGAATTGCCTACTCTGCCATTTGCTGACCCAAATCTTAAATTTTGAAACCAAATTTTAAGTGCTGGTGATCAAAGATCCTAATATGGATTAAAAAATTATATTTCTAGCAGATTTAGATACTTTTTTGTTACATACCATTGGAGTGCGATGTTTCACTTTGGTCTGGATAACACCATCTTTTTCAAACTGTACCATATCATTGAGGGGGTCCCATGGTCGAGTACTACGAAAGTTACAAAAAACACCATTTGTTTAATGACTAAACAAAACAGTCAAAAACTTTTTCAAGGGTTTGATTAGATTTTCTTTAGTAATTATACACAGAGCTGTAATTATAAACAGATTAAGATTTGTCATATATAATATTCTGATCCTCAGCTTATTTTAAAGGCTAACTACTATCATGAAGTCAAATTTGTAATAAATGGGACATCAAGTTTAAATCTCATACTAATTTTCATATATACATATATATGGCCTAATAAAAAACTAACAATAAACATTCCAGAAATAAAGGCAACAAACTAACAAACTATGCTGATAATTACTTACTCTGCAAACTTGTAATGCCATTCTCCTGTGAGTGGATCAAGTTCAAATAACCTGCAAGCCCACTCTTCATTTTTTGTTTTCCGTTCTCTAGCAGATTGTCTTTGAGCTTCCTCTAAAATGCATTTCTCTTGAGTAGCTTCTGTTTGGTCTTTTGCATTTATGGCTCGAGTTACTCGTTGCCAGAGTCTAATACATGTGCAGAAATAGTATAAAAAAGAAACAGAAAATCAAATCTACATTAAATAGGTTTAATTCTCCTTGAGAGAAAATGATACAGAAGTGGGTTTTTGTTGCTGACAAAGCTTATATTGAAATGCTCACAAATGAATGCAGATATAAAAATGTAATCCTTGAGTAGAGCGACACAGTGGAGATGAACTCTTTTCTTGGCAAGAGAAATTTATTACATGGGTTCTTAAACACATGGCAATGAGTAGAGCTGACCCAAGATGATAGGAATGTAACAAAGGCTCAAGAATCTAAATTTTTAATAAGCTCCTCAGATAATTCTTATACATACTATTTAAGATCCACTGGCATCAAAGATCCAATACTGTAACGCCATGTTTTTCAATCCTGAATGTAGGGATTATCAGGAAACTGTTAAAATCAGAATCTATGGGAGTAGGCCCAATTTAAAAAAAAAAAAAAAAACGTCTTCCAGGTGGTTTTAATGTGCAGCCAGTGTTGAGGCCACTGATTTAACAGAAATGACTGAAGTAAAAATCCTTTCTCCTACTAAAGTTCAGTTTTATATCAGATAAACGAAAGTATAACATGTACACTCCACTAATCTGGGAAGATAGCCTGTTGGTACTGAAAGAACAAAGGCTTTGGAAGTAGACAGACTTGAGTTGAATCTTACATCTGCCACTTCTTGGCTAGTAGACTCAAGTTACTTTTTCTGTCTAAGCCCTATTTTCCTTATCTTTACAATATGTTAAATCAGGTTCACACCTCAAAAGTTATTTTATGTCTTGGCAAAGCTTTACTCTGAGTGAAGAGCATTATGTGGTTACAGCTGAAACAGAATTTCAGAACTGGTACATACATATTCTTTCATCTTTGACAACTCAATTTTGAGTGTGGTACGCAAACATTTGAATACAACTAGAGAGAATGACAATGCATATGGCAGCCTGTAGAAAGGATTTGACTGCATAATGTATATAAAGTGCTCGGCACAGTGCCTTTTACACAGATGCCCCCTTCTTCTAACGCAAAGATATACAGTAAGAATAAAACTGGACAATGTGTATGCAAATATACTTGGTTCAAAAGTATTCCAGATCTAGCAAAAATGTTATGATTTTAAGAGCAGAAAAATGGCCTTAATTATTACCCTACTATAATTCAGATGAAACCTGCATGTCCACTGACATTATTCATGTACTTTAGAATAATAAAACAAAAGTAGATTTCTGCGCCACATCTTTCAAGTAGAGTTCTACGTGACTTACCCAGGTTAGAAAATAGCTGCTAAATAAAACCAAAGAATCATTCATTAGTCCCATAATTGTATTCAGACAAACTAGAAATTCTTTTTTACAATTTTACTAGCCCCTGGAGCAGATAAGAATAAAAAGAAAAAAGTTTTGACTTTGAGCTGCAAAAATGCAGCATGATTTGTATAAAATTTATTTGATATTCATATAAACAGTATCCTGTCATATCTCACAAAAACTATTTTGCTGAATTAAAATGTGACTGAAGGCAGAGAAAAGTGACCACACTTCTGAGGTATTAAAAAAATACTCTATGTCATCATAAAATTAGCTCAAAAACGGTATACTTACTTTTCTGATTCAAATTCTCCCTGCTCTTCAAATTTTACAGTGTGCCTTATTAATCTCCGCTGCTTAATGTCTGGTGTTGGATTCCAGAAAATCTCTGAATTATCAGTCTTTTTGTCATTAATAAAAACTTCACTATCCTGTATTTAAAGAAATTAAACATTAATGTAGTAAATTATCTTTATTTACAAGGGTGTTATATAGTTACTACTATAATAATACTACTACTACTTCCTGATATATAGATTTATATATAGAATCTATTTATTTATAGATTTATATATAGATGCAGGTGACTATTTATAATAATCGTATAATACTGATAATATAATAATACTACAATACTGTATTATATATTACTATAATACTATATTATAATAACACGACGATGATATTATAATATTATATTACAAATAGTATTATTTATAATAATACTATAATACTATAATAATGACTACTTCCTGATATATAGATTTATATAGAGAATCTATTTATATATAGATTTATATATAGATGCAGGTGACTTACACATTCAATATATACAGAAAAACAATGAAAGAGCCTTGTTCAGGATGAGAAACTTGAGCACAATGTCAAAATGTCATTTATAAAGAGTTTTATCTTTTTGCCATATGATATTCAGATAGAAGTTAATTTTAAAAATTACAGAAGGTATGTGACCTTTAGTTAAGTTTCTAGATTTAGTTTCTTTTTCTTATATTTCTTATAATTTTCTGCTTATTATAGTGCATAAAATGCTATACTCAGTCTTCACAGTAAGAATGCCTCTAGGTATTAGCATGATGCAATCCTTTTTATTCATTTAAGCTTCTCTTAACAAAATTCCATAGTTGTGAATTTAGGCCAACAGAGAAATAAATAGAAGCCATTGCTCTCATATACCACTATAGCTTTCCCATGCTCCTGATAAGGAAATATGATGCTAATTGGAAACACCACTCCCTTTTAGGTGCTAGGCAGTGTAATACTGTAATAAGAGCACAGCCCTGGAGCCAAGAGTGCCTGGGCTGGAATTCTCACTCCATCACTTAATTTCAGCAAATTTTTGAAACTCTTTGTGTTCTCTGTAAAATGGGGACAATAACAGTACCCACCACATAGAGTTATTAAACATTAAATGAGTTAATATGAGGAACATTTTTAAACAATACAGTATATAGTAAGTGATACATAAGTGTTAGCTGGTTTTGCTGATTTAAAGTTTTAGAAATGTAACACATTACCTACAACTAGATACTGTTGATAAGAGAGCAACACAAAAATGTTTGTTAAGCTGAAGCTTATGGTAAATAGTGATGATTTTACCAACGGAATATGTGAGTCTATAAAATGTGACTGTTAATTTTTCCACAGAATAAAATTCTTTTGTTAAGATAAAATATAAAAATACTTACCCAATGGCCTTCCAAAGTAGCTAAGACTTCTTTTCCCAGTTTAAGTTTCCCTGATATTTGGTTGACACAGTCACTACTACCTAGAAATGGCTTTTAAAAGAGAAAATGCTAAATAAACATTTTGCTTTTAACTTATATTTAGATACAGTGTAGGAGGAAAAAACAGAAAAAGTAACTGCAGAGTAACAGTGCTATTGAAGGCAAAAATGGTGAAATACTAACTCAAATTTTAGCTATAAATGTTCAATAAAAAGAAATGTGAATTTGCTATTATGGAAAAAATAGGTTTAAAAAAACCAGATTATGTGAAGTTCAAATAAACATATTGCAAAAGATCATACTGAAGGAACTGACTTGAGTCCTGCGCTCTCACGTGGCTCAGAAGTGCAATCTGTCAATGTTGCAATGTTTGAAGCAAGAATAACTCGGTAAACCTAATGGATTTAACTAATCTATGAAAAGAAAGAACACCCCCTCCTTCAAAATAAAACAGTAAAATAATATTCAACCAAAAATCCCTCCAAAAAAATAAAATTAGAAGAATTACACTTTGAGTTACTATGCTGTATTACTGATATTTCTCCTCAGTGACAAAATTTTGGTGCTCCAATCTATTCCTTAAATGTGTCATAAGTTACTTAAGGCCTCTTTAGTCATGATTTTCAAATATTACTATCACCATACAAAGATTTGCTAAGATGAAAAAAAATCAAACTAATGGCACTGCATCTAATAATAATACTTAAAAGAGGTCCTTATTAGAGAAAAGTTCCTGATCAGCTGGATATCAACCTGGGAGCTAATAATAACTATTAAATAGTTCATAGAAATATTTTTATATGAATATAATGTACTGTCTTATACCAACCACTGAACTGTGAAATTCGGTCTTAAATTTTCCTTTCACTCTAAGGCAAACAGAATTTTCCAAAGTCTCGTGTATATCTACCCTACCCCCTCCAGCCCACATGCTCTTCCTCAATGATACCTTGCCATCCTTCACTGAGAAATGGAGTCTCCACTCCTTCCCCTTGAATTTGGGTAGGTTTATAACTGGTTAATTAATAGAGGATGGTGGAAGTGATATAATTTGACTTCTGAAGCAAGGTCATGGATGGTGATGCAGCTTTCACTTTGCTCACAAGGACATTTGCCCTTGGAACCCTGAGCTGGTAAGCAGTTACTCTGATGTCTTGAAGCTGCCATGCTGTGAGAAAGCCAGGCTACATGGAAAGGCCATGTATGCAGGTGTTCAGATTAGCAGTCCTAGTCTATTAGTCACCCCAACCAGGCACCAGACATGTCACTAAATGATGAGACTTCAGATGATTCCAGGCCTCAAATGAAGAGTCACCATAGCCTGTAAGTCTTCCTCACTGAGGCTCCAGGCATTAAGTAGCAGAGATGAGCCATTACCAATATGTCCCACCCAAATTCCCGGCCCATAGAACCCCTAAGGATCAGAAAATGGTTGTTTCCAAACTGTGAGTTTTAGAGAAAACTGTCAGGCAGAAATACTAACCAACACAACTCTGTCTTAGTGTACACTGCTATAGCTCAAGCACTGAAAATTTTCTGTCCATTTACTTCTTAGATCTCATGTCACCCATTTTATTAATTAAAATTTAAGAATAAAAATGACTTTTTATTGATTTGGACCTCCCAAGTCTACCCTTTCATGAATTCTGTGTCCTTATATTTAAACTGTGTTCTTAGTTTAATATTAGCACAACTCCTCTTTAATTAGGTGATACCTTCTATCATTCTCTACTAACCTTTAATTTAAATTCAAGTATTGCACTATATCCAGTTTTTTGACATGTAATATTGACTGTTCCACCAAGTTCCAGTGTCATTGTGCCATAAAGAATTCCTAAGGGGGAAAAAAACGAATTTTGATAAAAGGCCGAAGAGATACTGGCTAATAACAATCAGAACTTTAAAATCTAATTTCCTTCTAGGAAAAACTAATAATGCAAGGGTCTTTTACCCCTCTCAATAACAATCTATAATATACACATAAAGTTAGTCCTGTAGAATTTAAATAGATAATAATTAATCCACATTATTTGCAGATTCTGAATCTGCAAATTTACATACTCAAATACAGGATCTGGCACAAAAACACCCTTTTTTATTACAAAATATTTTATTACAAAATCATAAGCATGTAATCCTGTAACATAACAATATCACATTCAAGTACACCATATGACATTTTAGGTGAAATGTTCGAATAAAAACTATAAATTATCACATCCATATCATTACCCTACCTTCCAGGCTCAAGCAGGCCTTACTTCTGTGGGACCCTGTACATTAGGAACCCCCAAACCACCACCCATAACATTTTTGAAGTCATTCACGAGCATGGGCAGACTGAAATTTTGAGTTGTCCAATGTGCACATTCTCAGCTTAGGTTGACCAAGGCGATATTCTGCCTTGTTGTTTCACCTCTCAGATGGTAATAGGTATCTTTTTTGCAGTATAATTAGTGCAATTTTTCACATTTTTGTTGGTGATTTTACTGTTTAAAATGGCCCACAAATGTAGTACTGAAGTGCTGTCTAGTGTTCCTAAGCACAGAAGGCCATGATGTACCTCACAGAGAAACTATGTGTTAAAGCTCAGTTCTGACATGAGTTATAGTGCTGTTGGCTATTAGTTCAACAGTACGTTAAATGAATCAATAGTATATATTAAGGCATCTTTAAACAGAAACAAGGTTATGGGTTGACTGGTTGCTATAAATGTGGCAGGAGGCTCACCAGAAGTGTTTCTCCCAAAATCAATGGTTCAGTATTGATTAATTCAGTGATTGAGGTGACTTTAGAGAACACAACTACTACAAACAGCAAGAATCAACTGTATAAGACAAACAAGTAAGTCCTCCTAAATAGGTTTTGTGGCTAAAAAGCTGTGGAAATTCTGAGTTGGACAAAATCAAACAAAAATTATGCGTGTGTATCTGTTCCTGGGACAAGCTGTTAAGGCACTCTTAATATGCAAATGCACAATGTTTATTTCCAAGAGGGGAACAAACTATGCAATGCTTCTCATACTTACTCAGCTACGGAACTCTTATTTGTAAGACAATTTGTGACACTAGTGACTTGGGGAACACATCTTAGAAAATACATAGGGTAAAAAATAATCATTATTTCCTATGCTCATTCACAAATGGTTATAATCGCTTCTTTTTTCCATGGAATAAGAACAATACTATTAAAACATTTTCTTCTGTTGCTAGTTGGGTATGGTATTGGGTATCATTTTATTTATTTCCAATGATGCAAAATTTGAAAATATATTTATCAATTCAATTCATAATTTCAGATATTTCACTTCATGTCTATTTCAAGAACCACACATGAAGCTCTAAGAATTATTATCTAGCCTTAGGCCACAAGTTGGCCATTCTTATACTCAGTACTAGGTTGATTCATGGTACAGTAGATGGGAGTAGATAAGCCTAGAATTTAGCTTCAGCATTCTTATTAATATCTGGTCTGGCCTTGGATAAGATTCTTAACCCTACCAGTTTTCTCATCTGTGAAATGAGGTCATATTAAATAAGTTCTATGTTTTCACAAATCAGTTCCTAAAAGAGGATAATTAGAAAAAAAACAGTTATTTTTAAGAAATGAGTTGGAAAGGAGGATAGACAATGACCAACTGAGATGATGCCCTATAGCACAACAGTGCAGACTGCAGAATCTTGACTCTACCACATCCTAGCTGTGCAATATCGTGCCAAGTAACCTCTTTGTGCCTCATTTTCATTGTCCATAAAACAGGAATAATATAACCTGCTTTATAAGGGTTGCTAGAATGACTGAATTTATAAACATAAAGTATACAGACTAGTTGGGTGTCTGGGCTGTTGAAAATTTATTTTAGTTTCTGTATCTATATCCTAAATAATGGGGGGGGGGGATCATAATACACTAAAGACATTTCTAAATGAGGATGAGAAAATTTTAAGGTGATAAACTGAAAAACAATAAATTAAAATTTTAAAAAGAGGTGGTAGTACAAGAAGATGAAAATCACTTTCAAGGATTCTGAAATAATGGGTAGTTTCATCAAATTTTTAAAACCTGAGCTTAAGGCAAATGAAATTCCATTAATATAATTAGTATGTGTCACAAGAAGTCCAGTGTAGATTAATTAATTAACCACAGAAATATTCAGCAGATGACAGCAACAGTATTAAGTATCTGTAAAACAAGGATGCTTTAAAACAAAAGACTTAATCTAAAAACAAATTATAGTTGTATACATTTATTTAAAAAGAAGGTTTTAGGAATACCTCACTCAAGTATGAAATATACTTACCTTTACAATGAGCATATGGCATTGTCATTACATAATCTTCACCTCTATTCAAGAAAGTCAGTCGTGCTTCTCCATCTAATATTGCGGATAATGAGTTCCCTGAAATAAATGTTTGTTAAATTTCAAAAAATTAATTCAACCAATTCAAAACAAATGAAATATATTTAGGACACCTACCAGATATCTACATGGTATGTCTTAAAAATAAAAATGTCTCAATCTCAATGTACCCAAACATATATTTGTTATCTTATATCCAAAACATGGTTGATTCATATTTCCTTTCTTATAAAATAAGTACTTTTAAAAGTATAGTTTTGTGCCCTGGCCGGGTGGCTCAATTGATTGGAACATCATTCTGTACACCAAAAGGCTAAGGGCTTGATTCCTGGTCATGGCACATACCTAGGTTGTGGGTTTGATCCCAGGTTGGGGCATGCACAGGAGACAACAGGTAGATGTTTCTCTCTCACATTGATGTCTGCCTGTCTGTCTGTCTGTCTGTCTGTGTCTCTCCCTTCCTCTCTCTCTAAAATCAATAAACATGTCCTCAGGTGAGGATTTTTAAAAAGTATAGTTATATGCTCATTTATGTTATTCACATAAGGCCCTTAAAAAAAATCCTAAACATTTAGGACACGCAATAAAAACAGTATTTCACTGTATAGCTTAATTTGCCTATTCTTGAATGAAAACATTTTTTCTTCTGTAAGTCACATTATTTAAGTCCCAAGGTTTTAAGTACTTTTGACACAATAATGTTATAGATACTTTAGAAAAATAAAAATACGCATAACCTGTGAAAGTAATGACAAAATTTCAGAGTGTTTCCTTTTAGTTCTTTCTCCCATATGTATTCCTCCCCCATCACCAATTCTATTGCAGTGTAACAAATTATACATAATAAGTGAGCCATTTTAAGTGTGCATTTTGATGGCCTTGACAATTGTATAGTCATATAACTACCACAACCACAATCAAGGTACAGAATTTTCCACGACTTCCCCTTGCTCCTTGAGAGGCAATACTTTCATGCATCCCCAAGAAAACACTGGTCTGGTTTCTATCACTGTAGTTTTACCCATTCTAGAGTTTTGTATAGATGGCACCACAAAATACATACTTCATTGTGTTTGACTTCTTTCAATTAGCAAAATGGTTTTTAGATTCATCCATGCTTTTGTGTCAAAAGTTCCTATATTTTAACAACATTAAAAGCTCTAGTGTATCTCTTCAGTTATTTAAGTCTTTAATTTTCTTCAGCAATGTTTTGTGGTTTTCAGTGTATAGGTCTCACATCTCAAATTTATTCCTAAATATTTTTCAGATACTATTTTAATCAGTTGCTTTTGAAATTTCATTCTGCAAGTGTTCCTTTTGTACAATTGATTTTTGTATTCTGACCTTGTACTCTGCAACCTTACTAAATTTACTTAATAGTTTTAGATATATTTTTAAGAGTTCTCTATATAGAGCAGGTATGTATATGGCTTAACTTCTTCCTTTCTAATTTGTATACTTCTTATAAAATTTATTTATTTATTTACTTATCTATTTATTGTTAGAGAGAGGAGAAGGAGTACAGGAGGGGGAGAAAAACATTGATGGGAAGAAGAAAGATTAATTGGTAGCCTTGCATATGTGCCCCAAGCAGGGAATAAACCAGCAACCCAGGCATGTGTTCCAACTGGGAACCCAGCCGGCAACCTTTCACTGTGCTGGACAACACCCAACTAACTGAGCCACACTGGTCAGGGCTAACCTGAATGCTTTTGAACTTGCCTACCACACCGGCTAAGACTTCTAGTACAATTTAGTAAAGAAGCAGTGAGAGTGAACATCCTTACCTCCCTCCTGATCTTAGGTAAAAATTATTCAATTACCACCTTAGGAGTATGAAGTTGGCTACATATTTTTCATAAGTACCTTTAATTTAGTCCTAATTTGTTGTGATTTTATTGTGAATGGGTACTGAATTTTATAAAACGCTTTTTCTACATTTCTTAAAATGGCAGTTTTCCTTTATTCTATTGATATGAATTACATTGATCTTCAGATGACATACTTACCTTGTATTCCTGAGATAAACCCCACTTGATTACGATATTCTTTTAATATATTGATCATGACACTCATACATATCCTTTTTATATATCCTTTTATGTGTGTTCAAATATTACCCTTTATAATTAATTTGTTACTAATTTGTTAGGGATTTTTACAAGTATATTAAAGAGATATTGATTTATAGTTTTCTTCCAATGTCTGGTTTTGGGAAATGAATAATGCTGGCCTTATACAACAAGTTGTGCAGTGTATTCTCCTTTTCTATTTTCTGTAAAATGTTGGATAAAATTTATATTTTATTCCTTAAATAGTTAGATGAACCCAAGGTATCTGACCCTGAGTAGGTCTTTAAAGGAAGACTTTATGTTACTAATTCAATTTTGGACACTGACTTAAAACTATTCACAAATGTGAATATATCACATTTTTATATTCCTTCTTGAGTCAGTTTTGGAATCTTGTGTTTTTCAAGGTATTTGCCCATATCATTCTAAGCTGTCAAATTTCTTGGCATAAAATTGTCCATGCTACTTCTTTATCATCACTTCTGACTCTAAAGGAACAAAAGTAATTCTGCTCATTTATTTCTGATGTGTATTCTCTTTTTTATTATCACTCTAAAATCAACTCTCAGATTCCTAGGATTTTCTGTATTGTCTTTCCACTTTCTACATTGATGTATGTGTTTCATTATTTTCTTTCTTCTGCTTACTTTAAATTCAGTTAGCTCTTTTTCTAATTTTGTAAGGTAAAACACAGATCACTGAATTAGATCTCTGCCTTTTTCTAACTTAAAATTATAAATTTCCCTCTAAACATACTGCTTTTGCTATATCACATGAATTTCAGTGTTATATTTTCATTACCATTTAGTTTAAAATATTTAATTATTTCTCTTGTGATTTTTTCTTTGGCCCATGAATTATTTAGAAGTGTGTTATTTAATTTCTAAATATTTGGAATTTATCTTGATATCTCATCATTTTTTTCTAATTCTATTTTATTGAAGTTGCAGAATATACTTTATATAATTTTAAGTCTTTTGAAATTTATGGAGCTGTTTTACAGTCAAACACATGGTCTATACCAGTAAAAACACTACACATGTATTTGAAATAATGTATATGCTATAATTGTTAACTGTAATGTTTTAGAAATATCAATTATGGTAAGATGGTTGGTTGGTAGTGTTCTTCCTGGTTATAAGCTATTTATGCTATAATCAGAGTAAAGGTGTGGATGAGAGGAAGGTGCAATGGGAAGGAAATAACAAATATATGTAACCTTCAGAAGAAAGCAATCACCCTTTGAAACAAACAATATAAAATGAGGTAAAAACAAAACAAAACAAACCCCAATAAAACTAACATTAAGGGAAATAAAAGACATCTTGAAGAAAAATAAAGGCATACATCAAGTTCTTGGATGAAAAAGTACTGTCAGATTTCCATGTTACAGACTCACCTATGGTTCTCCAGCCCCTCAGGTAACCAAAGATTACTTTTTGGTTGACATTTTATCTTCCCTATTTTACCATAATTATTTTTTTTCAAGTTTAAAATTCTTCAGTTAAAATTTAACTTACTGATTTTTCTTCATTTAAAATTAATTTTAAAAACCAAATAAAAACAGAGGGGAGAGAATCATAGGGGAAAAGGGGATGGACTCACATGAACAAGTATAAAAGACACATGGACAATAACTAAGGGTGGGGGGCGGAAATGGGAGGGAGGTGGGGAGCATGGGGCGGGGGGTGGGCAGGGTTGGGAATATAAGACAGAAAGCTGTACTTGAACAAGAATTAAATAAAAAAATTATTAAAAAAAAACATTTAAGGTTATAGTGGATAGTTGTGGTCATGATTTATTCAGATTGTCACAGTTTTTGGATTAATGTTTCTTACTATAACTATATTTCTATTCTTCCTTGTACTTAACAAAAGCTTTTATTGGTATGCTTTTGGGTGTAAGGTTAAATGTTATTACTAACTGACACTGGACCAAGTATTCTAATTGCACTTGGATTCTTTCTCTCTCTAGTCAAGGACTAAAACAGAAAAACCAATTCCTCAGGTACAGTAAGATGAAGAAATACATAATGTACTAAAAGGGCTACATAGTGGGCAATCATTATTCTGTTTTTTAATATGTGGAGTTTGTGATAAATTTACACATATGGGGTGGATACTTACATAAAATGGGCCATACCTTTATTTATGAAGGGACAAAAGAAGACACTATAAAAGAAAAAATCTATATCCAAGTAAAGATGACGCCTAAAATGACATAAAAATTCCTTACTGAAAACATCTCAAGACAATACCTAAATAAAAGCTCACTGAAAAATACTACCTTTCAGAAAAGGCTGCCTCTTAAGACAAGAGGAAACTCACCATAGAACTTGGACTTAGCCAGGATACTACCACTAAGGCAAAATCCATCCTTTCGGTTACTAACATAAAAGGCAGATATTGGTGGGTGGTGGGACACCTATTGAACACAGGCAAAAACATAGAATATAGTAAGTATATTATTACAGTATTATCAAAATTTCAAATCTTAAAAGTATACTCTATTAATAAAGAACAAAATTTTGGTAAGTAGAAATTAAGTATTGAGTATAATAATCCATCTCCAAGATGTATCTCAAGGGACCTCACCTCCTGGTGGGTTCGTTCCTCTTACACTGTACCAAAGTTGGTTTATGTGGAAAGGATAGTATGTCCCTGAAATTAGATAATAATGCAGCATCTGTCTTCATGTGTTTCTCTCAGATCATTAGCTCTAAGAACCTGGCTTGTGTATTGTGAACAACCCAATGGGAAGGCCTAAGTGGTGAGCAACTAAGTCCTATTGTCAAAAGCCATGTGCTGAGCTTGAAAGTAGAATCTTCCAGCCTAGTTAAGCCTTCAGAGGACTGCGAAGCTGGATGACATCTTGAATGCAACCACATTAGAGACCCTGAGCCAGAACCATCCAGCTAAGGAGCCTCCAGATTCTTGAACTTCATTGTATGAGACAATAAATGCTGCTTTAAGCCATTAAGTTTTGGCAGTAATTTGTTATACAGAAATTGATAACTAACACAGTGGCTGTTTTTCATAATAATTACAAATAGGTGTAGGAAACTAACCAAGCTTTAATGAGTACATTACTTTAGATATCTAATAATTTTAATATATATACATATATCTTATGTTTTCTGAAATGAGACAAAGCTTAAATCAAACTCTCCTCAAGAATTGTAGTGAATTAAAATGTAATACTCATTTTATTATATTAAAAAATTAATATAGATAAGTGGTTTCAATCTGAGGGGTATATTAAAATTTCTAAGAAAGAGGAAGGTTTTCAAATGCCTCATGGTCTTTTCATCATCCTTATAGACCAAGTGATGATCATTATAATAAGGATCCGTTATTATTCTAAGATGTCATATTCTTCAGGTTTGTTAGGATGAGGGGAAGATTAACAATCATGAATATAGATGTACATAAATTTAAATGACTGAAAGATTAAAAATAAATATGTTCTAACTATTGTGTATACAATGTGGAGCTGTGTTGTGGAGCTGTATATATTCAAAAAGCTAACAATTCAATTGGGGAAATATTCTACAAAAAGTTAATACAAGTGCTAAAAATAACAGCTTAATGAACAATCACAAAAAATAATAGAGAAATTTGAGAGGAGAAAAATCACTGGGAGCAATAGTCATCTGGATCATGAAAGATCAGCAGGTCAGGGCTTATGTAGCTGAAGAACAGCTGAGAAGTATTATTGGGATGGGGAAATTAAATTAAAAAATACTACGCAAATAAAGAAATGTAATGTTGAGTTACCTAATTGTGAATGGACAGATTTGAATCAGAAATGCATATTATTTGAGGTAAATTTTAAAAGATATGGAGGTCCTTGAATGCTACACAAATGGATATAAATTTGATTTAGGAACTAGAGAAATACTAAAGAATTTTAGCGAATGGGTGGTCGGGGAGGAAAAAATTATTTTTGGTCACAGGATTTTATGACTCTAATAGCAATACTTTTGAGTATAGTATTTAGTAGTACTCAGTACTAAAAGTTAAATGATTACTAAATGTTCATTAATAAAGGTTAATCAATAGTGAGTTTACTGAATTAATATTTTCTATAAAAATATCCCAGTAACTTCTAAAAATATCCCAATCATAAGTTTTGTTTCTGTAAAACACATTTCTAATACCTGTTCAGCAATATAAAAAGTTTTGCTGTTTGTTCTGGGATGAATCCACAAACAACGGAAAGTCTCACCAAGTATAGGATTGTAAGGTTTCTTCAGTCCCTAGTAAAAAACATACAAGTTTCAATTTATAAATATGGAAAATTCAAAATAGTTTAAACTAGTCAAGATGGCTTTAGTTGTATCATGTGAGAACTATCCTTGTAAAATTTCACAGTAGTGACATGAAATAAAGTTAAATAACTTCAATCACAATACAGGACTAAGTGATCAAGTATTAATTTTGCTAACTCAAGGCCTTGCAATACAACTATTAATAAATCCAAAGATAACAAAAAATTGAGAACTCATATATATGAGGCTGAAAAAAGTAAAATATAAACATTACCTTTGGCTTTTTATAGAATCCTGACAAATACCATTTCACTACTTTCTTCAAACGGAAATAAGGGTTTTCTTCAAGGGCAGTCCTAAAAAACAAAATGGTGAACACAAAAATTTTACAGAATATATCGCAAATTCTCCCTCATCTTCATCAAGTCAACAAATAAGCATGAGATATGACTGAAAAGCATTATTCATATTTAAAATAGATGGCAAAAACAACCATGTACATCAGTTTGTAAGAATTTTTCATTATCTGGTTACTTTCTTTCCCATTTTTCCTACTCTTTGACATGCTGTCCAGGTATTTTCTCAAATAGTTTTTGAAAACTCTCCAAACCAAGATTTTTCAGCTGGGGTTTTGTAGAACCCTAGATGTTGCTAAGGCTTCTGTGAAAAACTGTGATTTAAAAAAAAAAGGATTTTGAGATCCATGCATTGTTTAATGCCTAGCATTTGCAACAATGGCCCAGTGGCCAAGCAGCCTCATTAATAACTTCATAAGAGGTCTTCAGTCCCATAGGTCAGAGAAAAGCCATATCCACTTGATTTAGTCTATTCTCATCTGTTGATGTTAGAGAAGGCCCATGGTAACTGGTGAGTGCTACAATACATGGAGAGAGGACAACGAGCTGATGTTAGCCTTTCTGGCACAAACCACCTCCCTAAGTATAGGATTGTACGTCTTTTTAACCCGTTGTAGAAAAACACAGAAGTTTCAAATCACAAATATAGAAGATATAAAATAACTTACAACAATCAAAATGGTTTTTAACCCATTTTTAGCCTTCATCCTCCCTATGTGCTACCAACTGATTTTCCACAGCAAACAAATTCTACCAGTATAACATGTAATCAAAGAGTAATTTTCATTTTAAAGAAAAAATATTTAAAAGTCCTGACTCAGGTGGCCCCTTGCCATATAGAGTTGGCACATAGGACCATGCCCATGGAAAGGTTTTCCCATAGGGTATCAGACCTGCATTGTACCTAGACTGCTATGAGACTTGCTTTTGCTAAAACTCCCTCACCCTACATTAGGGCAGATAATGCTTACTGTAACTTCCTAAGATCTGTGCTAAACCTCCCAAGATGGAGTATAACCAGTTCAACCACTTTCCCCTTGTTCTGCAACATCCTTCTCTTTGAAGTAATTAGCAGCATTCTTTCCTTTGTTATCTGTAAAAGGTAATCCCTTGCAGCAAATCTGTGTGTAGTAAATGAGGACCATCTTCAATGTAATGTACCCAGAGAAGCAATAAAAGCCCGTCCAGGCAGGGGTCAGGGCCCTCTTTCTCACTTAGAGAGTGGCCCTGCTGTCCCTTTTCTCCACAGTACTTCTGTAGTCTGTGTTTATTTGTTCACAGCAGCCACAACATACACAGATCCTGCTAGCAAGGGTCCACATCAGGTACTGTGCTAGTTTGCATCACCCAGCAGTGTATGAGTGCCCACGGCACATAGCCTTGGCAATAAAATAGCATGTGTTACCAGAAAAGTGCAACCTTTCAATTTGGGAAAAATGCACATCTCTCAAGATCTTATTGTGATTCATAGGAATTTATCTCACACTCAGAGAAATAAATTTCAAGACAGATAAAAAGAAAGACATATAATAAAATATAAGGCAGAAATGTGGTATTAAAGCCTTTGGACTTCTGGTCAATGTGATAGATGAAAAAATACCTTATGTATGAACTGCATTTTTCTTATTTTATGTGAGGTGTGCATGTTTAGGGACTGTTTCTATTTTTTTATTCTTAAACTAGTTATTTCCTCCACTTCTTTTCTATTAGGTTGTTGATTATTTTCAATCAGTTTGTATAAGCACTTTTTATTTTATGGAGAGCAACACTTTGTCAATTAATCAATTTGCAAAAATTTCCCACAACTTACCATTGATTTTTAAATTCAGTTTATCATTTTTGCAATGTTACTAATATAACTAATATATTAATAATGCAATTAACAAACAGAATACAGACTATTTATACAGAATCTAAAAATCAGATCACAGGGCCAGAATTTAGAATCCTAGAAGACACAGTGCCTTGAAACACCATTGCAGCTGGAATGGTGAAACTTGGAAAGGTATATACAAAATCACTGTCTTTTACTGCTTCTCCAAACAACTGCTGGGACAGAGGTAGACAGTTTCTCTTCCTTTCTGCCTTCCCTGTTCAGAATTACACCCAGGATCAGCTGGCAGGAAAAAAGCAAAGATGAAAGTGGGGATTTATGTCAAGAGCCAGCAACTAGCAGGCATTCCAGATTGGGTAAGCTGTATATGCCTTACAAGCATGCTGAGATAATAAGTATGAACAAAAGCACAAGCCCCAGAATGAGACCTAAACATGGGCTGAAGTGAGGGAGAACAAAGAATGCCAGCCACCTCTCCCTGTGTTAGGCCAGTGAACACTCAGGAAGCCTAAGAGCAGTGCTACCAGGTGAGGGGTAGAATTCCCATCCTCTTCAAGCTTGTTATTTCTCAAGTCAACTGTAAACAGTATGCCAAAGTATTAAATATGTTTCTTATTAAGGTCGACTATAGGAGTGGTGAAGAAAGTGATCTCATTACAGCCCAATTTTGGTAAGGCTGAATAAAACTGAAAATTCTCTAAAGCCATGAAGTTATCTTCTATTTTAAGAAATAAGAATCTACTTACTCTGATAAGAAATCTGCATGATAGTAGTAATCTGAAAGTTTATCCAGGAAAGAACGAGGTTCCAAAATGAAGGTAGGCAGAACCACCCTGGACAGGTCCATGCCAGGACGGACTTGTTTCAGCAGTGTCCAGATAAGGCTTTTGTTTTCTTCTGACACAGTTTCTGTTTGAGAAGCCTCACCTGCCTGTAGCAATTAATGAAAATACTAAAATATTATATTTATTTCAGACACATAGATGTATAGAAAGGCAACTAATGTTGAAAGTCTGAACTCTCTTTTTGATCATTCTAGCAATCTTAAGAAGTGAAAATAACCCATTAAATAAATAAAATCTATAGCTATAAATTTCAGGTAAAAATAAAATTATAAGGAACAAAAGTGAATGATATACTCATAAAGAATCCATTACAAAAATACTGTACTCCATTATACTGTTATTAATTCTGCACACTAACAATAATAAGAAAGTGATAAATTCATGTTTCCTTGCAATTTACTTTGTATCTGGCAGGACATCTAGCAGCATCTTATTTCAAAAGCAAACCTGAAGGAATTGTAAACTTTAAATTTAATAGACTATATTCATATTTCTATGAGTACTATATTTTTAGCTGTTTATAAATCCTGATATATTTCATATATATACAACTTTTAAAATAAAATGTCTCACAGAAATATTTTTGAAAAATAAACAGGCCAAACAAGTAATATTTTCAATTTCATTTAAAAATTTTCAAGAATCAAAAACCCCAAATCTCTGAAAATCACAGACTTTTACCTCTCCTAGTTCCTCATGGCTCTGTTCAGTGTAGGTGGTCTCCTTTAAAGGCTCAACAGGTTCAGGTTCTATATATGAGTCATCCTGTCTTTCTGATGTGTCTGTGTCACTTTCTTCACTTTTCCCCATCACCTCATTGTCAGACTCATCATGCTCTTGATCATTTTCTTTATCAGATTTATCAGAATACATATCTGGGTCCTTAAAATGCTGTCGTTCAATTTCACTATCATTTAACCTTAAGAAAAAGAATTATTAGAAGAAAGAATAAAAGAGGTTAAGAACATTTAATTTATAGCTAAGAATGGATATGAAATATTTACTGAGAATTTACTATGTGTCAGGCATTATTCTTAGTGTTTTATAGTTTTAGTTATTTAATCCTCAAAAATAACCCTATGAGAGAGAGGTAATATTACTCTCACTTTACAGACTTGGGAAAAATGTTAAAAAATATGACACTGAGCTCTTTGGCTCTCTACCACTTGGGGCTAAAACTGTCCAAAAGCAAAAGTTTAGACTCTTGCTAGATTTTTTTCTTTGCACACAGATTTTTTTTTTCCAATCATCATCACTTGAATCAACCTATTACTTGTAGTATGAAGGAAAACTTCAAGTCAAGATCATCAGAGAGACTTTCAAGTGAACTGAAATGAAGTATGGCTTTCACTTATAAAGGTCTCCAAAGTTATTCAAAATGAGTCCAAGAATAAGATTAGAAAATGGAAAAGGTAAGTAATTACAGGTATTTAATACTTGACTGATAAGTTTAATCTTGGGAAAAAGGTACAAGGAGAATTAGAAATGAAAATATTAGCCTAAGGAAGTGAATGTGTAATCTAACATTGATAAGTGGCTATAACCAACCCTGTTTATACTAACCTGAGAGTGTTCAGGGTTAATAATCTGAACAAAAAAATTATTTTAAAAAACCTCACTTACAGATTCAAATTTTTTAATTTAGATATTTCTCATTTAGGAAAGTATCTGTGGGTTTCATCGAACATAAAATTCTTATAGGAATGAAGCCTAAAGTACTTCACAAATGAATACATGATCCCATTATATATAATTAATATTTTAGCAATGCTGAAAAAATATCAGAGCAAAGAAGTCCTATTTGATTCTTATGTTAGGCTCTATTTTTCTAAAATCTTCATTTTTTTGGATTTTGATCAGAGAATTACTAACTGAAATTCGTATTTATATACATATTATTTTCCTTCTTTCCCTTAATAATCATATATTTTAAAAAGTAGTCTAAAATTGCTATCTCTCCTTTCTTACCACCTATTCTCTCCTTTACCTCTCACAATCTGGTTTACACTCCCCTAAGTCCAGTGAGTCTGTTTCCTTAAATGATGGCTTAGTTAACAAATCCAATGGCCTTATCTAATTTTCACTTCCTTTGACTTTTCTGCATCACTGGACTTAGGTAATGATTATTTTCCTTGAAATAGTCCTTTTTTAAAAAAAGCTTTTTATTTATTTATGTTTAGAGGGGAAGGGAAGGAGAGAAGGAGAGAAGTATCAATGTATAGTTGCCACTTGTCAGTCCCCTGCTGGGAACTGGCCCGCAACCCAGGCATGTGCCCTGACTGGGAATTGAACCGCGATTGTGTGGTTCGAAGGCCCGCCCACAATCCACTGAGCTACACCAGCCAGGGCTCCTTGAAATAGTCTTAATAACTTGGGTTCCATGTATAATTGTAGTTGTACTTTTTAAGCTCTCCAATCCCTCTTATTTCCTTCTACCCTTAAATACATTCATCCTCCTTGGTTCTTTTTTATTTTCTCTATCTTCTCTCTTCTTTGGCAAGTTATCCAATTTTTATTTGATTTCCAAACCATGCATGCAGGAATAAGCTTTAGACCCATGTTTTTAACTACTTGGCTGATGTCATCTATGTCCTGGGACCTCAACATGTACACGTATTCTCAGTAAGTACAATATTTAATAAACTATTATATCCCAAACATGGTCCTTTGTTTTACTTTACCATCATCTTCCCTATCACTCAGGCTTTAATTAAAGTTTGGTAATCTTCTTTAACTTCACCCACTGCCTGTCCCTTACACCCAAGCAGACTTTAAGTTCCAAAGCTATGCTCCCACCATTCTTATCTCTGAATCTTCAGCTCCAAGCTCATTTTCTGTCATATAAACAAATAAGTATGTTGGAATGTTGATTCTACTTCTATAAAAAATCTGTTATATTGATCCTCTCCCTTATTCACTAGAAGGATGCTATGTTTTATTCCTATAAATTCCGATCCTGTAATTACCCTAAAGTATCTCTCCTTTGGCTGTTTATGTTATTCTTTTCTTCCTAATATTTATATTTATCCAGAGTTTTATAGGTTTCAAATGATACAAAACGTCTCTTCAGAATCACAGAACTAATCAACTGTTGTACTAGATTCAAATTTAGGATCATTTCAGATTCATCTACCTATTCACAATGCGGTAAATTATGCAGAAAAATGTATAGTATCTTACACAGAAAAGGGCCTTCAAAATTTAATGAATTTTTAAGGTCCCCAAATAAGGGCATTTAAAGATTACCTAGTATGCAACAAAAACAATGAATAGTTTACAGGTGAAGAGCCTGGAGGAAAAAAATTTCAGGAAGAGCCCCCCAACAAAACACCCATTTCTATATAAATTGTGCTTCCATCCCCCATCTAATCCCATTTAAACTTTTGTTCTGAGTGTTAAGAAAAAACTCTAGATTATAATTATGCAAAGAATGGATGTGAAAGGTCAGAAAATATAGGTTTTCAAAGAGTGAAGAAAAAGAGTCAAGCAAAAGGGAAAAAAAAAAACCAAAATGGTCTTCTCAGGTCACAGGGAAGAGAGGAGCAGTCTAACAAGTTTGAGGACAGCAACCCAATGCTGACAGAATTGACTGCAGAGCAGAAACTGAGCACTGGGACAAGGGAAGAAAAGAGAAAGTCTAATGTTTTTCCTACAAAGCAACAAAGAGATCTGAACCTTAAGCAAAGTACTGAGTTTCCCCGAGGAAATATTTTTCAGTTTCCCTTGGAGAAATATTTTTTTTTTAGTATTAACTACTAGCATTTAGTATTAAATGCTTCAGGGGATAATACCACAATAAGAGACAATTCCAATTGGAAATACAATATAGTAGGAGAATTTCACAAATACCAAGAAGAATTAGTCTGATGGTATAACCCAAAAAAGGGGTTACAGAACAGCAATAGAAGAGAAGATTATATTATTTCATAGTTAAGAGGCATGAAAGTCTTCACATATGATCTAATATTTGAGATTGCTCTTTAAGAATACATAGTTTTGCCCTGGCTGATGTAGCTCAGTGGATTGAGCACAGGCCTGCGAACCAGAGGATCGCAGTTCAATTCCCAGTCAGGGCACATGCCTGGGTTGCAGGCCAGTTCCCTGCAGGCCAACTCCCAGCAGGGGACGCAGGAAAGGCAACCATACATTGATGTTTCTCTCCCTCTCTCCTTCCCCTCTAAAGATACATAAATAAATAAAATCTTAAAAAAAAAAGAATACACAGTTTTGTGATAAGACAAAAGAGCAAGGAGAACTAGAAATCATTCTTAATGAAGGGAACACCATGCTCAAAGACAAGGTAGATAGCATGGTTGCATTTGGGAAATAACAAATAATTTACATCAGCTAGCATCAAGGAAATAACTTTCTATACCTTATCACTGTAACTAAACAAATCACCAAATAAGGGGCAATATCTACTTACTGGAAGTTGTCACCACTGTGGAGATTGTTAGCACGTAGTAAGCCATACAAAGTCACATGTGTGCTCTCTGACGAAATGCTTAGGTCATGTTCCTTTCCTTCCCTGATCATTGTACGTTTAAGAAGACTAGAACATTTCAGAGCCAACTCCAAAGCATCCATCCAGCACCTTCCTAGAAGAACACAGATTCATAAGCAATATAATTCAAGAAACTATAAAAACTAGCATCCATCTAAATTTAACACTGTTAGCCTTTAAGCATATTATTATTTCTTTGAGACAAATGCACTAGAAAAGTTATTTTGAACCTAAAGTCTTATACGAGGATTTTTAATCCAATTTTTCAGTTTATCATGTGATTTTACATACTATAAGTTAAGTATTTAGAAACTACTGGTAAATGAAGAAAATATAGTACTCATTGGTAAACAGACCTAATGAAAATACATGTATTTTATTTTTAAAATCTTAGAATATTAATATGTAGTATAATTTGAAGGTACCAAAACAGGTACATAAAATATACCGAAGGCATTATTATGTTTGTACTATAAATAAACTATCTAAAACAATCCTTTGTTGTTGATAGTAGGTCTGTCCCCAGGTTTGGCATCCATTTACTTATATGTATGAAAAATTTTAAGTCAGGAAAATGCCTGTACAATACTGTCCTATTAGTTAGTAGAAACATTAGTAACCTTATTTTTTAAATTAAAAATTAGAACTGTAATTAGCAGAAAAAATGTTAGTTCACTTAAAATTCATACATATTTGTTTCAACACCTGCTGGGAATATCAGCCAAATAAAATACTTTCATAACAAAAGCTCATGCTTATGATGTTTTAATTTTAAAAATAACTATCTGGTAAAAGTAAACCTTGGAAGGTTACCAGATTCCTTGGCTAGGCTAGTCTAAACTATAAAACATAAAAGTGAGGCGGAAATCCATGATCAATTATTAAGGTTTTAAAGTTACTTTGATTTGAAATAAATAAGTTTTATTCTCCCTGTATTTGCTTCAGGAATTAACTATTAAGTTAGTAAGTACAGAAAAATGTCTTAGGTTAAAAAAACTTAACAGTTGTATGTGTTTTATAAATGTCCATACTTAGTTATACAATATAAGTAGTATTAAATGTACCTCTAAAACAATAAAACTTAATGAGTTACCACAGAGAACACTAACCAAATCAAAAAAGGTGTTAAAAGGTCAATGGAGGATTAAGAAGAAAACTCTAGGCTGCTAATTTGCCACTCAATTATCCAATCCTTCCTTCCTATCAGATTCCTCTGTTGTCTACCAAGTTTATATTTGGTGTTCTAAAAAATTTCTGATTATAACACATCTGCTGCAAATACCATACTAAAGACAACTTTTCCCCAAAGGAAAACACACAGTGGTTTATTAAATAAACCCTTAAAAATGGGACCCAAATCCAATCCATTAAAACCTGTATTTACCATCTGACTCGGAAGTAGCTCGGATGATCAAGTAACTGCTGGGTAAGGGCTGAGTTATGGACCCCACTGCTTCACCCTTGGGACCCTTAAAATAATCAAATAAAATAAAAATAAGCAAAATAAATGGCATACAGTATTATGAGATCTCAGCTTTGTATTATCCATTATTACTGGTAACAATCTAAGTTAGGTATGGATTATAATTTAAAAGCAAACAAGCTTTAATTTCATGCTAGTTGAGGAAGTAAATGTTGAGTATTAAGGGAAGTCTTCCTCTCCCAACAAATATCCCTCCTTATCAAAAACTGAACACTTTATAGTTGTCACTAAACATTATTTCAGTGCATTGTTTACATATTAAAGGGAAACCTAAATTTTACCATTACTAGATAAAATTCCACTTTAACAGAGAATTTCTATCCCACATATACTACTAGGAAAAAATAATTCATTTCTAGAAGCCCATAAAGAAACAGCTAGAAATATATGGTAGTTACAATTTACAAGAAAAAAAGAATTTTTATTAGATCTAGGGAAAAAATAAAACTCCATTTTATAACCAATGATATACTTGTGTATAAATACCAACTATAAAAACTAATATTATTTAACTAGAAGCAAGAAAGAAAAAGGAGTTTCATTGTTGTTGGCTGCGGTTATTTGTTTTAGAAGTATATGACACCAAGAGCTCTCCAGTAATTAGTATCACCAAGGTTAACCTTAGGTGAACGTGGTTCTTATCTAGAAAAAAATCTGAGCACTGAGAAGTCCTGGCTGGGTGGCTCAGTTGGTTAGAGCATCATCCTGATATGCTAAGGTTACAGGTCTGATGTCAGGGCATATAGAAGAATAGCTCAACGAATATATGAACAAGTGAAACAACAGATCTCTCTCACTCTATCTCCCTCTTTCCTTCTCTCTCAAACCAATAAATAAAAATTAAAAACAAAATCTGAGGATTGAATTTACAGTATAATTTTGATAGAAAAAATAATTTTTTGGTTGTCAGATCAAGGAACAAAATGAACTTAAATAAGTACATAAACATTTAAAAGTAAAGATGCAGATTCAAAATGAAGTAACAGAAAAATCAATGATTTTTAAAAATTTCTTAAATTCTTTAGAGAAGTAGTAGAGAATAAATGCAATATATAAAAAGTTTTGAAAATAAATTTTTTTCACTTGAGTATCACATTATATATAAACACCATAGGTTTTATGGCTTAAAATCTTTCTCTTATGGGAAATATCTAATTCCAGTATGGAACTAACTCTGTAATCCTAAATTTACTTCTGACTCCAGACCACTGAAATAAAGGTAAAAAGTCTAGATTTTTCCCTAGGTATATGTATATTGCCTAATTAAGGAGTACCAAAAGTAGTTAAGAGCTGAACCTACTTTTACCTAGCCCTCATCTCAATTAGGTGGTTTTCCTTAAAGGAGTCCTAAACCCTTTATTCAAATGTAACTGACCTTCACATTCTTTAGGTCAGTTACATTTAAATTAAAACAATGATTGCTTTGTAAAAACTTAAACTAGACTCATTTTATTCAGTAGCATATCTATTTGTAGAATTTCTTCATAGTTAATCAAACAAGGCATTTCTACTTTCATGATTAAGTTTCTGCTATTATTATACAGGAGTGACTACAGTAATGCTTTTTAAGTATAAAGCACAGGTGGCAAACGCAATGCCCATGGGCCGAATCTGGCCCTCCACCTGGTTTTATCTGGCCTGGCACCTTATTTCTACCCAGCAGCAGCACTGAGCTCTCACTTAACTGTTAAGGAGTAGTTACATTTATATGGTCCTAAAATTACATTCGGCCCTTTGAAGGCAACTGCCAGGCTGATGTGCCCCCTCCCCACCTCACCCCCGTGAAAATGAGTTTGACACTCCCAATAAAGCATTAGATTAGCTCTAATGCTTTAGACTTTCAAAGACAGTCTCATGTCAACAGTAAGTAGGGCTGTGCTTGCTTATAGGATTCTTCTTAGCACATATTTACATCACCACAGGAAAAACCAAAAAAAAAAAAAAAAAAGGCAGCTTCTGTTCTAGAGGATCTCACAATTTTGATAAAGAGAAAAAAAAACCACAGTAAACACGACACAATGTTACAAAGCAAGATTATTCATTGCAATTTTTTAAAGTACAAACTGAATCCCCATTGCAAAGAGATAATAAGGTACAATATAAATTAGAAAAACATTTTCTGGAGAAAATTTTAAGTTAGATCTTAAAGGTAAAAAGGACTTTTAGTGTGCATTTTATTGTGAGTAGAGACAGAGGAACAATGCCCTTGAAAACAAGGATAAATTTGTAAGTGTTGGCAGAGAAGAGCAATCATGAGATTAATTGATTTGTCTCTGTTCTACTCAAAGATTGTCATTTTACTTTTTACCTATATAACAAATGCTTACCTTCACGGCCCAAATAGACTGCTCCAAAGGATGAAAAAGTTTGAAACAAAAGCCATCCTTTTTTGATGGCCGCTCAATGATTTCACAGGCATTCAGAAGGACAGTTCCTACCCATTGACCATTTTTTTGGGTTTTATAGATCAGTAGCACCCCTGGTTTCAACACACACCACAACTTCGTCCAGCTCTTTAGAGTACCACGAATCTGTAGAAAAGAATTTAAGAAATAAAGCTCTGTTTTTTCTCTTTGTGCTACACAAGACACAAACTAAGTAATGGTAAACAGTATGTTTTAATCTAAAATTTCCTGAAAAATGAACAAGTTAGAGTCAATGGATATTTTTTTAAAGCTACTAAATAACAAGCACTGATTTAAAAAAAAAGAAGAAACTCTTACCATTTGTGACAGCATGAACTGACCAGAGATTATTATGCTAAGTGGAATAAGCCAATTGGTGAAAGACAAGTATCTTATGATCTCACTTATATATAAAATCTAATGAACAAAGTAAACTGTCAAACACAACAGAGACAGAGGCACAGGTACATGGAACAGAATGACAGCTGTCAGAGGGGAGGGGCTTGAGGGAACTGGATGAAGGAAGATGGCAGGAGTAGCCAAAGAACATACATGCACAACCCACAGATACAGACAACAGTGTGGGGATATCCAGAGGGAAGGAGGTGGACAAAGAGGGGCACCTGTAATGGTGTCAGCAATAAAAATAAAGTGAAAAAAGTAGTATGAATACTGCTTCCGAGGATCTTAAATTCTAGCAGGAGAATTGGATTAATAGTTTCAAAATACCACATACTAAGTAGAATGGTTTTCCCAACCTTCCAGGTCAGGTCAGGCACTATTAAAATATACTTCCCTGATATCAAGATTTGCCTCTTAGCATCTAAAATAGCTATAATTTTATTTCTGTTAGTATATGATTATTCTAAGATTTTACCCCCCTACTACTACATAAAGAGTACTGAAAATACTGTTAGCACACACTAGGAATTCATTCCCTAAATATTTGGTAAGTGGTAGAGAGAAGGAAGAACATCTAGCCCTATAATGACCTTCTCTAAATTATATGATTCTAAGTAATTACATAGAGTGTGTCATATAAACCTCTTGGGTAAATTTAAAACACAAGTTACATAAATTTCTCTAGCCTTATAAAATGTTCCTCATCCTAGGGTTTAATGCTATGTCAAAAACAGTCTATAGCTAGTTTGTCCTTTTCTATCTCTGTGATCCATTAAAAGTGTTTCTATGCAAGTCACTGAATTCAAAATACTGTAAAAGATGCTAATATAATATTGAGATTGAAAACTAGGAATTGTCCTCAGTTTTATTTACTGTAAAACAGCTATTCTATCAATGCACTTACATAAATTATGAAATACACACAGGGCTCTCAAACTCCCCAAAGAGGCGTACCACAGTAGCTCTAAACAAGAAAAAATTAGAAAGGAGGTGTTTGGAGCCAGGCATGGAAAAAAAAAAGAGAAAATCTTAAAGAAAAGGTATGTGTATATAGAAAAGAGATGGAAGGATGAGAGTTGAGAGTTACTCTGAGATAAGATTCTGGATCTTGGTGACGTGATAGTAAAACATGGATGGCTTATTATCAGAATGAAGGTAAGACTTAGAAAGTCAGCCAGGGGATGTGTTGGGAAGTTTTAGGGAGCTGGTTGGAAAATTCCATGTTGAAAGACAAAGAGCAGATTTAGCCCTGAAAAACCCAAGTAAGATCTGTAGCTTAAAGTCTTCAAAGCAGAGCCAAAATTAGAAGGTGTTTTCAGCACAACTTTGAAGAAGACCCTAACATTACTTGAAACCATCACTAAGTTCTTCCTATGTTAGTAAGAGAACTTCAATGACAGATCTCATAAAAATTTTAGGTTAGAGATTGTACCAACTCTTTGTGAAAATGAAAGGCTTTCAGGGCTGGGGTAATTTTTAGGTCAATGTTAGGTACTGAAACTTCCTGGGAGTCAGGGTCTTTACAAGATGATCCTTAAAGTTAGCCTTAGCCTGAAAGGTTACTACCAAACATCCTTCAGATAAGAACGAGAAAGAGGATAGAGTGACGGAGATGATAAAAAAAAAGAAATAAAAGTGGGAATAACCAGATGCCAGAAAAGGTAAGGTATTGGAATAGCAACATGTACATTTCTTTGAACACTAATCCTTTTTAAATGATACTTTTAGTATTAACTTTGTCTCATAGCTTCTCAATAATGTATGTACCAAGTCGACAATAATACTAAATGATAATTTAAAAAGCAGGCAAAAAATTACAGCATATTGATTAGACTACATAATGTCATACAAATCAAAAAGCCTTTTTGAAACAACTGCTATGCATATCTGATATTGTGTTAAGAGAGACAACACTAAGGTTCCTTCTCACTAAGATTGCAACAGAGAACCTCTGGGATACAATTAATAGTCTGTGAGTGAAAAACACTCACGCTTCTACTTATTTATGTCTTATAGGCTTTACTGCACTCTGGGCTCTCCTATTCCAGTAGGTAAAGATTCGATACAAACTGACCTTCAACCAGTCAGCCATAACAATAACTGAAGGATCTGTGATTGTACTGAGTAACTCCTTTGTGGCTCTTTTCTTTTCTTCTCGATAATTTTTCTTTTGCACCTATTTTACAGAAATAATAGAAAAATTAAAAATTCATTAGAAATGAGTAATAGCTCTTCAAAAATTTTGCACATATAGAATATAGATGATAAAATTCTAACCCTCTTTTGGAAATCTACTATCTTAGGGTAAAAGAACTATTTTTTGTTTGCTTTTGTTTTTTCTGGAGAACTGGTAGAAATTTTTAGAGAAGTAAGGTTAAAAGCTGTGTTTTTCCTGATCACTAGTCCAGTTCTCTGTATCTTTTAAAAGAATTTTACATTTTTAAAATTACACAATACATAAATATAATCTCATGGTAAAAATTTTAAACAACACAGATAAAGCTAAAATGCCATCTTTATTATACCCTATCTTATTCCAATCCAAAGAACTGACCACAGTTAACCTTTTTGAAAACAGTATGTTTTCAGGCCTTTGCTATGTATACAACCTATAAAAATATATCCTTTTTCCTTTTTTGAGTTTATAAACATACTAATTTTTCTCCCATTCAGTGTTTTTTGGATCATTTCCATGACCACCTCATTTTTAAAAATGCTACATAGAATTCCTAGTATAAATAATAAGGGCTAACATTTACTAGGTACATTCTGTGTACCAGTAACAGTTCTAAGCACTTTATACATATTGCCTAATTCAACCTTTACACTAGGAGTACTTAATTTACAAAGAGAAAACTGAGGCACAGGTAGTAGCTTGCCCAGGATCACAGAGCTAGTAAGTCATGGAGGCAGGATTCAAACAGAAGCAGACTGGCTCTAAAATACATGCTCTTAACCACCATGCTATATTGAGTCTAAAATTTTTCTTAATATATTAATGTTCTCATACTGATGAAAATCTACCATTAGCAGTTTTTCCATATTATGAACAATGCAGCAATTGTTTACAATGACCAACTTTGCTCTTTCCTAACCCTAATATATAAAAAATAATTAAGAAACCACAACAAAGAAATTAATTCATTCAAAATATCAAAGTTTTACCTTCTTAAGCCAGTTCTGAGATAATATGGGAAAGCAGCAGTGAATTAATGTAGTCTCATTACTGTTTTGTTGTTATTACATGAATGGGAGAAGAGTGGTGGTAGCCTATGTGATATATATGCCTTTTAACTCTAATACAAAATCTTCCTACTTTCGCTTACTGGTAAAGAGACTGCATACAAATAACAAGATTTTAATAACTCTACAGCCAAAACACTGTAGACTTTTGGTTTTTATTATCATGCATAATTAAGATTTTATTATGAAAGTGCAAATGCATACAAAATAAGATATGGGGGTGGGGAGGGGTAAAAGACACTACACAGGGATCAGAGTCATTGAAAGCATGTGTTCCTTAGGCTCCAAGATCAGTAGCCAATGAGGAGGCAGGCCTCATATTGCACATTTCTTAAGAGAACCTGGAAATCTGAACTGTGATTGCTGAATTTTCAAAGCACTGTGTAGGTAAAACAAAATACAGCAGGTCCTCAAATAACATTTTATTCAACACTGTTTTGTTATGATGGGGATGACACACTGTAGGAATTTAACTCTTGTTTATATTAATTAGCTTATGATAAAACTGGTTTTGTCATACATCATGCATCACAGTTTCAAGAATCTACTGACAATGTTAGGTGAGGACTTACTATATGCATCTACCCATGGGCCAAATTCGGCCCATGACCTAGCAGTTAGTAATCTCGAATTTCAAAGTGCACCAGAGCTGCCCATCAGGTGCCCCACAACCCAGTGGTGTAAATGACAAGAGCACAGCTCTGCAGGGATAGCTAGTCCTCAGCCCCAGCAGTGGCCACTTAAGGCATGGAGGAGCTCTGGGATAGTTGTTATGCAGCCTTTTCAGTTGACTCCAGAATGTCATGCAAATATTGATATTTTTTATCTGTGCCTGCCTGGATTTTTTCTTTCAGGAAGACACTTTTATTTATCTTATTAGCTTACTTTCAAAAGCACATGTAAAGCATTGTGTTAGTTATGAAAGAACTTTGGAAACTAACCTTGAGAGATTCTTTTTTCGTGAGCTTGCTTGAAGTTGAACTGTCTCTATCTGAGCCATTATAAAGTTTAGATTCAGACTAAAATCACATAAAAATGAATACAAAAATTAAAAACCTTCATTTATTCTACACACATGACATAAAAATATTAATGTTCAAGCTATGCTTGTGACATTCTTCCCATTTATTGCTGTTACTTGGCAAATGTTGATTTTCAAATACTGATTTTTTCCATGTAGTATAGTATTAGGATTTAAAAATTAATTCACATTAAACCCACAACCAAAAAAAGTAATAAGTAATCAATAAATTAATCTACAGTGTGTACACTGTAGATTAATTTCTATGTTCCATGGCTTAATGGGAAAATTTGTAATATACTTCTTAAATGCTATTAAATTATAAATACTTATAGTATTAGTTTAAAAGTTAATGAAAATGAATGGCTTTAAACTCTTTACCAGGTACTATGCTAAACACTTTATGTGCACTACCTCATTTAATCTTCAAAGCAACCCCATGAGATAGTAGTAGCATCCCCCTTTTGCTAGTAAGGAAATTAAAACCAATAGATTAAATAACTGACTTCCTAAAATCACACAAAGTGAATAAATAAGCTGGATTTGTACTCTAGTCTAATCCCCAGTCTCATGCTCTTAGCCATCTCACTATATTGATTTCTCACCTTTTAAAACTGTTCATATATAATCTCAATCAGACTCGAATATAAGACTTATCTACATGAGTAATAGGAAATCTGTTTCCTAGACATGACAAGATCTGGGTAGGTAGTTCCTAAAAGATTCAAGTATATAAGAGGCCAGAAGGGTGTCATATGAGCTTGATAAATTAGAGTACACATACTTCAAGAAATCCCTGCCATATTGTATATAGCTACTTCTGAAAAACAAAAAACAAAAAGGATCTAGTGACCAAGAGTTCTATAGTATTTTAAACTAAATAACTAATACAAAGTGAAAGATAAAAACCTTATGATCATATCAAGAGATGCACAAAAAACACTTAATAAAATCCAGCACTCATTTATGATAAAAACCGAGCAAAGTGGGAATACAGGGAACATACTTAAACAAAATAAAGGCCATATATGACAAATCCACTGCAGCATCATATAGACGGGCACACTATCAGTGTTCCTCTTAAGATATGGAACAAGACAGGGATGTCCACTTTCACCTCTCTTATGCAACATAGTACTACTAGAGGTTCTAGCCATATCAATCAGACAAGAAGAAATAAAAAGCATCCAAATTGGAAAGGAAGAAGTAAAACTGTCATTAGTTGTAGATGACATGATACTGTACACAGAGAACCCCAAAGATTCTGTCAAGAAACTGTGAGAACTGATAAATGAATTCAACAAAGTAGCAGGATACAAAATTAATATTCAGAAATCAGCTGCATTTTTATATGCTAATAATGAACAGAAAAAGAAATTAAGAAAACAATCCCATTTACAATTTCTACAAAAAAATAAGATACTTAGGAATAAACCTAACCAAGGATGTAAAAAACCTGTACTCAGAAAATTATAAGACACTGAAAAATAAATAGAAGACAGAAGTTAAGTGGAAGCACATACCATGTTAATAGGGAAAATTAACATCATTAAAATGTCCATTCTACCCAAAGCAATCTACTGATTCAGCACCATTTCTATCAAGATTCAAAATACCAAAAATCATGACATATTTCCCAGAACTAGAACAAATATTTCAAAAATTTATATGGAACCACAAAAGCCCTGAATAGCACCAGTGATCCTTTGAAAGAACAAAGTTGCCTCCAAGTCTGATATCACACTGCCCAATATCAGATTATACTATAAAGCCATAGTAATCAAAACAGCATGGCACTGCCATAAAAACTGATACATAAGCCCTGGCTGGTGCAGCTCAGTGGATTGAGCACAGGCCTGTGAACCAGAGGATCGCGGTTCAATTCCCAGTCAGGGCACATGCCTGGGTTGCAGGCCGGTTCCCTGCAGGCCAACTCCCAGCAGGGGACACACAAAAGGCAACCATACATTGATATTTCTCTCCCTCTCTCCTTCCCCCCTAAAGATAAATAAATAAATAAACAAACAAACAAATAAATAAATAAAATCTTTAAAAAAGAAAGAAAAGAAAATTATTAAAAAAAACAACAGCAGATACATAGATCAAATGAGCAGAATAGAGAGCCCAGAAATAAAGCCACATCTTTACAGTCAATTAACATTCAACAATGGGCTATAGATAGTTTATTCAATAAATGGTTTAGGGAAAACTGGACACATACATGCAGAAAAATGAAACTAGACTACCTTCTTACACCACACACAAGAATAAATTTAACATGGATCAACAAATTAAATGTTAGACCCCAAACCATAAAAATCATAGGATAAAACATAGGCAGCAAAATCTTGGACACTGCTCATAGCAATTATTTTATTGGATATATCTTCCCCAGGCAAGGGAAACCAAAGAAAAAAATAAACAAATGGGAATACATCAAACTAAAAAGTTTTGCACAGCAAAGGAAAACATTAACAAAATAAAAAAAGACGACCCACAGAATGGGAAAGCATATTTGCTAATACATCTGATAAGGAGTTAATATCCAAAATTTATAAAGACTTATAAAGGTCACTAATCATCAGAGAAATGCAAATTAAAACCACAATGAGATATCATTTTACGCCCGTTAGAATGACTATCATCAATAAATCAACAAACAAGTGCTAACAAGGATGGGGAAGAAGCATTCCTACTGTTGGTAAGAATGCAGATTTGTGCAGCCACTGTGGAAAGCAGTATGGAGATACCTCAAAAGTTAAAAATGGATCTGCTGTTTGACCCAGTGATCCCACTTCTGGAGATATATCCAAAGGAACCCAAAACACTATTCGAAAGAACATAAGCACCCTTATGTTCACTGCAGTGTTATTTATAATCACCAAGATATGGAAGTAGCCCAAGAGTCCATCAGTAGATGAGTACATAAAACAACTACACAGTGGAATACTACTCATCTATAAAAAAGAAGAAAATATCACCTTATGTTGCCTTTTGTGACAGTGTGGATGGAAAAGATTATGCTAAGTGAAATAAGCCAGTCAGAGAAAGACAAATACAGTATGATTTCACTCATATTTGGAATCTAATGAACAAAATGAATTAAAAAGGAAAATGGGGACAGACTCATAGATGGAGAACAGGAAGACAGCTGGGGGGATAGAGAAAGATTACGGGATAGAGGGATTGAGCAAAAGGGAAAAAGGACTCATGGACATGGACAACAGTGTGGTGATTGCTCGGGGGAGTGAGTGGGACATAAGGGGACTAAATGGTAATGGAAAAAATATAGTAAAGATTAAATTAAAAAATTAATTACTAAGTTTTCAGAATGAACAGGTTATCTTTTAAATACCAAAAATCATAAACTATTTTTGTTGGAAATATTTTACTAAGTTTTCCTTCTTTTATAACCTTACTGACCACAATCATAATAAATGAAGTCTACATTCTAACTCACTTTTTTTCAATCCAAAGCAATGCTGTCTAGTAGAGCTCTCTGAATGACAGAAATGTTCTATATCTGCGTTGTCCAATATGGCAGTCACAAGTCACATGTGGCTATTTGAGCACTTGAGATGTAGCTAATGTAACTGAGAAATTGAATTTCTAATTTTATTTAATTTAAATTTAAAGTCACACATGACTAGGTGCTGTTATACTCAAAGGGCAGTTCCAAAGCATACTGCTTCATAAAGGTATGCAAACTTTCTTTTTAGGCTCCCCGTTTCCCCTTCCACCCTACACCCACCTACCACTTAAAGACTACATATAGGTAGCTGTGGTATGTAGATCTGGGGTTTAAGTGTTTAGACTTCTGAATAGGAAGAGATACCATTATACCATACATTGCATTCTATCACTAGCCATGGCAGACCCAAGATAATTATTTCCTCTACAGTCTTAATTACACATCTTATATAAAATGATCAAGGCATTTCTCATATATAGCTACATATAAAATATACATCCATATATTTAGTACTTCCATCCTAAGTACTTTTACACATTTGATGGATGGATCTTTATATAATAAATACTTGAAAAATAAAGTGTAAATAAAATTTGTATAAAATCATAGATTAAAACATATCATGGCATCTTCTCAACTGCTCCCAAGAACAGGATCAAAAAACACAGTTTTGAAAGCAAGAGAATTCTCTATTGCTGAGAATAACAGAGAATTTACAAGCTTAAGAAATAGATTTTCTTATTTCATATCACTGGATCAAATCCACAATCAGAAAAAGTTTCTCCTGCTATTAAACGTGACCAGAAATAACAGGCAAAAACTAAGTCCCCTGACATTATGGAAATTTAGTGAATTACAAACCCATAGGAAAACCAAGGCATCATATAGTATTTCTCAAACTCATACTCTAAAAGAAAAAACAAATCCTAACAGACCTAAGAATTTATACAAGTATCCCAGCTTGAGAAATATTAATTTAGGGAACTATACTTTTTTCTAAGAAAGAGATCTTTGGCCTTTTGTAAAATGTACACATTTTGACTACCATTCAAATGAACCGCAAATACTTCAAGTTTTCTTTTTTTAAACCATTAACTCTGAGAACTTCTTGGAAGGGGGGAAACTCTCAGGCTTCAGTTTGAGGAGCACTGCTGTAGCAACCTCATCAGAAACAATGTAACTCTACAGAGGATACTGGTTACCAATAGGCTATATTTGCAAGTAAACAACAGCATTAAATCAGCCCCAGTGAAATTTTCCTTTTTTCATACATACTACGTGGTTTAGATATACCAACATAAGACCATCTTATAAAAATCTGACAGGACTACAGTGTTAGTTCCCTCATCTTGTATATTAAAAAATTTTGTAATCATATATTTGGGGAAGATAATATGCTTACCTTGCTCTTTGACATAGAAAGTGAAGAATCATCTTTATTTTGAGAGATGTCTTCCCTTCCTCTTTCAAAACCTTTAAAAACATTGTGATTACATCAGTATTGGTACTATTGAAGATACGTAAGCACTAAAAAGCAAAAGCAGGTAAGTCATTCAATTTCAAATATACATTACATTTGATGTCTGTCAGTACAAGAAGCCTAGAGCAAAAATACAGTTTTAAATTATTCTAAGTTTAAAGATTTCTGGTACAGTAATTCTTTAGAATAGATTGAGGCCTTCCAAGGCAATGAAGGATTTCCCTGAATCCACCAACATCAAGCAAACACCTCTTTCTCTGCTCACTGAGTACTTAGCATAAACTCAGGCCCCAGGGAGCTTTGGTCTTCTCCTGAGCTGTTTCCTAACAAAGAATCCTGATAAGCCAATCCAACATACTCTTCACACCTCTTGCCAAACGGGGAAAACAATTCTAGAATGGGTGATGAAAGATGATCAGGACAATAAATCTTGATTGAGAACAGACTTAAATCAAACAATGTGGTTATTGTGAGAATTAAATGGAATGCACAGAAAGCACTTAGCATAATATTCCACACCACAGTATACATTCAATTAATAATGACCCTTACTATTCTTGTCACTGACTATTGCTATGTAAATTCTAAAAAGATTAATCTAAAATACATGAAAGTACTGGGATAAACATGCACAATTTTTTAATCAATATAATTAACACATTAATGTAACACTTTGCCAAAAGTAGTTAACAAATTAATGTTATAAGAGTACAATTAGAAAAATGTTAATACTGAGATTTATGTGACAGGCACAAAGGAGCTATATTCATTTTAATGAAGTTCTGTCTACTTTTGAGGGTAATAGTAACTCTTCCCTAAAATTATTTGTTCTAAGTCCAATAAAAGCCTGTATTAAAAATACTAAAAAATCATTTCTAGCATATCAGTGATACCATTTATTCTGTATTTGGTTTATACCAGGTAAAAACCAAATCCATTCAATTTTCCTATATCAGAAATTTATTGAATTTTTCTATAATTATAAATAAGGAATCTCCAACCCCTGTCCCCCATTCCCATCCCTCTGGTAAGGAGAATGATCACTCAGCCCCAATAGGGGAGAAGAAAAAAACCTGCTTCATAAATGCAATATGAAATTTTAAATAAAAACTTAGCAGAATTTCAAACCAAAGTTACATAATTCAGTTTAAAAATTCTAAAATATTTATTCAGAATACTTGTAATCAGTAATTCTCAATACTAAGAAACTAATATAAAGTACTTCAAAGACCTTCTAAATATATGCACAAGAGCACAAGGAGCACAAAAGAGCACATTTTTTTTTCTAAAAGTATATATTGTAAATTTAAAAACGATGTCCTTTTATTCTCACAAAAATAGATGTTTACTTCAATTTCTCTAGTAAAGTTTTGTACTTGGCTGAATCTAGACAAATCAATTTATTAGATTAATAAAAATACCTCTTCACTATATCTATATTCACATATTAAAATTTAAAACAAACTACAAGTTTCAAGTTCAAGTAAACTTTTCTTAACATGAAAATATGTCTCATGGGAAGTTTCAAATGTTGGAAAAGGACATTCATAAATCTGGGTTGTATATTATCTGTAAAAGCCAACAAATAAATCACATTTTTAAAAATTCTCTATACCTCAAACTTGGGAATCACATAATTATTTTAAAATAATGGCCCTGATGACTTCCAAGTTATTTAAAATTATTGAGGCATAAAGCAAAAATGGTTTCTAAGTCTGGTCAAATGCTTTGAGTTTAAACTAAGGGCAAATAAGTAGGTTATAACCATAAAATACAAAGAACATATAAAAATGTTCAAAGGCCTTAAAAAGAAAATATTGCCATACTGAGCACTAAGTTTTCAAGGGTAATTCCAAGGAAAGCAAAATATCACACTAGTGAACTCTCTTTACTCCGGATAAAGTTGGTTTCCTGTGAGGACTCACATCAGGTTATTTGGGACAAAAGGAAGAAATAAACATCCAACTGGAACAAAATGAAGAAAAATTAATTTTTTAAAAATGAAGAGGCTGAGGAACCTCTGGGACAACTATAAACATGCCAATATCTGAATTACAGGGGTGCCAGCAAGAGAAGAACAATGGCAAGAAATTGAAAACTTATTTGAACAAATAATGAAGGAAAACTTCCCCAGACTGGCAAAGGAAATAGACTTCCAGGAAGTCCAGGAAGCCCAGAGAGTCCCAAGAGAGTCCCAAAGAAGTTGGACCCAAAGAGGAACACACCAAAGTATATCACCATTAAGTTACTCAAGATTAAAGATAAAGAAAGAATCTTAAAAGCAGCAAGAGAAAAGAATAGTTACCTACAAAGGAGTACCCACAAGACTATCAGCTGATTTCTCAAAAGAAACTTTGTTAGGCAAGAAGGGGCTGGAAAGAAGTATTTGAAGTCTTGAAAAGCAAGGACCTACATCCAAGATTACTCTTATCTTGCAAAGCAATCACTTAAAATGGTAGGGCAGATAAAGTACTTCCCAGATAAGGACAAGATGATGGAGTTCATCATCACCCAGTCCTTATTATATGAAATGTTAAAGGGACTTAGATAAGAAAAAGAAGATCAAAAACTATGAACAATAAAATGACAACAAACACAGCTATCAAAAAATGATCCCCCTCCCCCCCCAAATGAAAACAAAAACTAAGCAAACAACTAGAATAAGAACAGAATCAGAGAAATGGAGATCACATGGAGGGTTTTTAGTGGAGAGAGGGAGGGGAGGAATAGGGGAGAAAAGGTACAGGGAAGTGAAACATAATTGGTAGGCATGAAATAGATGGAGAGAGGTCAACATGGTATAGGAAACAATTCAAAGCACTTATGTGTACAACCCATGGACATGAACTACGTGGGGGATGCTGGAGGGTTGGGGGGTGCAGGGTGAAGGGAGGATCAAGGGGGGAAAATTGGGAAAACTGTTAAGCATTATCAATAAAATATACTTTAAAAAGTTGGTTTCCTAAAAAATGTGCAAAACCATTTTTATTTTAAAAAGTCAGTTACAAAAGTGTATTTATTAGAAGCCAAAAGGGCTCTGACAAAATATTTGTTAAGCCTTTCATTTTTCACCATATGCGGAAACTTAAGATTACTTTAAATTTACTTTATTTTAAAAAGTGATACAGATAAAATACTAAAGTCTAGAACACATTATTGACCATCACCGATAATGCAGAATAGTTTCAGATCACAACTCTCCACCAAGTTTGCTTGTTAGTGATTTTAGGTAGTAAATTCCTTTCCTACTATCCTCTCCCCACTGCCACAATGAGATAGAAACCTGTTACTCCATCAAAATGGCTAACATTAAAAGGATTAACCCCAAGTACAGGTAAGAAGGTGGAGTAACTGGAACTCTATTCCTTACTGGTGGAAATATAAAGGGGCATAACCACTTTGTAAAACTACTGACAGGCTCTAGTAAAGCTGGATGTATATACTCTAATATATTGCAGTTCTGACCCTAGATCTACCTAACAGAAATGAGTGTGTATATTCACTGAAAGATAGGTACAAAAATGTTCATAGTGAGACTTCCACCAAGATGGAGGCATAGGTGGAAACCCTGTGCCTTCTCCCACAACCAAGTTTGACTACAACAAAAGTTTTGGAGAACTAGAACACACCCAAAGACCAGAACACGGAATTATACGGAAGTCTGATAGCTACGAACCGTTCAGCGGGGATGGTAAGAGGCGGAACCAGCAACGGAGCTGGGTCGGCAGGACAGATCCCCCGACCTAGGCGCTAGGTACACGGGCAACCCAAAGCCAGTCGGGGTTTGGGGCAGACTGACCAAGGTTGCACATTCGCACACAGTGAGACGGACCACGCAGGCCCCAGGGGACGAACCCAGTGGTGGAGGGCCAACAGCGGTGGCACACTCGAGTGCAGTGGAACGAAACACGTGGGCCCGGTGACAGTGGTGGCTGCGGTGCCGGTGGGGGTCGCAGCAGCAGGTGGCGGAGGGAAGCCATTGTCCCTCTTTGACCTCGCCCCTACATACAACGTCACAACCCAGCCACTGAGTTGCCCTGCTCCGGTGAAAACCTAGGGCTCCGGTTCCTGCTACTTAACAGGCACGACCAGCCCAAAAGATGGTGCAAGAGGAACTCAAAGTCCCAGAGCCAATAACCCTAAGCGACCAACAGATTGCCAGCCTATCAGAAGCCCAATTTAAGACACTATTTATCAGGATGCTCACAGAGCTGGTTGATTATAGTCACAAATTAGAGAAACATATGAAGGCTAAACTAATTGAAATGAAGGGAGGTGTCCAGGAAACCAATAGCAATGGAAAGGAAACTGGGACTCAAATCAATGGAATGGACCAGAAGGAAGAACAAAACATCCAACCAGAAAGGAATGAAGAAATGAGAATTCAAAACAATGAGGAGAGGCTTAGGAACCTCCAGGACATCTTTAAACGTTCCAACATCCGGATTATAGGGGTACCAGAAGGGGGAAAGAAACAGCCACGAGTGGAAAACTGATTTGAACAAATAATAAAGGGTAACTTCCCCCGTCTGGCAAAGGAAATAGACTTCCAGGAAATCCAGGATGCTCAGAGAGTCCCAAAGAAGTTGGACCCAAGAAGGAACACACCAAGGCACATCATAATTACATGAGCCAAGATGAAAATGAAGGAGAGAATTCTAGAAGCAGCAAGAGATAAGAGGACAGTCACCTACAAAGGAGTTCCCATCAGACTGTCAGCTGATTTCTCAAAAGAGACCTTACAGGCAAGAAGGGGCTGGAAAGAAGTATTCCAAGTCATGAAATCCAAAGACCTACAGCCAAGATTGCTTTATCCAGCAAAACTTTCATTTAGAATGGAAGGACAGATAAAGTGCTTCTCAGATAAGGAGTTCATCATCACCAAGCCCTTATTATATGAAATGCTAAAGGGACTTATATAAGGAAAAGATGGTGAATAATATTAACAGTGAAAGGACAGCAAACATACAGTTATTAACAACCACACCTAAAACAAAAGCAAACCAAGGACAGTTAGAGGACAAAGGACAAACCGAGGACAGTTAGATCAGGAGTGGAACCATAGAAATGAAGAACACATGGAGGGTTAGCAATAGGGGGGTGGGAGGAGGAGAAAGGGGGAGAAGGCACAGAAAATAGCAAGCATAGATGGTAGGTAGAAAATAGACAGGGGGGAGGGCGAGAATAGTGGGGGAAATATAGAATCTAAAGAACTTGAGACACGTGGTTGTAAACTAAGGGGGGGAGAATGGTGGGGGAGGGAGTGTGCGGGTGGAGGGGAATGAAGGGGGGGAATAGAACAACTGTAATGGTATAATCAATAAAATATATTTTTAAAAAAATGTTCATAGTAGTTTTATTCACAAGCGCCCAAATCTGAAGCCAACATAAATGACTATTAATGGTAGAATAAATTAAAATATTTACACAATGGAACGTTACAGACATAGAATATAAGCAATTACCACTATAGAAAACAACAGACATAATACTGAGTGAAAGAAGCCACCTCACCCTTTAAAAAAAAAAAAAGAAAAGAAAAGAAAAAACAAATACCGAATGATTCCATTTATATAAAATTCAGGAACTGGCAAATCTAACCTTCGGTGTTAGACGTTGGAACAATGGTTTACCTTTGGTGAAGGAATTGACTAGGAGGGGCATGAGAAAATGTTCTGGGAATTGGGAATTAGTTACATATATCTACACATATCTAAAAAGATGTGTATTTAACTATAGGAAAGTTATGCCTCAATAAAAAGTAAATTAAAAACTCAAATATCCTTCTCTATTCTTCCAGATTATTAGACCTCTTTTGCTTTGACATTCTTTCTCACATAGCCTATGTCCATTTAACCTATTCTATACCTCATTAATTCTGATTAATTAATCAACTCTGATGTTAATTATAATAACAAACACAATAACATTAATGAAAACAATAAAGCAATCACTATTCATTTGTAGAAATACTTGTGATTCTAAAATACTACGCTAGATGCTTTACTTACTTTCTAATCTTTAAAACAATACCACAAAAAATTAAGTATATTTTATATATTGAAAAAACTGTGGCTCACAGAAATTAGTAAATTACTAATATTAGTAAGTGATAGTATGAGAGTTGACTCTAACTTAGTGTAGCTTTAAAAGTCATGCTGTTCCCTGGCTGGTATAGCTCAGTGGATTGAGCGTGGGCCTGTGAACCAAAGGATTGCGGTTCGATTCCCAGTCAGGGCACATGCCTGGGCTGCAGGCCAGTTCCCAGCAGGGGATACACAAGAGGCAGCCACACATTGATGTTTCTCTTCCTCTCTCCTTCCCTTCCCCTCTAAAGATAAATAAATAAAATATTTTTTAAAATCTTAAAAAAAAAGCACGGTCTTTCTAGAATGCCTGGCTGCCTCTTCTGGAAGGCCTTGCTTTAACTGTGTGGGCATCTAGTGAAGTGTCCCCTTCTCTGAGTCACATAGCACAGCACTTCACACATATTATCACAACATACTGCAATTACTTGTTTTCATGTAAATGTTCTGTACTTGACTGTGAGTTCCTGAAAAGAAGGAACTAATCCTTACTCATCTTTCTGAATACAAAAGAAACTGATCTAAAAATTAATAAAAATGCATAAAACATAAATGTGCAATTTGATGTGTGGTTAATATTTTCATAACCACCAACCCAAATCAAGACTTATTAGCATCCCATAAGATTCCCTCCAGTAGCACCATTCTTGATCACCATCTACTCTTTTTCTTCTCAAAAGTAACTATTTTGATTTTTACAATTATTTTTTACCAACATGTCACAGCAGGTAATTCATTCACTTTCACTGCTGATTAGAATTTCACTGCATGACTCTATCACTATTTACTCATCTATTGTAGACAGACATTTGTCCCTCTGTAGAAGAGTTTGTCTCTTTTGTGAACAATGGTGCTACAAATATTCTGAGAAATATATCCTAATAGACATACATATCCATGAGTTTCTCTAAGTTTTAAACCTAGTAGCAGAATTTCTGAGTTACATGTTTTCTTCAACTGTAAGGATACTAATTGTTTACCAGTTTATTTTTCCACTAACACTGTGTCAGAGTTCTTTCTCCATATCCACTGTAACATCAATATCGATAAATTTTAAATATTTTTTGCCAAGCTGTTGGGTATGTATCTATATATAATATTATACCAATAAGGCTTTATTTTGCATGTCCCCGATTACTAATAATGTTGAGCGCTTTCTCATGTTAGATATTTTAATGCTTTCTTTGTGAAGAACCTCTTCAAATCTGCTGTGCAGTTTTTAAAAACTCATTGTCTATCTTTTTCTTGTTGAGTTTTGTAAGAATTCTTGATGCATTCTCCCTATTCGTCCTTTACTAGCTATATTGGCTACAAATATCTCTCCACTCTGTGGCTTGTCTTTCTATTTTCTGCGTGACTCCTTTTGATGAACAACTCAGTTTTTAATAAAGTCAAATCCAGCAATCGTGTTCTTTAACAGTTAGTACTTTTTGGTCTTAAGAAAGTCTTCTCTAAATCCACAGTCATAAAGGTAGTTGATTTTCTCCTACTAATCTAATGGAATATTATTTCTGAATTAGCACTCTGTCCTTAACTTCTAATTTCTTAATAGAATATAAGTGCTATTACCATTTATGAGGTATAACCTTTTTATATACCTCATGAACAAATTTGGTTTATTAGTATTTAGATATAGTAAAGCAAGTTTTATGCTGCTTCAGTCTCATTAAAATGAAATTATATACCTATACCTGTAAATGCAGATTTAATAGGTATTTATAAAATATAAAGTTGTTGCTATATTGAACACAGCCAAAATTTAAAAATTATACAAGAAAAAAATCTCTGAGAAATCAAAGTATATGAAAAGAACGCTATCTGTGCACTAAAGCTAACAGTATGTCTACAAATGATTTGTTTGCTCAAATTTCATTTACTCTGGTTTTTAGGAACTACTCTTGATTTAATGATCATATCTAGAAGTTTCATCTGAGATTAAAGAAAGAGACAATAAGTAAATATAAACTTAAAAAAATTGTACTGTGCTATCACTATGAGCACATGGGCGGGTGATACTAAGATTTTCCTAAGAAAAACTAAAATGAAAAAAGGTTGTGCTCAAAGTAGTACCATAAGTTACCTTTAAATGTCAGATTTAGTTGGTCCAAAGGTTGTGGGTTATTGTTAAGCTGATTAAATGTCAGGTTAAATAATGCATCTAAATATTTTTCATTACAATGAAATGACCAAGAAGAAATTTATTTTTACTTAAAAAACATAAAAAGTTGCCTGCTTCTTTGAAGTACATAATGCCATTCTACGTCTTAGCTGATAAAACATATTTTAAACAGTTTTTTAAATCATGGCTGGTTATAATGCGACTGTTGGTTACATGGAAGCATCCTTATGAATATGATTTTTTCTACTTCAAGAATTAGAAAACAATGAACAAGTATAAAGGACACATGGACAATAACTAAGGGTGGGGGGCAGAAATGGGAGGGAGGTGGGGAGCACTGGGGGGGGGCAGGGCTGGGAATATAAGACAGAAAGCTGTACTTGAACAAGAATTAAATAAAAAAATTATTAAAAAAAAGAATTAGAAAACAAAGCCAATCATTCCCTTTTACATTCAAACAACTGATCCTGAATGACATTCAATATATTATGTGACAAGAAAATCTGACGGTTCTACCTTCAATTATCTAATTAAATAAATATCAATTTTTAAAAAGTGGAGTATTCTATTTTTTATTAGGGTGACATGATTCTTTAGTATTAAGTAGACTGAAGGCATGAAGGTCAGCCAAATGTGTTCCAGCAAGCTTGCTGGCTTGAAAAAAAAAGAACATGGAGACAGAGACAAATATAGAAATGGAAGTCCATTATAAAAGCAAGTACAGCACTTAACATTTAAAAATTCAGCATATTGTATTTTCAAAGCCACTTCAAACAAAGACAAATACCAAAATTTATACCATTTTGAGAACATAAAAAGAAGCATGACACTAACCATGATACACTAAGACTGAATATGGATTATGATGTTATTTAAAGCTTTATACTACTAAGGCAACAGTTCAGAACTCTGGTTTGAGAAACATTTTTGGAAAAAGAAAATGAGAAACATTGTTGGAAAAGAAAATGAAATCAGTGAATTTAAAACAATTTATTTAATTGCCTAGGTAACACCTCTACAAGGTGTTTCACTACCACAAAAGAATGTATATACCACCTATCAACATGAATATTTGCAAAAAGCCAAGAATAAAGGTTAGTGTGAAAATAGAAAATATAATTCAAATTTAACAAAAGTGTCAGAAAAATATATAGTTAAAGCAAGCACCAGCTTCAGTCAATATGTCTTTTTCATGAATATTAACAGAATATTTTTATTTTTTAAAAAATGTAACTAAAAGAGAGTAGATATAATTATGTAGCAGTTTAAATTTTTGAAAAGAAAAAATATTGTTTATTTTAAAATATATATCCAAGTATGTGCTATAATAAATCTTCTTCAAACAATAAAAGATAAATTTATATTTACTTCTCATCAACCAATTAATTAATGTATAAATCACAGCTGTCAAATACCTAATTTCATTTAATAACTATTACCATACATACCATAACATCTTCTTAGCAAAAACATATCACACACATACACATCTAACAACAAGTAAGGCATTTTAAAAATTAGGCAGAAAACTTCACTTTCAAGTTAGGACTTGAGCTATTAAAGCTTAAACTAAACATCAATTTTAATATAGTTACTGTTCTGCTGAAAACAGGCAAACAAATTATCAATATTAAATATCTGGGTTTCACTTGCTAAAACCTTAGATTAATTTATTTACAGAATTTTACATTATCTCAAATCCAGAAAAGGCTTTAATTTTGTCAAAGGCTCATACTATTGATTTCTATAATTAAAATAAAAATGTATGCTAGAAGCACTGAATGAAGATTTTGTACTTCACTGAAGTTTGAGCTTAAGAGACTGTAAGAGAAAATAATGGAAAGGCCAAGCAATATAGCAGCAGTTAATAAAACCTAATCTTTCAAATAGAATTGTTGTGTTTAAACCAAAGCAGTTTTAAGATATTAAAACACCTAATTTATTTAAATGAAAGCAGGAAATTAAGAAAAGAATGTAGACTAAAAAACAAACCTGGCAGCCAAGGAGAAAGTTCATTATATCCTCCAAATGAAGCATTCCGGATAAGCTTTCGGCCATCAATTCGTGAAGGAAATAAAACAGGCGAAGCCACAGTACAGGAGGAAAATCTACGTTGTTGTGAGCTCTCTTCTTTCATGGTTTAGAAGGTCTATTTAATGTATATGCTCACTCAGAAGGCTAATTAGATCAGCATGACAACGACAGGCTCTGCCCTCACACCCAAATGTAGCAAAACCCACCAGTACAAACAAAGGACACACACATTTAACAGCAAAGGAGAAGGACCAGAGGCTGTCAGATCAGCAGTAAACAGACAGAGAAAAAGACGGACAGAAAAGCATTAAACCACTTTGCTGGTTTTTTTCAATGACCTGATAAACAAGAAGGGCTATTCTGCTAATGTTTTACCTTCCAGGAATGCCCTACCCTGAACTGCTGCTTTAGGGGGAAAAAACAGGATCAATACTTAAGAGATTTAGAATGAAGTAATAAAACCAGTTTCTGTAGTATCCACCACACTATCCACCTCTTCTGATTCTTTCCTTTGCAGTTTTTGCTTATTTCAAAAATGGATATAAACAAAACACTGTCTATCCTTCCTGAAGCCTCTAGATTTAGATCTAATCTACTGCTTGGTTCACCCATGATTAAGAATTCATAAGGAAAGGTATTCTTTCAGGTACAATTTTAATGTACTACAACAGCTAAAGCAAATAACATTTAACTTTCACCTCTAGCAGGGATATGAGTCATTAAGAGAGTGTTAATCCAAACCAATTATAGCAGAGAAGATTAAAAAGACACCATAATAATGCTGTATGCTCCAATATATGTTCCCTTGAAACAGGTATGAGTTGCTACAGTTCTTAATTACATTTAAACTTTGTAAAATATATAATCTATCAATGAGCATTTTCCACTTAAAATTCTTCCATTAAAATGTACCTTCTATTAATAATGTACTTTTTTATCACAGTAAAGAAAGAAATCTCTTTCTTCTCTTTACTAGGTTAAAACTCAGTGACTAGTATGATCTCACAGTATTAAATCTAACAGGAAAGTACTTATGTCAAAATGTTAAACTATGTTATATCTCTACAGCTCATCTTAAAATTCCAAAAGATTCTTTCCTAGTTATATTAAAATCCATTTACCTTACTCTACCTTAATTGAAGTGAAAAAATTCTAGTCAATTATTTTCTTCGTATGTCCTAGAATGATTTTTCTGGTCACAGTTTTTACTTTCAACCTGAAAATGCACCCCCCCTTAGTAGGACAACAACTAATTTGTTACAATTAATTTAGTGATTCACTTAAGTACCTTCTGATGATACCAGTTTCCTTTTTCAGTATGCATACACTTCAAGGCTGGTACTCCACTCATATACAATGGCATTCCCTATAACCTAGGACTTTCTCTTAACAAAAAACAAAAAAAAACAAAAAAAAAACAACAAAAAAAAACCACTTAAAACAAACTCCATTTCCTGTATATATTCTTTCTTAGGCAAACGTATTTCAAAATCAACTAATGATAAAAATAGTTTATGGCTGATAACCACAACTACAACAGGGGTTGTTTTTGTTTTTTTTTGCTTATCTCTATTTCATGAAATATAAATTAGCATTAATTATAGACAATAGAGAAATAATTATAATTAATTCATACAATGGTGCTTGTCTCTCAAAGCATAAAGGACATACATAAAACCACAAAAGACATTATATTGTAATAAATCTGCAGGATTTGAAATTAAACTCCTTGGGTTCAAATCCTAGTTCTGTCCTAGCTGTATATATTTGAGCAATTTACTTAATTTTAATGGGTCTGTGTTTCCTCACCTATAAAATGCTAATAATATTACCTATATTATGAGATTATTGTTAGGATCAAATTGGATAACATGTAACATCTAGAAATGTACCAGGTTAAAAATAGCAGAATGAAGACAATGACCTAATGTGTTCCCTCCTAAATCTCAACTAAAATTACAGAAAAGGAGTATTTAAAAAAAATGGTAAACATGTATGGGCATGTATCCCACAAGTATGTATCCAGAAAAGGATAGATACATCAACAACATAAATTTCACACTGGAAAATATGAGATAAGCAAGTAGTCACGTAGATCCAAGAAAGCCAAATCACAAACCAACTGCAGTAAAAACTAACCGTATTTATACCAAAGGAACATTGTGCACATAATTCACAGCACCATGTTCCTCCAGATGAGGAATCAGGTAAGTACTGACATCAACAATAATACTGGAATCAGGACAAAAATATAAGTAATGCCTTCAAAACTGGAAGTAACATGACTTCTAAATTAGAATTACATGGTCAGCCAAACTACTGATAACATATTATGGTAAAATATTTTTGACCATGCAAGATCTCAAAATTTTACTTTCCATGCATGTTTTTAAAGAATATACTAAAGTAGCTCTTCTCACTTGGAGTGGAGAGGTTACAACAGGATTAGGCCTAATGCACTAAATATCCATTCTTCAAAATGAATTAACTTTTTCTCCCTGTATCTATAATGGCTCTAACCACACACATATCCTTGGGAGAACTAAGAAAACAGTCCCTTAAATGACTTTCTTTAGTCCTTACTTCTCTCACAGGGCCCCAGTTGAGAAAGGTCATACTAGAGTATCATATACTCTACCAAAAGGTGATAGCAAATTAAGAATGCATGGGCCCTGACTGGCATGGCTCACTTGGTTGAGTATCTGTTCATAAAGCAAAATGTCACCAATTTGACTCCTGGTCAGGGCACATGCCTGGGATGCAGGCCTAGTCTCCATTTTGGGCATGTGCAAGAAGCAACCAATCAATGTTTATCCCACACATTGATGTTTCTCTCCCTTTCTTTCTCCCTCCCTTCTTCTATCTCTAAAAATAAATAAATAAAATCTTAAAAAAGAAAGAATGCATGGGATACATGAAACAGGGCACTCAATAGAAAATAGCTGTCATCACCAAGAAGTCCCCTACCACTGTACTATTCTCTTTTTAAATCAAGGACAAATTATTTCCATGAGCTTTGCCCAAATTCTTTTCTCACCTGGGCTTGTATTGAGAGCAAGCTAATGAAATTTCCTCTTCTCCCCATGACCTGCTGCTTGGATAAGCTAAGTAAGCTGAGGATACTTTCAATCCATTGTTCTTTTCTTTTTTAAAGACTTTATTTTTAACAGTAGTTTTAGGTTCACAGCAAAAGTGAAAGGTACAGAGATTTCCCACGTATCCTCTGCCTCCTATACATGCTTCCCCTATTATAAATTTCCCCCACCAGAATGGTACATTTGTTACAGTTGATGAACCTACAATGACATATCATAATCACCTAAAGTCCACAGCAAACCTGAGGGTTCACTTTTGGTGGTGTACATTCTAATGGGTTTACATAATGTATAATGACATGTATCCATCATTACGGTATCATGAAGAATATTCTCGCTGTCCTAAAAATCTTCTGTGCTCCCTTTATTCATTCCTCCCTCCCCTATAACTTTTGGAAACTACTATCTTTTTTACTATCTCCATCGTTTTGCCTATACCATGATGTCACGCAGATGGAATTACACAGTATGAAGTCTTTTCAGGTTGGCTTTCTTCACTTAGCAATATGCACTTAAGATTCCTTAAGGCTTTTCATAGCTTGACATCTCAATGCATTTTAGCCCTGAATAATATTCCATTGTCTGGGTGTATCACAGTTTATCCATCCATTCAGCTACTGAAGGGTACCTTGTTTGCTTCCAAGTTTTCGCTGTACCATTGTGCATTCCCATCAGCAATGAATTAGAGCTCCTGCTGTTCCACAATGATGATGTCAGTGTTCTGGCTCTTGGCTATTCTAATAGGTTGATTGTGGTTATAGCATTGTATCTTTCATATGCTTATTCTTCTGTCTATTTTCCTTAGAACTCCATCTTTCTTACTCCAGCTGAGTGGTGGTAAATAAATATGGTACCCATATTTACGCAAACCTCACAAAGCTTCCATTAACATTGTTTACATTAGACATTTAAAAATAGTTGATAAAGTCACTTGATGAAAATATGCAGTAAAGTAAAAAAAGCATTAATTTCAAATAGAACCAGTGAAAACAACAGTAGGAGCTAATATTTCTGGGTCCTGCATCTGGCTCAATTATTATCTGCCTTCCTCCACATCAAATAATTGTGAGAAGAAATATAAATATACATGTAAATAGTGTTTTGATCAATATATTTTATAAAAGCAAAATAGTAACAATAACTTACATTTTCAAGTCTATCATCAAATTCAAAAACCAATATATTCCAATGATCTTAGGAAAGTGTCTAAACAAACTGATGGATGTTAACTTCACAAAAAAAGCACAAATACTCTCTTCTTCAATAAAGAAAAAATACTTTTATAACTTTTAGAAAACAATTTTTTAAAGGCAGCTGCTAATTTAAAACCAAAATCTAAATTATTCTAAACCTAAGATCTACTTTAAAAACATTTTATGTATCTCTTGTGATATCAATTTAATTTTACAATTACTCGTAATCATTATGGATTTTGAATTAGTTTTAATGTCAGACTAGGAATCAAATTATGCTCACAGCCTGAGTTACCTTACTTAAAGACCTACAGCATGATCACATTTGCTGTGTCATGCTGGTTAGATTCAACTACCATAAAGTTTATAGCAAGGCTGAGTACTTAAAACCCAATATTATCTGGGTTTTTAATACATTATTTATGTATTAAAACAAGTAAAAATTAGAAAAAAATAATGTTGCTGGGTCATTAAAATAATTTATATATGGTACTGTACATTTATATTAGTCCTCACAATGATTTGATGTGGAGGAAAGGCAGATAATTTTGAAAGTCATGCGAGACATCTGTATTAGAAATAGATTTTAACCTATGAAAAAACCTACTTATTTAAAAATGCTTTACAAAATTGAAGTCACTACTTGTGACTAAATTGATTTATAAGTCTAAATTGATTTGTAAGTCAGACAAATCAATTTAGTGAGTCACAAATAGTATTTTAAAAAATAAAGCTGAATAAGCCAAGGCAGGAAATACAGAGTGCATCACATTCTGATATCAAAGGGCAAGTTGTTTCATAAATCATTTGTTTTATGCTTTTTATATAACATATATATGTATGTATATATATAATGTTTTAGGTAGTGACATCAAATGAATTTCTCACATGGGTTATGGTCAAAACTGGAAAACATGACATGAACAATATTATTTCTTTTGCTATTCCTTAACATTAAAAATAACTAATTGCAAAACTTTATTAACAGCTTGCCACTGAAGAGACCAACTACATACATTATCTCTGGTCTAGTGGCTCTTTCAATATTAAAGTGGCAGATACCCAAACAGAGGCAAAAGCCACAAAAGGCCATAACAAAAAGCTTTTCTAGGTGTTCCTGTCCAAAGGAAATGCCCAGCTTTAATTTTTCTTCCTGCAGAGCCAAAAGATTAGGACTGGAGAAGGCATCTCACTGTAATACTAACTCTGATGAGTCCTCTGGACAAATTTCAGACCATCTCTTTATAAAATGATGAATGATGAACAATGTTGATGTTTTGAAATAATCTAATTTGGTAGTCAGAAAATCCACTTAAATTCTATAATGTTCCACATGAATAGTCATGATAAAATACACTGGTTTAAATTAGGATGAAAGTATACAAACTATATACTTTATCTCAAATTTCAAGATAATAAAACAAGGCTTTAAAAGATTTTAAAGTCCTTAAAGCAACAAGAAGAGTTTAAAAAAGATTAAAATATTGAAAACAAAAGCAATCAACAAGAATTTAAGAAAGTACTATGTCCAAATATGAAGAGAATCACTGCCCTAAAAATGAACTAAATATATGAAGATGTCACTATACAAATTTAGCAATAAGTTCTGTTACTGTGCAAGCAATTGAAATAAAAATACAGTCCACACACTGAAGTAGCTCAGGCTTAGCAAACAAGTCTATTAATAACCTTTCAAAGAACATATAAATTGAGATGGGAGATAATGACCTTTTCTTTAAAACAGAATAAAGCTCAACAATATAGCTGTCAAGTTCCATCCTCCAATATGGCAAAGTAGTTTCTGAGCTGTAATTAGCAATATCTTGTTGCTGATTATATGACTTAAAAATTACATAAAGCAATCTTACTGTCTTACATTTCTACAGAAAATAACTGTAGGTTCTCAACATAAAAGCACATGCAAATGCACATATAAAATTGAAAGCATGGCCCAAGATAATCTTAGAGTGAAAAGCATTCTTGTCTATAGATCCACATTCACTGCAATATGTATAACATAGTACTTTCTATGGGATGGCAAGTTCTTTTTAATAACTTATGTGTGTTATATGATCATTCAACAAAAATTCAGTTGAATCTGCCACAACCATATTAAGCACAAGATACTTATGAACGTAATAGTCCCTAGTTGCTACTCTTATTATTGAGCTTTCAATATATGTGTGAATGCATGTTCATCAAAAGCTGCTTTAACCTCGGAGACTATTTCTACAAAGTAAATGTTTAATGATATGCTTAGGTTTATAAGACTGTCCATAAAAATCTGTTTAACTAAAAATGTACTAAACTAATAGTACCTATGAATGCAATCAACACAATATTACCTCATCATTATACCTCATCAATTAGTGTTTTCACTTGTATTCTCAATAGATTTAAATACCAACAATATGACATATAAAATGTGTAGTACAGTGATTTTATAAATAAGATATTCAGGATCTGAGAGACATATGATTATGGTCACAGAATAAACTAGAATAGACCCAAGGTTAGAATCTAGGAATGGGAGTAGTGTTTACTTTCCTACTCCTCACTTTCCTTTCCTTAAGCCTATCAACACAGATGCGGCATCAAGCAGTTTTGTGGTAGGGTGAGACTCAAAGATCAGGGAAAAAAACAGGGAAGCTCCTAGGCAACAATAGGGTCTGTGGTAGGAAGGGGGAAAATGAGGTACAGTTTAATGACAGTGAAGGAGAAAGGGGAGCCTACAGGATAGTCCAATAACTGGATCATTCTTTACATATAAATATAGTTTGTAAATCAAAGACTCAGCTCAAAACTTAAAAAAAACAGCTGTTTCAAGGATTCTTCCACTAGAACTTTGTGCAAATATTGAGTTAGAAAAAAAAAATGCTACTACTCTTTCCTTCCATATAACTGAGTTCTCAAAACATAACACATAAAGAAAATTGCATTCCCTACTATACCCAGTTGAACGTAAGTGTTCCAAAAGTAATGCAACTTCTAGCCCTTCTCTCTAAGCATGAGATCCAAGTTAGGAGACTATACTGTCATTTTAGCATGACAAGCATGAATAATGATCTCTCCATTCCCTCTCCCAGCTGTTAATCAAATATTGGTGCCAATGTGCATGTTTTTACTTACCCACCAAAGAATCCACCCAACCTAGGAGGCTCTGGAGTTGGACATAAATTAAGTTACAGGCTGTCACACTCTGGAAATTTTGTAACGATGAGGCCAACAAGGTCCCGATGAAGGATTTTGGTTCCACAGTTGTATTCACATATCCAGCTAACTTCATGTTCTATTATTCCATTTAATGATAAAAATATCCTTATCTTTACCATATATCCACAATCTCCTCACACAGGTAAATGAAACAAACCTATGGTTCCTAAATTTAAATGCTGTGGACCACTAAAAATTTCCCCCCAGATTGTGGCATTACTATCAGGGTTTTCATCTAGATAAGACATTTTTAAACACCTATAATTCACAATCTCTATGAATTTATAAAGGGACATTAAACATCAGATAGCAAGAACACTACAATCTCATAATGAAGGACAGTCCTTACTTACACTGAAGGAGTGCAACCTAATGTCAAACTCTTATTAGTGTACTTATTTTTCTCATTTAGTTATAGAACTAGGAAAGAAGCACAGGGACAAGTACCAGTCCACTGTAAAACAAGAAAGCAATGTATATATTCTATATATGCATATACAGGAGTGTTTATAACATATTAATGTGTTTAAACACCATTAATAAAAATGAAAACCTAGAGAATGACAACCAAGTTAAAAAAATAGCATTACAAGTGCCTTTGAAGGTTCCCATGAGTGCCTGATTGCACCCCCTCCTTTCTAACAAGAGTTAATCATTTCCCCAAATTCTGTTTTACTCATTCTGTTTTTTACTATGTTTCTATCCCTATACAATGTATTGATTCATTTTACTTTCATTCATTTAAAATTTTTAAACTTTAAAAACTTTACATAAATGTCATCATACTGCAAGAACTTTGTTTTGTATATTCTTCCATGTTGATGTCTGTAGCTTTAAATCATTCATTTCATTGTTGCATGATAGGATATTTTATGAATATATTGTAGTGTAGGTGTATTTATTTCACTGACGATGGCACATTCGGATTTTTCCAGATTTTTTCTTTTACAAAAAATTATGCTAGTACATATTTTTTGAGAGTTTCACTAAGTCTAGGGTGTACTAAGGAGTATAAAAGCTTGTTGGGATGTCTAACCTTTTGGTATCTCTGGGCCACACATTAAGCACTCAAATACTAACAAAACTGATGAGCAAAAAAAAAAAAAAAAAGGATTAAGTAAAGGTTGTGTTGGGCTGCATTCATAGCTATCCTGGGCCACTTGCAGCCTGTGGGCCACCAATTAGACACCCCTGGGGGTTTGCTCATCATCACCTTTGCTGTGTAATGCCAAAACTGTTTTACAAAATCATTCTACCAATTCATGCTTCCGCCAATAGTAAATGAGAATTCCTGTCATTTCACATCCTCACTGACATTTGTAATTGTCAGACTTTAAAATTATTTCAGTTTAATTGGTGTGAAATTTCCCTTTGCCAGTTTCCTAATAATATTAAGCATCTTTTCACACTTTATCGCCATTCTTTACCTCTTCTGTAAATAGCTATTCATGAGTTTTGGACATATTTTTCTAGTGGGTTTTAGTCTTGTAGTTGATCCATAAGAATACTTTACTTTTTGTGAATATTTATTATTTGTCAGTTACATGCACTGAAATCTGTTTCTTTATTATTTTTATGGTATCTTTTAACGAACAGATGTTTTAAAGTCAACAAGGTAGAATGTCAGTCTTTTAGGCTTTGGGTGTTGTGTGTATGTGCATGTGTGTTTAAACCATTTCTTCCACCAAAGAAATAAAAATATTTTTTCTGTAGTTTGTTAAGTTTAAAAGCTTTATCTTTCATTTAATCTGGAATTGATTTTGTAAATAGTACGAGAGATTTGTTTTCATTTTTTTCTCCTATGAACTAATTTCCCCCAAATGATTTATTGATCAACATGTTATAAATTGAGTTTCCATATATCCTTGGGTGTGTTTCTAAGTCTCTGTTGTGTTCCATTCATCTCTTTGTCTATTTGAGCAATAATACCTCTTGCACTATTTACTAGAACATTACAGTAAGGCTATGTAACTCTCAACCCTTACTTGGCTCTGCTTCTTCAGGAATGTCTTAACTCTTTTTTGCCCTTTGCTATCCCTAGAGAATTAAAAGGTCTTATCAAGGTACTATGATCATTTCAAGTACCATAAAAATCCTATTGAGAAATGGACTCAACACAAATTGAACAGGTCAAATCAATTTGAGAAATGTCATGCTAATAATATTGAATTTCCTAATTAGAAGCATAGTATATCTCTCCATTTACTGAAAAGACATAATGTTATACTTAGAATATGTACAGATATTTCACATCTCTTGTTATATTTATGGCTATGTACAACATGCCATGTTATTTTAAACAGTATTTTTTGAATTACATTTTTCTAACCATTTGTTACTGGTACATAGAACTGCAGTTAATATATATCAAGTAACTTCTTAACAATGTTAATAATTTATCTGTGAATCTGCATAAACAATTATACTAGCTGTAAAGAAAGAAAAATTTCTTTCTGGGGACTTCCGCCAAGATGGAGGCATAGGTGGAAACACTGTGCCTTCTCCCACAACCAAGTTTGAATACAACAAAGGTTTGGAGAACAAAGACACAGCAAAAAACAGAAAATTGAATTATACGGAAGTCTGACAACAATGAACCATTCAACAAGGACGGTAAGAGAGGCCGAGCCAGCAGCGGAGCAGGGTTGGGCAGGAAAAGATCCCGGGACCTAGGCGCGCAGGTAGACCGGACCCAGTCAGGGTGTGGGGCAGACTGACCACGGTCGCACATTCGTGCACAGTGAGACAGACCACGCAGGCCCCAGTGGGTGAACCCAGTGGCGGAGGGCTATCGGCAGTGGCACACTCGCGGGCAGTGGGAGGAAACGCGAGGGCCCGGTGACGGTGGCAGTTGCCGCTGCAGCGGCGGGAGGCGGAAGACAGGACCGCCATTGCTCCTCTTTGACCCCACCCCCACATACAGCGTCACAACCCAGCCACTGAGTTGCCCTGCTCTGGTGAACACGTAGGACTCCGATCCTGATACGTAACAGGCACGAACAGCCAAAAAGATGGCGAAAGAAGAACTCAAGAGTCCCAGAGCTGATAACTCTAAGCAACCAAGAGACTGCCAGCCTCTCAGATGCACCCTTCAAGACACTGTTGATCAGGATGCTCACAGAGCTGGTTGATTATAGTCACAAATTAGAGGAACATATGGAGGCTAAACTAATTGAAATAAAGGGAAATGCACAGGAAACCAACAGTGATGGAAAGGAAACTGGGACTCAAATCAATGGAATGGACCAGAAGGAAGAACGAAACATCCAACCAGAAAGGAATGAAGAAATGAGAATTCAAAAAAATGAGGAGAGGCTTAGGAACCTCCAGGACATCTTTAAATATTCCAACATCCAGATTATAGGGGTACCAGAAGGGGGAAAGAAACAACCACGAGTGGAAAACTGATTTGAACAAATAATAAAGGAGGACTTCCCCAGTTTGACAAAGGAAATAGACTTCCAGGAAATCCAGGAAGCTCAGAGAGTTCCAAAGAAGGTGGACCCGAGAAGGAACACACCAAGGCACATCATAATTACATTGCCCAAGATTAAAATGAAGGAGAGAATCCTAGAAGCAGCAAGAGATAAGGGGACAGTCACCTACAAAGGAGTTCCCATCAGACTGTCAGCGGATTTCTCAAAAGAGACCTTACAGGCAAGAAGGGGCTGGAAAGTATTCCAAGTCATGAAATCCAAAGACCTATATCCAAGATTGCTTTATCCAGCAAAGTTTTCATTTAGAATGGAAGGGCAGATAAAGTGCTTATCAGATAAGATCAAATTCAAGGAGTTCATCATCATCAAAATGTCCACACTACCCAAAGCAATTTACAGATTCAATGCAATACCTATTAAACTACCAATGACATACTTCACAGACACAGAACACTTCAAAAATTTATATGAAACCATAAACGACCCCGAATAGCAGCTGCAATGTTGAGAAAGAAGAACAAAGTCAGAGGGATCACAATACCTGATATCAAATTACAAGGACACTGTAATCAAAACAGCCTGGTAGTGGCATAAAAACAGGCACATAGACCAATGGAACAAAACAGAGAGCACAGAAATAAACCCAAGTCTCTATGGCCAATTAATATTTGACAAAGGGGGCAGCAACATAAAATGGAGTAAAGATAGCCTCTTCAACAAATGGTGTTAGGAGAACTGGACAGCTATGTGCAAAAAAATGAAACTCGAGCACCAACTTACATCATACACCAAAATAAATTCAAGGTGGATAAAAGACTTGAATATAAGCCATGATACCATTAAAGTCCTAGAGGAGAACATTGGCAGGAAAATATCAGATATTTCACGCAGCAATACTTTACTGATATATTCCCTAGAGCAAGGGACATAAAGGAAAGAATAAACAAATGGGATCTCATCAAAATTAAAAGCTTCTGCATGGCTAAAGAAAACAGTATTAAAATAAAAAGAGAACCAATTGTATGGAAAAGCATATTTGCCAATGATACCTCAGACAAAGGTTTAATCTCCAAAATATACAAAGAATTCACACGACTCCACTCAAAGAAGACAAGCAACCCAATTAAAAAATGGGCAAAGGACTTGAACAGACACTTCTCCAAGGAGGACATACAGAGGATCCAGAGACACATGAAAACATACTCAATATCGATAGCTATCAGAGAGATGCAAATTAAAACCACAATGAGATACCACTTTACACCAGTCAGAATGGCTATCATAAACAAAGCAATAAACAACAAATATTGGAGGGGTTGTGGGGAAAATGGGACTCTACTTCACTGTTGGTGGGATTGCAGACTAGTACAACCACTGTGGAAAACAGTGCGGAATTTTCTCAGAAAACTAAAAATGGATCTGTCTTTTGACCCAGCAATTCCACTGTTGGGATTATATCCTAAGAACCCTAAAGCACCAATACCAAAGAACCTATGCACCCCAATGTTCATAGCAGCACAATTTACAATAGCCAAGAGCTGGAAGCAGCCTAGGTGCCCGTCGGTAAATGACTGGATCAAAAAAATATGGTAAATATACACAATGGAATTCTATGCAGCAGAAAGAAAGAAGGAGCTCCTACCCTTTGCAACAGCATGGATGGAACTGGAAAGCATTATGCTGAGTGAAATAAGCCAGGTGTTGAAGGACAAATACCATATGATCTCACCTTTAACAGGAATCTAAACAACAAAACAAACAAGCAAGCAAAATAAATACAAAGACACTGAAATAGAGAACAGGCTGACAGTGACCAGAGGGGAGAGGGGAGGGAATTTCAGGGGAAAAAGGGGGAGGATTTATAGGAACTAGTATAAAGGACACATGGGCAACAACTAAGGGGGGTGGAAATGGGAGGCAGGTGAGGAGCACTGGGAGGGTGGACTGGGATGGGAGTAAAAGACAGAAAACTGTACTTGAACAATAATAGAAAAATTTTAAAAATAAAGAAAACTTGCCTCTACATGCATGAAATAAGAAAAGGAAAATTGTAGCACTAGACTGCATACTTGAAATTCTTTTACCACTCTTGCTAAGAGTTATCAATCTCTTGGACTTTGATAACAAATAGGGTAAAATTTCAATAGGAAAGAGCTGATAAACTAGTGCATGTGATATTTGATAATCTTTTAGTGTTGTCTTAAGTAAACAAACAAAATACATATGACATTATAGGGGTAAATTATCCTTCAATGCTCTTAATGTTCATCTTACTGCTTTGTTAAAGTAATAAGTTACTTTGTTAAAAAGTAGTAAGGCCTGGCAAGGATAAGATGACTCCTCTCATATTTGTAAAGATACTTAAAGCTAAATTATTCTTTCTCACTTTTCAATAAATGCTTTCAAAGTATTAGAGTAAACATAGATACTGCAACATTTCAGAATAGAATTTCCTATTCTATTTCATAATAGGAAGTTTGAAATAATATTTTATTGATTTTCTTTATTTAAGTATATTTTATTGACTATGCTATTATAGTTGTCCCAATTTTTTTCTACCCTTTACCTTTTCTTAATTTGCCAAATATTACTGTATATTCTCTTATTATTTAACAGGTATTTTCATAGCTCTTTGAAGCAACTACCCAAATTCAAAGCATTTCAAACAGAAAACATCACTGTTTTAAGAAATAACTTAAGAAGTGTGACATATTCTGAGGGCTGAAAATTAAGTAGAAAATTAACATGAAGTCCAATTCATATTAATTCTAAAAAAAAAAACAACCCAACCTATAGGTATAAAACAAAGCACAGTATTCGGGGTAAAAAATTAAAGGTTAGTGGAGCTGGGGAGGGGGAGATAAATTCAAGCTCTCTTTTAGGTAAAACAATTTTCATGGAATATAACACACATATTCAAGAACAGACTTGATATGTGTTCCATACATATATGGTCACATCTATGTTCGGAACAGATCCAAAGAATGCCTTACCAAGGAAGGAGGAACTGCTTCGGTTCATGGAAGAAACTAACGTTCATGGGTCTCCTTTCGTCTGTGAACCAGTTTAATGAAGGTACACAGTGTTAGTCACCTGAGATTATACCAGCAGCGTCTACAACTGTCACCCTGGGGAATCTGGTACGTCTTCATACTAGTAAACTCTCTGTCAGAGAAAATCCTTTACTTGGAAGTTTTCTATTAAGATGTACATGTGTCATGTTTAAGGCTGCCAGAACATCCAAGGGGACGGGCTCCCAGGCTTAAGAGGAGTTTCTAAAAGATAAACACAACACTACATATTGACACTTTAATTCCAGCCTAGATGAACCAAGCATGATCTAAATTAATTTTAATAAAACTGATTAAGTAGGTAAAGCTTTTAGTTTCTGAGTTTTTAAAATTTCAATACTTAAAAATTAACTTGAAGTGGACTTATTTAAGTTTTGGCAAAGCAACATTTCATATTATCTCACAAAGTACCACAATTGAAAGATAATTTTTAAAAAATAAAACCACGCAAAATAGCTTTTTATGACCAAAAAGTGAAAGGGTTGCTACACGACAAATTATATTAACTCAACAAGCTTTGATAATAACCCAGCAGATGAGCTATAATTGAGTTAGGCTCCCATGGCTTTGCCCTTATTCAAAAGTAGAGAGAATAAGGGAGACAATCAATCTATGTCTTTCTTTCTTGAAAACAACTGACATACATTATGCTCAAAGAATTCACCATACATAAAACAAATACAATCCTATTGAAAAGTCTATACTCACTTTTCAATAAATCACTTAAGTTAAAATTATTTTGAAGTAAACGTACTTTGTTTTTGAATAAGGGAACAAGTCTGACAAATACACAAATTTTGAAATAATCTGAATCATGATCATAATCTAAATGGCCAACAAATAAAAGAATATCTTGATGTCTGTGGGCTTTAGTGAGGAGAGTAACAATCTCCCCAGTTCCTCCAAAAAAAAAAAATCCTAAAATGCCAGAAGAGGCTACAAAAAACTGTTTTTAAGAGAAAATGATTGGTATGAAATAATTGGTATGAAATAATAAGCAAAAACGAGACTCAGCTAAAAAACAGAAAGAATAAAAATCTTTGCTATTTTAAAGCACTGGCAAAACATAAATTTCTAGCACCACAGCATGTATAACACAAAAAAGAAAATAACTGACACTATAATTCACTCCAGTATAGTGAACCAGTTAAAAATATGGGCTTTGACAGTCCTGAATTTGAAACCTGCCTCTGACATTTACTAACTTTTGTGAATTTAAATGATTTTTTTTTGACTTCTGACTTTTGTAAATTTAAATAATTTTTTATTCTCATCCAAGGACATGCTTATTGATTTTAGAGAGAGGGGAAGAGAGGGAAAGAGGGAAAGAAACACTGATGTGAGAAACATCAATCAGTTGCCTCCCATACTCATCCCAAAGGGGACTGAACCCACAACCCAGGCAGGTGCCCTAAGTGGAAATCGAACCTGCAACCTTCCAGTTTACAGGGCAATGCTCCAACCAACTGTGCCACACTGGCCAGGGCTAAACAAATTTTTAACATCCCTAACCCTTAGTTTTTTCACTTGTAAAGCAGACATAGTAACTGAGCCTCTTCTTGTAGGACTGTTTGCACATACAACTTCTGGCATGATAGCCAAACTCAGTAAGTGCTCAATAGATGGTAACTATTCGTGTGAGTCCAACAAATATCATCAAAGCAAATGCCATTACTTTCCTCCTGCATGGTCATCCACTCTCTTGCAGGAATCTCGTTTAGCAAACACAGGAACAATATTACATGTGAGGTTCATGTTGGAGAACAGCTACCAGCACATGAAGATCATCCCACAAATTGCACTTATTCATTTAAAAATGAGACTGTAAGCTTTATAAGGGCAGGAACCAGCAGATAAAAGATGTACATGGTGAGTCTAGATTAACAGGAGTAGGAAGTGGAATAGGAATAGACTCTACTTAAGGACACATAGAAAAAGAACATTTGAGATAAAAGATAATGTTGCAGTTGCCTTTGAAAATGAAATATACCACAGTTCACCTAATTCACTTCCTTCCGCATGCAAAATACTCTCAATGCCTTACCTCACCTCCCAACCTTCACCAAAATGTCATCCTATAGCAGCACTGGATGTAAGGCCAGGATCTGTTACCCTGAAATCAGGTTCAAGTGCAGATGGTTCTCCTTGGGTTTAGTTCCTCACACAGAGCTTACCTACAACTCCTCTTAAGCCAAAATACCATCATCTCAAAAGATAACTTATTTGCTTCACTGCAAAAAACCAGGGATAGGATTGAAATAGACTCCTGAGTTCTAAAGATGTAGAGGATGGAGAGTTATACAGAAGGCACATAATAGGGCCATAACAACTGTGAAATCTGCTCATTTTATGTCATCAGCAATCAGAACACAATTTCTGCTCCCTGAAAAACAGCCCTCTGTGAATCTTGACTCTGCTCTGGAGTCCTGGCTCCACCCTCTGAATCATTCTTTCTATTTCATAATAAATAGTCCATGTTATATCAGCATAGCTCTCTCCATCTGCTTTCCTAAACATATAGGACTAGAATCCCTCATGCACACAAAAGCTCTTTATCGTTGAAATATGTCTATTCTTTTCTGTGTATGTTGTGGTGCTTCCTTCCATTAGAACCACTTTTACAAAAACTTTTTGGGTTTCCTATGATTTTCATTGAAATTAACTCTATTAGACAAATGACACATCCACAAATCTCTTTGAGGTAGGCCACTTTCTACTTCGGGCTGAGTGTCATGGTGCTGTGGGATATCAGACTTAAGAGTCCTTAGAAGGTTTTCTGACTATCTGAGACATTCTAAAAAGGTATGCCTTTAAGGCTCTTTAAGCCTCTAGCAGAAAAGCTCTAAAAGGAATTGTCTTAAATCTTTCTGAGGTCTCAACAAAGAATTTTACAGAAACACTGTTGATTTGATCTTTACTCTGAGGCCATTTTTCACTAACAGCACCCTGGGATTTAAGAATTATTAGATGAGCAAAGTGAAGGGGGAGGATATTCCACAGTGGAAAACCAGGACAAATAAAAGCAAAGTCTCACTGGGGAACAGTGAAGAGAGCCACTTATCTGGGTTCATTATGCGAGGAAACAACGCAAAAATAGAAGGATATAGTAAAAGCAGGCATACTAAGAGCACTGACAACTTTTATTATGCAGTCTACCATTTATGCTCTTGGCAGCCAATTTCTATTCGCTTGTCCAAATGTCACTGCATCAGATATACATGGGGTGCTTTATAAGCACATACTCTCACCCTAGAGATTTGAAAAGGTTGCAGCAGAATCTGTATCTAAGCAAAGTTCCCAGGTGATTCTGAGAAATAGCCAGTTAGGAGCCACTGCCCCCGGTGACAGTCAGCGGTTGACTTCTTGAGAATGGGAATGACATAAATGTAAAAGCATCTCAATGAAGTTTTTAGTTACAAGCAGGAATAATAAAAGGTGCTGTGCTTTGTTTTATACCTATAGGTTGTTTTTCTTTAGAATTAGTATAAATTAGAGTTCATGTTAATTTTCTACTGAGTTTTTTCAACCCTCAAAAATATGTCAGATTTCTGAAGTTATTTCTTAAGACACTGCTGTTTTCCGTTTCAAAATTCTTTGAATGTGGGTAGTTGCTTCATAGAGCTATGAAAGTACCTGTTAAATAATATAAGGGAATATACAATGACATTTGGCAAATAAAGAAAATCAGATCTTCTGAAATGCTGCAATATCTGTTTACTCTTCAGCTTTTCCAATGCTTCCACAGAAACTGAAACACTTTGAAAGCATTTATTGAAAAGTGAGAAAGAGTAATTTAGCATTGTTTTAAGTATCTTTACAAAGATGAAAGGAATCTGTCTTATCCTTGCTAGGCCTTATTAGTTTTTAACAAAGTAATATGAACATTAAGAACACTAAAGGATACTTTATCCCCACAAACATGTCTCTCTCTCTCTCTCTCACACACACACACAAGGGCATACCACCAAAATGGAATTTATTTATTAAAAGTTATATATTTATACTTACATGTTTATTTTTTTATACCCATAAAAACACGTATATTGAAGAATTCAGAAATGGAATTATAATCCTAACTATTATTCCAAAAATGAGCTATTATTCCAGAAGTGGAATAACAGTTAGGATTTTCTTCAAAGCAACCCATTTAGGTGTGTGGGTGGGAAGGAATAATCAAAACAAAATTGGCCATGCACTGATAGTTACTGAAGACTCGTAAAGTTTATACAGGGGTTCATAAAATTATTCTGTCTACTTTTAATATTTAAAAATATCTACTTAAAAACTACTCAACCAGCCAATTTCACTTTTCAAAGATACTGAAGCCTAAACCGGAAAACTCTAATACAAATCAGTAGTTTATTAATGTATATTTTAATATATTTTATTGATTATGCTATTGTAGTTGTCCTGTTTTTTCTCCCCTTTACTCCCCTCTGCCCTGCACTGACCCTCCTCCCACAAGCATCCCCCATGCCTTAGTCCATGTCCATGGGTCATACATATAAGTTCTTTGGCTTCCCCATTTCCTATATTATTCTTAAACTCCCCCTGTCTATTTTGCACCTACCATTTATGCTTATTCCCTGCACTTTTCCCCTCAACTTTCCCCCTCCCTGCTGATAACCCTCCATGTGATCTCCATTTCTGTGATTCTGCTCCTGTCCTACTTGTTTGCTTAGTTTTTGCTTTTTATTAGGTTCAGTTGTTGATAGTTGTAGATATATTGTCATTTTACTGTTCATAGCTTTGATCACATTCTTTTTCTTACAAGATAAAAAATCAAAAGATAATGGTAAATGATAATGTTTAATATATATCTTGAATACAGTTTAATATATATTCAACATTAGAGAATTATCAAATGTCACATACTAGTTTCTCAGCTCTTTTCTGTTGAGGTTTCCAAAGTCTGAGAGGTGAATAACTCTTATCAAGAGTGATAAAAGAATTTCACCTATACAGTTTACTGCTACAATTTTCCTTTTCTTATTTCATGCATGTAGAGGCAAGTATTCTGTATTTTTGATAACTATGTAGCAAGACAGTATCAATTTAAACCAAGCAACATTTGTACATTTTCTGAACCTGACTTGGATCCAGCCTGAACAAGCCTGCTGAAAAAGAGTTGGTGACAACCCAAGACATTTGAATATGGAGTAGGTGTTACGTGAGGTTAAGTATTTAATAATTGTTGGATTTAATAAAGGTTTTTGTGATTATACAAAAATGTTCTGATCTTTAGAGATGCATTAAGTATTCTGAGGCATACATCATGAGGTCTATAATTTACTCTAAATATTTTAGTTCCACCTTAAATAAATGAAACAAATACAACAAAGCTAATTGCTTAAATCTACTTGGTGGGTATGTTAGTGTTCATTGTACTAGTTTCTCAAATCCTCTCTTTGCCTGAGAGTGTTCTTGATAAATACAAATGAGGGTAAATTACTAGTAATTAACCCTTTTGTTGCTTCATTAAGTTTCAAGTTAAAGAATTCCCCTAAATATTCTAGTGCACAGTTAAATTAATCAGACAAACTATATCTAAAAAGGTAAAAATTCTGGTGCACAGAATGAAAAAACCAGGTAAGATGTATCCTTTCAGAATTTTGTCTTAATGAAACTTATTTATATTAATGGACCGTATATGTATTTTCAGGGCTCAAAAAAATTTTGGCAACAAAAATCCTAGCTTTCCAAAAATATATTGAACAATTTAGCAATAAATATTAACACAGCATTTTTATCTTCTGGCGTAGTTTTCCCAGTTCTAACAATGCTATATAAAAACGTTTCCATCTATCTCTGGCTGGTGTGGCTCAGTTGGTTGGTGCTTCATCCCGTAACCAAAAGATTGTGAGTTTGATCCTGGTTCAGAGCAGATACCTAGGTTGCGGGTTCAATTCCCATTCTGTGCACATACAATTCCCGATCTGGGTTCACATGGGAGGCAACCAATCAATGCTTTTTCTCTCACAATGATGTTCTTGGTTTTGAAAGCAGAAGTCTTTTCAACACAGCTATCAGTAATACCACAGAAGAGTTCAAAGAATTTGATTAAATAAACTTCATTAAGGAGTAGAATCCAATATATAAACCTTATCAAGAAGAATAAGGAAGTGAGATCCATGATCCCCAGGACTCCCCAATACTCTTTTAAAAGGTCTAGAAGGTTAAAACTATCTCATAATACTTTTTCATTGCATTGACATTCCCACTGATGGTACAAAAGCAATGCTGGGTAAAACTGTGGGCACCTTAGCACAAATCAAGGCAGAGGCACTAAACTATAGTAGTAGATACTCATTTCTTCACTGCCATGAACTAGATGAAATTGGCCAGTTTCTCTTACGAATATTTTTGATGAAACAGTAAAAATATTAACTATACACCTTGAGTACAAGTGGTTTTAATATTCCATTAAAACCACTGTGAAAAATGAGAAGTATGTATAAAGCACCCCCTTATACTACATTTTAAATTGCATCAACACTTTGTAGATCTGCATAATTCAGTCACAACTATTTTCCAGAGGACTAATGCATAATATTACAAAATCAAGTATAATTAAAGAGCCATTCAAAGTTCAAGATAAATCAATGGATTTTAATTCAAAAGGCCAAAACACTTACTGATATGGTTTCATATTCCATATTGTAATGAACATTTAAGAAAGTATCACTTGTCAATTTTGGTGCAGTATCAAAGGAGAATAGCCACAATTATTTATAAAAGCTATGATTGCCAATGACACAAGTGTGAAGCCAAACTGTCACATCAAATCATCACATCATAACAGACTGACTGCAGAAACAGATATAAAAATTCAGGTGTCTTTTTTTTTCAATCAAGAAATCAGACGACTTCCAGCCAAGATGGAGGTGTAGGTGGAAACACTGTGCCTCCTCGCACAACCAAGTTTAAAGACAACAAAGTTTTAGTAACAAAAACGCAACCAAAACACAGAAAATTAAACTGCACGGAAGTCTGGCAACAATGAACCATTCAGCCAGACCAGTAATAGCGGCAGAGCCAGCGGCTGGCGGAGCGGGGTTGGGCAGGAAAACTCGGATGGACAGGTGGCGTGCGGGTGGGGGTAGGCGTATCCCAGGCTTGGGGTTGCAACCGGCACACCCAGTGAGGGTGCAAGGTGGCAGGCTGACCACGGTCACACATTCACACGCAGATAAACCAGGCAAAGGAACAGGCAGTGAGACAGACCTCGAAGGCCCCAGCGGCAGGAAGAGGCTGCCATTACCCGACTCTGACCCCGCCCCCACATAGTGTCATATCCCAGCAACCTGGCTTGCCCCACCCTGGTAAACACCTAAGGCTCTGCCCTCATACCTAACAGGCGCAAACAGACCAAAACATTATGGCTCAAGAAGAACTCAAAGGCCCAGAGCCAATAACTCTAAGCGACCAAGAAATAGCCAATCTATCAGATGCATAGTTCAAAACACTGGTGATCAGGATGCTCACAGAATTGGTTGATTTTAGCCACAAATTAGAGGAACATATGGAGGCTAAACTGATTGAAATGAAGGGAAATGCACAGGAAACCAATAGGGATGGAAAGGAAACTGGGACTCAAATCAATGGAATGGACCAGAAGGAAGAAAAAAAATGACCAAACAGAAAAGTATGAAGAAACAAGAATTCAAAAAAATGAGGAGAGACTTAGGAACCTTCAGGACATCTTTAGACATTCCAACATCTGAATTATAGGGGTACCAGAAGGGGAAGAGGAACAGCAACAAGTGGAAAACTTATTTGAACAAATAATAAAGGAGAACTTCCCCAGTCTGGCAAAAGAAATAGACTTCCAGGAAATCCAGGATGCTCAGAGTCCCAAGCAAGTTGAACCCAAGAAGGAACACACCAAGGCACAGCATAATTACATTAGCCAAGATTAAAATGAAGGAGAGAATTCTAGAAGCAGCAAGAGATTAAGGGGACAGTCACCTACAAAGGAGTACCCATCAGACTGTCAGCGGATTTCTCAAAAGAGACCTTACAGGCAAGAAGGGGCTGGAAAAAAGTATTCCAAGTCATGAAATCCAAAGACCTACAGCCAAGATTGCTTTATCCAGCAAAGCTTTCATTTAGAATGGAAGGACAGATAAAGTGCTTCTCAGAGAAGATCAAGTTCAAGGAGTTCATCATCACCAAGCCCTTATTATATGAAATGCTAAAGGGACTTATCTAAGAAAAAGAAGATGAAAAATATTAACAGTGAAAGGACAGCAAACTCACAGTTATTAACAACCACACCTAAAACAAAAGCAAACCAAGAGGACAGCTAGATCAGGAGTGGAACCATAGAAATGGAGATCACATGGAGGGTTAGCAACAGGGGGGAGAAGGTGCAGAGAATAAGTAGCAGAGATGGTAGGTAGAAAATAGACAGGGGGGAGGGCAAGAATAGTATGGGAAATATAGAATCTAAAGAACTTGTGACACATAAACTAAAGGGGGTGGGGGAGAGGATGTGCAGCGTGGAGGGAAATGAAGGGGGGGAAATGGGACAACTGTAATGGCATAATCAATAAAATATATTTTAAAAAATCAAAAGGAGTGTCTCAAATTGTAAAACAGTAGTTCTCAACTAGAGATGATTTTTGTCCCTCAAAGGACATTTGGCAATGTCTAGGCATACTTCTGATTTTCACAACTGGGGAAAGTACTGTTGATATCTAGTGGGTAGAGGCCAGTGAGGCTGCAATGCACAAGACCATTCATACAACAGATCATCAAGCCCAAGATATTAATAGTGTCAAGGCTGAGGAGCTTAAAAGAATACCATTCTCACAGAGTAATTTTTTTCATAAAAATATGGTATTCATATTCACATGTATGGTTTCTTATTATAATATTAAATGAATAGTAAACAAAAAGTTTCCTAGTTTTAATTTATAATACAGTAAACATCAATAAGTTAACCCACATAAACAAACCTCTTGGGAGTCTACAATAATTTTTACCAGTACAAAGGAGTACTGAAACCATAAGGTTTGAGAATCAATAATTTGAAGAATGGTGTAACTTACAAAGTATGCTAGAGAATAAAAGAGAAATTAAGGAACTCTAGAGAAAAATGTACTCATTTTAAGAGTAGCATAGAAGACCAAAACAAACAAAAAACACTATAAAGTCAAAGGTTTAAAAGAAAAAAGTTATGAGGGATCCACAATATCACTTTCCCCTTAAAAAAAAAGGCCACCAACAAAAAACATTAAGATTACAACTCTTACCCTGGCTATGAGGACTGGCTGGACTGAAAGATGGTTGATACAAATCTTTGCTGGGCGTTGGATAAGCTTCTTTCCCTTGGCGATGACTCATCTTTCCTGGTGTCAGAAGTTGAGATTCTTCACTGTTTGCTATCACAGCTCAAGAAAAAAGGCAAAAAAATTTAGACTTCAGTGCTAGATTTACATAAGTGCATACTTAATAACATAGAATAAAACTATGATTGGACTTGCCTCAATGCTTACATTCATTTTACCAACTCAATACTTGCATAATTGCTTTTTTCTTTTAATTTGTTATCAATCCAAAAGAAATTGATAGGCATGTATGAGTAAATTATACACATTTCAGACATTACAAAAATGTCCGAATTATGTAAAATATAATATAAAATATATATTCAACTGACATTATAAAAATATATATTCAACTGATAAGAAAAAGCACTCCAAGGTTTACTGAGCTATTAATACATGTACTAGCTCTTTATGTTTACCAGCAGAACAATAAGCAAGATAGCCACTTTGTAGAGGAAATATAAATGGTCAATAAACATATGAAAAGATACCAACCTCGTAAGTAGTCAAAAAATACAAATTAGTAGCAGTATAAAATCATATTTTACATTTACTGGAATTTCTAATTTTCATGGACAGTAGCTATAATTCCTGTTTTTTTAAAATATTTTTTAAATTTAATTATTTTGCAAGTACAGTTTTCTGTCTGTTACTCCCATCCCATCCTACTCCCCGTGCTCCCCTATAATTCCTGTTTTAAAGATGGGAAAGTTGAGGTTCAGAGATTGCCTGTCTAAGACTAAGTAAAAGAGCTAAGATCCTAATTCGGGACAATTTGCTTCCAAAATCTGGCTTGGAAAAGGTTGCTGCCTCAATAACCAATTTAAATAGTGTTTCAGGCTGCTATTCACACCCACTTAGCCAAGTTACTAATAGAAGAAAGCAACATTCTATTCCAGAGAGAACAGAAAAGAGAAAAATACTCAGTGGAAGAACAGAGCAAATAATTGGAAGCAACACCACAATGTCCTATCATCTTTCCACATCCTTTTATGTTTCTGTGCTTTTAGCCTACAAAGCTTTACTTTTATTTTCAGCAAGAATTAGTCTGGCTTCACTCTATATTTAATTTTTATCTTAAAGAACTTCATGTTCACATTTTTATCATGGTATCTTTTAACCAAACTGCATTAACATGTTTCCTATTTTGCTAAGTTTTCAAAATTATATTTTAGCTCCTTAAATTTCAAAGCAAAAATTAAGACTTTCATTTATGATCCAATATAAAATTATTTTCACATCAAGTCTATTAAAAAAAAACTACTTACTGTTGACTCCTAAATTTATATCTCCTCCTGAACTCAAACTCACATATCTAATTGCCTGCCTTAAAAATCGCCTTTAAAAAAAAATTTATTATTTTTTAAAATTTATTTAATTGTTGTTCAAGTACTGTTTTCTGTCTTTTACTCCCATCCCAGCTCACCCCGCCCCCGTGCTCCCCACCTCCCTCCCATTTCCATCCCCCTTAGTTACTGTCCACGTGTCCTTTATACTAGTTCCTGTAAATCCTTCCCCTTTCTCCCTGAAATTCCCTCCCCTCTCCCTAGCCTCTGTTCTTTAATAGGCAACTCAAATTTATGCAGAACATAATTTTTGATTCTGCTTATCTTCCAAACCTGCCTCTCTCCTCCTCAGTTAATGTAATCACTATTTCCCTCCCCTACTTCTCAGGCAAAAATCAAACAAAACAAAAAAATGCTTAGGTGCATTACTCAGTTTTTCTTTCTTCCGCTTCACATCACACTTATCTCTGAGATGTTCATATTCCACCTTCAAAATTTACCTGGAGTCTTTCTATGTATACCCATGTTTACAACTACCACCTGTTCCAAGCCACTATCAATCACCTTTCCACTGGATCACAGCAGATTTCTACCTAGTCTCCAGACTTACAGCTTGCTTCTCGCTTGCATAAAGTTCATTCTCTACACAAAACCCAAGCGATCTTTGTAAATCACAAATCAGATTTGCATCATGCAGAAATATCATCAGTGGATGTTTATTAAAACTGCAATAAATTCCATGGTCTAAGGATTCAACATTGTCTGGTCCCTGCTTATCTTCCCAACCTCATTCTCTCCCACTCTTCTTTCCTCCCTTGGCTCCAGTCCTAACGGCCTTCTTGGTATTCCTCAAAACACATCACCCTGCCCTGGTCTCTAGGCCTTTACACTTCTTGATCTCTACCTGAAATATTCCTGCCCCAAATCTTGTCATTATTAACCCTTTCGTCATTTGCTGTTGTGTTCAACTGTAGTCTCTTCAGAAAAGCCCTTCATGGTGCCTTTTGATAAATAAGTTCCTATTTTAATACAGTATAATTTATCAACTACTTTGTTTTTTTTCCATTAGTGTGCATTCCACTACAGTTATACTCTATCACCTTACATGATTTTTAGTATAGCTATTATCACTATCAGAAATCATGTCATTCATTTGCTTATTATCTGCCTTCATTAATCCATAAATTCCCTAAGAGAAAGAAATTTTGTCTGCCTTGTTTTACCATAAGTCCTCAAGTCCTGGTAGGGTCCTGGCACACTGAAAGTGAATGTGTATGTATATAAAATTTATATAAATATATTTTAATATATTTCATTGATTATGCTATTATAGTTATCCCATTTCTTTCTCCCCTTTATTCCCCTCTGCCCTGTACCCCACCTCCCACCAGCATTCCCCCACCTTAGTTCATGTCCACTGGTCATACATGTAAGTTCTTTGGCTTCTCCATTTCCTATACTATTCTTAACCTTCCCCTATCTATTTTGTATCTACCATTTATGCTTCTTATTCCCTGTACCTTTCGCCCCATTCTCTTCCATCCCCTGCCCCGCTGATAACCCTCCATATGATCTCTATTTCTGTGAATCTCTTCCTGTTCTAGTTGTTTGCTTAGTTCATTTTTGTCTGTTTTTTCTTAGGTTTGGTTTTTCATAGCTAGAAGGTTGTTATTTTACTGTTTGTATTTCTGATCTTCTTCTTTTTCTTAGATAAGTCCCTTTAACATTTCATATAATAATGGTTTGGTGATCATGAACTCCTTTAACTTGACCTTATTTGGGAAGCACTTTATCTGCCCTTGCATTCTTTGCTGCATAGAGTAATCTTTGGATGTAGGTCCTTGCCTTTCATGACTCCAAATACTTCTTTCCAGCCCCTTCTTGCCTGCATAGTTTCTTTGGAGAAATCGGCTGATAGCCTTATGGGAACTCCTTTGAAGTTTACTGTCTCCTTTTCTCTTGCTGCTTTTAAGAGTCTCTCATCTTTCATCTTGGTTAATGTAATTATGTGCCTTCATGTGTACTTCCTTGGGTCCAACTTCTTTGGGACTCCCTGGACTCCCTGAAAGTCTATTTTCTTTGCCAAATTATGGAAGTTCTCCTTCATTATGTCTTTAAATAAGTTTTCAATTTCTTGCTCTTCCTCTTCTCCTGGCACCCCTATGATTCAGATGTTGGAACATTTAAAGTTATCCTGGATATGCCTAAGCCTCTCCTTGTTTTTCTGAATTCTTGTTTCTTTATTCTTTTCTGGTTGAGTGTTTATTTCTTCCTTCTGACCCAAACTGTTGATTTGAGTTCTGGTTTCCTTCCCTTCACTGTTGGTTCCCTGTACATTTCCCTTTATTTCATTTTTCATAGTCTTTACTTTTTCCTCTATTTTGTGAGCATACTCAATCATTTTTGTGAGCATCCTGATTACCAGTGTTTTGAACTCTGCATCTGATAGGTTGGGTATCTCTTCATTGATTAGCTGTATTCTTTCTGTAGCTTTGATCTGTTCTTTCATTTGGGCTGTATTTTTTTTTTTTTGTCTCGGTGTACCTGTTATATAGGAAGTGGTAGAGCCTTAGGTATTTGCCAGGCAGGGCAACCACTCTGCTGCATTATGGCGCTGTATAGGGGGAGGGGTTCTGAGAAGGAACAATGTCATTTGCTTAGCTCTTGGTGGGCTTTTAGTCACTTCCTCCACTGCCCACAAGCAAACTGGGCCCATCTGGTGCTGTTTCCTAATGGGTGGGTTTGTATATATTCTAGGACCCTATTGGTCTCTCGGTCTCTCAAACGAACTATTCTCTGAGGCTTGGAGTTTCTCCTGCTAACTCAACCCCCATAAGTTTTTTCAGAGGTTTTGAGGCTTTATTTTCCCACACTGTAACCATGGGTTACGTGTCTGTCTTGCTCCCCAGTTGTTCCTCTTGTTTTATCCTCATGCAAATGTGGGACCACCCATTCCACCAGCCACTGCCTTGCCCACCCAGGACCTCCAGCCACACCTTGCCTCAAGTCTTTTCCACCCCACCTGCCCATCTCTGCCCCTCCTACTTCTCTGGATGAATGTCTCTTTAACTCCTTGGTTATCAGACTTCTATACAGTTTGATTTTCTGGAAGTTATGGTTATTGTTTGTTTTTAAATTTGTTGTTGTCCTTCTTCTGGTTGCACAAGGAGGCAAAGTGTATGTCCTTACTCTTCCATCTTGGCCAGAAGCCTCAAATGTTTTATATTTTCATGAAACTTCACTCTCAAGAAGTACATGGTGCCTCCTTCAGTTACTAAATCAAGGCCCAATGAACTCCTAAACGTTATTATTGAAATTAAAAATGTATGATGCTAATATGCAAAGACAAACTGACCTAAAGACATAAAAGGGAGCTCTCAGAAACAAACCCATGATTGTGTGGAGCACAGACATATAACAAAGGTGGGGGGGGGGGAAGACTATTCAATTACTGATACTGGAAAAGCTGGTTATTCATATTGGATGAATAAGTTCCCATCCTCAAACCACAAAAACAATTATGAAATCAAGAACATAAATGTAAAAAGCAAAACACAAAAGCTTTTGGAAGAAAATGTAAGAGAATATCTTTATACACATGGAGTAAAGAATGATTCTTAAAAAAATAAAATAACTAATGATAAATTCCACTAGATTAAAAAAATGTAATAAAAGATACCATAAAGAAATTGAAAAAAAAGCCCTGGCTGGTGTAGCTCAGTGGATTGAGCACCGGCTGTGAACCAAAGCATCGCGGTTCGATTCCCAGTCAGGGCACATGCCTGGGTTGCAGGCCAGGTCCCCAGTAGGGACCATGTGAGAGGCAACCACACATTGATGTTTCTCTCCCTCTCTTTCTCCTTCCCTCCCCCCTCTCTAAAAAAAAAAATAAAGAAAGAAATAAATTATTTTAGCCCTGGCTGGTGTAGCTCAGTGGATTGAGCACGGGCCTGTGAACCACACGATCGCAGTTCAATTCCTAGTCAGGGCACATGCCTGGGTTGCACACCAGTTCCCAGCAGGGGACTCACGAGAGGCAACCATACATTGATATTTCTCTCCTTCTCTCCTTCCCTTCCTCTCTAAAGAGAAATATATAAAATCTTTAAAAAAAAAGAAATTGAAAAAAAAAAGAAGATATTTGCAACACATACTTAACAAAAGGTTAATATCCAGAATATTTTAAAAAACACTCACAAATCAATTTAAAAAAGACTAACACTGCAATATAAATGTGGGGTGTGGGGGTACATGAAAAAGAACAAAATACCAAGAAATAAATTTAACCAAAGAGGTGAAAGACTTAAACAGTATTCCCTCTCATCCATGGTTTCTAAATTCTAGAAATCTTCATTATTCTAGAAGTAAATAATTCATAACTTTTAAGTTGTGTGTCATTCTGAGCGGTGTAATAAAAACTTGTGCCATCCCTCTCCATCCCATCTGACACCTGAATTACAACTTTTTCCAGTATATCCATGTTGTATGTACAAAACAATAAGGTATTTTGAAAGACCACATTCACATAAATTTTATTACAGTATATATTATAGTTGTTTTATTTTATTATTAGTTGTTAATCTCTTATTGTGCCTAATTTGTAAGTTAAACTTTATCATAGATATGTATGTATGTATGTATGTATGTATGTAGGTAGGTATGGGAAAAAACATAGTACATACAGGGTTTGGTACTACCCATAGTTTCAGCCATGAGAGTCTTAGAATGTATCCCCTATGGATAAGAAGGAACTACTTTACACTAAAAACTGTTATGACACTGATATAAGAAATAAAAAAAGATACAAATAAATAAAGAGATATTCTATGGCTGATAGAATAATTAGTATTTCGGAAAATATCCATACTACCTAAAGCAATCTATGGATTCAATGCAATCCTTATCAAAATTCTAATGGTATTTTTCATGAAAATAGAGCAAAAAAATCCTAAAATTTGTATGGAATCACAGAAGACCCTGCATAGCCAAAAAATCGTAAGAACTAAGCTGAAGGCATTAAGCTCCCTGGTTTTAAACTATATTACAAAACTCTATAATACAAACTATATGGGTAGGTATTGACATAAAAAAGACATAAAGATCATCAGAACAGGATCAAGAGCCCAGAAATAAACCCATGCCTATATTGATAATAAACTTATGACAAAGCAGTCAATAAATTTATGACAAAGCAATCAATAATACCAGCTGTCTGGGAAAAGGACAGCTTCTTCAATAAATGCTGTTGGGAAAAGTACACAGTCATATGCAAAAGAATGAAACTAGACCACTATCTTACACCATACACAAAAATTAACTCAAAATGAATTGAAGACTTGAATGTAAGATTGAACCAAAAAACACCATAGACGGTAAGCTCCTTGACATCAGACTCTGTGACCATTTTTTGGATCTGTCTCCAAAAGCAAATATAAACTACTGGGACCATATCAAACTAAAAAGCTCTGTATAATGAGGAAAAACCATCAACAAAATGAGAAGGTGACCTACTGAATGGGAGGAAATATCCGCAAATCAAACATCTGATAAGGGGCTAATAGCAAAAAAGATTAAAAGCCTATTAAAAATGGACAGTGTATCAAAACAGACATTTTTAAAAAAAAACACATGTAGATGTTCAACAGATACAAGAAAAGGTGATCAACATCACCAATCATCACAGGAATGTAAATCAAAACTATAAACCACAATAAGATATCACCCCACACTCCTTAGCATAGCTATTATTAAAAAATCAAGAAAAAACTGTTGGTAGGGATGTGGAGAAAAGAAAGTCCTTTTGCACTTATGGTAGGAATGTAAATTGGTGCAGCCACTGGGGAAAACAGTATGGACGTTCCTCAAGAAGTTAAAAATAGAACCACCATCTGATCCAGCAATTTCATTTCTGTGTATTTATCTGAAGAAAATAATACTAAGTTGAAAAGATATATGTTCCCCAATGTTCACTGCAGCATTACTTACAATAGCCAAGATATGGAGACAACCCAAGTGTCTATCAATACATAAATGGATAAGGAAAATGCAGTTCATATGTATAATGGAATATTACTCAGCCATAAAGAATGAAACCTTGCCATTTGCAACAACATGGATGGACCTTGACGGCAATATTATATTAAGTGAAGTAAGACAGAGAAAGACAAGGTAGAATCAAAAAAGACAAAGAACAATAAAAACTGAACTTATAGATACAGAAAACAGGCTGGTGATTGCTAGAGGTGAAGAGGTTGGAAGGGGATGCACAATGGGTAAAAAGGGGTCAAAGGTACAAATTTCCAATTATAAAATAAATAAGTCAAGTGGATATAACATACAAGATGGAGACTATAGCTAATAATATTGCACAGCATATCTGAAAGTTGCTAACGCAGTAAATCTTAAAAATTCTCATCACAAGAAAAATATCTGTAACTATGTATGGTAATGGATGTTAATTAGACCTGCTGTGATCATTTTGCAATATACATAAACTGAATCATTGTTATTTACCTGAAAGTACCAGAATGTTGTATGTCAGTCATACCTCAATAAAAAAAATGATACAAAAAGGGGGAGACTTGAATGATGATTTCATGGAAGAAAAGATGCAAATGGTCAATAAATACACAAAAAATGCTCACTCTTTTAGTAATAAAAAACACAAATCAAAACCACAAGAATATTTTACACTGAGTAAAACTGACAAAAATTAGTAAGTCTGAGTGTAGATAAGGGTGGGATCCATGAGACACTTTAAGGACTGATGGAGTATAAACCGATACAAGCACTTTGGAAAACTATTTAGACATGTTGTATTACATTTCAGCACATCCTTTGGGTCCAACAATTCCACTCTTGGCTTTATAACTAGAAATACTCTTATATGTGTGTACCAAAAGGCAAAAATTAGAATGTCGATAGTATACTATTCATAGTAGCAAAAATTAAAACAATTTCACTCATCATCTGAAAATAGAATGGATTTATATGTGGTGGTATACATATATCATAAAATGGCATGTAGCACTAAAAAAGGATTCAATGACAAAGGATTCAATTTCCAAGATTCAATGACATGGTTGAATCTTGGAAAAAGATGTTAATTACAATAGCAAGTCCTAAAAGATGACATGTTATCATGCTATCATTCTGATAAAATTAAAAACCAAGAACCTTAATGATACATACATAATTTTAAAATAATTTAAAAATAAAAAGCTATTTTTTAAAAAACCAAAGAATGATAAAAAGTACAAAACAGTCATCTATGGGTGGAAGGCATAGGGAAAGAAGAGAGAAACAGCACATAGAGGGACATGAAATATTTTTAAAATTCAAGTTCTTAAGTGGCAAGTTCAAAATTTACTGACTGTATAATTATGCTTTATAATCTATATATGTTACATTTTTTGTAGTATCAGACAGCACACTTAAGGCTAATTTAAAATACATTATGAGAAGTACAACTAATATAATTAAAGTATGCTTAAGTATTCCATCAGTAAGACATAGGTAGCTATGTTTTGAGTAACTTTAGTACGTAAAAAAGGAAATAGTCTAAGTGTACATTTAGTTCCATTCACCCATTTCTAACTTCTTAGTGGTTTAGATATTACTGTTATGACTTTGATAACCTTGAAGTAAGGTTTGTAGAAATAGCAATATACAGAGTACACTTTAGAAAAAAACAGAAAGCTTATTTTTCTCTCACCCCATTCATAAACATTAACAACTATACAAACAAAAAAGGATTTGCATAATATAAAAATCAGTTTGCTATCCTCCATCATTTGCAGAATTGAAGACTAGTTAAGTATAAATTTAAAAAGGGTAGTGACTTTGTTTTTATCTGTATCCCTTGGCATAAAAGTGACAATAAATACTTGCTAAATGACTGAATAAATATTTGATGAATGAATCACTGCATGATTTCGGTGTAGTTTCTGACACTATAATCAATTGCTCACCTACTAAAAATAGCATTACAGTGCCCTCTCCTGTTTGTACTTTGTACTTGGCCTTTCACATTGCTTTACTATCTTAACTACAGTAGAAACTAATCACACTGGGATAATTAACAGTAATATAATTAACACAGCAGCTGGAACTTCTAAGGAGACTATGTCTCTGTAACTACTATTCTTTAGCTTCTGAATTCAACTCATCAATATAAAATCTAAAGAATTCTATAAACCTCAGAGTCTGGTGTATGCCCTTAATCTAAGTGAAAGGAAACTAAGATAAAATGAAGTTAAGTAATTATTTTAAAGTCTTAAATAATCTATGTAACTTGGATGGATCTGGAGAGCATTATGCTAAGTGAAATAATCCAGGTGGTGAAAGACAAATACCATATAATCTCATCTATAGTGCAACCTAATCAACAAAACAAGCAAGCAATATATAACCAGAGACATTGACATTAAGAACAAACTGACAGTAACCAGAGGGGAGGTGGGAGGAGATAAAGGGGGGAAAAGACGGAAGAGTTGACAAGGAACATGTGTAAAGGACACATGGACAAAGCCAAAGGGAGGTAGGATTGAGGGTGGGAGGTGAGGATGGCTGGGGTGGGGGGAACGGTGGGGGGGGGGGGGAAATGGAGACAATTGTACTTGAACACAAATTTTAAAAAGTAAAAAAATAAATAAGAATAAAAAATAAATCCTAAGTCTCCCCTTACGGATGATATACGTTTTCTCAAATACTTGAATAATTTAAATATATTGGTAAATAGTATAGATACTAATAAAATACTATATGAAATTACTTTTTACTCTAAAAGATATACTGTCTCCAGGAAACAGTTCTACAGTCCCTTTTTACCTGTTGGCAGAGTACACTATAAACTCATCCCTAATATATGCTGTGTATTTTTATTACCTAGGCTTAAAACATATAACTACAATAAATTTCCTCTATTCCAAGTAAAAATTAAACACCTCCACTTATAAAACCCTGTTTCTAAAATAGAACCATTTCAACTGATACTAAAAATTAACTTCTATTTGTAAAGTTCAGCAGTGGCAAAAAGTTCACCTGAGCCAACACTTGAATGTATGAGATAATTAGAGTATTAGATAATTAGATAGTATTAGTATTAGATAATTAGAGTATTTTCCTATTTTTTATGAAAAATTCATAAAAAATATCTGCCAAGTATTATAAGACTGAATAAGAAAACAAAAATGTTTTGGTATTTGTATACTTTACTTTCAAAATTTCTACTATTCTAATAATGCTGTTTGTATAATAAACAATATATTTTTAAAACTATGTTACAGTTAAAAAGGAATTTTAGCATATTACCTTAATCATCTCTCTTTATGGGAAAAATATATACATATTATAAGCAGTATTAGAGACAAATAGGAACTGTTCTAAAACATTTTCATAACCAAATTATCTATTATATAAAAATTCTGACAAACTAAAGCAGTATTTCTTATTTTCATATGGCACTGAATTTCTTACATGATGTCCAGCCTCAAAGTAGTATGACTTATACTTTGTGGTAATTGCAGAAACAAATACTATGAAGAAGGCCCTGGCTGGTGTGGCTCAGTGGATTGAGCACTGGCCTGGGAACCAAAGAGTCACTGGTTTGATTCCTAGCCAGGGCACATTCTTGGGTTGAGGGGCCAGGCCCCCAGTAGGGTGTGCGTGAGAGGATATGAGAAGCAACCACACACTGATATTTCTCTTTCTTCCTCCACTGCCCTCTCTCTAAAAATAAATTTTAAAAAAGGGAAATACTATGAAGAAAAGATCCTAAATGATTAACTAGATCATAGGTTAAGTGAATAATCTTATCTTTAGATAATCAAGATGTAAATATACAAATACTATCAATCTCTGATGGACACGGACTGACCATTTATATTCTTTACTTTGCATTTAAAGGCCTGGAAAAAAGTAGAATGTTTTAAAAATCAAAATCAAAATACCATATGTTTTTTATAAGTACACATCAAAATATGACCATGTCTCCAAACATGCTATTCAAACTTTAGCTACTTACTTGATGGTGCAAGGACATCTTTGCTATCACCAAGAAGCTTTTAATGCAGGGCAATTGAGCAGCAAACAAACACAATCCAAACAAGGAAGAAGCACAATGCATCAGGATTGAAGCAGCAGTGAAATAAAAGGACAAGGAAAACAGCATTAGTTTATAAGTAGAAAGCACATGCATATCAATCCTAATAATCACAATTCACAAAGAATTTCCTTTTCCACACATTAAAAGATCTTAGCTTAGGTATTATCAATATTTGTTTTGTTCTGTAAAATGAAGGTAGAAAGAGAAAAATAAAGTCACCCAAGTATTTTGTTTTGAAAATTACTCAAGTCAAAAATTATTCTGAATTATAATTTAAGATTTGGGTTAGGAGCAGTAAAAATTATTTAGAAATGTAAGGTACAGCCAAAAGTTATTCATTCTTAAATTTAAGTGGCTTAAAAATATACAACACCCATGCACTATTAAATATTAGTTCTGCATGCCATGAAAGCACTTAACACTACATAGAAATTCAGTCTATTTTTTCTATAAAAAGAAAGGAACATTTACTGAGTTCTTATTATATCCCAAGCATTGTGCAAAGACCTTTTACAAAGACACCAACAAAGTAGAACAATTATTTTCTGAAATGGCAAAAAACAAAGAGGAATACTGATTAGAATGATTAATTTTATTAATTCAGATGAAATTTTCTTAAATGAATAACTTGCAATCAACTAAAAGAACCCCCCCCCCCCCAAAAAAAAACACCAAAAAAAACCCTGCTGGCCTGTTGTCTAGTTAACTATTTTCACATACGGCATTACACTAAATGTCACCTATGGACAAGTGTTCTGGTCTCCCTTGGTAGGAACAAAGTCCTTAGCTGTCCTTCATTTCAAATACCAAGAATGATAGTAAATCAAAACTAAAGTACCACCCCCCCCAAAAAAAAAATCCCACCAACTACATTATTGATTGGCTTTATTTAAAGGGGATGAGGGAGTCTTAATTGGCTATGACAAAAAAAAAAAAGAAGAAGAAGAAAGAAAGAAAAGAAATAGCAGTTGTTTGCTTTGGGCTTCTATTGTCTCCCAGGAAAAAATCTTGGCCCTATTAGTTCCCTGAAGTGAGGATTATTTCAGAATGCTTGAAATTGTGTTCTAATACCTTTTTAAAAGGCATTTGCTCAAAAATTAATAAATAAATAAAGGCACTTGCTCTGTTCATTATTCTGCAGTTGCCCATTTATGCATTTTTCTATAAGCTAATTTTAATTTCACAGAATAAATTTAAAGAAAATACAGCATTAGTGACAATGAACTAATTGTGCTCAAGTCCTTATTACCATGTGTGTACAACGAGCAAGTATGTGGGAGGAGATTAAAGCATTTATGGTAGGCAATCTCTAAAACGGCCTAGAGATCCCCACTTCTTGGTATACAATCTCTTCTTTGAGTGTATGCTGGACTTGCTTAAATCACTTCTAATGAACAGAATATGGCAGAAGTAAAGGCATCTCACTTCTGAGATTAGACTATAAAGAGACTATGACTTCTTCCCATCTTGTTTGCAGTCTCTCATTCTTACTAGATAGTTCACCCTGGGGAAAGCCAGCTGCCCAATAGTGAGGCAACCAGAGAGTCTCCTTATGCAAAGGAACTGAGAGGTCTGCAACAACCACTAAGCGAGCTTTGAAGTGAACTTCCCACCTTGACCCTTTTTCCCTCCCCTTCCATCCACTCAGTCAAGCTTTCAGAAAGACTGCAGCAGGCTGCCTCTCTCCAGTAGCTTGACTGCAACTAATAGAGATTTTGTGCCAGAGACAACTAGCAAAACTCTTCTTAGATCCATGACCCACAGAAACTAAGATAATAAATAGTTGTCATTTTATACCACTTAATTTTAGGATGATTAACACCAATAAATAACTAATATAATACTGGGAAAGTGAAGGAAGTTAAACTGATAGAGACAACTGTGGCAAATTTTACAAATGCTTCATGGACATATTCTTTTAAAAAATGTTCCTGTACTGATATAAGTAATTACTAGTTTCCCTAGATTTACCAGGAAGTTCCTAAAAGAAACCATGGTTCTAACAATTTATACAGGGTTGGGAGTATTTAATTTCACAGGGCTGATCATCTTTGAAGGTTTTGAGTTGGTCTTCTATGTAGGACTAAAGATTAAATTTACTTTCACTGTACAGGTGTTAAATTCTCAAATACTGTTGATTAACAGCATCAGCTTCTGTGCAGCCATACCCTTTGCCTGCTTATTCCCAGAAAATAATCCCTAGCATATATGGCAACTCCTAAATATTTGTTTCAAATTATACTGACTTTCAATTTTATATGCCCAACCATGTTTGGGCATATAAATCTGATTCTATTGAATTAATCCAGTATATTTTCAGATTGAGACACTCAATAATAATCAAAATAAATATAGAATATTCCAATCATAGATAATCCATCTATCTAAATATTTACTGGAGACCTACTATATACATAGGTATCATTTTAGGCACCAAGGTGCAGTGAACAAAACAGACAAAAATTCTGCCTTTGTGGTAGAAATGGTTTGGTGTAGAAGATGACCAATAATACAATAAACAAGTAAAAATTTGTTATGTATTATATAGGATAAGCACTAAGGAAAAATAAGCAGAAAATTAGGACGTAAAATGTTAGGGAAGTAGGAGTTAAAATTTAGACGGGGTGTCCTACTAAGGCTTCACTCCAGAGTTGACTGCATAAAATGAGGTGACTTACCTTAGGACATAAAAAGGAAGAGTATTCCAAGCAAAAGGAAGAATAAGTATAGAAGATTGGTAAGGGAGCAAATCTGGAGTGTTTGGGGAATAGTAAAATGGCTAAAGAGGTGAAAATACAATGCAAGTATGAGTGTAACAGACGAAGTCAAAGAAGTAAAGGGGTGCCAGAGTGTGTAGGACTTTATGGGACCCACTCAGGGCTTCGATTTTATTCTGAATGAGATAAGGGTCACTGAATGGTTCTGAGAAAAGGAGTGACATAATCTGATTATGTTTTAACAGGATTGCTCTGGCTGCTATGTTGAGAATAGACTAGAGGAACAGGATCTAATCAGTTAAGTTACCGCAATAAACTAGGGGAGAGATGAAGACTTGAACCCAGGTCGTAGCAGTGAGGGTGATGAGAAGTAGCTGAATTCTGAAAGTATTTTTAATGTAAAACCAACAGGATTTCTAAACAGACCAAGCATGAGAAAAAAGAAAGAGGAATCAAAATGATGTCAAGTGTTGAGGTCTGAACACCTGGAAGGGCAAAATTGCCATTACCTGAGGTGCAAAAGGCAGTGAGAGGAGCTAGTTTACACGGAGGAATGCAAGTAGCTAAGGTTGAAACAGGTAAAGTTTGAAACACCTATTAGTCAAACAGGCAAATGGATAAACAGACCTATACAGGAAAAGGTATAGGCTGGTAAAAAGTATATTATAAATTATGATATGTGTAAGAGTTAGGATATATGACCTCAATGGCATAATCAATGTAGATTAAAAAATGGCACAAAATGAAAGAACAGCACTAGAAAACATATGATGAAACAACAGAACTAAGAACCAAGCTGAAACACTCCAAATAAAAGCAGAATCACAATAAAAAGTAAGCATTTCCTCAGAAATCTTCAGAAATATGTGGATACAAAGGCATTAAATTGGGATGCAAAGTGAAATCCTCCTAGAGTTGATTTCAAGTGATGTTAATGGGAAATAGGATATAAGCAATTAAAGATTACCAATTAATTTTACCAAGTGATTTACCTCACAAATTCCTCTGCACATACTAACTTCTTACCACTTTTAGGACCAGGATCTAATTTTTGCAGTTCCATATTGTGTAAACATGAATAAAGACAATGTGAAATTACTGATGTGGAAACCCTCTACACAGGTATCTTGTAAGATGCTTAAAAAATAAGAATAAAAAGCTAGCCACTCCTTTTGGCTTTTTGTTAGCAAGCCAAAATACAATGTTACTATAATCTCAAAGAATCTAGGAACTCTTCCTCAGCTAGTACAGAAAAAGACCATTAAGATAGGACAGACATATTTTCTCTATTTGAGTAATTAATCATGTTTACCATTATCCCTTAGACAATGTCCACACAGTCATCTCAATAATTTCTTTAACATATAAATAAATTCTCTATTTTGAAAATAGTAAAATTATAGTGACATGCCAGGATACTACCAATGTACTTTAATTAAGCATGAAATACAGCCATTATGTACGTATATCATTACTGTGAGTCTACAAATCTCAGAAAAAGAACATTATGAAAAAAAATGTGATTTTGTTTTAACGTACTTCTGTATTTGCTATGTATAATTAGTACTGAAATCTTTAGGAAATGTAAATAAATAGGTAGAAGTTCATAATCAATCACACCTTTTGTCCTGGGAAACCTCTCAGTCCTGAGTAATCTCTGACAGATGGCCACACTACTACACAAAAATAATCCCATGAGATCTATGTAGTAGCTGATTCCATTGCCTTTAGCACAGCACCTCCTTAACATACATATTGATTCGACTTAAGTCATCTTTTGAGCTTAAATGAAAGCACAAAGAGCTTATCAAGCACTGATATGAGTACCACTGAAAAATAAAGATTCAAGCAGGTGGCACCTCTTCCCCTAATAAAGCTTATCAAGTTGTATTCCTAGAAGCAATCCTGCCACAGCAACCAGAGAAGCCACAATTCAGAAGCAAGGTTATATATATAAAGCATCTCAAGAGTGTCCTACTTAGTGTTATTTTTGGCTCTTACAGTAAGAAACTTCAGTGAGAGATATACCATATTTTGCCATGTATAACGTACACTTTTTTGCCCAAACTTTTAAGGGAAAATTAAGGGTGTTCATTATACATGGGTAGTGCTTATTCTGTATCTATATAAATGTTTTTAATTCTTTTATTTATGCTTATGCATTAAAAGTGTAACTCTAGATAGCAATAATGATATCCATGTTCAAAATAATACCCTGGAGACAACAGTTTTGTTTCTAAATGTAAATAAATAAATAACTGAATTAAAAAATTAAAATGAGCCATGGCTGGTGTAGCTCAGTGGATTGAGCGCAGGCCTGCGAACCACACGATCGCGGTTTGATTCCTAGTCAAGGCACATGCCTGGGGTGCAGGCCAGTTCCCAGCAGGGGACTCACGAGAAGCAACCATACATTGATATTTCTCTCCTTCTCTCCTTCCCTTCCCCTCTAAAGATAAATAAATAAATTCTTGCCCTGGCTGGTGTAGCTCAGTGGATTGAGCACAGGCCTGCGAACCAGAGGATCGAGGTTCGATTCCCAGTCAGGGCACATGCCTGGGTTGCAGGCCAATTCCCTGCAGGCCAACTCCCAGCAGGGGACGCACAAAAGGCAACCATACATTGATGTTTCTCTCCCTCTCCCCTTCCCCTCTAAAGGTAAATAAATAAATAAAATCTTTTAAAAAATTAAAAAAAATAAATTCTTAAAAAAAATTAAAATGAAAAGGTTTTTTCCTGAAAGTGTGCGCCGAAAACATGTGTGTGCATTATACATGGGAGTGCATTTTACACAGCAAAATACAGTATAATGCAGCTGAGATGTCTCTGTTCTTTCAACAGGAGCTATCACTCTACACATAACTGAGCTTTTCATATTCCTGCATCTCCTGCAAAACATACATGTGCACATTTTATCCCTGAGTTTTACAGGAGAGATTTTAAGGAAATATTTTTCTGGGAAACAGAGCTTATTATTGCTAAGTAGAGAATATGATCAGGCTGGCCAGGCATTTATTTAAAAATGACCTAATCATACATTTGATTCCACTTCTAGGAATGTATACTAGGCTGATCATCCAAAATGGTCATAAAGATGTGCCTATAGATATGTACCATAATATCATGTATAATATCAAAACAAAAAACAATTTAAAACAAGGTATTAAATAAGAATACATTCACACAATAAAATACTACGTATTCATTAAAGGTTTTTTCCACTGACTGAAAAATATCCATTATATATTGGCTTTTTTAAAAATCCTCACCTGAGGACATGTTTTTTTAAATTGATTTGAGAGAGAGACGGGTATCAGTTGCCTCACATACATGTCCCTACTGGGGATCGAACCCTCAACCTAGGTATGTGCGCTGACCAGCAATTGAACCCACAACCTTTTGGTATACAGGAAGATATTCCAATTAACTAAACCACCTGGCCAGGACATATATTGGCTTTTAAAAGTAGGTTATAAAAACTTTGTATAGTATGCCTCCCTTATAAAAAATTTCATATGTAAGATGTACACACATGAACACACTTAGGAAAGATGTCACCAAAATATTAACAATGGTTTGCTTTATAATGTAAAATTTTATTTATTATTATTGTTGTTATTTAAATATGCCACGTTAGTATGTATTATAAAAAAGATTAAACCTATTTACATTTTAGAAAAAATAAAAATGTTTTAAACTGGTATTTTCAATCTACAGTAGCTACTTCTTATGACAAAATCATCCATTATTAAAAATAGTGAAAAATGTTTTAAGAATCCAATTTGAAATCCTACAAATATGTAAAAATGTTAACATTTCAAACATAGCACCATATATATTACTCACTGTCTCTTGAACTTCAGCAACTTCTGAATATGGCAAGATCTAAAAAAGAAACAAATTTTCTCAGGAGTGATTTAATCTCATGTACCAGAATCTGAATCTAAAGAGCACCCACAGTTTATCAAAAGAATTAAGAGGTGCTAATGCACTTCTTCTTTTAAGAAGTAGCAAAGAAAAAAGGTACAATATTAAGTTTAAACTGGAAACTGAACCCTTTAAAGAAAATCCCAAGGCTTCAGAAAATTATAGTCAATCTTCCGACCTATGTAGTTCTTTTTGAAATGTTCTTTGTTTTTTCACAGACCCAGTTTTTTTCTTCAGACCTGGCTTCATTCAAAAACTTCATTCCAAAGCATTGCTACCTATATGTTGGGGCATTATTGCAAATCAACTTCTTTGTTCTAAGATTCTATTAACAAAGGAAGGGTTTAAACGTGTTTTATAAAATACCTTTATGTCAAAAATAGCACTCAGTAGTTTCCCTCAGAATCAAGATTCCATGCCAACTTGCCTAATTTTCCAATAATACGATCTTCCTTTCAATCACTCAGACCTAACCCCTTGAATCATCTGAAACTCCTTTCCCCCAACATCTGATCAAGTCATTAAATTCTGATGATTGTTACCTAGACAATGTCTTTCTCACAGTCCTTTCCTTCAATTCTCATTAATACCATGTAGGCCAGACCCACATTACCTCATTTATCAACTTTTGCATCTATCTCCCTTTCAATAAATATCCCTGTGTTCACTCTTACTTCACTCATTCATTTACTATGTTAGGTACTAGAATTTAAAAACATGATAAAGACATGGTTCCTACTGCCAAGAAAATCATCATATATTGAAATTTGTATGTACTGTACAGTAACTTACTTGAGAAAAGTTATCTCCAGTCTACCCAAATTACTCATTCTTGAAGCTAGCCCCATCATTATCAAGTAATTTAAGTTCTCTGAGGTGTATTTTCTCCTCTGTGAATACAGTTATTAAAACTTATAACCTTCCAGAATTTACTTTATATTTTTATTTTTATTTTTTAAATGAGGTCTATTTCCTAGATTTTTTTAAAGCAATATATAGACATCAAGCAAAATTGCTTAGTAGTACAACAAATAACAAAGACCAGGAGAGGACCGATAAGGGAATGATTAATTTACCAACTATCACTTTAGCTGTGTTGTTCCTCCATGTAAAAACATTCGATAGCACCAATTCCCTAGAAAATAAGCTCTTGAAATGTATTGAAACCTTCTACAATCTTAGCTCAATTATCCATCCCATGGAAATGTTTTGATTTCCTATGACACAATCTCACAACTCCAAAACTCCATTTATCTTAATTCAGTCTAGCAAAATTGATTGCTCAGCGTGATCTGCAGTTCTGTAGCTACTTTCTTTCTGCTTCCCTGCTTAGTAGCTGGAAAGTTCACTAACCCTCAAGGCTCAAATCAAATTGCCAATTCCATGACCAAACTTTAAGCTTAAGTTATCTTTCCCCAACTCTGATCTTCTACTATCAGTTTTTTGACAATGTATATAGTTCACTAATACAGTATTTTCTCTATGTTACCATTAAAAATTAAACTTACTTAGCTTTTCGCTAATATTACAGTGATTTAGTACAGTACATTTTGACAGTACATTTAGTACGGTCAAATACAACATTCCACAATGATGGAAATATTCTACACTTGTGCTAATTGATAGGGTAGCTTCTAGGTACACATGGGTATTAAATTGCTGAAATGTAGCTAATAAGACCGAGGAATTCAACACTGAATTACTTTAAATGTAAATTAGTCATAAGTGGCTACCCTTTTTGTACATATCAGGCCTAGTACAACCTGATCTTTTCCCAGCTCAAATTAACTGAGCATTTACTATCTAGCACTTGCCACTGCAGACCAATCCTTTTCTCAAACTCTTCCCTTCCTTCGTTTCCCAGCTATTTTCTCTTCTTTCCTCTCTCTGCTTGACTCCCCTCCCTTTCTGCCCCTTAAAATAGTTATCCCCAAAGGCTGCATTCCAGAATCCCTTTTGTCCTCATTCAGCATGCTTTTCCCTAGACGATTCCATTGACTTGATTTTTAAATGGGTTCTATTCAATGACAATTGCCCAGATTAATTTCCCATCTCTTCTGAACTCTAACCCCTTAGACCATCCCTATCACCCTCCAGGTGCACTCATTCTTCTTACCCCAGATCAAATATCACATCCTTGCTAAGGGCTTTTCGGACTTCCCAAGTTAAGTATAACAAAGGGATACTATCTTCACCTAACAAAGAAATATTCCATCTAATTGTCACTGTATCCTTCTATCAGGCAGAACTATAAGGAAGAGTCCACACAGCTCTGTATATTTCTAAGAGCACTGACCCTGCATCTCTGTCTTCCTGAGACTAAGACTAATAAGGTGGAAAGACCATTCACTCACCTTTCCCCCCAAACCTCCAAACTTAAAGCCTAAACACCAGCCTGCCTAAAGACCTGCAAGGACCACACGTGGTTCTTCTCTCTGCCTAGAAAACTACCTTCATGGTTCTGCTCACAAATCACTTAATCAGAAGACTTCCATGATATTCCTAAAAAGACAGCAACACCCATCCCCTCTTCCAGTACTCTTTATTCTCTCCCTACTTTATTTTTCATCACAACAATCACCATATAATACAGTATATAATTATGGGGGGTTTTGGGTCCTTCTCCATTACAGTGTTAACTTCTACTGGAGCAGGAACTTCATCTACTTTGTTCTCTTTTGTATTGCTTAAAACTACACATGGTATACATTCAACAAATACTAAATGAATGAAAATGTGTAAATAAAAAAAGGTTTAACAATTATTGTAAACATGTAGTTTGTTAAGTTCCTCTGTGTACTGAATGAATTAGTTTAAATTCTCTTATGGCAAAAAACAAGTCTTGCTCATCTTCATGCTTTACAAAACTTATCATTCTGCACACTTAATGTAGAGAAAGAAAGAAAGAACTAATGTGGACTACAATCATGAAATCTGATCTAAGCCTAACTCTACAATATTCCTTGCGCAAATCTGAATAAACATCTTGAATTTAATTTTCTTATTTGTTCACGAGATCTGTCCTAAAATTCTGTTATATTAAAAATTCAACCCAGAAAAGCACCTCAATGCTAAGAATATCCTTAGTTGTGCTTAAAGCATATTCATATTTCCTTAAACTATCAGTCTTGGTCATCACCTGCCCAAATTCCATTTTTGGTTAATTCTCCCATCCTTTCTCTTAAATAATTCTGTTCTTTACAAATAACATTGTTACAGATTCACCATCAGTTTCTAGTAATGGAACATAAGTTACATTTGTCCAGTACTGGTGATCTCTTGCCAGGGTTATATCAACCTCCTTCATCAAGGTCTTCATATACAAGGAAAGTTCAAAATCAATCAATGTCAATTGTAACTAATGTCACGCATCTGGTGAGACTACCAGTGAAGCGTGTGGTTATGAAATCAGAAAGGAAATGATTATGTACTAAAAAAAATTAAACTCATAACCTTGGCCTTTGACTTTGTTAACATTCTCCTCTATATCTGACCCAACCATTCACAGTTACTCAAAAAGGTTACAAATTAATGGCACAAAAGAAACCATGTTATCATCAATCATGCTAGGCTAGGTATGAAACTGGTTATATGAGATAGCTCATGCATATAAATTATTTCCATGGATGATGCATACTCTTATGATCTGTTTAAATAATTTTAATTTTCAGTCTGAAAATCAAACTTGGAATTTCAGTTTAGCCAATTATTCACACAGATGCATGAGCCTATTGCATGACCAGGATCTGAGTTAAGACATAAGGGCTAGTACAGCATAGGAAATATTTGGTAATAACTATTGTAACAACTATGTATGGTGCCAGGTGGGTGATAGACTTATCAGAGTACCACTTCCTTCATAAGTTATATAAATGTCTAACCTCTACACTGTACATCCAAAACAATATAATATTGAATGCCATCTGTAACTGAAAGACAATTTAAAAGAACTGCATATAAATACCTTTCTTCTATACTTCTACTGCATTTCTAACATATGGCTGATCATATATTATGTTGTTCAGTATCAAGCCACAGACAAGACAGCTAATAATAGTACGGAAACATCAACCTCCAAGACTCTTACTATCTATCACACATAAAAATTCAGTTAGCAACTGTTCTTCACTTTTCAGCAACTACTTGGTGCCTAAATGCCAAAATACTCACCCCAGAGAGGAAAGTCAAAATGGTTTCAAGAAAACAAAGCCTTGGGTTAAATAAAATAAATCATGTATTACATACTTTCAGAGTATACATTAGTTAATGTACACAAAAATTTTAAGGATGTTTTAAAAAACTAGGTATTATATAGATTAGTTTGTAATAGAAACACATTAGCCTTTATAGTCAATGACAAGAATAACAGAATTAGAGCATCTGTACTGAAATCCTAACATAGGCCACTGACTGACTATGTGATCTTAGGTGATTTACTAACCTCTTCAAAACCTCAGCTTCTTCATTTCTAAAAACAGAGTAATATATATTATTATATACTTCACACTATCATGGAAAGGATAAATGAGAAAGTGTGGGAGACAACAAGCCAAGGTCAGAACTCACAGTAAGTGTGCAAAAATTTTTTCTCTCTCTCACACAACCATAGTAACCCAAACATGGAAAGTGCAGATTCCAGAAATCTAGGGAAAAAAGCAAAATCTAGAAGAGACATATTGTCTAGTCTGCTACTATTACTACCCTACAGATTTAAACTACCTTTTACCTACATTGTACAACTGCATGCTAAACTGTTCCCTGGGCTAACTTCCTCTATTTCTATGGTTCTCAACCTCAGTTCCATATAGACATCACCCAGGAGATTTTTTCCCCCAATTTTTTTATTTAATTATTTTTCAAGTACAGTTTTCTATTACTCCCATCCCATCCCATCCCCATGCTCCCCCCACCCCTACCATTTCTACCCGTCTCAGTTGTTGTCCATGTATCCTTTATGTATGTTCCTCTAAATCCCTCCCATATTTCCCCTGAAATTCCCTACCCTCTCCCCTCTGATCACTGTCAGCCTGTTCTCTATTTCAGTGTCTTTGGTTATATTTTGCTTGCTTGTTTGTTTTGTTGTTTAGCTTCCTGTTAAAGGCGAGATCATATGGTATTTGTCCTTCAACACCTGGCTTATTTCACTCAGCATAATGCTTTCCAGTTCCATCCATGCTGTTGAAAAGGGTAGTAGCTCCTTCTTTCTTTCTGCAGCATAAAATTCCATAGTGTATATGTACCATAGTTTTTTGATCCACTCATTTACTGACGGGCACCTAGGTTGCTTCCAACTCTTGGCTATTGTAAATTGTGCTGCTATGAACATTGGGGTGCATAGATTCTTTGGGATTGGTGTTTTAGGGTTCTTAGGATACAATCCTAGCAGTGGAACTGCTGGGTCAAAAGGCAAGTCCAATTTTAGTTTTCTGAGAAAATTCCATACTGTTTTCCATAATGGTTGTACCAGTCTGCAATCCCACCAACAGTGGACCAGAGTCCCCTTTTCCCCACACCCTCTCCAACATTTGTTGTTTATTGCTTTGTTTATGATAGCCATTCTCACCGGTGTAAAGTGGTATCTCATTGTAGTTTTAATTTGCATCTCTCTGATAGCTAGTGATATTGAGCATCTTTTCATGTGTCTCTGGATCCTCTGTATGTCCTCCTTGCAGAAGTGTCTGTTCAAGTCCTTTCCCCATTTTTTAATTGGGTTAGTTGTCTTCTTAGAGTGAAGTCGTGTGAGTTCTTTGTATATTTTGGAGATTAAACCTTTGTCTGAGGTATCATTGGCAAATATGTTTTCCCATACAGTTGGTTGTCTTTTTATTTTAATGCTGTTTTCTTTAGCTGCGCAGAAGCTTTTTATTTTGATGAGATCCCATTTGTTTATTCTTTCCTTTATAGTCCTTGCTCTAGGGGACATATCAGTAAAAATGTTGCTGCGTGAAATATCTGAGATTTTCCTGCCAATGTTCTCCTCTAGGACTTTAATGGTGTCATGGCTTATATTTAAGTCTCTTATCCACCTTGAATTTATTTTGGTGTATGATGTAAGTTGGTGCTCGAGTTTCATTTTTTTGCATGTAGCTGTCCAGTTCTCCCAACACCATTTGTTGAAGAGGCTATCTTTACCCCATTTTATGATACTGCCCCCTTTGTCGAATATTAATTGACTGTAGAGATTTGGGTTTATTTCTGGGCTCTCTATTCTGTTCCATTGGTCTATGTGCCTGTTTTTATGCCAGTACCAGGCTGTTTTGATTACAGTGGCCTTGTAATACAGTTTGATATCAGGTATTGTGATCCCTCCTACTTTGTTCTTCTTTCTTAACATTGCAGCTGCTATTCGGGGTCTTTTATGGTTCCAGATAAATTTTTGAAGTGTTTGTTCTATGTCTGTGAAATATGCCATTGGTACTTTAATAGGTATTGCATTGAATCTGTAAATTGCTTTGGGTAGTATGGACATTTTGATGATGTTAATTCTTCCAATCCATGAACACGGTATACGTCTCCATTTGTTTGTGTCTTCCTTGATTTCTGTCTTCAGTGTTGTGTAATTTTCTGCATACAGGTCTTTAACCTCCTTGGTTAGATTTATTCCCAGATATTTTATTTTTCTTTTTGCTATATCAAATGGGATTTTTTTCTTGATTTCTGCTTCTGCTGATTCATTGTTAGTATACAGAAATGCCTTTGATTTCTGGATATTGACTTTGTATCCCGCTGTTTTGCCAAATTCATTTATTAGTTCCAGCAATTTTTTGGTAGAGTCTATAGGATTTTCCATGTACACTATCATGTCATCTGCAAACAGTGACAGTTTTGTTTCCTCCTTTCCGATTTGGATGCCTTTTATTTCCTTTTCTTGTCTGATTGCTGTGGCTAGAACTTCCAATACTATATTAAATAGAAGTGGTGAAAGTGGACAACCTTGTCTTGTTCCTGATCTTAGTGGAAAAGCTTTCAGTTTTTGCCCATTCAGTATGATGTTGGCTGTAGGTCTTTCATATATGGCCTTTATTATATTGAGGAATGCTCCCTCTATTCCCACTTTGCTGAGTACCTTTATCATAAATGGGTGTTGTACCTTATCAAAAGCTTTTTCCGCGTCTATTGATATGACCATGTGGTTTTTGTCCTTGCTTTTGTTTATGTGGTGTATTACATTTACTGATTTGCGGATATTGAACCATCCTTGCATCCCTGGGATGAATCCCACTTGGTCATGGTGTATGATCTTTTTGATGTATTGTTGGATGCGATTTGCCAATATTTTGTTGAGGATTTTAGCATCTATGTTCATCAGTGATATTGGCCTAAAGTTTTCTTTCTTTGTTGTGTCTCTATCTGGTTTTGGAATTAGGATAATGCTCGCTTCATAAAAAGAGTTTGGGAGTTTCCCATCATTTTGGATTTTTTGGAATAGTCTGTGAAGAATAGGGGTTAGCTCTTCCTTAAACGCTTTGTAGAATTCTCCTGTGAAACCATCTGGTCCGGGGCTTTTGTGTGATGGGAGTTTTTTGATTACTGCTTCAATTTCATTTGCTGTTATTGGTCTGTTCAGGCTTTCTACTTCTTCTTCATTGAGTTTTGGAAGATTATATTTTTCTAGAAATTTGTCCATTTCACCTAGGTTTTCAAATTTCTTGGCATACAGTTCTTCATAGTAATTCCTTACAATCCCTTCTATTTCTGTGGTATCAGTTGTAATCTCTCCTCTTTCATTTCTGATTGTGTTTATTTGTGTCCTCTCTCTTCTTTTCTTAATGAGCCTACTTAAAGGCTTGTCTATTTTGTTTATCTTTTCAAAAAACCAACTCTTGGATTCATTGATCCTTATAATTGTGCTTTTGGTCTCTATGTCATTTAATTCTGCTCTGATCTTGGTTATTTCCTTCCTTGTACTTGCTCTGGGCTGTCTTTGTTGTTGTTCTTCGAGTTCTTGCAGGCGTCGGGTTAGGTTGTTTGTTTGAAATGTTTCTATTTTCTTTAGGTAAGCCTGTATTGCTATGAACTTCCCTCTCAGGACTGCCTTGGCCGTGTCCCATAAGTTTTGGGTTGTTGTGAGTTCATTTTCATTTGTTTCCAGAAACTTTTTGATTTCTTCCCTAATTTCAATCTTGACCCATTCGTTGTTTAATAGCATACCATTCAGTCTCCATGATTTTGGGTGTTTTGGGTTTTTTCCTTTGGGGTTGGTTTCTAATTTCAGTCCCTTGTGGTCAGAGAAAATGCTTGGTATGATTTCAATTTTCTTGAATTTGTTGAGGCTCATTTTGTGTCCTATCATGTGGTCTATCTTTGAAAATGTTCCATGTGCATTTGAAAAGAATGTGTATTTAGCTTCTTTGGGATGAAGCGCTCTATATATATCAGTCAAGTCCATTTCTTCTAGAGTGTCGTTTAATGCTGCTATATCTTTGTTGATATTTTGTTTGGAAGATCTGTCCATTTTTGACAGTGGGGTGTTAAAATCCCCTACTATAATTGTGTTGCTGTCAATATCTTTCTTGAAGTCTTCTAGGATTTTTCTTATATATTTGGGTGCTCCTATGTTGGGTGCATATATATTTATGATGTTAATGTCTTCGTGCTGGATTCTTCCCTTGAGCAATATGAAGTGACCTTCTGGGTCTCTCTTTATGGCCCTTTTTTTGAAGTCTATTTTGTCTGATATTAGAATTGCTACCCCGGCTTTTTTTTCTTGTCCATTTGCTTGGAAAATTTGTTTCCAGCCTTTCACTTTTAGTCTGTGATGGTCTTTTGTCCTGAGGTGGGTCTCCTGTAGGCAGCATATGTGTGGGTCATGCTTTCTTATCCATTCAGCTATTCTATGTCTTTTGATTGGAGCATTTAATCCATTTACATTCAAGGTTATTATTGATAGGGACTTATTCATTGCCATTTTTGTACCACAGTTCCTCTCTGTCTCTCTCTTTTCCTTCCTTTCCTTAAAGCAGCCCTTTTAGTATTTCTTGTAGAGCTGGTTTGGTGGAGGCATATTCTTTTAGACTTCTTTTGTCTTGGAAGCTCTTTATTTGGCCTTCTATCTTGATTGAGAGCCTTGCTGGGTAAAGTAGCCTTGGTTGTAGGCCTCTGGTTCTCATTACTTGAAATATTTCTTGCCATTCTCTTCTTGCTTGGAGTGTTTCCATTGAGAAGTCAGTAGCTAACCTTATTGGGGCTCCCTTGTATGTTACTTCCTTTTTCTCCCTTGCTGCCTCTAAGATTCTCTCTTTGTCTTGGAAGTTTGCCATTTTAATGATGATGTGTCTTGAAGTGGCCCTCTTTGGGTTCCTCTCGAATGGGACTCTCTGTGATTCCTGGATTCGTGTAACTTTTTCTCTCATCAAATTAGGAAAATTTTCCATCATTACTCTTTCAAATAGGTTTTCTATCCCTTGTTCTCCTTCTTCTCCTTCTGGTATTCCTATTATTCGGATATTATTACATTTCATATTATCTTGCATTTCTCTTAGTCCCTCTTCATTCTTTTTGAGCCTCTTTTCCCTTTCTTGCTCTTCCTGGGAGATTCTTTCTACTGTGTCCTCCAACTCGCTGATCCGACCTTCTGCCTCATCGATCCTGCTTTTCATTCCTTCTACTGTGTTCTTCAGTTCCGATATTGTATTCTTCATTTCCTCTTGGCCTTTGCTGATAGTTTCTATTTCCTTTTTCATGTTGATATAGTTTGCAGAGAGCTCATTGTAGCTCCCCTCTACTTTCTGGTAGCTCCCCTCTAGTTTCTGGTAGCTCATTTTGAGCTCTTTGAATTTCCTGATAACTAGTGCTTTGAATTCAATATCTGATAGCTGACTTGCCTCTCTTTCATCTGACATTATTTCTGAGACTTCCACCTTTTCTTTCATTTGGGCATTGTTTCTTTGTCTTCCCATTGCTTATGAGACACTTCTTGTTAGCTTCAGCTTCTTAAATTGATCTGTTCTGACTCCCTAGGTTTACGGTGTGAACTTCTGTGGTAGAATACCTGTGAAATTCAGTGGTGCAGTCTCCTGCAGGTATCTTGATGTTCTCTGCTTCCACCTACTCCTTTCTTTGTTTGTGTGTGTGATCAGCTGGAGGGGGAGGCAAAATGGTTTATGACAGCAGGAGAGTACTTTATGATATTTACAGTCACAGCCGGTAGAGAAGAGACAGAAGATCTTTAGGCTCTATACAGTGTTAACTGTAATCTTCAACCCAATCTGGCACTTTTAAGAAAGGATAGACCAAAGATAAGTCTCTTGTTGGGGGGCGGGGGGGGGAGGCTTGTGAGTTGTATCTAGAAAGCAGTGAGGTTGCAGGCAGTCAGATTTTGAGGTAAGGTGAGAGTAAAGAATAGTAAACAGATGTAGCGTGTGAGCAAGTAGAGTTAATCACTACAGTAATAGAATTTAGGAACCTGTAAAGTGGGCTAAGACCCGAGAGATGTGTTGTGAAGTATTTACAGTGGTATAGAAAGCAACAAACAAACAAACAAACACAACAAAAGGGCAAGAGAAGTGAGGAAAAAGCAGTAAGTTTGGGGTGAAAGGAAGAAGGACTAAAACAGGAAAAAGGAAAGGAGAGGAACAGAGTACTGAAAGATACAGCAACAATAAAATTTTTAAAAAATACGATTACTGAAAAAAGTTTTAAAAAAAAGTTAAAAAAACCCTCCTTCCTTGTTGGTTTCAAACTGTCCAATCCGGTTTTTCTGGTTTCAGCAGGACCTCTCTGTGGGCTGGGTTGAAGGCCCTGGTGCACACCTGCACACCTGCCCGCCAGCCAGGCTACCAGAGTGAGGTGCGGGCGCCCGCCCATCCGACAGGCTGCCTGGGTCCCACAGGATCTGGTACTGGTCCTTCCCAGTCCTGTGGCTGGGTGAGAAGCAAGTCAAGCTGCCTTCACAGGAGAAGACTTCAGTCCACTTTCCAGTAAAAACTTCTCCAGAAAGCATGCCTCTCAGCCCAGCCCAATCCCCAACCTGACTGGTTAGGACAATGCTCCTCTCAAATTTCTTGGGGTGGCAGACTGGTGGGCGTGCGACCACAGAGATCGCAACTGAACACGGCCCCCTGTCCTTGCCACCCTCCCTGCACACCTAGGCAGACAGGTCTCTGCCACCCAGCCCCGCCTAGATGGTGAGGGAGGGAGCCAGCTCTTCCAAGGACCCCGCAGCCGGCCCAGTGCTCCACTGGGTGCTGGGCTCCCTATGAGTCCTCCGTGGCACTGGGTGCAGACAGAAGCCTCTACATCCCTAACACAGCGGCAGCGGCGGCTCCGAGGCGTTTTGGGCTGGCTGAGGGCAGCTGGCCCTGCCGCTGCTGCTTTTGTCTTTACTCACAGGTGCTGGGCTCCCGATGAGTCCTCTGTGGCAGACGCCTGGACGCTGGCGGTAGACAGAAGCCTCTGGGCCCTGGAAGCTGTGGCAGCAGCATCTCCGGGGTCTTTATGCGCTGGCCAATGGCTGCTGGTCCCGCCGCTGCTGCTTTTGACTTTACTCTGGGGTGCCTGGCTCCCGAGGGCAGCGGGCCCTGCCGGTGCCACTTTTGTCTTTACTCACAGGTGCCGGGGTCCGGATGAGTCCTCTGTGGCAGACACCCCTGTCGTTGGGCGCAGGTGGAAACCTCTGGGCCCCGACAGGTGCGGCAGCCGAGGCTCCGAGGTCTTTACTCGCCTGCCAATGGCTGCTGTCCCACTGCTGCTGCTGCCACGGCCCTTGACTTTACTCAGGGTTGCTGGGCTCCCAATGAGTTCTCTGTGGCAGACGCCCCTGTCATTGGGCACAGACGGAAGGAAGCCTCTGGGCTCCAACCACTGGGGCAGCCGCTGCTCCGAGGTCTTTATGCACCGGCCAATGGTTGCCGCCTGCCTGGCCACCTCCGTCCTTGCCACCTCCATCCTTATTCGAGTCCCTGAGACCCCAACGACCTGTAGCTGTCTGGTTCGTCACTATCTCTGGTCTCTTACTTTCATAAATTGTTGGTTGGGGAATTGATTGTGCTGTTCTTCAGTAAATCTGCCAGGATTTTCTCCCAGGGGTATGAGAACTGGAGTCGCTCCATCCTACTCTGCCGCCATTTTTCCAAAATTCCAGGAGACTTTAAAAAGTATTGATATCTGCATCTCAGCCTCTAAGATTCTAATTCAGTTTGTTAATAGAGTACTGTAGTCTGAGCACTAGAATTTTTCAAAACACCTCAGACAATGTTAATATTCAGTTGGTTCCCCCCTCACAATATTCCATAATTTTGCCAAGATAATTTTCCTAAACTACAACTCTGAACAGGTTATTTCTCTGCTAAAAAAAAATTAAAATGAAAATAAATTAATGGTTTGAGATTACCTTAAGATCTTAAGAACAAAAACCCAAGACTGTAAAATTTGTGTAATATGATTTTAACATAGGTGAGGTGCAGTATAGAAAAATGATTAAAGCTTGGTCTCTAGAGACAAAATGTATCCCAGTTCTTCCACTTACTAGTCATGTGACCTTAAGCAATTTACTTATCTCTGTTTTCTCTCTATTAAAGGGGGGTTAATAATACTATCTCAGAAGGATATATGAAGATTACATGAGTCTACCTGCAAAGCACTTGGAATAGCCCCTGGTACATAATAGAAATTTAATAAATGTTAGCTGTTATTCATTTCCTCTAGCCTTATTTTCTACTAATTCCCCTAAAGCAGCAAACAATATTGCCTGTGAGACCTAAAACCTGCTCTGAACATAATGTAGTAAGAAACTTACCAAGGTACTATGTGATATAGATGTATACTCAATGAAGGTAGGTTAGTTTGCTAAACTCAATAAATGTTTGACCAAAATTAAAGTTGATGTGTATGTGTGCATCTGTGTATACAGATACATTAATATAAATTCATATACCTATATACACATACATAAAAATTGATTCCTTCCCCCAAGCTTTTTTTTGTTCCATTGCTTCTACTTGCACTATACTCAATTTAAAGTGACTTCTAAAATCATAAGCTAATTAAAACCTACTAAGGTAATGTGAAGTCTAAATAAAAATCCTTCATTGCTCTATTCTCACTAGGTTAATTGGCACATGAAGATTTTCTCTAACTTTTAATAAAATTTATCTTTATGTATCTCCAACATGCTAAAATTTTAATCCTTTGCATAAAACATTTTCTTACACTTATGGGACTCCCATTTTTTAAAAAAGTAGGAATAAATTTATTTTAAGATTCTTAATGCACATAATTTTAATTAAGAGTTAAACGTAGAGCTATGAGAGTCTTGCCTTCCATTATATTCTGTTTACAAAATGCACCTACATGTCTTAAAAAGGAGAAACAGCAAGTGATAATGCTTATGAAAAATCTTTAATCCCTACTTTAAAAATCTGAATGACTGCATTTATGGATATTAAAAGAAATAATACATCTTTAAAACCAGTTTTCCTCTTGAAGTCTAGTTTAGCAAAACAAATAGCTTTCTAATGGGTAAATGACATAATCTATTCACTTGGGAGCTAGTTATCTTAATAGTTCTCCTTTTGATTTGTAAGTTGTGGGCATGTCAGAGCATGCAAAGATCTATGTTATATTAATGAACTGTGCAATACAGACACTATTCTTTTGAATCTTTGGTACATTTTCAGCTACTACCCTAGCCATTCTAAATGCAGGGAAGACAAAGCCAAAAAGAAAGTAATCAATTTCTTTTGCAAATGAGAACTGAGTTCCTTACTAGTGAAATAACTAACACCCTTCCTAAACCCATGCCTAGTGATGGATGGGGAGCAACCTTAGAGCAGAAGAGAGTATAGTACCACAGATGGAGGAAAAGTAAGTGGGCTAGGTGTAAGAAGGGGGATTGGGTGCCATCTTTCTGTGCCCATTTCTCTTTGTAATCCTGGACAGATCATTGTTCATCCTGCCATTATCACCAGGGCAGAAAATAACTGAAAACCAACCAGAGGCATTAAACAAAGTTCTAAAGACTTCTGTTTTTAAACTGTGCACATGTGTAGTCACAGTGTGCACATAAGTGCAGGAGAAAACACTGACCACTACCTTGCACTACTTCTTCCACCAAATCAGCAACGTGATTATAACTAAGGGGGCAGCTTATAGAAAAGAACTATGGGTCATATACAAATACAAAAAAGTTCTATAAGAAACAGAACATACGAGTGGAAAAGGCAAATTAGGAATGATGAGTAAAAATTTTAACAAGAGATTCTCTATCCTAACACTTGTATTATGCCCTAGAGTAAACAAGTGTCTCTGTGCCCTTACCTTTCTATCCAGGACAGTATGAAACAAGGCAGTTAACATTCCCAGGAGAATATTATTTCTAAGAAAGTATAACCTCACAAACAAATAATTCATGTTCTAAGTAGACCAAGTGTTGTGAGTGAAAACAACCTGAAAAATCTCAGTAGAAGCAAAAATTAGTGAACCAAACTTATTAAAAAACCTAAAAATAACCATAATAAATATATTCAAAAGATATGGGATAATATTATTTTTTAAAAAGCATAACCAAGCAATCATAAAGAAAATAGCTAGAAATACTGGGTATAAAAACATCATGGTGAAATAAAGTATACAGGAGACTTGAACAGAAAAAAGATACAATAATAAATTAGTGAACTGAAACAGTAATAAAGGAATTCAACAAGAAAGTATAAGGAAAGAAAAAGGTGAAAAAAATGAGATAGAATGTGGCAAAAATGCCACATTCATAGAATAAAACACCCCCCCCCCAAAGAATATACAATAGCTTTTTAAAATAAAATATTAAATAAATTTAAAACCTACACAAAATGGGTAAATTTCTGGAAAAACATGAAACGATGTAGACTTCCCCAACTCTCACCTATAGATACACATACACAAAACCACAGGCTCAGCTGCATAGAAACTAAAAAGAAAAAAAAACAATTATTTGTACATGATATGAATCAGACCAAATATTTAAACCTAATAAAAACAAAATAAGTTGGCATGCAACAGACACTTGTTAAATGTCAACATGAAAAAACAAAACAAAAACAAACAAAAAAAACTCCTTGAAGGTACAGATCATGTTTTAACAGTAGGTATGATTATGAAATAGGCAAATTTTATCTTGGTGATCACTATTTCATTCCATAGCCCTCTCCCTAATCACCTTCTGGGTCTCTTCTTATCAGGTAGCTCTCAATTATTTTCCTTAAATGTTAGCTGATGAAAGGTTAAACAAGCAATTCTCAAACTTTGGGGTCTCCAGATTCCTTTATATTCCTACAAATTACTAAGACTCCAAAGATAGGTTGTTTATATGGATTGTACCTATTGATATTTGCTGTATTAGAAATTAAAAGTGAGAAATTCATTACCTCAACTAGATGAGCAAGGTTAACATCAATGGTGGTAAGTCATGTTGATAGTATACAAGGTCTGTCCAGAAGGTATCCAGCCATGTCATATGAAAACTAGAGACACTTATTGAAGAAGATACAAGATATAAAAAACACTGCATACAAGACAATGACACCGCAGTCCCCTATAAAGTAGGCACCTTGGGACCTCACACAGTTCTCCCAATTGCCATCAGCTGTCCTATCATATTCTCATGAATCTCATCGACGTCTGAAATCTCTTTCTTTTCAAAGATGATTTTAATTTTGGGAAAAGCCAGATGTTGCTGGGTGCCAAATCTGGGCTGTAGTGGGGCTGAGTTACCTGGGTGATCTGATTTTTCACCAAAGAACTCCGCAGAGATGTGATGCATGAGTGGGCACATTGTTGTGATGAAGCTGCCAATCACCAGGTGCCCATAGCTGCAGCCTTCTGAATCATACAAATAGTTTCCATAGAGGAAAGTTCAAGCTTAACAGCAAAATATGATGGAGGTTCATTGCTCTACTCAGTCACTTTGAGTGGAAAAGCAACACAGTATACATGTTCAGTCAACAATGTCTACCACCCCCACTGAGTAGTACAGTGAAATCATCATTGCTCACTCATGCTTAATCCAGTCCACTCTCCTTGGCTTCCACGTTACATAGATGTCCCATAAACCATTCTCGTTATATTAACAATAGCTGGACTTTTTCTGGACAGACCTCAGTATACCCTTGATAATGTGATAAAATGGCATTTACCTTCATGGTTTCCTCAAAAAAACCTATGAGCTTAGTCTAATCATGAGAAAAACATCAAACAAATCCCAATTGAGGAGCACTGGGCAAAATATCAGAACACTACTTCTCATCACTATCAAGGTCATCAGAAGACAAGTAGAGTCTGAGAAACTAGCATAGTCAAGAGGACCTTAAGGAAGCATGCCAACTAAATGCAATGTTCTTTCCTAGATGGGATACTAGAACAGAAAAATAATATTAAGTAACAACTAAGACATCTGAATCAAGTATAAACTTCAGTTAATAATGTATCAACATGGATTCATTAATTACATCAAATATAGAATACTAATGTGCTAATAAGAGAAAAACCTGGGGACAAGGTATTCAGCAACTGTGTAACTATGTTCACAATTTTTCTGTACAGCAGGTCTTGGGATAATGTGGTGGGTTCAACACTATATGTTGATGAGCTGCCACAGGAACTTAATTCTTGTTTGTATTAATTAACCTATGGTAATACTGGTTTTGTCATTTTGTTTAAAGTGACAGAACCTATCAACAATGTGTATGAACTTACTGCAAGCTTACTGTAAGCCTAAAACTATTCTAAAGAATTAAGTTTATTATAGTAAGAATAAGAATACATAAGCACACACTCCATTATTCAGAACAATGATATCACATCTCACATAGTCTCTGAAAAAGTGCACTATACACTTATGAGAGAATGAAAAAAAAGGCAACTAATATCAAATGCCATCATATTATTACCAAAATAATTTTGACTGCACAGATTCTATGAAGGATGCTTGAGGAGTTCCATAGTCTGGGATCAGAATTTGAGATCTCCGAGCATAATAAAAATAGAAAAGATTTCTGGCTTGCAATTCTGCTGATATACTGTATAGAGATGACTGGTTATATATTTTACTTTTTAAAACCTAACCCTTGCCCTGGCTGATGTGGCTCAGTGGATTGAGCACCAGCCTGCAAACCAAGGGGTTGCCAGTTCAATCCCCAGTCAGGTCACATGCCTGGGTTGCAGGCCAGATCCCCAGTAGGGGATGCAAGAAGCAACCATACACTGATGTTTCTCTCCCCTCCTTCCTCTCTCTCTGAAAACAAATAAATAAAATCTTAAAAAAAAAAAACACCAACTAACTCTTTTTCCAACCCAGTTCTCAAAACTTATTAAAGAGTCCCATCATATACCAGTAATTTTTTTACCTTATTCAAGCCTCTACGAAGAACAAGAACAACCTCTAATAAGCCCAAAAATGACAATATAAGTTAGAATTTAGGTACCCTATAAGCCCGAACTAATCATGAGAAAAATAATGAGAAATACTGAGAAATATTTTCCCACCTGGGTAGTTCAAACATTACAAATATTGAAATACTGTTAACTTGTAACTTCTAGAAGTTAATATAATATAAAGCATACCTATCAAATTCTTTTACCCTTTTTGTAAATGTCTCCCTTTAGTAAAAGGTTCAATAAAGTTGTAAAATGGCAGAAAGTCAAATACCTAAAAAAATGTAGGTTGGTTGGTTTGCTTGCTTTAAGGTAGAGGCTAGTCAGTCATTCCCTCCGGCTCCCACTTATCTAAACCAGTTAGGGTATTATTTGATACCCCTCGTGAATTAATAAATGTAGGCAATGTTAATCAATGGTTGCTACTATCACAAATAGACAGACTAATTGTATACCTCTTCACGATAACAGACAACACCATCAATGAAGCTGAACCTGAGTATGAGCAAACCTCTAACTCTAATAACCAATTTGCAAGAAATATAAGTGACTGAAGAATACATTAAACAACCATAGAGAAAAATCCAGATTGTGAGAAACTCTATAGGACAAACTACTTTATTTCTTCAACATACTGAAAAGAAAATTTAAAAATAGAAAATTATTGCCCTGGCTTGCAGACCAGGTCCGCAGTTGGAGGTGTGCAAGAGGCAACTGATGGCTGTTTCCCTCCCCTCCCCCCTCTCTAAAAATAAATAAATATATTTTTCGAAAATTGAAAATTACTGACAGATAGATAGGAGACTTAAAAGATTATTAAAGACTTAAGTAACTTATCAACCACATTGAACATAAAGATTTTTTTTCATTTTGTGAAGCCATGCGGGAAGTTTAAGCATTGATTAACTGTTTAATTATACTAAAGAATACTAATTTTTAGGAGAATAATGGTACTTCTGGTTAAGAAAAGTTTATATTTTAGAGATGTATACTGAAATACTAATGAATGAAATGATTTACAATGGACTGGTTCAAAAAATATGGAGTGGAAGGATGGGCATACAAATGAAACAAGACTGACCTAGGTTGGTAATTGTTGAAGATGGGTGATGGGTACATGAGGATTCATTATATGAGTTCATCCTTTTGGAATATACTTGAAAATTTTCGTAATAAAAACTTTAAGAAAGATAACTTCCATTAACATTCTTGAATGTGTGATTAATAAAAATTCTTGTAAGTAGGACTTCCGCCAAGATGGAGGCATAGGTGGAAACACTGTGCCTTCTCCCACAACCAAGTTTGAATACAACAAAGGTTTGGAGAAATAGGACACACCCAAAGACCAGAAAACTGAATTATATGGAAGTCCAACAACTACAACCGTTCAACGGGGATGGTAAGAGAGGCGGAGCCAGCAGCAGAGCTGGGTCGGGCAGGACAGATCCCCTGACCTAGGGAAGCAGGCAACCCGGAACCAGTCGGGGTGTGGGGCAGACTGACCTTGGTCGCACATTTGCGCACAGTGAGACGGACCACGCAGGCCCCAGGGGGCGAACCCAGTGGTGGAGGGCTGACGGTGGTGGCACACTCGAGTGCAGTGGGACAAAATGCGTGGGCGTGGTGACGGTGGTGGCTGCGGCGCCGGTGGGGGCCCAGGCGGCAGGCGGCAGGCGGGACAAAATTGTTCCTCTTTGACCCCGCCCCCACATACAACGTCACAACCCAGCGACTTAGTTGCCCTGCTCTAGTGAACACTTTAGGGCTCCAATCCTGCTACGGAACAGGCACGAACAGCCCAAAAGATGGCGCAAGAAGAACTCAAAGTCCCAGAGCCCTTAACTCTCAGCGACCGAGAAATTGCCAGCCTCTCAGAAGCACAGTTCAAGACACTATTTATCAGGATGCTCACAGAATTGGTTGATTATAGTCACAAATTAGAGGAATATATGAAGGCTAAACTAATTGAAATGAAGGGAGATGTCCAGGAAACCAATAGCAATGGAAAGGAAACTGGGACGAAAATCAATGGAATGGACCAGAAGGAAGAACGAAACATCCGACCAGAAAGGAATGAAGAAATGAGAATTCAAAAAAATGAGGAGAGGCTTAGGAACCTCCAGGACATCTTTAAACGTTCCAACATCCGGATTATAGGGGTACCAGAAGGGGGAAAGAAATAGCCACGAGTGGAAAACTGATTTGAACAAATAATAAAGGAGAACTTCCCCAGTCTGGCAAAGAAATAGACTTCCAGGAAATCCAGGATGCTCAGAGAGTCCCAAACAAGTTGGACGCAAGAAGGAACACACCAAGGCACATCATAATTACATTAGCCAAGACTAAAATGAAGGAGAGAATCCTAGAAGCAGCAAGAGATAAGGGGACAGTCTCTTACAAAGGAGTTCCCATCAGACTGTCAGTGGATTTCTCAAAAGAGACCTTACAGGCAAGAAGGGGCTGGAAAGAAGTATTCCAAGTCATGAAATCCAAAGACCTACAGCCAAGATTGCTTTATCCAGCAAAACTTTCATTTAGAATGGAAGGACAGATAAAGTGCTTCTCAGATAAGGTCAAGTTCAAGGAGTTCATCATCGCCAAGCCCTTATTATATGAAATGCTAAAGGGACTTATCTAAGAAAAAGAAGATGAAAAATATTAACAGTGAAAGGACAGCAAACACACAGTTATTAACAACCACACCTAAAACAAAAGCAAACCAAAAGGACAGCTAGATAAGGAGTGGAACCATAGAAATGAAGAACACATGGAGGGTTAGAAACAGGGGGGTGGGAGGAGGAGAAGGGGGGAGAAGGCACAGAAAATAGCATAGATGGTAGGTAGAAAATAGATAGGGAGGAGGGCGAGAATAGTGGGGGAAATATAGAATCTAAAGAACTTGAGACACGTGGTTATAAACTAAGGGGGGAGAATGGTGGGGGAGGGAGTGTGCGGGTGGAGGAGAATGAAGGGGGGGAATAGGACAACTGTAATGGTATAATCAATAAAATATATTTAAAAAATTGTTGTAATTAGCATGGGACTACTGGGAAGATGAAGCTATTTCAATAAAAGAGAAAATGAGTAAGTAGGTAATAAATTGGTGATTAAAATTTTTAGTACTTGTATTACTTTATATAAGAAGATCTCTGCAACCTAAGATTTATATCATTTAGGATCCCACTTCTAACTGAAAACTCTCCAGGTGAGATGCCCCACCAGACCAAAGATTTTAGATTATCCAGCAACAGGACCCACTTCACTACACTGCAAAGCACAAGGGGTTAGTACTGCAACTGTAACAGGCAGAATAATAGCCTCCCAAAGATATCCACATCCTAAATCCCTTGATCCATGAATGTCATTTTACATGATACAAGAGACTCTGCAGGTGTGATTAAAGTGAAGGATCTTGGGATAGGGCAGTTATCTTGGATTATCTGAGCAGGCCCAACAAATCACAAGAGCCCTTTTAAGAGGTAAGCAAGACAGTCAAAGTGAGTAGTAGGAGACTTGATGACAAAAAGCCAGTGGTTTAAGTGATATGAGCCCGAGACCATGAGCCAATGAGTGAGTGTAACCTCTAGACACTGGTAAAAGCAAAGTAATGACGTCTCCCTTTCCCACAGAGCCTTCAGGCTGCTTCTGACACCTAGAAATGACGGATAGTAAATTTGTGTTGTATTAACCACTGAATTTGTGGTAACTTGTTAAGGCAGCAGTAGGAAATCAGCACAATGACCAACAGTAAAATTAACAAAGAAACCTCTTTCAGTTCCACTATAATGATTTTATCTGCCTTTTGGACACTGAGTTACCTACAAGTACATGTGTTCATGCCAAGCATGGACAACCAGCTGTAAGAGAATACTGTAGGTGGAATTCTTACATTAGGCAGATCATCTAACTAAATAATCTCTAAATTTCCCACAAAACCTAAAGAGGCAAAGTAGCCACAGGACTGAGAGATTTGCAAAGGCTCTTCTGGTAGTGTAATCATTGTTAAACAGAAAGAAAAGCAAGCAGGCCTCTATTGGGGCAACCCTGAAGTATTTAAAATTAGCCAAACACTTAGCAGGCAGATCTCAAAAAAATTCAAATACTAGATGAGACTATGCACCAGATTTGGTAATTCTCAAACTTTGACTAAGGCCCATTTATTATAGATGAGACAAGAGAATTCACAGCTCTTTTGCATCCATTCTCATTGTACAATAATACTTTGGGAAGATTGGTAATTGGTATATGGAGAACAAAATTGACTTGAATGCATACATGTCTTATGCACCAGTTATTAGAAAACTGCACAGCAAGAATACTGTCATTACAAATATGCTATGAGTAAAACACATAATATACTAAACCAATAATGAAAATGATGAAGCTAAATTAACAGTATTTACAACAAAAATAGCAGCATTTAAAAACTGTGACCCACTCAAAATTTCATGTTATTCCCAAAGGCAATTCCATTAATTTTCATGCCCATAAACAGGTGTATAATATTATACATTAGTCACACTTCTTAGAATATGATTATTTCTCAATTTACTAATACCAATTTTACTTTATGAGCACCAAATCACAGTAATTATGAAACACCTTAGTAAGTATGTAAAAATCAAACTTTCAGAAAGCTGGATTATCTCCAGGCCCACCAGGAAGACAATGATTTACTACATTTTGAGAATTACTGAACTAAATCATCTTTGCGGTTCCTTACACTTCGGAAAGCCTTTGATTAAAAGTAACCAATTTAAATTACAATCTCAAGAAAGATTTTAAAAGACATGGTGACTTTCCTTAAGGTAAGGTATATATTCAATTTTTTCAATCTGAAAGGATATTTCAGTTTAATCTACCTCAATTATTTAATAGAAATTTGAATCCTATACTTTAAGTATTTCTTACTAGTTTATTTCTAAAGTTATATAAATTCTGGACTTTTACAAAATGCTTTAAGACATATTAAATGTAAAATTGTGTTCTAAAGTGTATTTAGTACCACATATAGAGAAAGTTAATCCACATTTTTCAGTATATACCACCTAAGACTAACAACACTACCACAAAAATAGAACTACAGGCAACTGGAATAATGAATGAACAAATAAACTGTTTCAAAAATAGAAAGCATAATCTCAGGTGGAAGAAGAAAATTAAATGGACACTAAAGTCAGACTGAGTCCAAACTTTCACAACTCCACACCAAAACTATGATAATAGTATCTTTATTAAGAAACTAATAAATGACTTTATCTCTCCTCCAAATCATTGTATCCTGCTTCATTCTCTCCAGCTCCCAATCCAACTACATAAAAATATCTGATGGCAAAACATTGCCTACAGAGCCAAGGTCAAAATTCCTAGTCTGGCACTCAAAGCTTTCCATAAATTTGGTCTCTACCTGCCACATTGATCATTATTTCTGTGAACATCAATCTCCCTTCTAATCTACTTTAGTCAATTTTTCTACTCATTTTTCCCTGAATAAACCATGGGCAATTAATTCCCATTTTAGCCTTGCCTCCTGCTATTCTCCCTTCCTAGAATGCTCTTCATGTTCATTTTCAAGCCTATGATCCATACCACCTGTGTTATTAAGTTTCTGTCCTCTTAAGAAAGCTTCTCTAACTACCCCAGTGCATAGCAATGGCCCAATTTTCCCAGTTTGTGAGCTATGTTTTATGTTCCTCACTTAACACTTAGTAAATGCTGTTATTGCCTTATCTTTCTGTTCCACTATCTAGTCCTCCCCCAAATTAACATGATTCAAAAAAACTACACTGTGTACCTCTCAGCATCCCCTTTACCTGTCACAGTACTTAGCACAAAGGATACATTAAAAAAAAAGAAGTTTACTAATGATATTTTTAAAAGCAGTACATGCAATCAGATTCTTTTAAAAACACTGCCACCTCATACTGACATGCTGCTTTTTATTTTTAAAGAAATTGCTTGTTTCACTGGATCATACTGTCCCTATCAAGTAGGCAGGGTGAGTACTCTTGTCTGTATATTTTTTATTGAAATAGAATATTTGCCTCAATATTTTACTCAGAGAAACTGAGAATCAGAGAAAGTGTAAAGCCAAAATAACTGAATAGCCTAGGGCTTTTTTTCAATGTGTTTTATTGCCTCTCCTGCTTTCTAACTATTTTTCTTTTTGAAGAGAAGTCTTAATATTAATACTTACATTAACAATAACAGTAGTAAATTTTATTTATTGAACATTTACAATGTGCCCAGGTTTGTAATAGGCACTTTATATATAATATAGTATCTCAAAACTCAAAACAACTTGAACACAGACATTACTATTATCTTGATTTAATAAATACGGAAACTAGAAACCTGGAGAACTTAATTGCCCAGGTTATACAAGTAAGCAACAGAGCTCAGATTTTAACACATGGCTAAACACATGTCTATAGAGTCCATGTTCTTAGCCCAGCTTCCCTAAATCTAAAGAGTAACTAGTTTAGGCCATATAGTTCAGAGGTGAAGTAACTCAAAAATAGACCTCAAAGATTAGTTCAAATACAGAATATTTCAATCCTTCATATTGAAATTATAGCATTCTCTCAAAACTAAGCCACAATATATCACAGAAGAAATTTAATGAACAAGTAGAAAAAAAACTGCTCTTACTGCTTTTTAAATAACTTGATCTAATTTCTCAATATCAACAGAATTTAGGAAAACTTTATTAATACAATGCAAGTATTCAGGTATAGAATTTAATGCTATCTACTTGGATATTTATTTTAAAAGGTAACAATAAATTTTGAGCACTTCTATTCAGAAAGACAGATACACAGTGGATACCTTGGTGGCAAAATAAAGTATTCAGAGACAGACAGACAAGACAGTTCTACCACATAAGCTGTGAGCTCTTAAGAGATGATAAACCCCTCTAAGCCTATTTCCCTATCTATATAAATGAGGATACAAAAATATCTACCTTTAAAGGCTGTTATGAGGATAGTCTGACAAAGTATTGACTTAGAATATAGCAATTATTATTACTAGTATTTTTATTATCACTAAGAGTTTTAAAATATTTCAACTAAAAGAAGTCAAAGTCTATGAGCTTTGGAAAAGATGTTATTTATAGCATCTTTTACAAAAATAAACACATATTCTAAGACAAAACTTTAATCTTAACATTTTATGTGAAAATAACTTACCATCAGTTTTCCATTTATAACCACGATAATAACCTTCATAAATCAAGCTTAATCCATGTTCATTTTATTCTTTATTAATGTTAGCTATCATGTTGAAGTTTAACTTTTATTTTGACCATTTAAGAAACTAAAACAAGTCTGAACCAGAAATTCAGGAAAGCTTGAGACCAGATCAATACAGATAAGCAAAACTGCATTTTGCTGTCAATCATTACACTCTTCCTGCATCTAGGCCTGAACAAAGGACATTCACTAAGTTAAAATTTACAAACAACTCAGTGTAATAGTGACTCCAAACTTCATAGCAATGTGAAGGATAGAAAAGTTGGCCTCCACATTATTCCAACAATATAAATTTCTCGAAGAATTTTTCACCTAACAACCAGAGCTACCAGCTGACATTTTATGCAGTTAGCACCCTTACTTTAGATAACAAGAACATTCCTAATAAAGAGTATATAAATCAATTATTTAATGGAACCTCTCAAAATACAACAGAATTTAAAATGAAATTATCACAGGAGGAAATTTCTTTGTACAATGACAAATCATCATTTAATCTGTCCTGCTGATAAGTTTTATTTTTTATTTATTGTATAAGGTATAATTAACCACTATTTCTACTCATTTTATTTTCAGAATATAACTCAATCATAATCATAAGGCAGCGATGTTTAAGTCTTTATACTTTCATAGAAAGAATATATGTGCCAACTGCTTTTAATTCTTTTTTAAAAATTTTATTTATTTATCTTTAGAGGGGAAGGGAAGGAGAAAGGGAGAGAAATATCAATGTATGGTTGCCTCTTGCACATCCCCTGCTGGGAACCGGCCTGCAACCCAGGCATGAGCCCTGACTGGGAATGGAACCGGACTGTTTGGTTCGCAGGCCTGAGCTCAATCCACTCAGCTACACCAGCCAGGGCTGCTCTTAATTCTTAATTATTTTAATTGTTTCGTTCCTTCTGCCTGCTCATACCTTCACATAATGTGAGATTTGGAGGCATTTAACATCCTCAATTTAGTGAAATCCTCTTGATTTTCCTAAGGCAGAAAGTTTGGGGGAAAAACATAAACACAAACTATGATAGCCATGTCTTACACTATATAGCTGGGAAGGAGAGGGTTAGGAGATGGGGCAGAAAAATCAGAAAACTGACTAGGCAGGCTGTGCTCCAACATGATTTAAACTATCTGTAATTTTCACATGAACAGAGGAGTGAAAGTATTATTTTAAAATACTTTCTTTAAAGTTTGTTTTAATACATTCTTAAAACAAAATGATGGCTCACATCATATATAGCTGTAGATGATAGTACCTTATTATGCTGTATTTGAACCACTCACCGAAGCTCGGTCAGGTTCTCCATCTGCCAAGCCTGTCTCCATAGTGAAAGAAGATAGATTTATGCTTCACTTTCCATCAACGTTCCATTAGCCATTCTGTATATATGGAAATCCTAGAAAAAGAAAACCATGTGTATTAAAAGTGGTATATAACTGTGATTAAGTGGAAAATAAAGCATTAAGTATTTTAGGAGGGAGAAATTATTTTAGGCTGAAGTTACTAAGAAATCCAATAATGCAGGGGGAAAAATAGATTTTGACATAGGCTTGGGGAATGATACATGTTTAGAGAAAAAATGTTAGAAGGAAATATTCCAAGTGAAGAGAAATAGCAAGAGCAAGGTTAAAGACACGAGACTGCTCAAAATTTGAAAAGATGCTTAAATCTGCTTTTAAGTAATGAAATATTACCATTATTTGTTCATTACTACACCGGCAACTATGGAATGTGCCAATATTGGGGAGCACGTAGGAAAACAGGTATTCTCAATCACTTTTGTGATAAATCGTAACATTTTTCTAAATGACAACTTACAATACATATGCTTTCATCCGACAATTTCAAGGCTAGGAATTATTCTACATACATATTTCTATAAATGCACAAAGATATATAAATAAACACATCCAACAAAGTAACAGATACAATAGAAAAACTGAAAACAACCTTAATGCCCATCCTTAGGAGCTTGCTTAATCTAAATCACAGACATAAAAAACTAAATGAACTTTTCAACCAACCCTAAACCAGCAAATCAGTAGACTTATAGTCATTTCTTAGAGTTCCAAAATCTTTTTTTCTGTAAATATAAAAGGCTGTACTAACATATAAATGCTGGTGAAGATAGCTTTTAATTGGGCTTTAAAGGGCCATCACTTGGTTTATTTGATATAACGAATAAAGTTAGCCCAAGCTATATGTATTATGTCTGTGTGTGTGTGTATTAATTTTTTAAAAGAGCGGGAAAGTCGGGAACTTAGAAGGTTTCTGCGCTGAACAAATCAAAAAATAAAATTGCATTAACAGATGTGGAGTACTTTGTGAGAAGACTTGAGAGAGAAGGGATGAATGTTAGGAGCTCCTTTTGGACATATACATTTGAGATATCAGACATCTGAGTAAAGATATCAAGGAAGCAGCGGACATGCAGATGTGAGGTTAAAGAGAAGTCATGCTAGAAATATGAAATGGGAGTCAGCCTACAGATGGAATTTAAAACCACGACACTAGATGAGATCTTGGGAATCTATGTAGACAGAACAGAGGACCAAGTTCAGAGTGCAGAGGTACTTCAATATTATAAGATCAATATTTAAAGAACGAATGAAAGAATCCCAGTTTCTGGTTTTCAATTTTCAGAATGACTATATGTAATTACTCTATTTAGGTAAAGACAGAATTACTTCATGTAAAAAGCAAAGGCGCCAGACACACACAAACACAAAGTAAAACTCATTGTATCATGACTAACTTTAAAAGGGATCAGGGAGAGGGGAAAAAAATCAAATTAAGGATTAGTACCAAAAACTCCTCACCTTTGATAATGAGGAGTTAAGAGACATTGCTATCATGTCATAAAACGAGTTTTTAGTATTTTCTTTAAAGCCACAGACTTGAACTAAAAATATGTAACAATATCCTGGAAGTAGAGGGTGATTGGATGCTTAAAGTACAGGGTGGGGCAAACATAGGTTTACAGTTGTGAGTATGCAAAACACATAGCTTATTCTTGTATTATGATTTATTAACTATTGTATTATTTTCCATAAGAACAACTGTAAACCTACTTTTGCCCTACCTTGCATAAGCACACTAATTTCCTCATCATTCAGAGGTGAAAGCCAAAAGATTTTTAAATAATAAATATGGGAATAGAAAAGTAATTTTAAAGTTAAAACAGTAACTACAAACAAACTCAATGGCAGTTGGCTCTAGGGAGTAGGCTTGAAAGGAAGAAAGGCAGTTTTTTCTGCCATTTTAATTTTTAAAGCGCTGTTTGTTATTTCTATAACTAAAAAGAATGTCTAATACAATTTTTCTAAAGAAGTACACTGCATCACAATCCTGAAGACTTGTTTTTTTTCCCCTCAATTGCCAAGCTAAAGCTAGGCCTGCATCCTAATTTAAACATAATTACTAGTTGAATTCGAAGTTTAAAGAAGACTATGTTCCCTCTTTGGTTTTTCTTAATCAGTACTCTAGCAATCGTTGAGGAACTGGTGCCTTGCTATCTATACTTAAACTTACACAGTTTGTAGAGAAAGTAATTTTTATAATTTTTTTCTCTATTTTTGGGCTAAGATTGTTATTTCAGTCACAGAGAAAAGGAAAGAGTATCTACTAAGCAAAGCCAACATATTTAACCCATAAGGTTGTTTAATTCTAACAACCTTATGACAATGTATTGAACGATGGCTGCCTCTAAAGGCAGCAACAAGTTACGTAATATTATTATATGGCTTCCTATCTCACAGGATGCCTCAAAACATATACATTGTTCTATTAAATGTACATGTAACAAAAAACAAAAATGCTCAAAAGCAAGAGTATTATCAGTGAACACACCACAGTTCTAAACTACGACATTTATCACTGGAAACTGAATTAAATTCAATAATCTTAATGTCAATGCCATTTTGATTAAAAGTTAGATTGTGAATAAGTGAGACTTACTCATTCAATAAGTCAGACTTCATTAAGCTAGTCTGAACTAATCTGTAATATTTACACTAGGTCAAACCACACAGGAAAAAATAACATAATAAGAAATTATCAATGTGACAGTTCCCCCAAAACTGGCTAACACCAAAATCTTATTCATAAATGCTGTGAAAAAAAGAGAAAAACCTGATTGCTTGATTAAAGCAGTCTATCTACCCAAATGGCTTTCATCAAAATGATTGCAAAATGGTATAATACACATGCTTTCTAGAGTAGGATAATATTTAATATTTTGGCACCTATAAATTATGTGAAGATTCCCTCTAGTCTAAAAATGTAACAACAATGATGCTGCTGATGATGATGGAAGATCAAGAGTCAGGCAAAAAGCTGGACACTGATGGGCAAGGGGGAAGTGGGATAGAAATATGCAAGGCAGGTTATCCCACTGTGGCTATACAACTTCAGGGCAATGGATGAGAAGACATCAATCAGGGAGGCAGAGAGAAGAAACAGACTGAACTAATCAATTTAACTATTAGAAGAAGAAAAGGCATAGTAAATAAATGAATTATGATATAAAAATGAAAAAATATTCTAAATGACCCCACTTTTTTGGAGAAAATTTCTGGCAATATATGAAACAAATCCCATTTCCCATTATCTCTGGACCAAGCACTAATATACATTATTCATAAAATTTATGGTTTATAAATCTTAATACCTATTGTTGCTGCACATTAATTATGTCATTCATAGGGCACAAAACACATTCATCAAATATTTATTTAAATCTTATCAGGTAAAAGGCACTGCTGTAAATTCTGCACATAAATAACAATACACATCATCCCTGTCCTGGCCAAGAATAAACTGGCTAGTATACTACAATGTAATGAGACTTCGACAAAGGTATGTGCTACATGATGTTACCTACAGCAGTTCTTAGGGATATTAAATCCAGAGTTCTGCACGTGGTAGAATGAGAATACCCAAGAAACAAAACAGAACAAAAAGCACAAACAACCCAGTAGCAACCAGATCCCAGAACCCAGTCTATAGTCTCTAAATATCACTTCTCATTAAAAGACACCAGGGCTTCTTGGAGAAATGGCATATACCCAGGTCTAAAAAACCAAATGTCCAAGCTCAGCACAGAGTACCTTACATATCTAAGCAGAAAAGCTATGGAAGACTCCTGAAATCATAGAATGAACTCAGGAGTCAACTTGAAGGGGATTCTAAAAGCCAAAGATGGAGAAAATTTGTATCTTTAAAAGGCAGTTCAAAATCAAAGAGCTAGTCATTGTTTCAAAACAACTGGAAATAAAGCAAATTAAACCTAAGAGTCAAAAATTAGATCTTTGAAAAAAATAAAATTAACAAATGCCAGATAAGACTAAGAAAGGGAAATAAAAGAAACAACAGAAATAACAAATATTATGATTGATAAAGAAGACATCACAATAATATCTCCAAACTTTTAAAATATCCTAAAAGGAAATTATAAATACTGTACCAATAAATATGAAAATGTCTAAAAAACTAACAAATTCCTAGAACAATCCAAATTACTGAAAAGTCCACAAGAAGAAAAAGAAAATCAAAATAGCCCTATTAAATCCACAATAATGAAACTTCTCAACAAAGAAAATTCCCATTGCAGATAACTTAAGTAGTGAATTTTACCTAACACTGGGGTGTGGAAGGGACAGAAATCTTACAAAATTTTTTTTAAAAAAGCAAAGTAGTGTTCCTTTATAAGGCCCGCATAAACCTGATTTAAAAGTAGACAGGTTTACAAAGATAGGAAAATTATGACTGAAGACATGGATATCAAAATCCTAAAAAGACAGGCAGAGGGGAGAGGGAAAGGGACAGTGGGGAGAAGGGTTTTCAAGAACACCATAAAGGACACATGGACAAAACCAAGGGGGAGGGTGGAAGCAAGGGAGGGAGGTGGGTTTGGAAGGGGTGGAGGGTAGGGGTGGGGAGAAAACACAGACAACTGCAATTAAACAATAATAAAATAATTTAAATAAAAAAAATTCTTTTAAATCCTAAACGGAGTATCTGAAACCCATATCTACAGGTAAACATACATATATATACATATACACATACCAATATTTGCAAAAATACATTTACAATTATACCTAGATGTATATTCAAAATGTGTATAGCAATATCATTCGTAATAGCCAGAATCTAGAGGAGGGCTTGTCCATCAACAATAGAAGACACAAACTCGGTAAATTCAAACAATGGAATATGACACAGCAAAAGAAAGTGACAATTATATGGATTGCTCTCACCAACAAAATATTGTCTTACAACAGTATATGATAAAAAATATAATTTACACACAGTTCAAAATAAGACAAATTAATCAATGGCACAGAAATCCAGATAATGTTTTATGCAAGAAGAAACTGGACAGGGTAATGATTAGGATGAGAAACAAAGGGTTTCTGAATGCTACCAGTGCTCCATTTCTTCACCTAGTCAGTGTTGTCACAAGGGCTGGCCTTATGACAATACAATGAACTCTATATTTACTGTATACATGTAAAAAAGTCCTTTCTTTACAATAAAGCAATTAGTGCTTTTTTATAATAAAGGAATTAATAATTCTGGCCCTGGCTGGTGTAGCTCAGTGGATTAAGTGTGGGCTGTGAACCGAAGAGTCGCTGGTTTGATTCCCAGTCAGGGCACATGCCTGGGTTGGGGGCTAAGTCCCCCAGTGGGGGCCACATGAGAGGCAACCACACACTGATGTTTCTCCCCCTTTCTCCCTCCCTTCCTCTCTCTCTCTAAAAATAAATAAATAAAATTTGTTAAAAAGAAATAAATAACTCTAAAGCAAAAAACATTTAAATAAGAGGTAGGTGCAGAACAGGAATAAAATTCCTTTTAGAGTTCTCAAACTCTAAATTTCTGATAAAATCAATAGCCCACTAAATCTAATATAATATGCCATAATATATTAGATGACAGTTTACCATTCTTATAGCACAGTGAGTTGATGTCCTAATTCTATTTATCAGATACATGTAGAAACACTTTTTAAATACAATTGTCTTACATTGCAACAATTCAACTGCTTGAGTACAAGATAATTTGGATTGTCTTCATACCTAACTCTACTGCAGAAATGAAGAGTAAGGTGACAACACAAAAGCAGGCAATATGAAAAAAAGCTTAAAGGTTAATAAAATCATTTTCATGCTCTCTGGAATATTTCTGGAAATAATTATAGCTTTAAAATTTCAGGTGAGGTCTTGAAAATATTTTATGCTAATTACCTAATATAGATAAAATTATAATTATAAAGATAAGTTAATGGTGCTTTATCAAATATCTATGACAAATATTAAACATAAATATTATTTATTTATTAATATATTCATTTATATTCTTCCATCATATGGTACTTAAACTAACTGTTTTAAGAATGGTAATTATTATTTTTATAATTGTATACATGACACAGACAGGTTATAGTTGGTCACATAGATGACAATGGTAAATTTCCAATACTTGGCTTCAAGAACCTAAAAAAATTAAAATGACATACCAGAGCTTATCAGCTTAATAAAAACTACCAGAACCACGAATCACAGTTTTTCCTCTCACTTACCTCCCACACACCACCCTGTGAAACATTTCAGAGAAAACAACTTTAAACAAAAGGCTACATGACAGAAAATAGGGATAATTTAATTGTTTTGGAAAGCTTTGTTAAGAACTTTTTGGCATAAACAGATATTCCAAATGTTTTTAAATGAAAAAAATAACTTGAAAAACACATACTAACATCACAGTAGTTCTAAAAAGTAACAGACAAGAACAAATGAACTCCATTTCTTCTCTGGTAAAGAGTTGTTTCCTTCTCCGTGCACACAAAGTGCATCTAGTACAGAACTGAAACACTATATTTCTAACTTTATTTATGCATCTGCCGCCACCATTTAGATCCAAAGCTCCATGATGACACTTTATACCAATTACCGAGTGCCTGATATGTGCCAAGATGGAGAACCAAAGTGCACAAAACACATGGTCCATGATATCATGGACTTTACATAAGGTCATGGGAAGCTTTTCATACAAAGTGATGTTTTAAGTTGGGACCTAAAAAACAAGTGACAGCTAAACAAAGAATGGAAAGAGCCCTGGCCAAGTGGCTACTTGGCTAGAGCATCGTCCCATATAGCAAAAGGATGCAGGTTCGATCCCCAGTCAGGGCACATACCAAGGTTGTGGGTTCAATCTGGTCAGGAGGCAAATGGTCATTGTTCCTCTCTCACATTGTTTCTCTCTCACTCACCTCCCCCTCTAAAAACCAATAAACATATCCTCAAGTAAAGATTTAAAAAGAATTTTTTAAAAATGGCAAGAAATACATTCCAAGTAGAGAATATGCATAACCTAATGCAAAAAGCCACCCCTATATTCTATATTCTATATTTCCAGTAGCATTGTACATTGCATAGTAGATATATTACATTAGTGATAATGAGGTAGTGGAGAAGGAGATGTGAGCTGATGAAAGAATGGAAAAGAAAAAATTAAGTGGATATAAAATAGCCTTATTTCACCCAAATTTCTGTATTTTGAATTTGACAATTCACATTTAAATGTGCTATTTAATTAGACCTTTTAAAGAAATTAAACAAAGTACTGGTGAAGGTCCATTCCGTAGCTGCTTTTCTTAGCCACAGTAAGGTAATGTGAAACAGAAGCAATTAGAGAATGTAAATCTTGACATTCCTCTACTCTAAATGAACAAATTATTTTTTTTGAAAAACATCACTTTACTTAACTGATATTTTCTTCCTACACTCATTTCTTAATACTTTAAGAATCCAAGTTATCAGCACTTAACACAGTGTGAATAATAATATCCCTAACTATTCATGAAAGACACCTTGGGTTTTTATAGTAGCCAAAAAATGAATTCCTAATTATACAAACATGGTGTGACTGCAAAGGAATGTAAATCAAGACTAATGTCTTTGCCTACCCAAACAAGTGTATTAAAAAGTGGTGTGTGATACTCTAATTTCTCTTCAGATCACATAAATCTTCCACCTTTTAAAAAGTGCTATGTGGCAGTATCTGGGCTAGATGACAGCATAGGTAAACACAGATCACCTCCTGCCACATAAAAATTACAACCAAACTACAGAACCATCATTCAGAACTGCCTGAAATCTGGCTGAATGGAATTCCTACAACTAGAGAAATAGAGAAGAAGTCACATCGAGATTAGGAGGAGGGGCAGAGACACAGAACAAGCTGGTCTCATCACACAGGCGATGGATAAAGATTGGGAGGGATATCTCACTGGCTGCAGAGATCCCTCCTTAGGAGTGGAGGGGCCAAAGCCCCAAGCAGGACCCCACCTAAATATTTTGGTGCCAGGAAGAAAAGTCCCAAAACTTGTGGCTGTAAAAACCAGTAGAGATTGAGACTGAGGGAGACCAAGGGCTGCTAAAGTCCCAGATTACTCCTCTTAAAGGGCACACGTATGGACTTAGACTCATTCCCTCTGAGCTCCAGCGTTGGAGCAGCAGCTTGAAAGGCTCTAGAAACATACAGGGAGGAACTGAATTGTCTGGTATCAGGGGAAGAGCTAGAGGGACAGCTTACTCCCAGAAAAAAGTGCTGGCAGAGGCCACTGTTCCTTGGTGAGCTCTCCCCCCACAGAGGTGGCAGGTGAGCACCATATCTGCGACTCCATCAACCTGGCTCACATTGTTTGCTCCACTCTGGTGATTCCTAGCTTGTAGGCTCACCCAAGCTGTTTCTAGTGTCTTTTCCATACAAATGGTTTGTCTCTGCTCATGCTTCAGCTTTTCCTAAATTCTCTCAAACAAGCAGCATGTGGTCATGAGTGTGCCCTATACCTCTCACTTGGTGGCCCCAACACCAGTAATAGCAGCAGCCAGCACTGGTTCACAGTTTGGCCTTGACTGAGTATCTCCAAACACAGAACAAGTAGCAGTCATTCGCAGATCACTTTGTAGATCATGCCAGGCAGCCCTGGGCAGAACTCAGGTGACAGGTAACCTTGGTCTGTACCTCCCAGAGGGCCCCAGACCCAGTGGATCTGGTGGACAACTTTAGAGCACATTGGAGCATCACCACCCAACAACCTCCACAAGTGACACACTAAGGAGGTAGAATCAGCAGGCACTAAAGCCTCACTGAAATAAGTTCAGCACTGTGGAGTGGGACTCTACACAGCTGATCCTCCATGGTAGTCGGAGGTCAGTGTTTGGTGATCACAGCCAATTCTTGCAGACAATCAGCCTCACAGTGAAATACCAACAACAATCAAGGCTCAACTACAACAGGAGGGTATATACAGTCCACACTGCAGGTGGGGGAAGGTGCACATCAAGTGCCCAGCTTGGGTGATTAAGTAGGCTGTGACACTGGACCCTATTGAACACCAACTACATTAGGCAACTCTACCAAGCCTGTGAGACATGGTAGCTCTAGCTCATACTTAGAAACAAACACAGGGAGGCTGCCAAATAAGGAGACAAAGAAATATGGCCCAAATGATAGAAAAGAACAAAACTCCAGAAAAAGAATGAAACAAAATGGAAGCAAGTAATCTACTAAATGCATAGTTCAAAACACTGGTTATAGCGGCCAACATGAAGGCATAGGTGGAAACACTGTACCTCCTTGCACAACCAAGTTTATGAACAATAAAGATTTAGAAACCAGAACGCAATCAGAACAGAGAGAAAATTGAACTGTAACGAAGTCTGACAACAACAAACCGTTCATCCAAACCACGTCACAACCCAGCAACTGGGTTGCCCCACCCTGGTGAACACCTAAGGCTCCGCGCCTCATACCTAACAGGCAAGAACAGACCAAAACATTATGGCTCAAGAAGAAGAACAGGGACTTCCGCCAAGATGGAGGCATAGGTGGAAACACTGTGCCTTCTCCCACAACCAAGTTTGAATACAACGAAGGTTTGGAGAAATAGGACACACCCAAAGACCAGAAAACTGAATTATACGGAAGTCCGACTATGAACTGTTCAACAGGGACAGTAAGAGAGGCGGAGCCAGCAGCAGAGCTGGGTCGGGCAGGACAGATCCCCTGACCTAGGGAAGCAGGCAACCCGGAACCAGTCGGGGTGTGGGGCAGACTGACCTTGGTCGCACATTCGCGCACAGTGAGACGGACCACGCAGGCCCCAGGGGGCGAACCCAGTGGTGGAGGGCTGACGGTGGTGGCACACTCGAGTGCAGTGGGACAAAATGCGTGGGCGTGGTGACGGTGGTGGCTGCGGCGCCGGTGGGGGCCCAGGCGGCAGGCGGCAGGCGGGACAAAATTGTTCCTCTTTGACCCCGCCCCCACATACAACGTCACAACCCAGCGACTTAGTTGCCCTGCTCTAGTGAACACTTTAGGGCTCCAATCCTGCTACGGAACAGGCACGAACAGCCCAAAAGATGGCGCAAGAAGAACTCAAAGTCCCAGAGCCCTTAACTCTCAGCGACCGAGAAATTGCCAGCCTCTCAGAAGCACAGTTCAAGACACTATTTATCAGGATGCTCACAGAATTGGTTGATTATAGTCACAAATTAGAGGAATATATGAAGGCTAAACTAATTGAAATGAAGGGAGATGTCCAGGAAACCAATAGCAATGGAAAGGAAACTGGGACGAAAATCAATGGAATGGACCAGAAGGAAGAACGAAACATCCGACCAGAAAGGAATGAAGAAATGAGAATTCAAAAAAATGAGGAGAGGCTTAGGAACCTCCAGGACATCTTTAAACGTTCCAACATCCGGATTATAGGGGTACCAGAAGGGGGAAAGAAATAGCCACGAGTGGAAAACTGATTTGAACAAATTAAATAAAGGAGAACTTCCCCAGTCTGGCAAAGAAAGAGACTTCCAGGAAATCCAGGATGCTCAGAGAGTCCCAAACAAGTTGGACGCAAGAAGGAACACACCAAGGCACATCATAATTACATTAGCCAAGATTAAAATGGAGAGGAGAGAATCCTAGAAGCAGCAAGAGATAAGGGAGCAGTTACCTACAAAGGAGTTCCCATCAGACTGTCAGTGGATTTTTCAAAAGAGACCTTACAGGCAAGAAGGGGCTGGAAAGAAGTATTCCAAGTCATGAAATCCAAAGTCCTACATCCAAGACTGCTCTATCCAGCAAAGCTTTCATTTAGAATAGAAGGGCAGATAAAGTGCTTCTCAGATAAGGTCAAGTTCAAGGAGTTCATCATCACCAAGCCCTTATTATATGAAATGTTAAAGGGACTTATCTAAGAAAAAGAAGATAAAAAAGATGAACAGTGAAAGGACAGCAAACTCAGTTATTAACAACCACACCTAAAACAAAAGCAAACTAAGAGGACAGCTAGATCAGGAGTGGACCCATAGAAATGGAGATCACATGGAGGGTTAGCAACAGGGGAGTGGGAGGAGGAGAAGGTGCAGAGAATAAGTAGCATAGACAGTAGGTAAAAAATAGACAGGGGGGAGGGCAAGAATAGTATGGGAAATATAGAATCTAAAGAACTTGTGACACATAAACTAAAGGGGGTGGGGGAGAGGATGTGCAGGGTGGAGGGAAATGAAGGGGGGCAAATGGGACAATTGTAATGCCATAATCAATAAAACATATTTTAAAAAAACCAAAACACTGGTTATAAGGATGCTCAGTGAACTTGGCGAGAACCTCAACAACATAAAAAAGGACCAGTTGGAAGTTAAGGCTACACTAACTGAAATGAAGAATAATTTACAGAAGGATCAGCAGAAAGATCAGCAGAAGACTACAGAATTAGGATCAGCAGAAGACTACAGAATTAAACGAGCAACTTAGAGTACAAGAAAGCAAAAAACACCTATTCTGAACAGAAGAAAACAATAAGAAAGCAGAATCCAAAAAAAATGAAGATAGTATAAGGAGTCTACAAGACAATTCTTAGTCATAGCATAACTTACTTATATAACATAAACATGAATATTGATTTAACCAAAATTTGTGCTATCATCCTATTAGGGAGACAGAGAAGCAATAATATGGATAGCGAGATGTGAGTGCAGTGGTAGATCCTTAACTTTAATAAGTTAATAGATAATGACTAGAATAGAAAAAATAGCCATGTAGGCACTTTATTTGGAGATAGAAAAAACTAATATAATTCAAAGTATTTGTCTCTGGCAGGGAGAACTTGGAAGTAGGAAGGTGGGGCAGGGAATTGCCATCTTTAATTATAAGCTTTGTGCTATTTCAATAAAAGTGGATATGAAATTTAAAATAAAAAATAAAAATAAAAAGTGTTTATGTGGCAAATATGTAGGGATTGGCAACACTGTGTGCAATGCTGGTGTGAATGTAAAATAATACAAACACTGTAGAAAACAGTATGAGGTTTCATCAAAAAATTAAAAATAGCATAACCGTATCATCTAGCAATTCCACACAAAAGAAGTGAAAGGAGAGTCTTGAATGGATATCTATATACACATATTCAAAGCTGTACTATTTTTTTTTAAGATTTTATTTATTTATTTATTTTTAGAGGGGAAGGAGAAAGGGAGAGAAACATCAATGTATGGTTGCCTTTTGTGCGTCCCCTGCTGGTAGTTAGCCTTCAAGGAACCGGCCTGCAACCCAGGTATGTGCCCTGACTGGGAATCGAACCTCGATCGCCTGGTTCGCAAGCCCGCGCTCAATCCACTGAGCTACGCCAGCCAGGTCAAAGCTGTATTATTTACAGTAGTTAAAATGTAGAGGTGCTTGCTGATAGATGAATGAATAAGCAAAGTGTGGTATACACAAAGAATGGAATATTATTTAGCCTTTAAAAGAAGGAAATTTTTTAAAATTTGATTTTAGAGAGAGAAAGGTGGGGGAGACAGAAACATCAATTTATGGTTCCACCTATTTATGTATTCATTGCTTCATTCTTACATGTGCCCTGACCAAAGATCAAACCTGCAACCTTGATATATTGGAATGATGCTCTAGCCAACAGAGCTACCTGGCTAGCAACTAAAAAGAAGCAAATTCTGACATATACTACAACATGGATGGACCTTGAGGACATTATACTAAGTGAAGCAAGCAAATAAAAAAAATACTGTATGATTCCATTTTTATGAAGTACCTAGATTAGTCAAACTCAAAAAACATAAAGTATTGCAGAATGGTGCTTGCCAGCAGTTGAAATAAGGAGAAATACAGACTTATTGTTTAATGGTATAGGATTTTAGCTTTACAACATAAAAAGAGTTCTGGAGATGAATGGTGGTTATGGTTGCACAACATATAAATATACTTAAATGAAATGAATGGTAAACTTAAAAACATGTACCTTATTAATACGGTAAATTTTATGTTATGTACATGTTACCACAATCTTTTTATTTCTTATGTTTTTTTCCTTTTAATTTTTTATTGCTGTTCAAGTACAGTTGTCTCCATTTTCCCTCCACTTTCCTCTGCCACCCCACTCCCACCTCCCACCCCCAATCCTTCCCCCTTTGGCTTTGCCCATGGGTCCTTTATATATTTTCCTTGACTACCCTCCCCCCTCTTTCCCCCATTCCCCCTCCCCCATCCCTCCTCCTCTCTGGTTGCTGTCAGGATATTCTTTATTTCAAAGTCTCTAGTTTTATTTTGCTTACTTGTTTTGTTGATTAGGTTCCACTTACATGTGAGATCATATGTTTGTGTTTCACCACCTGGTTTACTTCACTTAGTATAATGCTGTCCAGTGCCATCCATGCTGTCATAAAGGGTAGGGACTCCTTCTTTCTGCTGTCTAGTGTTCCGTTGTGTAAATGTACCACTGTTTTATGATCCAGTCATTTACTGATGAGCACCTAGGCTGCTTCCAGCACTTGGCTATTGTAAATTGTGCTAAGAACTTTGGAGTGCCTAGGTTCTTTTGAATTGGTGTTTCAGGATTCTTATGGGACAATCACAAAACTGGAATTGCCAGGTCAAACAGCAGTTCCATTTTTAGTTTTCTGAGGAAATTCCATACCGTTTTCCACTGTGGTTGCATCAGTCTGCATTCATACCAGCAATGTACTAGGGTTCCCTTTTCTCCATAACCTCACCAGCACTTGTTTGTTGATTTGGTTATGATGGCCATTCTGACCTCTGCGAAGAGGTATCTCATTGTGGTTTCAATTTGCATCTCCCTGATGGCTAGTGATGGTGAGCATCCTTTCATATGTCTCACACCCCTCTGTATGTCCTCTTTGAAGAAATGTCTATTTAGGTCCTTTGCCCACTTTTTAAACAGGCTGTTTGTTTAAACAGTGGAGTTGAGTGGAGTTGTATGAGTTCTTTGTATATTTTGGAGTTCAAACACTTGCCCGAGATATCAGAGGCAAATACATTTTCCCATAGAGTTGTTTCTATTTTCGTTTTGCTAATGTTTCTTTAGCCATGCAGAAGCGTTTTATTTTGATGAGACCCTATTTGTGTAGTCTTTCCTTTATGTCCCATGCTCTAGGGCATATTGGTGAAAATATGGCTGTGTGGAATATCTGAGATTTCCTGCCTATATTCTTCTAGGACTTTTATGGTCTTATACTTAAGACTTATACTTATACTTTTATGGTCTTATACTTAAGTCTTATACTTAAGACTTTTGTCCATCTTGAGTTTATTTTTGTGCACAGAGTAAGTTGGGGGTTAAGTTTCATTTTTTTGCAGGTAGCTGTCCAGATCTCCCAACTCCATTTATTAAAGATACTATTTTTACTCCATTTTATGCTTCTACCCCCTTTGTCAAATATTAATTGACCACAGAGACTTGGGTTCATTTCTGGGCTCTCTATTCTGTTCCATTGATCTATGTGTTCTGTTCTTATGCCAGTACCAGACTATTTTGATTACCTTGGCCTTGTAATATAGTTTGATGTCAAGTATGGTGATTCCTCCTACTTTGTTCTTTCTCAAAATTGCCATGGCTTTCTGGGTCATTTATGGTTCCATATAAATTGTTTAAATGTTTGTTCTGTATCTGTGAAATATGACATTGGCATTTTACTAGGGATTGTGTTGAACCTATAAATTGCTTTGGGTGGTATGGACATTTTGATGAAGTTAATTTTTCCCATCTATAAACACGATATATGCTTCTATTTATTTGAGTCTTCCTTAATTTCTTCAGTGTTGTACAGTTTTCTGAGTACAGGTCTTTCACCTCCTTGGTTAGGTTTATTCCTAGGTACTTTACTTTTCTTGTTGCTATAAAAATAGAATTTGTTTCCTGATTTCTCTTTGATATTCCACTATTGGTGTACAAAAATGCATTTGATTTCTCAATACTGACTTTGTATCCCACTGTATTGCAAAATTCACTTGTTAGGCCCAATAGTTTTCAGTTCAGTATATAGGGTTTTCTATGTACATTATTATGTCATCTGAAAAGATAGTTTTACTTCCTCCATTCCAATCTGGATGCCTTTTATTTCTTTTTCTTGTCTGACTGCTGTGGCTAGGACTTCCAATACTATGTTGAATAGAAGTGCTGAAAGTGGACACCATTGTCTTGTTCCTGATCTTAGTGGGAAAGCTTTTTGTTTTTGTCCATTGAGTATCATCTTGGCTGCAGTTTTCTCATATGCAGCCTTTATTATTGTGAAGTATGCTCCAAAGTACTCCACATCTGCTGAGTGTTTTTACCATAAATGGGTGCTGTACCTTATGAAATGCTTTTTCTGAATCTATTGATATGATCATGTGATTTTTGTCTTTTACTTATGTGATGTATTACATTTACTGATTTGCAAATATTATACCACCCTTGCATCCCTGGGATAAATCCCACTTGATCGGTGTGTGATGTTTTTAATGTATTGATGGATGTGGTTTGCCAATGTTCCATGAGGACTTCAGAATCTATGTACATCAGCAATACTGGTCTATAGTTTTTTTTTTCCTTGTGCCTTTATTGGTTTGGGGATTAGACTGATGCTGGCTTTATAGAGTTTGGGAGTCTTCCCTCTTCTTGGATTTTTTTGTAATAGTCTGTGGAGGATAGGTATTAGCTCTTCCTTAAATGTTTGGTAAATTTCTTCTGTGAAACCATCTAGTCCAGGGCTTTTGTGTGACAGGAGTTGTTTGATTACTGGTTCAATTTCACCAGTTGGTATCACTTCTGCTTCTTCTTCCTTCAGTTTCGGAAGATTGTATTTTTCTAGAAATTTGTCCATTTCACCCAGGTTTTCAAATTTCATGGCGTGTAGTTGTTTGTACCAAGTTCTTACAATCCTTTGTGTTTCTGTGGTATCAGTTATAATCTCTCCTTCTTTCCTTATTTGGTTTATTTGGATCCTCTTCCTTTTTTTATTGATGAGTCTGGTTAAATGCTTGTCAATTTTATCTTCTCAATGAACAATCTCCTGGATTTACTGATCCTCAGAATTGCTCTTTTAGTCTCTATGTTGTTTAATTCTGCTCTGATCATATTTCCTTCCTTCTACTAGCTCTGAGCTTGTTTGCTGTTGTTTCTCCAGTTCTTGTAGATTTGGGGCTAGGTTGTTTATTTGAAATGTTTCTATCTTTTTTATGTAGGCCTGTCTTGCTACGAACTTCCCTCTCAAGACTGCATACGCTGTGTCCCAAAGGCTTTGGGTTGCTGTGCATTAATTTTCCTTGTTTCCAGAAATTTTTTTATTTCTTCCTTGATCTCATTGTTAATTCATTCATTGTTCAAAAGCATGCTATTCAGTCTCTATAAATTTGAATGTTTCTGAATTTTTTCCTTGAGGTTGGTTTCTAGTTTTAAGCCCTTGTTGTCCAAGAAAATGCTTGATATGATTTCAATTGTGTTGAATTTGTTGAGGTGTGTTTTGTGTACTATCATGTGGTATATCTTTGAAAATGTTCCATGTGCCAAAATATACAAAGAACTCACACAATTTCACTCTAAGAAGACAACTAACCCAATTAAAAAATGGGGAAAGGACCTGAACAGACACTTTTGCAAGGAGAAAATACAGAGGATCCAGAGACACATGAAGAAATGCTCAATATCACTTGCTATCAGAGAGATGCAGATTAAAACCACAATGAGATACCACTTTACACTGGTGAGAATGGCTATCATAAATAAAGCAATAAACAACAAATGTTGGAGAGGGTGTGGGGAAAAGGGGACTCTGGTCCACTGTTGGTGGGATTGCAGACTGGTACAACCATTATGGAAAATAGTATGGAATTTTCTCAGAAAACTAAAATTGGACTTGCCTTTTGACCCAGCAATTCCACTACTAGGATTGTATCCTAAGAACCCTAAAACACCAATCCCATAGAACCTATGCACCCCAATGTTCATAGCAGCACAATTTACAATAGCCAAGAGTTGGAAGCAACCTAGGTGCCCGTCAGTAAATGAATGGATCAAAAAACTATGATACATATACACTATGGAATTTTATGCTGCAGGAAGAAAGAAGGAGCTACTACCCTTTTCAACAGCATGGATGGAACTGGAAAGCATTATGCTGAGTGAAATAAGCCAGGTGTTGAAGGACAAATACCATATGATCTCACCTTTAACAGGAAGCTAAACAACAAAACAAACAAGGAAGCAAAATATAACCAAAGACACTGAAATAGAGAATAGGCTGACAGTGACCAGAGGGGAGAGAGGAGGGAATTTCAGGGGAAATATGGGAGGGTTTTAGAGGAACATATATAAAGGACACATGGACAACAACTGAGAAGGGTGGAAATGGAAGGGAGGGGGGGAGCACGGAGGGTGGGATGGAATGGGAGTAACAGACAGAAAACTGTACTTGAAAAATAATTAAATTAAAAAATTGGGGAAAAAAGAGCAAACAAACAAAAAAGAAAATGTTCCATGTGCATTTGAAAAGAATGTGTATTTTGCTTCTTTGAGATGAAAACTTTTTTATGTATCATAGGATACATATCCTATGTATCCTATACTATGTATCCTTTATGAGTTACATCCATTTGATCTAATGCATTATTTAGTTGCACAATACCCTTATTGATATTTGGAAGAACTACCCATTATTGACAGTAGGGTGTTAAAAACCCCTATATAATTGCGTTGCTATCCGTTTCTTTCTTGAAGTCCTCTAAGATTTTCTTTATATATTTGGGTGTCCCTATGTTAGGTGCATATATGTTCACAATGTTTATGTCTTGATGAATTCTTCCCTTGAGTATTATGAAGTATCCTTCTGTGTCTCTTTATGGCCTTTGTTTTGAAGTCTGTTTTGTCTCATGTAAGTATTACTAACACAGCTTTTTTTCTCCGCTGTCCATTTGCTTAGAGTATTTGTTTCCATTCCTTCACTTTCAGTCTGTGTAGGTCTTTTGTTCTAAGGTGGGTCTCTTGTAGGCAGCATATATGCTGGTGCTGTTTTCTTATCCATTCAACTATACTATGTCTTTTGATTGAGCAATTAATTCATTTACATTTAAGATTACTACTGACAGGTACTTATTTATTGCCATTTTCCCTACTTTGTACCTGTATTCCTCTCTTTCTCTTTTTCTTCCTCTCCTTTAAACAGTCCCTTTTGCATATCCTGCAATTTGGGTTTGGTGGAGATGTATTCTTTGAGCCTTCTTTTTGTCTGGGATGCTCCTTAGTTCGCCTTCCATTTTAATTGAGAGCCTTGCTGGGTAGAGTAGTCTTGGTTGCAGTCCTTTGGTTTTCATTACTTGGAATATTTCTTGCGATTCCTTTCTGGCTTGTAGTATTCCTGTTGAGAAGCCAGCTACTAGCCTTATCAGGGCTCCCTTGTATGTCACTTTCTGTTTCTTCCTTGCTACCTTTAAGATTCTGTCTTGGAATTTTGCAATTTTAATTACGATGTGTCTTGAGCGGGCCTCTTTGGGTTTCTCTTGATTGGGACCCTTGTGCTTCCTGGACTTTTGTGGCTTTTTCTCTCATCAAATTAGGGATGTTTTCCATCATTACTTTTTCAAACAGGTTTATATTCCTTGCTCCTCCTCTTCTCCTTCTGGTATCCCTAGTATACGGATATTATTACTTTTCATGTTGTCCTGCAGTTCCTTTTAACCCCTCATCATTCTTTTTTGAATCTCTTTTCCTTGTTTTATTCTTTCTGAGAGTTTTTCTACTTTGTCCTCCAGATCACTGATTCCATCTTCTGCTTCATTGAGCCTGCTTTTGATTCCTTCTATTGTGCTCTTCAATTCAAATATTGTATTCTTCAGTTCTTCTTGGCCCTTGTTAATTGTCCTCTTTTACGCTGATATAGTTTGCAGTAACTTCCTTGTAGTTTCCCTGTAGTTTTTGGTAATTCACCCCAAGCTCATTGAGATTCATTACAATCATTGTTTTGAACTCAATATCTGATTGTTTCTTTGTCTTCTCATTATTTCTTCTGTTTTCTTCTTGAGACTCTTATTTGCTTCTGTTTCTTAAGTTGATCTGGTTTGACTTCCTGACTTTGAGGAACTTCTGTGGTAGGAGACCTGCACCCTTCTTCAGTGGTGCAGTCTCCTTGATCTCCTGAACTTGATGCTCTAGGATGCCCTTTATGCCATTTATGCTGGTTCTCTGGATGTAACAGGCTTTTGATTGTTGTTGGGTCATCCTTTGATGGATCCTTCTCGCTAAAAGGTTAGGACTGAGGGTCGCCCCACCTACCATGTCTTGTATGCTTTTGTGCAAGAGATGCCAGAATGAATCTACAAAACCCAGGCAACTAACCCACATCCACAAAAATAATCCTCCCCAATCCCAGTATGAACAAAAAAATGAATGAGTATTAATACGGGCAAAACAAAATTAAGACTCTCATATGAAAGAAGAGCAGATATGAGATGACCTGCTGAAAGAAAAATGATTTTGAGAGGGTAGAGGGAAGAGCCTAGTAAGTGTTGGTAGTTGGAACAATGCAAAGAAAGAAAGTAAAATTTACATCTTGAATAAAAAAGGGAATGAAGAATGTGAAATGAAGTGTGAGAAGGGAAGCATACAGTATTAGGTTTAAACAGAAATTAAAATAAAGTGACAGAGAGAAAGAAAAAGGAGGAAAATAAGTAAATAAATAATAAAAATATAGGAGCCAAACTGGAGAGAAAGATCTACCACAGCACTATCAACAACAGGTGAGCTAAAATTAATATAGGTGGTATGGGAATAAGAGGGGAAAAGGAAAGAAAACTTAAGCGATGTCTAGAGGAATGGGAAGTGATTTTGAAATGACAGAGAGAGAGAACACTAGAGTGAAGAGCAAAAAACAGGGTAAGACAGGGAAAAATTTAAATTTGACTCAAAAGGAAAAATAAGAAAAAAGGTGAATAAAGAAAAATAAAAGGGCAGGATAAAAGAGAAAAAGAAGAAATAAAGAAAAGAACAGGCTAAGACAAGGCAAAATTTAAAATTTGAGAAGAAAAAAGAGGAGGAGAGGAGACAAGTAAAATATGAGATTTGAAATACACAATTAGTGAAGATCTAGAAATCAAATAGAAAAAATGCAATCAAAATTAGTGCAGATCTAAAAATGCAAATCCATCCACAACCAAGTAGCAAAGATTGCTAAAGGTGGAGAGAGAATAAGGGTATTTAAGAGTGAGAAAAAAGGATGTGATATGACCATTGACAAGAAAATTGGTTTTGTGTGTCTGGACAGGGGAGAAATAGTGAGTGTGGAATGGAAACAAGTTGTAGCAGGAAAGAAAACAAAATTTAAAATGAAAATAATGAGATGAAAGAAGAATGTAAAATACTGTAAGAGAAGGGAGGAGCAAAATATGTGAATTCAAATAAACTATAGTATAAAATCTAGTGACTTAATATGCACAAACTTGCTAGACAAGAAATGAATGTTAAAAAGCTATGCAGGATAAAAAAATATCCCAAATCATGGAGAAGAGCTCAGTGGATTTCATTTTGGTAGCCTCTAGTATTTACCACTGTTTTTTTCTTTCTGGATCTGCCTATGGTGATGTTAGATGTTGACACCATCTGACCTTAGGCAGCCAGTTAGAGACTTCCAGGGATCTACTGTCTCTGTCTCCTTCAGTTGTTAATCTAGTCACTCTGCACTCAGCAGTCTGATTATGTACCATAGGGTTGGCTGAATCCCTCCTGGAGTCAAGGCTATTGTTTACTCCCAGGATGCTACTGGGAGGGGAGTGGTCTGCCTGAGTATGATGGCTGCTGCCCCATAGGGAACTCAGCTGCAGGATCCTGGTAGCTACGTTACTCTCTCAGTTATCTCACCAAAACATCTGTCCCCAGTCTCTCCTCAAGCATCTCTAGTCCCTTCTGCACCCCACCCCCTTTACCAGGGATTTGTCTGTGGCTGTCTCTTTCAGTTAATTTAGTCACTCTGCACTTAGCAGTCAGGCTTAAGCACCAGAGGGCATGCAGAATACTTTCTAGGGGTGGGGCTGTTGTTTCCCCTTAAGCTGCTGCCACTGAGGTGATTGGTCTGCCTGAGCAATGATGGCTGCTGCTGTATGGGAGATGATTTAGCACCAACATCCCAGTATCTACTCTCTCAGTTCACTCCCCTAAGCTTCGGTTACCAGTCTTTCGTCAGGCGTCTCCAGCCCTGTCTGCCCCTGCCTTTGCCCGAGCCCAGAATGAGTGGCTGCAAGTGAAAATTTGTACATTGGCCCTTTAAATGGATCTTTGTGTCTCCAGGGGTCCGTCTCTGGCAAAGAGAACCCTGCCAGTTTTCACCACTGGTTGCCAGCTGTGTACTTTTTGATCTCTGGTGCTTTAGGCTGGGGACCCCAGCTTAGGGTTTAGACCCCATACTTCTCAGAGGGATCAAAGTGGTCACTCAATTATCCCTCTGGTGCCACTGGCCTATGGGTGCCCAACCAGCCCTCTCGAATCTCCACTACACTCCTTACCAGACAGGTTGTGCTGAAGCTGCTGCTTCTCTCTGTCCCAGGTTATAAGGCCACAATTATTTTAATTAGAGGGAAGTAGAGCGAAATTTTCCTAGTTAAAATTACCATAATGTGAGACCACATTCAAGACACATCAACTTTCTTCAACAATGGCAAATTTGTCTGGTTCTGTTTAGAAATAAATCGATTAGAGTGGCATTGTGATCCCTCTCCTTGATGTACCAGTTATTCATACAGAATAATTTAAAACTGATTATTTCATTTATGAGCAAATGACCCTGCATTGTAACAGGTTAAATCTTAAATCTTTCAAGTAAGTTAGACTATAAATTCACTGTTTCTTAAGGATGGCCCATAAATTAAGAATTCTAGAACTCCTGAAGTTCCAAAATAGAAAAATAGTGCCCATATAAAATCCAACTAGAACATCTGAAAAACATCTGATATGATTAAGGAACACAGGCATGGTTCTAAGCCAATGTTTTATTTATTTGAACTTTAAAATGTCTACTTTAAAATTGGAATCAAAATAATTCAGGACTGCAACATAATTAATCAGAGACTAAAAAAGAGATATATTTTAGGCCAAATTATAAGGGGTGGACTGAAAATAAAATATTTACCTAATATATTAAGAAATAAAACATCTTTTTTTAAATTTTATTTTTTATTTTAGAGGGGAAGGAGACAAGAAAGATGAAGGGAAACATAGATGTGAAAGAGAAACACTGACTGGCTGCCTTCTGTAGAAGTGCCAACTGGGGATCACACCTACAATGTAGGCATGTGCCCTGACCAAGAAATGAACTGGTGACATTCCAGTTTGAGGGCCAACACTCAACTAACTGAGCCACACCATTAGGGCAAGAAATAACTTCTCTACTAGGATACATAGGAAATGGAGAAAAATGACTAAATGTAATAACATTTTAAACATTTTAAAAATATTATAAAGGGAAAAAAGTAAAATTATAAAAGGAAAACTACAAGATTAATAATAACAATGTATAAAAGAATCCCTTAAAGCATACATATATGTATGTATGTATGTATGTGTGTATATATATATATATATCCTTTAGATTTCATTCACTTACTGATCTAATATTTTTCAGCATACACTATGTGCCAACCACTGTTTTAGGAACTTAACGTTTAGTCAGAATAAGTGATCATTTTTATTATCTTAAGGATATGTAAGGGAGAGTTACTGACCAGAAGGGGGCACGCGATTCCTAGAAATGTAATATAACTTGACTTCAGTGGTGGTGACCCGGGTATATACTTGTATGCAAACATTCATTAACCTGCACACTTATTATTTGTGCATTTTATTATATGAAAGTTGTATATTCCTTTTTGGGTGAAAGTTCATTTGTGTTTCCTTTCATGGTTGCTAACTGTTCTTCTTTATATGACTTCAATTTGAATTCTGAGAACCTTAAAAAAATTTCTGGCATAGCCAGACTGCTACAGGTCTCACCGTGATGACAGATGTTTTAAGTAACCCAAAAGGAGAAAAGAGATGAAAATTAATAGGCAAATACTAAATTAAATCATTGGGCTCTACTTATCAAGAGACAGCTCAAAAATATTAGCTGAATTTTTTCAATTCTTATTTCTGTTAGCCAGATAATTATGCTGCCAGATATGAACCTAACCATTTTTCTGTATATCAGAGTTTCTCAATAGTCACTGATGTAGCAACATCACAGTTTTCGCCATGCACTAGTAACAGTTATTTAATTTTTTCCTCACCTTTATCTTTTTTAGCCTTATCTAATAAAAATACATGAATTTACTGGTTTGGCCACAGGTTGCATTTTTTCCTAATACAGATAAAAATACTTAACTCCAAAAATTAAAAATGTTCATCACTATACAGGTGAAAGTCATCTCACATCACTATACTAAATATTGGGAGACCTAGCCACAACTGCTTCATTCCTTTGTCCACACTCTTAAGACATTCACTTTCCATGTTCTGACATAGCAACATGAGATAATAAAGAATATTAGTAAACCTGAGCGGCGAAGATGTCAGCGTAGGTAAACACAGATCACCTCTTCACACAACCACACCAAAATTACAACTAAACTATACAACAACCATTATTCAGAACTGCCAGAAACTGACCTAAGTGGAAGTTCTGCAACCACAGAATTAAAGAAACTACATCAAGACCGGTAAGAGGGGCAGACCCATGGAATGGGCTGGTCCTATTCCCATTGTGGTGTATACAAATTGGGAGGGATATATCAAAGCAAGGGGTCCCAACACCACACCAGACACCACAGCCCAGGGTTCCAGTGCTAGGAAGATAATTCCTCATAACTTCTGTCTGTGAAAAACAGTGGATGTTGACACTGAGGAAACAGAAACTGCTGGATTCCCAGGCAGTTCCTCTTAAAGGACCCACGTATCTGCTTACTGGACTCATTCCCTCTGAGCTCCAGCACTGGAGACATATGGGGAGAAACTGAATGGACTAGCATCAGGCAATAGCTGAAGGGCAAATTTCTCACAGGCAGAGGTGCTGGCAGAGGCCATTGTTCCTTTATGAGTCCTACCTCCACAAAAGCTTAGAGCCACAGAGCTGGCTAGAGAAAGCCATATCTGAGACCCCACCAACCTGGCTCACACTGTTTGCCCTACTCTGGTGATTCTCTGAGGCTCCATCCCACCCAACTTCAAGCCCATCTAAGCTGTTTCAGTAGCTTTTCCAAACAAATAGCTAATCTTGCTTCATGCTTCAGATTTTCTTAAATTTTCTCAAACAAGCAGCAACTGGTGTCAGCAAGCCCCATGCTCACTGCTTAGTGGCCCTAGGCCAGGCAGTGGCAGCAGCTGGCCTTGGTTCACAGCTTGGCCTGGCTTGGGCACCTCTAAGCCCAGTATAAGTAGCAGCCATCTGCAGATCACTTTATAGCTTATGCTGGGTGGCCCCGAATGGAACACAGGTGGTGGCTGACCTTGACCTTCACTTCCAGGAAGCCCCAGTGCCAGTGCCCCTAGTGGACAGCTACAAACCACATCAGAGCACCACCACCCAACCACCTACATAAGTGCCACACTCAGGTGCAAACTCAGCAAGCACCAGAGCCCTGGTGAAATAAGCCCCACTCTGTGGAGTGAGCCCCCTACACAGCTGATACTCCACAGTGGTTGGAGGTTGGTGGTCAGTTGTCATAGCCAGTCCTTGCAGCCAACAGGCCTGGGAAGATGCTTTCCATTGATCTGCCAATAGCAATCAAAGCTCAACTACAACAGGAGGGTGTACACAGCTGGACCCTACAGGACACCTATTACATTAGGCCACTCTACCAAGCCTGGGAGATGTAGCTGCTTTACCTAACACATAAAAAACAAACACAGTGAGGCTGCCAAAATACAGAGACAAAGAAACACAGCTTAATGAAGAAACAGAACATGACTTCAGAAAAAGAACTAAACAAAATGGGTACAAGTGATCTACTAGATGCAGAGTTCAGGACACTGTTTATACAGACACTCAATGAATTCAGGGGAAGAGCAGATCAACTCAGAGAGAACTTCAAAAGAATAAAAAAGGACATGGAAACCATAAAAAAAAAAACAGCCAGAAATGAAAAATATACTAACTAAAATGTAGAACAATTTACAGGGAATCAACAGTAGAGTAGATGAAGCTGAGAATCAAAGCAACAATTTTTAATGTAAGAAAGCAAAACACCTATTCAGAACAGCAAAAAGAAAAAAGAATAAAAAAAAGAAAATGAGGATAGTGTAAGGAATCTTTGGGACAACTTCAAGCATACCAACATTTGCATCATGGAGGTGCCAGAAAGAGAAGAGAGAGAACAAGAACTTGCAAACCAATTTGAAAAAAATCATGACAGAAAACTCCCCTAACTTGGTGAAGGCAAGAAACATATTAAGTACAGGAAATGCAGAGAGTCCCAAACAAAATGCACCCAAAGAGGCCTACACCAAGACACATCATAATTAAAATTCTGAAGGTTAAACATAAAGAATCTTAAAAGCAGCAAGAGAAAAGCAGTTAGTTACTTACAAGGGAGTTCTCACAAGACTGTCAACTGACTTCTCAAAAGACACTTTGCAGGCTAGAAAGGAATGGCAAGAAATATTCAAAGGAAAATAAAAAACAAGGACCTACAATACAGTAAGAATATGACAAATGATCTCTACCTCAATTATCATTTGGATCTAATATTGAAGTTGCTTCCTCTGGAGCCCCTGCTTCATATTATCTCATTATCAAATGGAGGATTTGTGGTCAAAGGAATGATCAGTATGAAAATTTTAAAAAACCCTAAAAATATCTACTGGAAGAGCTAACTGCCAGTTCCATTTATCTGACTGATCTAAAAATCTACTGCTTTCTTTATAAAGCAAATGTAGGAGCAGAATCAAAGCAATAGCCAATGCTCCCAAGAACCTGGACCATAACCAACCTATACTAATAACTTAAAATGGGGAAGCTATTTACTAACCACCTCATTACATACCTGGGTTCTAAAATTCTAAGTTATATCCAGTGCAAAATGTAGAAATGTCTTTAAAAAAGAAACGTGATTTCAATAAGAAGAAAAAATACAAGGTCTCTTCAGAAGTTATCCAGCCATGTAATGAGAAAAATAGAGACATTTCTTGAAGAAGATACAAGATTAAAAAAAAACATTGTACACAGGACAATGACACCTCATTCTCCTTCAAAGTAGGCACCTTGGACCTCACACAGTGCTCCAAAACACCATCAGCTGCCCAATTATATTTACTTGAATCTGATCGACAGTCTGAAATCTCTTCCCTTTCAAAGGTTATTTTAGTTTTAAGAAAAGCCAGAAGTCACAGAGTGATAAATCTGAGCTGTAGCGGGGCTGAGTCACCTGGGTGATTTCATGTTTCATCAAAGAGCCTGCATGAGATATGATGCATGAGTGGGTGCATTGTCATGATGAAGCTGCCAATCACAAGTTGCCCACAGCTGCAGCCTTCTGGGTTATCCAAAGTTTTCGCAGAGAAATGCTCCAGCTTAATGCAAAATTTGACGCAGATTTGTTGCTCTACTCAGTCACTTTCAATATGACAGCCACACACTACACATGCTTACTCAACAACATCTACTGCCCTCACTGACTAGTAAAGTCATCATTGTTCATGCATGTGCATTCCAGTCCACTCTCTTTGGCTGCCAGGTTACATCAATGTTGCACAAACCATTCTCACTATATTAACAATGGCTGGACTTTTTCCAGACAGACCTGGTGCTATGCAGACATTTCTACTGTAGCCTAGGATTTATTATTCACTATAACAAGTAATTAAAGTGTAATACTCAGGATACCTCAATATTTCTAGTATGTGAAATGTAAACTAAAATGATACAAATTAAAAAGAAAATAAAAACTTGGTCCAGGAAAGCACACTATTTAATTAAGACCAAAAACACACATGAAACAAAATACTGATAAATTAAAATCAATGTATAATTGAATACATGTTACATTTACCTTTTCTCTTATTATCTTTATTCTAAAGAATGGCAGTTTAAGAACAGGAAAATGAAAGCTTCTGGGTGCTGTTTTGAAACCAAGAATTATATTCCTTAACCAGGATTTTTTACTTCCATTTCCATGTAGTCAAAAACAAAACGAAATGCAATCTGCATCTAAAATTTTTCTTCTCTATGTTCCCAGTAAGCACACACTATAGTTTTGGCAACTACCAGTAAGGCTACTCAAATATTCATGCAAAAGACTGCTTTAGGCAAGACTAGGATGTTTCTGTTAAAGAGAGACAGAAAAAGGAGGAAAAAATATGACTTTAACATAAAAGTGTTTCAATTTTATTTCCTGTCAAGTTTTAGACTTGGTATCTAGAAACTTAGCTTCTGATACACAGATTTGCTATTGCAGCTCCTTTTTAGCTAACTTCTCAAACATCATACAGATATACCACTGAAACCTAGAGTTGTTTACTAACAGTGATAGAAAGGCAAAGGAAGAACATCAATTGCTGAGCCCTTCTAGCAAGGTGAAAGTACTAACATCTTCCTTAATACAAACAGTATCTGTCCTAGAAAGTACAAGCCCTTGTTGAGGGCAACATCTTTGAAAGGAGAAACAAAAACAAAAAGCAACAACACAAACACAAACAACCAGAGCAACACAATAAATAAAACAAAGATTTTTTTCTATTTTCAGAAAGATGTTGGGTGGGGGGATATACACTACCTCCAAAACACATGATAAAAATAGAGTAGGCCCTGGTCAGGTAGCTCAGTTGGTTAGGGCATCTACCTGAATCACTAAGGTTGTGGGTTCAATCCCGTAAGGGCACATCGAAAATCAACCAATGAATGCATAAAAAGTGGAACAAATTGATGTTTCTCTCTTTCCCCCATTTCCTCTCTAAATTAAAAAATAAAATAAAGTAAAGGTGTGATATTGGCATGCCTCATATATATCAGTGAAACAGAATAGGTAGTCCAGAAATGGAATACACATACATGGTCAATTAAATTGCAACCAAAAAACCCCAACAGAATAGGCACCAATGGAAAAGAATGAAATTTTCAATAAAAAATTGATATTCATTTTAAAAAATCTTGAGGTGCTTGTCTCGTTTCACCCAAGGACAAAGTAACTCCTTGTTTATCCTAGGTTGCCTTTTGGTCTGTGCCCATGCCTAGCTCATGCCTGGCTCATGCCTTGGACATGTGGAGAGCGAGGGGTGGGGGGCTTGAATCTAACACTAAACACAAAAATTAACTCCAAATGATTCACATACCTAAATATAAAAGCCAACACTTATAAAGCTTTTAGAATAAAACATGAGAGCAAATCTTCACTAACTTGGAATGGGCAAAAATTTCTTAGGCAACTAAAAACACAAACCATGAAAGAAAAAAACTGGTATGCTAGACTTCATAAAAATTAAAAGCTTCTCCTCTTCAAAAGCAGACTTAAGAAAATGAAAGCACAAGCCAAGTAAAATAGGCACAATACATTCATCTAACAAAGAACTATGATCCAAATATCTAAGAACTCTTAAAAGTTAACAAGAAAACAGAATTTTCCAAATAGATAAAATATTTAAACAATTTACAGAAAATGATATAAATTACCAATAAACACATGAAAAAATGTTCAATACTACTGGTCATCAGTGTGATACATGAGAAAACCATAATAAGACACTACTACATAACAACTGAATGCCTAAAAATATTTAAACTCACAATATAAGTGTTGATAATGATGGGAAGCAATTGAAATTCTCATATATTATTTGTGGGAATGTAAAATAATATGCCCAGAAAAGTTGGAAAAATGGCGGCAGAGTAGGATGGAGCGACTCCAGTTCTCATACCCCTGGGAGAAAATCCTGGCAGATTTGCTGAAGAACAGCAAAATCAATTCCCCAACCAACAATTTCCAAGCATTTATGAAAATAAGAGACCAGAGATAGTGACGAACCAGACAGCTGAAGGTTGTTGGGGTCTCAGGGACTCGAATAAGGATGGAGGCGGCCAGGCCAGCGAGAGCCATTGGCCAGCGTGTAAAGACCTCGGAGCCTCGGCTGCCGCACCTGTCGGGGCCCAGAGGCTTCCACCTGCGCCCAACGACAGGGGGGTCTGCCACAGAGGACTCATCCGGACCCCGGCACCTGTGAGTAAAGACAAAAGTGGCACCGGCAGGGCCCGCTGCCCTCGGGAGCCAGGCACCCCAGAGTAAAGTCAAAAGGAGCAGCGGCGGGACCAGCAGCCATTGGCCAGCGCATAAAGACCCCGGAGATGCTGCTGCCACAGCTTCCAGGGCCCAGAGGCTTCTGTCTACCGCCAGCGTCCAGGCGTCTGCCACAGAGGACTCATCGGGAGCCCAGCACCTGTGAGTAAAGACAAAAGCAGCAGCGGCAGGGCCAGCTGCCCTCAGCCAGCCCAAAACGCCTCGGAGCCGCCGCTGCCGCTGTGTTAGGGATGTAGAGGCTTCTGTCTGCACCCAGTGCCACGGAGGACTCATAGGGAGCCCAGCACCCAGTGGAGCACTGGGCCGGCTGCGGGGTCCTTGGAAGAGCTGGCTCTCTCCCTCACCATCTAGGCGGGGCTGGGTGGCAGAGACCTGTCTGCCTAGGTGTGCAGGGAGGGTGGCAAGGACAGGGGGCCGTGTTCAGTTGCGATCTCTGTGGTCGCACGCCCACCAGTCTGCCACCCCAAGAAATTTGAGAGGAGCATTGTCCTAACCAGTCAGGTTGGGGATTGGGCTGGGCTGAGAGGCATGCTTTCTGGAGAAGTTTTTACTGGAAAGTGGACTGAAGTCTTCTCCTGTGAAGGCAGCTTGACTTGCTTCTCACCCAGCCACAGGACTGGGAAGGACCAGTACCAGATCCTGTGGGACCCAGGCAGCCTGTCGGATGGGCGGGCGCCCGCACCTCACTCTGGTAGCCTGGCTGGCGGGCAGGTGTGCAGGTGTGCACCAGGGCCTTCAACCCAGCCCACAGAGAGGTCCTGCTGAAACCAGAAAAACCGGATTGGACAGTTTGAAACCAACAAGGAAGGAGGGTTTTTTTAACTTTTTTTTAAAACTTTTTTCAGTAATCATATTTTTTAAAAATTTTATTGTTGCTGTATCTTTCAGTACTCTGTTCCTCTCCTTTCCTTTTTCCTGTTTTAGTCCTTCTTCCTTTCACCCCAAACTTACTGCTTTTTCCTCACTTCTCTTGCCCTTTTGTTGTGTTTGTTTGTTTGTTTGTTGCTTTCTATACCACTGTAAATACTTCACAACACATCTCTCGGGTCTTAGCCCACTTTACAGGTTCCTAAATTCTATTACTGTAGTGATTAACTCTACTTGCTCACACGCTACATCTGTTTACTATTCTTTACTCTCACCTTACCTCAAAATCTGACTGCCTGCAACCTCACTGCTTTCTAGATACAACTCACAAGCCTCCCCCCCCCCAACAAGAGACTTATCTTTGGTCTATCCTTTCTTAAAAGTGCCAGATTGGGTTGAAGATTACAGTTAACACTGTATAGAGCCTAAAGATCTTCTGTCTCTTCTCTACCGGCTGTGACTGTAAATATCATAAAGTACTCTCCTGCTGTCATAAACCATTTTGCCTCCCCCTCCAGCTGATCACACACACAAACAAAGAAAGGAGTAGGTGGAAGCAGAGAACATCAAGATACCTGCAGGAGACTGCACCACTGAATTTCACAGGTATTCTACCACAGAAGTTCACACCGTAAACCTAGGGAGTCAGAACAGATCAATTTAAGAAGCTGAAGCTAACAAGAAGTGTCTCATAAGCAATGGGAAGACAAAGAAACAATGCCCAAATGAAAGAAAAGGTGGAAGTCTCAGAAATAATGTCAGATGAAAGAGAGGCAAGTCAGCTATCAGATATTGAATTCAAAGCACTAGTTATCAGGAAATTCAAAGAGCTCAAAATGAGCTACCAGAAACTAGAGGGGAGCTACCAGAAAGTAGAGGGGAGCTACAATGAGCTCTCTGCAAACTATATCAACATGAAAAAGGAAATAGAAACTATCAGCAAAGGCCAAGAGGAAATGAAGAATACAATATCGGAACTGAAGAACACAGTAGAAGGAATGAAAAGCAGGATCGATGAGGCAGAAGGTCGGATCAGCGAGTTGGAGGACACAGTAGAAAGAATCTCCCAGGAAGAGCAAGAAAGGGAAAAGAGGCTCAAAAAGAATGAAGAGGGACTAAGAGAAATGCAAGATAATATGAAATGTAATAATATCCGAATAATAGGAATACCAGAAGGAGAAGAAGGAGAACAAGGGATAGAAAACCTATTTGAAAGAGTAATGATGGAAAATTTTCCTAATTTGATGAGAGAAAAAGTTACACGAATCCAGGAATCACAGAGAGTCCCATTCGAGAGGAACCCAAAGAGGGCCACTTCAAGACACATCATCATTAAAATGGCAAA